>NC_140298.1:1813333-2439166 GCF_964211825.1 Aythya ferina
CAGAATTTGGATATTAAAAGTGGTGGTTTACCACTGCAGACCGTATATGGTTTTGTTTAAGGGCAAAAATAAGCAAATTTGACTTATATCCATTTGTCAAATTTGTCGACGGAAGAATCTGATCGTGTGGCTTTAGTCGTTGGCATAAGCCATTTAAAGTTAAAACCTACGATGCCTAAATTAGTTTCTTACGGGAAGAGAGTGAGTTAGCTTCTAAATGGGATAACATGAGGAAAGTGTGGGGGCCGGGGCTGGTCATTCAGAGCAAGGCTGTAATGTACTGAGTCAGCAGGTGGTTGTGTTCAGCCCGCTGGGAATCTGCTGTAGGGAAGTACGGACTGAAAGAACTGTTCCCTGCATGTGCGAGTGCGTTGCTGCAAGGACCTGGGCAAGGAGCTCGATTAAAGGAAAAACAAAAGTGGAAATGTTAGGGAATAACGAGATTCAGAAAAGGAAGTGTGCACTACTGTAAGCTGTGACCTTCCAGTGTGTGCAGTTTTTAGGACAAGCAGCGTGTGTTGTGCTTTTAAAAAGGCAAAGGGATTACCTCATTTGTGGAAAAACACCCGGCAGCCTTTGATCTGCCCTGGAAGCCTGGGATCAGTTTAGCTTTTGAAGACCACAAGATGTGACTGCCTTCATGTCTGTACCGCAGCTGAAATCTCTGGCCCCAGGTACTAGGCTGGCATGGCCTGTGCTCAGAGCAGAGCAGCCCTTGGGCTTCTGAGGGTTGGGGGCTTCCTTTGTGTAGCAGCAGCTGCAAGGCTGCCTAAGTTGTGCTGGTTTGCAGTGTGTTGGAAAAGGAAGGCTGCCATCCTGGCTCGTGGCAAGGTGGGGCACAGGATATGCTCCAAGGGTTGTTTTGGGGGAGGATGGGGAGTACCAGATGCACTGCTTTGCACCATGAGGGGGTTCCCTGACCCCAGCTGGCCGTGTAAGCCAGCTTTAAAGCTTTGCATCACTGGAGTGTGTAAAGTAGCTTTATTGCTGGTCAGGATCTGGCTCCAAGGAGTGATGCTTGCATAAAATGCAAGTGAAAAAGGTAAATAAAGTTAAAAAAAAAAAAATATATATATATATATATCCATTTTGAGCTTCACTGAGATTTCTTTTCAATCATTTATATCTTTTCATTATTTCTACATATTAGCAGGCATAAAAATTTACAGAAATTGCATGATTTAAATAAGAGATGTGAAAAATGGGTAATAATACATTCAACTGCCATGGAGACCAGAAAGATGATGGAAGAAAGTTATTTTTAGAGATCTATTTCTGTTGTAAGCTAGACAAACACAAATAAGATGACTTCACGGTAAATTAAAGATACATGCATATCACAATGATATAAATATCTATGACCCAGACATGTAGTAAAGTAACTGCAGGTAAGTTAGTCTCTGCCAGATCAGTAATGAAACCTGCATTCTTCATTTTGCATGGTGACAAGAGACCTCCGATGTTCTTTTTGTAATACTTTGATTTTTCTTTCTCTATTGTGCTTAAAAACGAGGGATTTGGATCCTCAGTTGCGCCAAGTTACATAGCTCCATCCCAGCATGTAAAGCTGTGCTGATTTACATCGTCACAGTCTATAGCTCAAGGTTTTAAATCATCTTCATATAAAATATGCAGAGGAACATGTCTGGGATCATGATACATTGCTCATTTCAATTTCTGAACCACATTAGAAATACAAGGATTGTCAGAAGCATGAAAACATACCAAAGTGTCAGTAAATAACTCCAGGAGTCAGGGCTGATGATACCCTCTTTCTGGTCAGGTGTGAGTGACAGGAACACACAGCTCTTATCTGTGTTTCTGGTCTAAGTAATCCTAGTTGGGTAGTAAATGCTGAGTGAGATTATGCTGTTGGAGTGTGTGTAACGAAGATCAGCATTTAGATAATCTGTAGGGGTATAGCAGGATCTGGAGATGTTGTTTAGGTATTTATTGGTGATAGGCTGAGGTAAACCAGAAGTGCGATTGCTTTAACTGGGATCATCTTCTAAACAAGTGGAACGCTGCGGAGTCCTAATGATGGGGTTGCTGAAGGAGAGCTGACAGGTGAGGGCCACATGGCCATACCAGCGATAGGAGGAGCACTGAGTTGGCGGAGGGCACGCCAGCCATTTTAGAGATGTTTCTACAGCTGTTGCCGACAGGCAGAAAATAATGTGAATCACTTGGAATCGCTGTGGCACAGCGAGCTGCGAGAGTGCAGAGAGTCACAGAGTTCCTCGCATTCCTGGCGTGGGGCAGCAGCCCTCCATGTCACTTTAGGGGCAGTTTGCAGAGCAGCATGTTCCCCTGGTTCAGGGGGCCTTTCACTGCAGCATGGCTGTTGTCATTTTTAACTTTTAAGCTTGTCATAAGCTGTGGCAGGATGCCAAAGAGGCATAGAAGAGCATTGGGCCCAAAATTAATTTATGCATTCTAATAGATGGGCACCTATAGCATTCATACCATTAAAAGTTTTAGGCATATCTGATACAAGTACATCTCCTTTCCAATTTTTAGTAGCTCCACTATCACGTTATGCTCTAACAAGGGCTAGGAGGGCATACAAATACATAAAACAAGAAAAACATAGCTTTGTGTTTGTAATGCTCTGTTCTGAGGATTGATCAAAAACATTGCTGTTTTAAGAGACTCAAGTTCTTGATGGTAATTAATGCTGAAAAATGGTCACTATGCAGGCAGCATGACTGCTTTATCGGAGGGGAATTACCAAATTGCATTCCAAGCATGTTATTAAGGGATTATATAGATGGGCGATTCACCCTTGGGTTAACTGTCCTGAAACTACGATTATGCTTACATGTATAATTTGTATAAATAATTATTATGCACTTATTACTATAATAACAAGCCACATTTTGAATTTCCTTTGTGCCTCCCAGTGGTTCACACGCTGGTCTGAAGCACTAACAGTATAAACTTAATAGGTCTTGAGGGAACGTGCATGTTGGTACTAGGTGTAGTTCTTGTGTGTTTCTCCCTGCAGCTTGTGTCCATGGGCCTGGCTTGGCAGGTTTTTTTCTCTGAATTGACCTTAGTGTATAGTAGAAGACAGAAATGTTTTGCATGTTGTTTCTTCCCTTGAGTATGTTGATAAAATTACAAAAAAGTTTCCCATTTTTATTATTAGGAACAAGAAATTCTCGTTCCTTTTAAAAATCTGCCCATCTTGTTTTCGGTGTTCGTTAACTACAGCCTGGAGAACGCTGGCATTTCTCTTCAGAGCGCTGGACTTTTTTGTGCATTCAAGCTGAAGAGCACAGTAGCACAGAGCACCTTTGGGAAGTGCTGAGGGGTGCCGGGGTGCATGCTGAAACTGAAGTGACCGTGTTCTTAACGCTTTCAGATGTGCTGGCTTTCAGATGCAAGTGCCACGAAAAAATGCACTGTTCACTTTAGTTCTTTGGGCAGCGTAGATTTCCTCAGTCAACTTTAGTGTGTATTAAAAAACAGAGGCTGGATACCTGCTGCCTTTTGCTTCTAGATGCCAGCGTTCTTTATGCTGAGGCATGGTGCTTGAATATTGCACCTGAAGAAGTTACTCCCAGAATCACTTGGTAAATGCTGGGCCATTGCTCTGCGAGGTGAGTGGTCAGAATCGTCGCCTTCAGGAGATTTGCCTGTGACCTGCCAGAGACATTGCCCTGTTCCTGGGGTGGTGGTTTCTGAATTGGGGCACATGCTGGGTTTGGGAGGCTCCAGTGCTTTGACTGGAGTTCCAGTTGCATGTTGTGGTGTTTTGAGCCACACAAATGGGGGGTCTCAGCAGAAGAAAGCGTCTGAACTCCTCCTTGTCAGGAATCAGTGTTCAAAGTAGCTGCTGTTAACTCTTACAGTTGAAAAATGCTCTGCTTCTAATACTGCTTTCAAAAGGTGTGATCTTAGAGGCTAAAACCCAGTCTAAACTTGTGGCCTCTTCTTAATAATAACACTGTGAAATAATTGTGTTAACAGTCTGTCCTGCTTCTGTGGTGCTGACACTGCAGCAGGCAGAGCCCACTTGGTCATTCTACGGGCATTTGTAAGGACTTCTGAGCCAATTTCCAGAAGCAACTTGTTTGGGGAAATGGTGTGGCTTTCCTGTTAGGATGGCTAGCGCTGGTTACAAGATAGTTGCTAGTGGACCAAGGTCTGTTTGAATTCTTCAGAAATGAAGAGTTTCCCTTGGCCTGTCAGTGCTGAGATATTTCCCTCTGTGGACTGACCATGAGTTGCTGATGCTGACAGTCTGATAGCCATGCAACTACCCTTACTGGAAGCTCCAGGAATACAATGGGATTGATCTGAATGGTCAATAGGATAATTAACTCTTCAACAGCATCGTGTTTGACAGCATTTTGTTAAAGTTGTGTCTTTTGCAGGAGGTGGGTGGGGAAACACACACAAGCAAAAAACTTTTCTGGCTTCTTCCTGAGTTACTGGTTTCAGAATGTAGACTACAGGCTGTCTGTAAAATGTCAACAAAAAGGGGGAGGAAGCTTTGTAATCTGAGTATCATAGCAGAAAGAAACCAACCAGCCTAAAAGAAACCTCCAAAAACCCCAAACCAAACAAAAAGATAAACCAGAAATGTGGCTGAGGGGTTTTTTATACAAGCCTATAGTTAATTTTAGCTGTGGGTGGTTGTCATTGTTTGTTTGTTGTTGTTGTTGTTGTTTTTTGTTTGTTTGTTTTGTTTTTTTAATTTCAAGGACTGCTAAGGCATGAGGAAGAAAGGCGCTGTTGTCCCAGTTAGTCACACTGCAGCATGTGCCTGCCTCCAAGCCCTCTTTTTAGCTGTAGCCTGAGGTAACACCTGGTCAGTTCTAGCAGCTGGATCTGTTGAGAAGCTGGTGTAGTTACTAATTTTATGCTTTGCTGCATGGTGGTTTCTGCTGGAGACTATGATAAATCTCCCCAGCTCCATGCAGAATGCAAAATGACCTGGGAAGGGTAAGCCCTGTGCACAAAACTGACCGTGTCATAGTGTCTTCTGTGATTGCCTCTCACTCTGTTATGGTCCCATTATTGTAAGTCATCTGTAAAGTCAGCATATTGCTTAAAATAGGGAATTCCCTTTGCAGTTGCTATCACAATTACAATATTTAAACATCAGCCCTTCTCTGCAACACTTGAAGTAGCTGTTAATAGAGAAAACATTTCATTAGTCTTGCCAGAAAAGCTAAATACTCAGCATGTCAAAGGTTCACTCCCAAGGCTGGAGCTATGTAGGAGTTGCACCAAGGCTTCTTCACCCCTGTTTCTTCAAGTCTAATCTGTTGTTATTGTTGAACAGAAAGTACAAGTGGGTGGGAGAAAGCAAGAAGCAGAAAATGGCTCAAGAGAAAGTGAAGACCATCTAAAGTCAAATAGGGGGAAATAATGGACCAGAAGAAATGTGAGAGAAAAGGATGAATTAAAAAAAAATAAAAAAATACCCATTCACAGAACTTCATCAGGACAAGAATCTGAGCACAGTTAGGGTGCGAATGGGTGCCTAGCAGCGGCGTACGCTGTACAGGGTGCTGGTTGGGTGTCAGGGAGTGTAAGCCCTGCCTTTCCTCACTAGGGCCTGTGGGTTCATCGCTGGCTGGTTATGGCAGGAGGACTGAATATTGCAGCAAACCACTAATTGCCTTTTGGGAGGCCGCTGACAAGAGTGGGTGCAATCTGAATGATTGTGCTTGGTAGGAAGATCAAGGGCTTGGCAAATAACAATGTGTGCAGCGAGTGCTGACATCCTCAGAATGTACCAATGAAAGGTGCTTAGTTTTTCTTCTACCGTGTTGCTGAGCATTAACTAATGTAAAATTTAGTAATAAAAATACCATTTCAGCAAAATAACTTCCTTAAACTTGCTGTCAACAAGAGATGTATCGGAGAAGAGAACTTCCTCTAGGAGAAAGCACAGAAGGAACAACCAGAAAAGACCATTGTGTATTTAATGGGGGGAAAATGTCTTATGGCTTGCATATCATCTTAATGATACTATGAGGCAAGGAAGGGAACCAAACAATGCATACCTTTCGTCACGGAAATGGAGTCAAGAAAGGCTTTCAACAAACATCTTCTAGTCAAAATGAATGGTTGAATTGTCATCTGCTGTACAAGAAAATCTAATTCACCCATATAATCCTTTTGGTGTAGGTGAGTGAGGAGAGGACTGTTCCAATTGCTTTTGAAGTTCCAAATGAAGAGAAATCCTTTTTCCGTTCCATTTTCTAGCTTGGCTTTTATCACAGAATTGTCTAGGTTGGAAGAGACCTCAAGATCATCAGGTCCAACCTCTGACCTAACACTAACAGTCCTCCACTAAACCATATCACTGAGCTCTACATCTAAACGTCTCTTAAAGACCTCCAGGGATGGTGACTCCACCACTTCCCTGGGCAGCCCATTCCCATGCCTAACAACCCTCTCAGTAAAGAAGTTCTTCCTAACATCCAACCTAAACCTCCCCTGGCACAACTTTAGCCCATTCCCCCTCGTCCTGTCACCAGGCATGTGAGAGAACAGACCAACCCCCACCTCTCTGCAGCCTCCTTTAAGGTACCTGTAGAGTGTGATAAGGTCACTCCTGAGCCTCCTCTTTTCCAAGCTGTTTGTTTTCCAACAACCCCAGCTCCCTCAGCCGCTCCTTGTAGGACTTGTTCTCCAGGCCCCTCACCAGCTTCATCACCCTTCTCTGGACTCTCTCAAGCACCTCCATATCCTTCTTGTAGCGAGGGGCCCAAAACTGAACACAGTACTCGAGGTACGGCCTCACCAGAGCCGAGTACAGGGGGATGATCACTTCCCTAGCCCTGCTGGCCACACTGCTTCACTGCCAGGATGCCGTTGGCCTTCTTGGCCACCTGAGCACACTGCTGGCTCATATTCAGCCGACTATCAACCAATACTTCCAGGTCCTTCTCTGCCAGGCAGCTCTCCAACCACTCCTCTCCCAGCCTGTAGCTCTGCTTGGGGTTGTTGTGCCCCAGGTGCAGGACCCGAAGTGTGTAGGGAAGAGACTGGCAATCATCTTTTTATCTAGCTACCTGCCGTTCAACCAGTTGCACTGCATTGGAAGCCACTCTGATAGTCAGCCCAGTTGCTTGGCATTTAGGGCTGCAGTCCTGTGAGAGCAGAGTGGAGCAGGACCTTTCCCCACAGCCCCACGGCGTGCCGGCCGGGCAGAGTGTTCACCGCGTGCTGCCCAGTGGGCTTTGCCAGCGTGCCAGGTGTTGCTGACCTGACCTGGAAATGGGAAACTGAGGCAGAGAGGGGCCAGCTGGTGGCAGCATGGCTCGGCATCGTGCCCCAGTGGGTAGCAAACTGCCTGGCTCCCAGTGGGCAGCAAACAGCCCTGCCCCGTCACCTTGTGCTGCGGGGGCACGGAGGTGGCTGCTCCCTGGCTGGAGGCTGCTGGCACACGTTGTTTCAGTTAGAATGAGTTTGGTCTCTGACACTATTTGTGTGTCCCAATGGGCTTGTCCCAGATTTATCCCAGGAGAAATGCCATTTTGGAGGGGGCGATGTGGTGTCACAGTGGCTGCTGGCAGTAAGTGAAACGGCATGATAAATCTCTGCGTCGTCAGCTTGTCTGGCTGCATCCCAGGGGAATCGCAGTGATGCAGGGTGCTGACACTCTCCCTCCTTGCCCCAGCAAGGAGGCTTTGGAGTTGCCTCCTTTAGGAGGTGCTGGAAGGTCCTGTGTTCTCTCACCCATAGCAGCAACAGCCAGCACTTCTCTGGTCACAAGTAAGTGCTCACAAAACTTGCTCTCCAGAACAAGAACCTAAAGCACATAACCAAAGCTTGTAAACCCAAATGGACTTGATCAAACTGAGACAATGAACCAGCGGGGAACAAAACTTTGCTAGTTAGAGTGGAGGGGATGTCATGACAGGTCATATATCCAGCCTGTGCGAGGTGGTCCTGACTTACAGGAACCTCTGGTTGCTTTTCAGGATCTCTGAAATAGCCAATGATTTTTCTGATGGCCGGATGACCTCTTGATGCAAGTGGAGCCAGTATTAATTAAGCATGTCTATTTCCATTGGATTTGTATTAAATTTCTCAGATCTGATACTTCTGCTTGCATTTATGCTAAAGGTATCTTTCTTGGCTAAAACATGAATGAATACAGAAAGGAATTTATTATCCTTCCTTTAGTAATCAAGGTAGAATTTCGTAGCTTCTCTTTGGAAGGAAGAGCTAATGTGTCAGCAGGTATGACTGAACCTACCTGCAGACCATTGGATCCCCTCATAATGTCTTTACTCGAGTCCTATTAACCATTCTAAATACGACATACGAACTTTTATTGCCATTTCAGTGCTTACTTGGGCGAGCAGTTAAGTTCCTTTTTTTAGCTCAGTAACGTACTGAAGACGTTCTGGACACTGGCATTGTTATGTGGGCACAGTCCCATAGGCTGTAACCACAGGACTGGCCTTCCAGAGAAGTTCATTTTTATTGTGTGCACTACATTTTATTTATCATGAGAAAGAAGTTGGCCAAATAGCTATGGATAGTTCCTGTTTGCAGGTCATGCATTTCCATCAATATTTGATGAAATCTAGTTCTGTCGGTCACAGATCCTAACGCCTGCCATGATGTATGAGCTTCGCTGTTCTCTGCTCGGCATCCTCAGCATCATTTGTCTAAGCTAGTTTTGTTCAGGTAGACTTCATAGACTTAATTTCTATATGTTTTTTGAAAAAGTGTTGGGGGTGAAGTTCTCTACAGGCAAGTAGTGGTCAGTATTTGCCCAAGCTGCTGCAGCACTGGCCTGAATATTTTAGATGATTTTTGGAATACAAAAAGGGAAAAGTATCTAGACAGGTTAAGGGGCCTTGGCTTCGGTGTTCACTTTTTGTTGTTGAACATGAGCTGTTTAGCAACCTGAATCAGATCTTGGGAGGCTTATTTTAGAATCAGCTCCTGTTTCTTGTTTCCTGAGCAGCGATTCAATTATAGTGAGAAAAACAGTCTAAATAATTGAGTGGGCAAGTGTATGTGCTGTGTTATCGAAGGCCTACCCATAAATTTTAGGCTTGTTTTGCAAAGGCTTAGGAGCAGGACCATTATACTCTGAAATACCGCTGTGTTTAAAACCAAGCCTCCTCCTGGGCTCCTGCACACCATGCATTGCAGCCCTGCTTGACCGTGGCCTGGCTTCTAAGCAGTTTGTCTGTCTCTCCACTTCTTGCTGCAATCTGTGTGATTGCCTTGAAATGTCCTTTCGAAGGGTATTTCACTAGGGCATTTAGTCATTCTGAACTCACCTTCCTTGCTCTCTAGAAGTACAAATATTGGTAAAATACTGCTTTATTCAATGCAGCCTAAACAGAAGTGATCCCAGAGTGGCCAGACAAATGGAAAGGTATGTTTCAGGGGTGGAAACAGTGTCCTTTACACTAAGTAACTTATTTTTTTATGACTGCAACACTGTTAACTGTTTCAGATTGCTTAAAATCAAGACCAGATTGGTAAAGGTGAGTAAAAGTGAAAAATATGTGAATAAGGATGCTGATACTTTTCCAGGGGATGAGGCTTTTAGGCTTATGGCTGGCTGTTCTCGGTAGGGTAAACTGTAGATGCCTTGTCCCCAACTTGCTCGTGAGCCATCTTGATAAAATTAACAGTAGATTGAAGTCGGAGGAAGGACAGAGCACTGTGCTCTCTTTACAAAAGAAAATCTGCCCAGGGATAAGGCAATCCCAAGCTGCAGTTCTGACAGGAACTTACAACACATCCCTAGTTTTCACTGACTGAGGACCTCTTTTCTCCTAATTGTTTCATGGCTGTCTAAAGGCAGAAGTGCCTGCACGTATGTTTGTCAGCCAGAGGACAGAAAGGAGGGTTGTGGCAGGCAGTGCAGCTCCTCACTGGGAGCTGGGATGGCTTTCTGTCTGCTGGAAGGCAGGGAGCAGCGGCTTGCAGCTGTCAGCCTTGCGGCTCTGTGTGGAGCAGCGCTGCCCTGCATTGTGCAGCCTGGGCCAGCCGACACGGACGTGTGAATGAAAACCTGATTGTAAATGAAAAATCCCCAAACCCTAGAAGTGTTGATGGTGTACGGAGAATTCCCATGAAGCCCCGTGACCACCTAGTACTCCTTGGGCTCATCTTTTCCTGGGATTGTTTTATGGCCTGGCTTCAAGTGCGTCTGCTTTCCCACGTTCCTTCAGTATGAGACAAAAAGGAAGCCATGACAAACATGGATGGGAGTAATTTTTTCTTGGTTAAAATATTTGTGGCTATTACCTGGTCTTGCAGAGACAATAACCCCCTGCTGGTCTTCTCTGAGCCTGAGAGCCTTCAAAAAGCCTCAGAAGGGTGAGGGGTCTGAAAACCCTGGGCTTAAAGTGCAGCTGCTGTAACTGGCACTGTTCAGGTTAGTGTAAGGAGAGAGGTGACAGTTTGGCCTTAGGCTTGGAACATCTGAGACCCAATTCATTGTGATAGCAGCTGTTGGTATTTTATGCCTGTAAAAATTAGGCTTTCAGAGTTATGCTGCAGGTGAGAAAGTTACTCTGGTTTTGAATCCTGGTACTGTTTCATCTCTAATGAGGCATATGGAGAATTACAGAAACGGTTGCTGTAGAGGATAAAAGCATTGCTTTTTTGCTACTTCTGTTGATGAATGATGATGAGGCTAATGTTTAACTCATCAGGCAAAATAGTTAATTGAATTGTTGTTTCAGCTCCTGTGTCTCTGCAGTAGCTGTGCAGTTACCACTGTCTATCCCCAGGTGCTGTTCTGTGCATTCTTGCCAGTTTAGAGAGCGTGTGGGCATGTGTGTCTGTCTCTGGGCACTGAGTTTTTTAGCACTCAGTAGCAAAACATCAGTACAGAAAGGTTTTACAGTAACAGGTAAAATAAAAATGCAACTAACCAGTTCCACAAATCTGTAGCCCATTGCCTTGCTTTTCTAATTGATTCTTATATTGGACAATTATTGGTGATTGTTCAGTTTTAACTAACCACTCTTCTGCAGCTGGGCTACACCTGGCTGACACCTGTGTGTATAAGAGAACAGAGGCTCCCCTCAAGCTAGCTGGAGTGGAAGATGGTAGCATTGGCTCTTCTTCTGGAGTCAGGGGAGATTGTGAGGAAGGACTTGGGTTTGCATCCTGAAAATAGCAGTCTTGGTGTCCAGTTGGATGCTTCTCAGAGAGAAGGCCTTAACTGGCAGTATGAACATCTGAGGCTGTCCCTGATTTCCTTCTCTCCAGATTCCCCTCCTGCTCTGTAACTACACCTGTATGCTTGTTTGGTCTGGTTTGGAGGCCTGCCTCACTGTGCTACATCGAGTGCTATCGTTTGACCCTACAGCTCCCTTAACACAGCAAATCCATCCAGGTATGAGTATGCATGAGGCCAGAGAGTTGTGCTGATGTTGATTGTGGCCTGTGATGTTTACAGTACATGCCAGAAATGCGTGTGTCAAGGTATAATGAGCTTCAGAGAAAATGGGCTGTTTTCAATCAGTGTCCACGTCCAGTGTTTCTGTAGCTGCCATATGTATCCGCTCCCAGTGTGAACTCAGGATTGGATAGTCCCCAAAAATGTGATAGTGATTTTGAGTTTCACCCCCTCCTGTATTCCCTGCAATAACATCTTTTCATCTTGTGCTTTGCCAGGGTCCTGAGAGAATCTGTGAGCAGCCACTGGTGAAGTGAGCTGATGAATACAGAGGGCTTTTGTGCCGAGTGCCTTCTGTTCTGAAGGTGGAGGCTTTCAGCAGCCTTCAGAAATGCAGAGATTTTATTTAAAGTCAGGATTTCTGTTCATCTGTTCATTTAATTTCCCTGTTCTTGCATAAATTCATAGGCTGCAAAAGATTCTTGAATAGGATAGCACTAGTATTTATGCTGCTCCTATCTGTTTTGTATTGGGGTACATCATGATAACCTCCAAAAATGTGCAACAGAATTAAGTTGCAAAATAATCTTTTCCTTTTTTTTTTTCCATGCAGAACATACGATAATTTTGGATGGTATGAGGTTTTAATGGGCATGAAATCTTTGTAAATACTCAACATAACTCTTCTGTGTCTGAAATTTGTAGGTAATTCAGGCAAGTCCAAGTCAAGCAAGCACAAATCTCCTTTATACCCTACTGTGCCATCTGTCTAATCTATCTGTGTCAAATACAGCTTGTTTGGGTCAGTTCTCATGCAGTGTGTTCTGGATAGACTAAATCAAAAATTCTGGTCAATGAATATTTTTCTCTTGATGTTTGTAACTTACATAATAAACATGTTTTTCTTGTTAGTGCTGTAACACATATATGGTCAACAAGAATGTGGTAGTCAGAACAAATGTCTTTTTGTCACGGTTGACCAGGGTGCTTTTACAGCTACAGCAGCTTTCAGCAGTTTCCAAGCACAGTATTAATGTGAAATAGCCGAGTGGAGGAGTTCACGTGCCGGCACTTGCTGGGTAATGAGCCCCAAAATGTATAGTGTAGGTTTATCTATTGCCTAGAGCTTGTTTTCTGTTGATCCACTGCTAACCTGGAGAGGCTCCATTCTGTTTGCCTGGAATTTGCATTCGTCTTGTGAAATGTCAGAAATGAGTATTTGAAAGACTTTGCTGGTTTGTTTCTGTGTGAGTTTGGGTAAGCTGTAAGCTGTCCCTTCTAAATGCTGGAGGACTGCAAGTAACGTTATTGCAGTGTGATAAAAATAAAGCCTGAATTTTGCAGGTAACCTTCTCTTTTGGTGTCTTTCCAAAACCAGAATGATGCAGTGACATACGTCCTTGTGGGTTACAAAGCATGCTAATGTGGCTGCTGCTCTACCGGCAGCTCCTGATTGAGCGAAGGAAACTCCAAACGATGCAGGGTTGCGAGCGGTAACGCATGGCTGTGTGAATCCTGTGCTGATCTGCAGCTACCTCCTTCTGCACGTAGGTGTGACTGGCTGTTAGAGGCAGGGAATAGGTGGATTGTCATGATTTGGAAATCCCGTGCCTGCTGAGGGCTCTCTAGGAGGGAAGCAGACCTCCCTTTAGAGGCAGAGCTCACAGAGGCTCTAGCCTCTGCAGTGGGCTGCAGCCCCTGCCCTTGAGTAGTGCAGAGCAGCCTGCGGGAGGGAGGATGCTCAGGACTGAGCATGACTCAGATGTCTGTGGGACTCGCGGCTGCTGTTGGCGAGCTGCTGGCATTGCGCCCCAGCTCTGCACTCCTGCACTATGGCTGCCTTGCCTCCGAGGGTCTGCACGCCCAGCCTCCGGTGTGGTGTGTGCCAGTGTACCCCTACGGCCTGGGGACTGGAGTTCTGGCACGGGGGCTGTCATTATAGGCAGCAGAGATACAGCCTGTGTTCAGCATTGCCTTCCCAAGGGAACTGGATCGCAAAGCTTTTTCCTGAGATGCCTGTTTGATAAAGAAGCCAGGGACAATCTAAAAATTCTGCACTTTTATGTATTCAGTGCCATTACTGCACTGTACCTCTCACCCACCTCCTTCTCCTAGCCTCCATTTGATTTTCTTCCTTCCTTCCTTCCTTCCTTCCTTCCTTCCTTCCTTCCTTCCTTCCTTCCTTCCTTCCTTCCTTCCTTCCTTCCTTCCTTCCTTCCTTCCTTCCTTCCTTCCTTCCTTCCTTCCTTCCTTCCTTCCTTCCTTCCTTCCTTCCTTCCTTCCTTCCTTCCTTCCTTCCTTCCTTTCTTTAAAAAACAACACCTTTGCTTGCATTTGCTTTATGCAGAGAGATTGCTGTTCTCAAGACAGCTGAGCCTGATGTACAATGCAGTGCTAAGGCAAGGCAAACTGTAGTCATTCAGAAATAAAATGGCTGAATCACTGTATGGTGAGGCACTGTGTTAAGATGGAGTCAAGCAAGCAGATCACTCGGGAAATGAGGGGGCAATTTTGCTGCCACTATTGAAGTGGAGGCCTCTCTGTACATTGCATTGATATCAATGTCATCAGGAAGAGAAACCTTCTAAAGAACGTTTCACCTTCAGTGCTTCATTTGGTCCTGCCTGTGGTAACAAACATCGCACTAATGGAAGCTAAAAGCAGGATCCTTAGGAAAAGAAAGGGTGAAGTAGTGACCGAAGGCCTGTTTTGACCTCTTACTATCTTCACAGCACGTTTTCTAAAGCAGAGTACAATAATTGAAAAGCTGGCACGGTGTAATCCTGAGGTTTATATTAAAGCTTCTTACTAGTGCATCATGCAATTTAAAGCACTCCATTAATATATTTGCTTTGAGAGATGTACACGTCCAGACGTTTTCTGGTTTTACTATTCCAAATTAGGGTGCTTTAATTACTGCTGACCTGATTTGAATATGGGCTTGACTGATTTCATTTAAATTATTGATTGCAGTGTGCTGGATTGGCCACATTTTTGTTTTCTGCCAGTAACAGCTACTCTCCTCACTCAGATATGAGTGGTTGGATCTCACTTTTTCCATGATGCCTGAAGAAAGAGCTTTAACACGCGTTCTGGGAGGAGGAGGAGGGAATTTGCCCACCTGGGGATCCAGGAGTGCCTCCTGTTCAGGCCGATCCAGGGCCGTGTAGGTGATGTGTTGCTAGCAAGGGGGCTCTCTGTGTCAGCTGGGACTGCAATGCTCCAGGCAGCTCGCTGTGCTGCTGCCTTTGCTGCATGCAGCCATTTGGGCTGAGCCAGGGAAGGATCAACTGCGCTGCTTTGTAATGCTTCTGAAATGCTACATCTATAACAAAACACGTAGGCTGGCTGGAAGCTTCATGTGGGTTACCTTTTTGGGCCAGCCATGTGCAAGTCACTGTTTGAGATGGTGTTTCTCTGGCAGCTGCAGGTGCCCACGAGCATCTGGTGCTGTGGCTGTTTGCCCATCCTGTGCCTGTCCCCATCCCTTTGCCACCGAGGGATGTGGGACCGATCGGGTGTCCTTCCACTTGTGCTTCCACATGCCATTTCTGCTGTTCCTGTGAGCAGGGGACCCGTGTGCGGTGTGCCTGCCCTCGTGCTGGGGGCCCCTGCAGAAGAGGGAGCGAGGGCTCCGGGAGCCAGCGGTGCCCGCACAACTTGTCAGGTCTCTGGGGGCCTACAGTAGTGGTGCACTTGCACTAATGAGCTGTTCTGCTCTGTTTTTTGTAGTGAGGAGAGTTGGGTGGTTTCCAGCTGCATGCAAGCTCCAATTGTAGCATAAAAACACAGCTGGCTGGGGAGTGGGGAGGGCTGGAACATTTGATCCCGAGTAATTGTTCCATTTAAAAAACGTCAAATGACAGTGAATGTCATTTGAAACAAGTGATAGGGGGGCTCTGTACGGCGTGTTAGGATTTATTCCTAGCAGGAGAAATAGCCCCACCTTTAAAACTGTAGAGCCAACGACACTTTGAAATCCTTCAAAAATGAGCTTTCCTGTCCATCCCACCCCCCCTCCCATTTTCTTTTCTTCTCAGCCCTCTTATGTAGAAATGCTTTTAAAGCCTTAAAGTTGCATTTTTGCCTGGAAAGTGAAACAACACTCAGGATTTCCCTAGGGAAACAAAGCTTTTAGAGCCTGAAAAAAACACGGAGAACATTCTCTTCCTGAGGTTTTTCTTCACCCAAGATGGCTGTCTAGAGTGATGTGGGGGAGAAAGAAAAGGCAGGAAGATCTGGAGAGCTGCCAGGACTGTGTAGTAAACAGTCATTAGGTAGAAAATGATCAGGATTAGCACTTTCTGAACTGCTTCAGGGCTGTATTATTTTTTTCTACTGTGAATCTGCAGGTGTAAATCTTAAATATTTGAGAATCGTAGCTTTTATTTCTAAAATGCAGATAAGGCTGCAAAGAATACCATTTATCTGCAGGCTTTCCTTCGTGACCATATCAACCTGTCATACTCAAAAGACCCAGAGAAAAATGAAAAAAGTCTGCCATTGTTATTTTTTAAACAATTATATAGCCTGCTTCTTGTTTTTTTTTAATTATTTATTATTTGTGTATGTGAGGGGCAATATAGTGCTATATCACAGGATAATTCGTATAAATGCCTTGGCAACGTCCAATTCTATGCTCAGATGTCTTGTGTAACAACGGGAGTTACTACCTGGGTTATCTTAGCTATAACTAGTTGTTGTAAACCTGAATGTAATCGCTCAGCTTGAAGGCAGTCAGGAAATATTTGCCCTCTTTTTATCAGACTTTCTGCCTTGCAGCTAGCCAGATTCTGCATCTCCCTGCTGGTGCCTGTGCAATGTAGCCCTTTGGGATATCCCTTTTGATACTGCCCTTTCTCAGGGTTAACATTTAGTCTACTATTTTGTTTCTCTCCATTAATGCAAGAAAATGGTTTAATGGTTGACTTGTTTTGGCTAGGTCCTAAGCACCAAGAACCAGTCTGTGATAATTTCTTCACTTCATCACATCCCTCTCAAGGCAGTCAGGCAATGGAGCTGGTTTGTTGTGGCTGAGCAAGCTGCACAGGTTAGAAGCTGATGGTGCATTATTGTTCTTATGTCATGTTTTATTCCTATTGCAGTTATGTGAACTGTGCTAATACCAAAGGAAGGGCTAGTAAGATCAATATCTGAGGGAAGTGGTCAGTGGCCAGTGAAGTGTCTCTTTGTTACCTTCTTCCTGTATGGGAGTTGGGTCATATACTTCCATAACCTAGTACAAAGTCACTGAGGACTTCAGAAATTCAGAGAGAAGGTAGAGGATTTCTTGAGCGAGCCCTGAATACAGGGAGAGTGAATCAAGAACCCAGAGCTACGCTGAAGCTGAATGCTACTAGCTATAAAGACCGTGCTGTAGAGTTTTTGTCCGTGGAGGCAGTTGGTCATGTTCACCTGAAGTTAAAAGCAAAACAAAAACACCACACACAAACAAACAAAACCACCACTGATAAATTCAGTGTAATTCTGTTTTTCTGCTTGAGCAGATTTGGGGAGGGGCTGTGCAGGTATTAAGGGAAACAGCGCCATTTCTCCCCGGTTTCTGAGCCGTGTAGTAGAACACCAAAACATTACAGCTCTTACCCACTTGAAAGAAACAAAACTGAACTGGCTGAGGATCTAAGACTATCAGCCCATCTGTTGGGAGGAGTAGAAGGCAGCTTATTGAAGGATACTCAAGGAATGGGGTCAGTATGTAGTGGAACTGTTACCTCACTTTATTTACAAAGGAAGTGGACAGACAGGATAGTCATTTTCTGAAGCAGCAAATGTCTTGACATTCATGGCCAGGCACTTCATGGTGTGAAATGGAGGAGATTTTCTGGAGTTCTTGTCATTTCTGAACCTTTCTTTTTGACACCTGGATTCCCTGGGTAGAAAGGGAAATTGGACAAACAGCACCAATGTACTGCCTTTAGGGGCTCTTTCCCCATGCGTAGTGTGGGGATGGGTGGCTGTACGCAGCTCCAGACCTCTGTCACACCAGTCAGCTGGTCAACAGGGACAAACCCTGTACTCTTCTTATCTGTGTGTAAACAGAGATACTCTATTTTTGATTTTTTTTTTTAAACAAAAGCACAGCTCTGGAATAGATTCTGTCAATCACAATTGTGGATAAGTAGGAAAGACTTCATCTCCATCGACTTTTTTCCAACCCGCCAAATTTACCAGATCGGTGTTTTTTCAGATGGTAGCTGAGTATCTAAATCTGTAGGGAGGTCACAGCCCTCGGACAATCTGTGTTGTGTAAGCCACATCAGCGGAAAGGATGAAATCATTTCTCAGGAAGAGTTTATCAGTGGCTGTGGAAAAAGTGGAGGGAGAAGTCGTCAGGTTGTCCGCCCAAATCCCCGCGTTCTTCAGGCAAGGAGGCGTGGTGGGCTGGGTGCTTCTGGCTTGGCGCAAGAAGCATCGGCCTTTGCGTTCACTGATTTACAGAGAGGTGACCTTTTTCTGTGATTTATCCTCTTTTGTAGATTCGTGGAGAAGAGCCAAGTGAATGTACCTTGTTATGCCATTTTGTGCTGGTGGAAAGAAAGCGCTCACGATGTAATCTGAAATGGCAAAGCCATTACACGTCAGTGACAAAAAATGCCAGTGATTTTCTCCTGATCTTACTTTCATATTATTTACTGTCAGCTGCAGTACTTTGCATGTTCCAAGTACTTTGTGGAATACATTTAATGAAGCGAGGTTCAGAAAGCTGGCTGGGACTGGGCTCCTCCTGCAGGCAGCTTAACCCGAGCACTGGCCTCAGCGAGCGGTGAGTGGCTGTGCAAGGCCTGGAGAAGCAACAGTCCCAGAGAGGTGGAGCAGGCATTGTTTGCCAGGAACTGGAATTGAATGGTGAGGATGAGTGGGTATTTAGCACGGTTTCTTGGAGACGGTGAGGTATTTTATCACTGATTCTAAACGCTGGAGGTTCGGGTTGATGTGTCAGGCTTGGGTTTTGTGAAATGAGGTAAGAATGAAATAGTCTTATGGCTTTCAAAAGTTGCTAGATAGTGAAACAACAGCCAAGATCCTCTTTAAATCTGAAATGACTATAAAGTAGCATGCGTTGAATAATGAAGAGAGATTGCTGTTGAGAGGAGACAAGTGGTGGTCAAAAGTTAATGGTATTTGAATGCGGAACTCTAGAATATTCTTCAAGGATAGCATGCGTAGTCACCATATTAAAAACTCAAAAAGCAAATAAGTGATAAAAACAATATCTAAGGTACTGCCCAGTTGATAGAGCTTGTAGGTCTTTAACATCTGTACGCAATTATTTAGCTTCTCTGGATTTTTCGTCCCCTGTAGTGCACATTTCTCACTATGAACTAATAGTACATAATAATAAAATCTTGGGTGTTTGCCAGCACAAACAGGGTTTTGGCTAAGTTCTGGAGTGTTTGTGGAAGTAAAAAAGCAATGCAGCTGTTGGGTTGGGTACATGCCAGCCAAGGATCTATTTCCCAGACAAAAAACTCAAATCAGAATGAAGTAATGATGAGATATTTTACATATCGTTGCTTTATGCTGCTTTTCCTCAGCTTCTGCGTGTGGTGACTCTGGGATTTGTAAACAGGGATTGTGTGTTGAGTGTGTGGTAACCACTTGAAACTGAGTAATCGGAGAAGAAATACAATGTATTTGCTTGTGATTTTTTTTCCCGAAGTACTTCAGAAGATTGGGTTTGAGTGTGAAAATACTGTGTAAAGCAACCTTGTTTCCCTGTGAGGTCAGCGCAAGGGACCATGAAGCTCTTGGCCCAGATGACAAGGGCATTTTTTCTGTTGTTGCAAAGTGATTTCCATTGCCTCAGTATGCAAAGCTCTGCATGTACATGACACAGTGTTTACATGTCGCCAGAAGCTGTTTATAACAAGGTGCCAATAACAATAGTTAGATATTTTGAAACAGTTCAATGCCATTGTTCGGCCGCGTTGCCTGTCCTGCCCCGGGCGGTCAGAGCTGTGAGTAGCACTCACCTGGAGCTGGCCAGTTCCCTGGGCCAGGGACCTGAGAGCCCTCCCACTGCTGGTGTCCAGGGAAGGGCCCATGTGGACTGGATGCTGCCATTGCCAGCACAGCCACAGCTCGGACCTGTCAGCAGCTCCCTCGCCCTGCGGAGCTGTGCTCATGGGGAGCAGCAGCCTGGGGGAGCACGACTGGGGCAAACACGGAGCCAGGGCCTTGCAGAGTCCTTCAGGCTCACGTGGGCAACAATAGCTTGCAGTGTCTGCCACTCAAGAGGCGTTTTGGGTAAAACTTCAATGTCGTGGTCCGGTGTGACACTGTTGCTTTTTATGGAGTTATTTATTAGGCTTTTCTCATGCTGCTCATGAGTACCAGTATTACCTTGAGGTTTTGGGGAAACCTGTTGTGGTCTTTTTACAGCAGCTGAGGCAACTTTGGTGTTCCAGGAGAGCCAGCCCCTTTCACAGGATGTGCAGAAGTGTACGAGGCAGTACTCTAAACACTAGCAAGCTGTCATGAGGAACCTGCAAATAGTCATTGCTATAGCTTATATAAAACAGTATCTCCATCTTGCATGGGACAACATATAAGGGTGTGTACTAAAATACCTACTCCCTGTATTCCCCTCCAAAAGAAACACAAAACAAACAAACAAACCAAAACCTTTAGCGTAGTTGAAACAACAAAGACCCAAAATAATGACCCAAGCTATTTAAGATGTAGCTTTTCTGGGCTATTGCTCCCCATCCATCATCTCATTTCCCAGAGCTTTAAATTCTGGCCCATGTGCTTTTTCCTCCCAGGATACATCTCAAAATGTTTGGTCACAAATGCCCTGAATAACAAATCGACTTAATTTAGATGACATTAAGGCTCTTTAACCCATTTCAAAGGACAGGACCGCACTGGAGACTTACAGGCATGCGTTTAAATTAAGGCGATAATGATAGATATTTCTTTTCCTTGCCTGAAAACTCCTGACAATTTTATCTATGCATCAGATGAAAGTTTAAGGGGAAGGGTTTCTGTTAGTCTTTTCGGGAGTTGGCTGAAAAAAATGTGAAGAATGTAGAAAGGAATTAACAGCTGGTGTCCATTTAAATCTTCAGTGATGGCAGCCACAGGCAGTGTGCTTGCTTTTACCTGTTATCTTCCTCTGGTTAGGACCCACCAAGCCCTGAAAGATTAGCTGAGAATTAAGGAGACCAGTTTGCACACTGTGCCCTTGATGCTTCTGTCAGGAGGCGAAGGAGCGGGTGATGTGATGTGTGTTTCCTTTCCTCTGGGGGGGAGGAGATGGATTTCTCCCTCCTTGTGAACCACTGCTCAATCTGTGTTCGGTTACGTGAATGAGAAATTGTTGTTGGCCTAGTAGAATTAGGCCATCTGCTATTGAGCTCGGTGCTGTGCTTGGATGGCTGCTGACTTTTTCTCTTTTACTGGGAAAGGATGGCTCTTCAAATAGCTTTCAGCCTTTTTTTGCTTCTGCACAGTCAAAAATGTACATATGTGTGGAGGACCTCATCCTGGAGGGGGAATGACAGGAGAGCTTTGCAATGGAGCCCTGCGCTCAGCACTGCGGCAGGTGTGTGCTGGCTGGGGCTGCCTGCCTGCAGAGCTCTGCTTGTGCCTGCGAGGTCTCTGCTGGTGGGAGCACGATGCCTCTAAAGCAGAGGCATGCGTCGTGCACATGTTCCCTCCTTGTCTAGGGCCTTCCTGAGGGCACCTGCCATCCCAGCGCCTTGGTGCAGAGAACTGTTCATTTTGTAAAGAGAAGGGAACGTCAGGGACTCGGAGAGAAATGCACTGAAGGATGCTCAATACTCTGGTAGGTTTTTCTCTGTAGAGAGCAAAGGACTGCTTCAGAGGCTCCCAGGGCAACCATGCTGTGGGTACAGCACCCCTTTTCTGGTCCTGAGTGAGGCGTGCAATGACCACCTTGCATTGAAACTGTTGCACTTTGTGATGACTTGCAGGACGACTCCTAGCTTGGCTTTTCAAGTGGGGCACTGGGTGTCAAACTGATCTGCTCTGTTTCTCAATTTGCTGTCTGACCAGTTCTGAGTTACGGAGTATTGTCATCCTGTAAACAGCACTTAAGTCTTGTTGTAATTGCACAAAAGCAAAAGTTGTCCCATTCTTTTGGTAATTCTGGTTTTCTTTTCATTAAAAATTAACAGCTGTAGTCCACGTGGTTCCTATAACACTCTCCAGTGCTGTACTGGGTTTGGCTGACGAGAGGCTAAGCCTTCTGTGATCTTGGCTGTGACCTGGGCTTCAATAGCTGACGGAAATGCTCATTCTGGAGCGGTCTTTGAGCCTCCTCTGGGACCACCATGCTGTCCAAACCCGAGTTCTTTACTAGGCCCATTCCTCATCCCAGCCTTGTGGCAGTGATGAGGCATCTCTGGTTAAAGCAGAGCCAGCGCAGCTAGGGAGGTCTTGGGAACCGCTGGTCCCTGGGCCAAGCTCCAGCAGGAGACCAGGTAGAAGTCATTGTGGCATTGCTGTGGTGTAGCTGGTCCTGCCTTAAGTCTCTTCTTGATGAGAGCCTAGGGGTGTTTGGGCTCGGGGTTGCTCCTTCCTGAGTTGCTGCTGGAGCTCAGTGTGCTACTGAAACCAGCTGTTGCTTCAGCTGTGTTGCCTGCTCTTGTCCTATGAAGTGCATTAACAAAGCTTTCCCTGTTTCTTTCCATAAAATCTGTTTGTTGTTTGTTTGTTTTTTGCTAATCTAAAACCTGCTGGCTGCATAGCAGGTTATTTCTTCCAGGCTGGCCCTTTAAATTGCTTCCATGCTCTGCCTGCCTGGCTGTGAAATACCTCAGATGAACAAAAGCCTACACAACAAAACATCCTCCGCTCCCTAGGCGTCTCCCTGGGTGCGGTTTCCCACTGCTGCTCTGCAGTTTGGAGGCAGAGCCAAAACAGCTCGGTCTCATTCTTCCTGTGCTGGAAGTTATCATCAGACAGCCCTTCACCGCCCCGCATCTCCTAGGAAGGAGGAGGCAGCCTGCATGCCAACCGTCTTGCTGGAATTTCTCCTCCTTGGCTGAGCACAACGGAGCCTGAAAGAAACAGCTCCAACACCAGGGAGGTTTGTCTAGGCACACAGCAGCATGCCCTGAGATTGCTGCCCGTTTTTGCATCCTTCCCCTTGGGTGCTCAGCCTCCCCCAGTTGCATCTCCTTCTGGCTGTGTCTCTGCTGGGGGCAGAGGCAGCACCCAGGGGAGCCTCACCTCACAGCCCGTGTGATGGAATTGTTAAACCTTGTTACATTCTTGCTTCATTCCAGTTTGTCAGACATGTCTCAGTGCTTAAGGTGGTCAAAAAGCAATTTTTTGCTGTGCCCCTTTCTTTTTCCATGCACCTTAGCTACACAGTGTTCCAGGAGCTGGGCAGCTGCACTGGAAAATAGCACTTTCTATTCTCTGGACAGACTCTCCTTGGTCTGTGCTCCTGACCTGCCGTCACGAAGTCAACTATGCACATTTATTAACTGTCAAAGAAGTTGGAAGCTATATTAATAACAAGGTTAGGAAGGGTGGGGTGGAGAACTAGAGAGGGCAAATAGAAGTGCAGGAGAGCCAGCAGCCGGCTGGCTGGATCCTTAGCCCTGTTTACTTGGCAGCCCTCCTCCTGTAAGGAGGTCAGAGCTATCGCATCTCAGGTTGCCAGAGAGAGGCTGCAGGAGGAGGAATGTGCTCGTGGATGTCATTGTGTTGATCCACTGCAGCCAGCTCTTAGTTAGCTTTTGCGTATGCACATTTCAAAGGCAGGCTCAGTTGTCCTCTCATTGCAGGTGTTCTCTTATCAGAAATAAATGTAATTTGTAGCCATTGCTTCTCTATAAGACTCACTTGGTAGGAGCAGGAGGTGAGGCAGAACCTCCAATTGTGGCTTTATCAGTAAGACACTTTGCATGACATCTCCGGTCCCTCTCCCTTCCCCAGAACTTGTCTGGAGCTCTATTTGTTTGGTTTACTATAACAGATGTAAACTTAGAACTGTTTATTACATGGTACAGACAAGCAATTGCAATTTTTATTGAAAGATCAAGTCATTTAATTTCCTTTTTCCCCTAAGGACTATTTCACTTTAGCTTACAGGCTGTAGCTGCTTCGGGGCAGTGTCTGTGATGCCCCTCGGCAGCCCGGCCAGCCAGCTCCCACCTGGCACTGCCAGTTTGCTGCAGCGCTGGGCTGGAGCGCTGTCAAAGCAAACAGGGATGCAGCCGAGGGCATTCGGGTTGTCTGGGACCTCCTGCCAAGTTAGGGTCATGGTGAGGGTCACCATGGTAAGGTTTGTCCGCTCTTCTCCGTGCACAGACAGCGAGCCAAAGAAGAACCAGGAGTCTGACAGCCTTCAGGAAGGGGGAGTGTCTTGTCTTGTGCTTGTTGTTGTTTTTTTTTGTTTGTTTGTTTGTTTGTTTTTCTTTCTTTTTGACTGACACAGAGCTGGCTTCCAAAGCTCTGCTCTCTTCTTTGGGTTCTGGGTCATGAGAGAGTAGGGACCAGAAAAACTCCTTTCTGAGGGTAACTGATTTTTCAGTGGAACTCTAATCTGCACAAACACTTGAAAAATACTAAAAAGGACTCCATTTTGTTCCAGTGAAGTAAAAGGTAAATATCGCTGTAGGCAATTGCTCTCTATTTTCACATTCTTTTGATGAAGGTCAACACCCAGATAGCTCTAGAACATGGTAATACTAAATATTGTCCTTCGAAGTCTCAGTGACCACTAGGCTCACTGGGAAGAAGGAATTTTCTCTGGAAGTTTCTCTGGAAGCCTCCTGACACTGGTGAAAGACGTAAGCTTTCTCTTCTGCCAGACTGTGAAGCAAGATGTTCCAGGTGCCCTCCTTCAGATTAAGGATCCAGCGTACTCATGGATGAATGCTTTCAGCTGGATTCTTCAGAGGTATTTGGAAAATGCACCTTTGCTCTGCTGCTTGAGGATGGAGAAGGGCCAAATGCAGAGGCTTTTAACAAACTACAAGGCTGTTCAAAGTCTGAATGCTCCTTTGAAACAAGGCCCCATCTCTGTGGTATGTCACTAAAAATCTGCCAGGGTAGGTGTCCATCTATAAATATGGAGCTGATGGATTTCTGAGCATATTTTCACTTCCTTGCCTCTTCCATTATGACTGTGAAGCAACTGAATTGTTTCAAAGCTGAAGTGTGTACCAGAATAAATGTTATCTTGACAGTGAGAGCATACGTAAAGAAGGGCCTTCCTGTAGTTCCAAAGGGACTGAGCTGGCCCCTGCAGCTTGCATGACTAACCCCAGTTGATTTCACCTACTTGATTTAATTCTACTTACAGATACAAGCATCCCTTATGATGTATGTCATGAGCATACTGTTATTCCAGTCTACTTCCTTTTTAAACTGTATTAGCTCACCCCCACCACCAGTAGGTTTAAGAACGTGAGCTGTAGAAGTTGAGGGGCTGTTGGCCTGCTGACAACCCCGTACCTCAGAAAACTACAGGCATGCCAACTGCTTGTTGCAAATAACCCCGTGTGCGGTCAGTGCCCACAGGTGCACAAACACGTGTTTCTTGTCTTGTAAAGCTCTGGCGACAGCGAGGTCACAGTTCTGGTCACTGTCCAGAATAGGGTCCCCAGCTCCGCAGCTCGTTGTTCACTTCCAGTTTCAAAGGAACCAGCTGCGTTTGCTTTTGGATGGTCAAACATCAGAACAAGTCTGCAAAGTTAGGCTAACAGATTTGTTAGATTTGTTTAAAACTTGTAAGATGGCACTTGTATTCTACTTCACAGGAATATATTCTTTGGGCCTAGGGTTTTTAACAGGTACCTTCTGGGTGTGCTTTATCGGGACATATTACCCTACACAGCAATGCAGCCTTTTTTCAAAATGGGTGCAAGAAGACACTGCCTGGGATGTACACACTGGGAAATGATAGATGCAGGAATGGAGCTGGGGTGAAAAACTGTAGAGCAGAGGAGATGAGCTGGTCCCCCCCGGTTCTTTTTCCAGGTGAGTTGTTTGCATGGAAGAAGGGCGCTCTCAGATGCATCTCACCAGGCTGCCCTTGAGAGACACCCCACAGGAGATTCAGAAAGTGTTTTTTTTTAAAGCAGTGGATGTTGGTTTAGGGCTGCACAGGCTGAAAACCTTGGGAATTTCCTTTTTGACTTAATTAGGAGCAGAAAACAGGGTGACAGGGTTTTAAAAAACACCCAGCTGATGTTTCATGAGACAGTTCTGGATGCTGAGTTGCATCTTTTCTGGCCACCTGGTGCCTTGGGGTGGCTTGTCAGAGCGAGTGAAGCTGTATGTAACCTGTGGGCCTCTCTCGAGCAGCCATGGGCTAGCTTGTGATGTACGTAGCTGAGCTGAACTGTACTCTTACAATACTAAATGGCGTTTGGCCCTGACTTAATTTGTGGAAAGAGTGTTCAAGGAAAACTGTAAATCCACAAGGAAAGAGGTTGAGTGCTCTGTTTTACTAGAAAACTTAATAGGGATATGGCATTCTTTAACCTTTGGATGAGCCCTTGCATTATGTGGAGTTTTATCAACGCAATCCTTACCCGTGCTTTGTGTGTAACTTGATGTGAACTGCACCACCATCCCGTGTGTCTGGCTCCCTGTACATTTTCCCTTTCAGAGATGTGGAAGGATGTTGCTTGCTGCAAGTGTGACGAGTGGCTGATAAGCAGAGTGCTCCCCGCCTCGCTCCCCAGAGCAGCCTGACAAAATGCCTTCTGCTTCCACATTCTTCAAGTGATGAGGGGAAGAGGAAGGGCACTCCCAAAAGGGATTTGGTGCTTACTCCACCCTGAAGCGTAATGTGTGGTAGTGCTCTGTTTGGCTTGATTGCACATTCCTCTTCACTAACTTCTTTCAAAAAACTGTCACTACCTAAAACGTCCCATTTTTTTCTGGTTTGCGTACAATTGGCAGAGGGTCACGGGCTTCTCTAGAGGGCAGCTCAGAGACCAAGTCTCATGTGAGCTGCCCTGTGGGGAAGTGAGGGAGTGCTGAGCATTTCCACCCTGCGACTCCTACCAAGTGCCTGGGCTGAGGCGACACCGATCTCGGGCTTCCCTGAAGGCTGAAATTGTAGCCTACAGCACAGACAGAATCCACGTTTATGAAGACTAGAAGATTGTAATGGTCCTGGCTAGAATTGAATATTTTGAAATGGAAATTGGGTGCAAGTCTATGGAATAACTTCCTTTCAGTCATTATTGCTTGCTCAGTGCTCCTGGCAAGGTGCTTGGCTGCGAGCGCTGCGTTTGCCAAATCTTTGTGCTTTGCAGTCCCTGTACTGTGCATTGCACATGTTGGTCGTAGGTGCATAACAGTCGCCCCTGCTGAAAGCACTTGGGTTGCCTGCACTCAGTGAGCTGTATTTTTGTTTATAGCGAACAGTGTGAACACTTTTTGAAGTTGCTTGAATGCTCAAGTAATGAGTACCAGTCCCCCAGCTAGTGTTGCGTCCCAGGGACTTCAGAGGAAAAATGAGAGCTTGTAAACTGCTCTGAACTCCCAGTTTGATGGCTTTCAAATGATGGGTTATTTAGGATGTGGGAAGTAGATCTCACTCATGCGAAGGACAGGCTGCATGATTGTAATGACCTTTGTGCACTTTTCCAGCCTGTATTGGGAATAAAGAGGCTTCAGTCTTGCTATGTTTGCACATTCCTGAAGTGTCTGTGCCCTACACACTGACTGTGGCATTTGACTCCCTGGTAGCACAGCCTGTCCACCCCTTTCCTGTGACCTTTTTGGGGTGCTTTCAGCTCCCAGCCTCCACAACCCAGAGTGTGCACAGCCAGAGGAGGCAGCATCAGTCAGTGGGTTGACGTGGGGAGCGGGCAGGAAAGCAGAGACAAAATTTGTAAAGCACTTTTGGGTTGCAAAATGCAGCAACACCTTGGTTCTGTTTGTTGATGGAAAGATGAGACTGGGAGCCAGACACTGCATGCAAGAAACAGAGGATGTTGTAGGGGAATGAAAGCCTTGCCACGTTAGTACCTTTATTATTTTACAATTGGATTAGCAGCAGTTGAACCATCAAATGTCAGCAGTTGTGTTACTCACACCACGCTGTCCGGATGGGAGGCTGCTCTCCCCTGTGTGCTGCAGCTCATGTAACATGAAGTAGTTGTCTCTGGGCCGAGTGTGAGGGCAGGATGCGCACTGAGACATGTTTTCCAGTCTTCCAAAGGTTTGCACAAATAACTTTTTCAGCTTGTGTGTTCTGTAGAGTTCCAAGCTTCTGACTCTTTATTTTTAAAATGCTTGCAGGATTTGCTTTGCTGGGGGTGGGGTGGGGTGTTGAGCATGTGTCATTTTGCACCCAGCCATAAGCTTCTCCTAAGGGGCCCCTGTATCCGGCTGGCCAGTTCTCCTCTCTGTAGAAGTTAAGGTGAGTCTCACCCAGCTGTGGGGATGAGATGCATCTGATTCTCAAGAGTTCAGAGGACTTCCCAGATCCTCCAGAATAAATATGGGATTCAAAATGACATTTTAGAAACATGTGCTCCCTGTTGAGCTGCTGTTAAGAGGGAGCTGAATATTACTGAGAATAAACCCAAACTCCAATTACATCTTAACTAGATTTTCTTCCTTTTAATAATAATAAGTCCTTTAAGTGAATTTGTTGCTTAAGAGCTGGACTGATTACCTAGTGTGAGTCATCAGTAGGAGAAGAGCAGTACAGACCACGAGTGGAAGCATCTGGCGGTGGTCCTGCACAAAGGGTAACTGAATTGATCCTCTGTTTGTCCAGCCTTGGTTTTGCAGAGGACTACAGGAATGGAGGCAACAAGAGGACAGAGCCCTTGGCTTCACTGCAGTGGTTGTGCTTATAGTTGTTTCTGGCCCCATGTGGTCTAGGAACCTCGAGATGCAAGTGTCTGTGTCCCGTTTTCAGCCCTCCCAGCCATTCAGTCGGGTGTAGTTCACATTAGCTCTCAGGGAAACTGCGATCAGTTGAACTGTGCGTTAGCTGAGGGATAGGCTATTTACAGAAGTAATGAGACCATTTGGGATTGCTATGCAAATTTTGCTTAATCATAACATCGTAAAACCTCTTGACAATCGTTAGGTAGTAAGAGTAACGTGAAACTAACAACAGGTTAGAGCATCGAACAGGAGAAGAGTAACTTGAAAAAATAATGTTTACTTTAAATATAAATGCAACTATTAAGAAGTAATTCCAGATGTTTAGTTATGGCAGGAGTTTAGTGATTATAGTCTTAGCCCATTTGTGAATTACATTATCGCATTTGAAAGTAGCCAGTGAATTTTTTAAAAATGAATTCATTCTTCAGATGGCCTGAATAGAACTGTTTGTTTTCTATTATCTGAGAAACAAATGGAGCAGAATCTGGTTTATTTATGAAAGTAAATACAAAAGGTCTGACCCTTGGATATTGCCTTTGAAAACCCAGAAAATGCTTTTCCTGGTAGCTGATTCTTCTTGAAGCCATTTATTCTTTTTGAAGATAACGCCAACCTCTCCACCCCCAAATTATGCAATATATTTTAAAGAATGCTTTGAAATGGTTTCATCTCTTTATTCTCATGCGGTCTTCTGCTATTGTATCAGCTCTGCAGAAAGCAATAATGTGTTACATTTTACTAATGAAGACAGAAGGTTTCAAAGTTACAAAACCTTTTTTTTACCCATCCTGACAAGTCTGTCCCAAGTATTTTGGGGATGGGAGCAATAGCCTGCTACTTTCTAGTTCACCTCGGTGCTTGCTTGTTCCTGTAATTGCCTGCTACTGGCTCCCAGGCCTCGCTGCATTCAGTGTGGGCATGGAATTTTAGGAGGATGTGGACTGGGTGAGAAACTGCAGTGCCCATTTTCTGTTTTTAAGCCCTGTCTAAAGGGCACTTAGAGTCTACGTGCAAATTGTAATGAAGCTGGGACCAGCCACCCTAAAAAGTCTTGTTATCAGTATGCTTGTCATCTTCATGTTCTGAGCACGGGTTGGTTTGGAGCCCTCTCTATTAAGACTGCTCAGGATGCTGACAGCTGAAATTCACGTTACATTTGGCTCTCCACAAAAAGACATTGTTCCTTTATTAGATTGCTGTTTCAGCTTAAAGCCCAGGATGATTAAATTGCAAAGGTTGTTTTCCTGCTGGAGCCCAAGCTTTCTTCTGTCTGAGTGCTTTTTGCCTGTGCTTCATCCTCTGTAGTGATTTCTTGCAAGGGAGGCAGTGGGTGCTTTGCGCATGAGTGGAGTGCGCTGCAGTAAGCGAGCGGGGAACAATGCAGCCCTCTCCCCGTGCCGTGCTGACTGCGCAGTTAGGAAAACAAGGCCGTGCTCACAAAGGACTTGTCGAGATCATCAAGCAGTGGAAGCCCAACCAAATAAAATTACAGAATTACAGAATCACAGAATTTCTAGGTTGGAAGAGACCTCAACATCATCGAGTCCAACCTCTGACCTAACGCTAACAGTCCCCACTAAACCATATCCCTAAGCTAATTTACGGTAGTGAGCAGCAATTACATGTGTCAGGCTAAAAATAAATATGTATATGTTACTCGTATGCATTTGTTACATACATATGGCTTTTTAACCTATGTCTTTCAAATGCAGGGCTAATTTTGTGGGTGGCCGATCACACCTGAGGTTATTAATAGTGAACTCAGCTACATCAAGAACTCCAGAAAAACTGTCAAGCATTTCTACCTTATGCTCTGGGCAGTTGCAGGTAGTGGTGCTGTTTCCATTTGTCAGATAGGGATATCCATAATTTAGAAACAAGACTTGCAATTCTAACTCAGCGCATCTGCAAGAGCTGCACTTCTGCAGTGAGAAGCAGGGAGGTTTCTACTGGAGCTGCTGGTTCTTTCCCCATGCTGCTCCCCAAGGTGTTGGGGCTTGGGCTAGGCAGGAGCTGCAGCGGGGCTTTGGGAAGAATGGTTTTCAACATGGGCTTAAGGCTGTGACTGCATGTTATGCAGTTAGCTCTTAGTTTGGAAGAGGGCACAGCAGTTTATTTACAGTTAGGGTTCAGTTGTGGTATCTTCATCTCATCCTAGCAGTGCTTTGCTGCAAGGTAGTTATTTTTATCACTGCAGTGTGTCTCTCTTAACCTCTCGTGGCTGTGTTGTTGTGTTGGAATCCTAGAAAAGAGGACTTGGTGTCAGCCAGTGAAACGGGCATTTCTTTTAATTCAACAGCCTTACAGGACCAGAGCTAAGGTCACATTTTCTAGCCCTATAGGTTTGAGCTATCAGGTTCATTTCATGCCCATTTAATTAGATATTGCTTGTGTAGTGCTCAAGAAGGGGAAGGGAAGAAATAAAGCACAACTTACAGTTGAATTTAGTCTGGATCCAGTTGTGTGTAGATCTGAACGCAGGTGATACAGAAATAAATGAAATTGGATGGCTTGCAGTATCTATGCTAAACAAGCATATGGCTGCACCCAGATTTTAGGGTTATTGCTTTTATTTTTGTAGTATGAGCCGCTGCTTTTCCAGCAGCACGTTTCCTCTTCTGTTGGGCAATTAGGAATGCAGATAGATGAGAAGATTGAACCTGGTGCTGTGTAACAGTCGGATTCTACTTGTTGTTTATAGCAGGGTTACTCTGTGGATTTAATGGGAATTAACCCTGATTTTTGCCTCTGTACAGGAGTCAATGGGAGGCTTTTGTCTGGGTTTGAGACTAGATCAGGATCAGCCTGTGATTGCTGTGCAGAAATGCTCCTTGCTGTGTGCTGCTGGGATCTAGTCCTTGCCTCCTTCCTTGCATATCAGATGATCTTGGGGATCTTTTCCAGCCTTAACAATTCTGTGGTTCTATGATATCGTTTTGATTATCAGTAGTGGCAGAAGCCCTTCGGGGTTGTTCAGCCTCAAAAGCGCCCATGGTCAGAGCTCCTCCTGGAGGATGTCAGCCCGGGCACGGAAGGTGAAGGAGGATCATTTCAAAGACCTTTCCCAGAGTAGGTTTTTCCATATTCTGTCATTTATGTGGCAGCTTACCATAGCTAAAGCGATTTCTTCCCACCTTCTGTAAAGGTTAAATAGCTCACAAGCAGGCTTCAGCAGCAGCTGCTTATCTGACAGCCGTGGATGGGGCCCGTTTGCCATTTCTGTGCAAAGTGAAGGCATTACTTAGCAAGTAAATACAGGAAGCAACTTCTCATACGTGGTAGGGAACAGGAGAAAATCAACCCAGCTCTTTATCCCAGTGCTGTCTGGAAAAGTCATGCCTCTGAGCAGGGGCAGTAAATACGTTTTTTTTTTTTGTTTTTGTTTTTGTTTTTTTCCTCTGTGGGCTGGATTTATGTCAGCTGCAGAATATCAGCAGTTTTTGGCACGAGTCTGGGCCTGGGAAAGCCATCAGTGGCAGGCGTTGTCGCAGCCCGCAGTGGGGCGGCTGAGGCGAGCGCTGTTCCCTGGGGTCAGCAGGTGGCACCAAGTGGCTGCGGGACCTGCCTGCGGGCCTTGGGACCTGCAGCTGCGCCCTGGCTGGGGACCCCAGCGAGCTCCAGGCGCCCCTTTATCCACTGGGGTGGCCATCTCGCTGGGGTGAGCTCGGCAAGTGGGGACACGTCGCTGCGCCCAGCCCATGCCAGGGTTATGGGCTCAGGGGAAGTGCGGGGCTGGCTCTGCAGCTGGTGCTGGGCTGAAAGGCGCAGCAAGGAGCCCCACGCTCCGACCTGGTGCCGGTTTGGCTATTTTTGTCATCGCAGGGACAACTTCAGGAGAGAGAGCAGAAGGAAAGAAACAGCTTAGCAGCCATTTATAACCTCTCTCTCTTCCCGTAGAGGAGGTGTTAGGCTCTTTTATACTTACCCTGCAGATAAGTGCATGCAAAGTCTAATTAGAAACCAGTATGCATATGCTGCTGGTGTCCTGCTGCCTGAAGAGGAGACCCTCATGTAACGAGTTGCGTTGGTGGGCTACCGCTTTGTCGCTAGGGAGAGCTCAGAGCGATGCACCAATTGGCGTATTTAGCTGGATGAGCTCATCAAAATATTCCCAGGACCAGTCACACAGCCAGTGTATGTATGAAAAAAAGAAACGTTTCTTCAGATCTATGTTAAAAGGTTTCTGCTGGTCAAACACTTCTGTGACTTCTTAAGCGTTTACATTTTTTCATCGGAATTTGCACCATTTTGTAAAGGTGTCAAGGCTTTCTTTGCCTGTCAGGTTTTTCTTAGCTGTCTTACCACGGGTCCATATGCTTTAGTCAACATTCAGAGATCTACTTAACAGACAGACTGCTTTTGAAAACAACAATTATGGAAGCGTTTTACTGCACCGTTTCATTTTCATCCTGTAGAGCTGAGCGTGACAATTCTGCATATGTGTCATATGTGTATGCAGCAAAACATTGGTATTTAAGTCTTGTTTTTGTAAAGTCCTTTTTTTTTTTTTTTTTTTTTTTTTTTTTTTCCCCCTCTTATTCTAAGAGGACCCTGAGCATTCATTTGCTTTCTCAAGGGCTGTTTGGTATCTAATCTGTTCTTGAGCATGCACCTGGGCTTTTACTCAGTCACTGATTTCTTAAAAGTCTTGAGCTGTAACTTTACTACTTATTTCCAATATATGTATGTTGTTTAAACCCACTATGTTAAATATTTTTTTTTCAGAGGATTTTAAGAAGAGTCTGATGCTGAGAATAGATTAAGAAGAATCAGGATGACGACAACAGTAGCGACAGATTACGACAATATTGAAATCCAACAGCAGTACAGTGATGTCAACAACCGCTGGGATGTTGATGACTGGGACAATGAAAATAGTTCTGCCCGCCTGTTTGAGCGATCCCGCATCAAGGCCCTAGCTGGTAAGTACCTATCACACAGGCAAAACACTGGGACTGCATGTAGGTGGTAGCATGGGATACTGTCTATCTTCAGTGCCTTTACCCTGTCAGTCAACTGGAGCTGAAATTTTCCTGAGGTCAAATGCAGTTTAACTGAACACTTTTTGAGATTTGTTCCTCTGTTGACATCAGTGGGACATGATGGTCTCACATTGCTTTGCAGGATGTGCTTATATATGACATTTCACAAAACCTGATGGCTTGGATTAACTTTGAAGACTCTGTTGGTGTAAGCACAGGGGGGCAGACATTTCATCCATATTTTATTTTTTCTTAATTATAAGGTTGCACTGACTCTTTCTCCCTCCTTTTTTGCATGTGTGTGTGTGTGAGGGTGAAAACGTGTTTTACTATTATCCCTCAGCAGTACCTTAGGTATAAAAACAAGACAGATACAGGTATCCTTTAATTACATTTTCATCTGCTTGGGTTAAAATACTACATTGACATGTTGGAAAGACAGTGGTATGGAGAAGCTACAGATATTAACATTTTGAATCAGAGACTCAGATCTTGACTGTGGTTGAAAAATTATTTCAGATGCAGATTCTTGAAAGAGCATCTGCTCAGGCAGAACCTTCTGGAGACTTGATCGCAGCAAAGGAATTTCTTTGGAGAGTATCCCAGTTCTTTGGGGTATATAACCAAAGCTGCTTTAAATTGATTTCCTTTCAAAATAAAGGACAAGATAACGAATTCTTGAACAAATGAGACCAAAACCAAAATTCTCATTTTAAGCTATTGAGACTGACCGATTTAAGCAATGTTGCATGGAAGTAGCTGCAGGTAAGTTATAGGCTTCGTATGCATCCAGTGCTGCTTAGCCCTAGAATTGGCTGCACAGTACAAATATTAGTCAGTGGAGAGCAAGAATAAAATGTTTTTAAAAAAACAACTAAAACCTCTTTCAAATAATAATTGTCTACTTAGTTGATGGACGCTTGCTGCAGGTTAAAATATATACATTAAAGAACTTGAAATTTTTCAAATGAATTGACACTAACTTATTTGAAACTGTGGAAAAGGGGGTGCTAGAAAACATGTTTAATCTGTTGCCAAAACTACCCTGCTAGATTATACTGGCTGGTAAGTGTAGTGTATGTAATTGAAAGTATAAAATTCCTAATGTTCTCTGAAGATGCATGTGGATAATGAGCTGCTCGTTTTTATCCTGAGTGCATTCTTTGTCGAAGGTATTGGTATCCTTTCAGCCACACCTTTATGACTGCAGTGATACGACAGAGTTAACACTAACTTTCTGTGGCCACAGCTGACAACCTTGCTCTGCTTGCATATGTTAATATAACCTTCTGGGTGTCAAAATTGCTGACGGAGAAGGTAGCAGTAACTATTCCATTTTCCTATTACCTTTCCAAATAGATTACTTGAAATGTTACTTCTAGCCAACAACATTGATTGTGTTCAGAAGGTGCATGTGTTTTGTTATAATGATAAATATGTCCTTCTCATGTAAGAGATTTCTGGCACCTTTGAAATGAGTTTTTTAAATATTTCACTGTAGAAATAAATTTAGAATTCTAGAGCGACACGCTTGATTTATTGGTCTCATCAGATATTAACCATTTTGGTTGTGTTCACATTGTTTTGATGGGTGATGATGTTAGTTCCCAGATTTGTAAAAAAAAAAAAAAAAATCAGGAGGATAACAAAATTCTGCTTTAAAATATCTTCATTTGGAGGGGTTCAGAATATCTCAGCAGTCCTGTAATGGAGGAATTGGTAGATGGAGAAAGGTAGTATTTAGTAAATAATGCTGAAACTACAGATTTTTCTGAAGTAGCAGAGCTTCTGTAGTACATGCTGTCTTGTGCTGAGTTACATTCTCATCAGCAGAGAAATTAAATTTGACTAGGTCTGCTTTTGCTTAAAACATTTTCCTATTGCATATTAAAGGCTGAACATTAACCAAATTTGTTTATGCAGCAAGGAGATTATGTCATGTCCTCTCAGTTCTGAGGCATTGCCCTGCAAAGCAATTTTTATGCATTCTGTAAATGATTTCCTGACTCTCATGGTACCATGCCCACATTCCTGACCTCTGAACAAAATGCCTCAGTAGCGTGGGACATACTGTAAGCACGGAAAACAGCTCAAAATATGCTGAGCTTTCCACTATTGAAATTTTAGTTACGGGGACAGTTTTAAACCCGACATTTTATAACAAGTTGAAGCAGGTTTATTAAATTTACTATACTGAGACAAAGGTATCATCTGCTTAATCTGTGATTCTGATGAGGCTGACTGAGCTGCAGCATACCCTTTCTCTTCTTAATGCTGCTGTGGGTATGCATTAGATGCAGAACACCTTTACGTGCCAGGCTCAGGGCAGGCTCAGGTTTGGAGCCAAGTAGCAGGGGGATAAAATAGTTCCTGCAGGTGTGCAGAGAGCAGATCGTGTCACCCTTATGAGGCAGGTAACTGTATCGGCTTAATGCAACTGCTTGCAGAAAGGGGGTGGTGAGTAAGGTCTTGATGCCTTTAGAAGACCTGTTAATTATACAGCAGCTCATCACAGAGTGCATTTGTATTTCAGGTGAAATGCCTGACCTAGAATGGGGCTGTGCGAAGTGGAGTCAGAAGTAGCTGGTCAGATACATATGTTGGTAGGTTGGTAGAAGCTAGTGCTAGACAAGAAAAATCTTGACCTGAGTTTTTTAGTCTGATCTTGTTTGAGGGGAAAAAATGCATTTTACTCCTGCCAGATTAGCAGACATAGGCTATATTACCTTCCTTGGGTGTGGAACTGCTTTTAATACAAATCTCATTAGCAGGATTCAGGTCCCACATCTCGCCTTCATTGCTCTCAGTTGTTCCACTTAATTTTACAGCAAGCGGAGCTCCACACCTGAGTAATGAATAATAAACATGAAACTCTTACTTCAAGGAGAAGTAATGCAAGGAAAGTTCTTGCATTATTTAGGTAGCCTAAAACAAATACCAATTTCAAAGCAAACCATTTTGCTGAAGATTTGATTCAGAGCCATATTTAAACATTGTCCCAGAGAATTATGTCTTTCTTTTAATTTTTTTTTAAAGCATTTACGTACAATTATTTTAATTTGGCATGTTTCATACCTCTAATTTTCTACTGTTAGTGTTGATAATACTGTGTGCTGCCAAAACTTGGCTGAGCGTGAGCCACTGCTGCAGCACTGCTTGAAATCCTAAACATGATGCATGGAGAGAGGAGCAAAGGGAGGTTTGTGTTGCAAATCAGAGGGTATAGTTAAAGACTGAGCCACGATACTCCTGTCATCGTTCAACATATATTTTCTGATATACTTCCTGGTGGGTAGCCTTTCACAGAATCACAGAATCACAGAATTTTCTAGGTTGGAAGAGACCTCAAGGTCATCGAGTCCAACCTCCAACCTAACGCTAACAGCCCTCCACTAAACCATATCCCTAAGCTCTACATCTAAGCGTCTTTTGAAGACTTCCAGGGATGGTGACTCCACCACTTCCCTGGGCAGCCTGTTCCAATGCCTCACAACCCTTTCTGTAAAGAAGTTCTTCCTAACATCTAGCCTAAAACTCCCCTGGCTCAACTTAAGCCCATTCCCCCTCGTCCTGTCACCAGGCACGTGGGAGAACAGGCCAACCCCCACCTCTCTACAGCCTCCTTTAAGGTATCTGTAAAGAGCAATAAGGTCACCCCTGAGCCTCCTCTTCTCCAGGCTGAACAAGCCCAGCTCCCTCAGCCGCTCCTCGTAGGACTTGTTCTCCAGGCCCCTCACCAGCTTCGTCGCCCTTCTCTGCACCCGCTCAAGCACCTCGATGTCCTTGCGTCTCCCCCAAAAGGCAGGGACTTCCAGGTGGTTTATAGCTAGGGAAATTGACTCAGCCTAGAGCTGGGATAGCGATACTTTCTGTTATTGTGATCTATCAACTGAGACACTCTTCTTCTGAGATATCCTATAATTCAGCTGCCTGTCACAGGATCAAACATGATAATCACTGCCTGAAAGCCCATGTCTGGTACTGTGCACAAAGCCAGACTGGCTGATCTCAGGAGGCACTTCTGGGCTCTAAAGTCCCAAATTTGACCGACTGCTCCATTGTTTCCTGGGTGAATTTCACCACTCTCTGAGGCAGAAATAGTCATGTACCATCTTCAGGGCCCAAATTCGTTAAGGAGCAACCAGTCTGCTGTGACTTAGAAGGACAGTGCCTTGTTTCAGGCACCTGCATCTTCCCACGTCTCCGAGGCTCAGGGCAGCTGTTTTGGATTGGCCATCTTTGGACAACAGCATTTTTCTTTCCAGAGGTTCTAGATTAATCCCATCCCATGACTGCCTGGGGATGTCCAGCACTTTCAGTATGTATTCCTTTCATTGAACTGACAAGGTAAACCAAAAGTTTATGAAACACATGTATGTAGCATTATCTCCTTGTCATAGTACAAAAGGTTTCATAATAAACAGACCTGCACTCACCCCATCTGTAAGATGCATGCTGTTGTGGTCAGAGGGAGAAATGGCATCAGCATTTTATGCTGCCTGACTAACGGCTGGGTATTCAACATGAATCTTGCTGTTGGTGCAAGGGTCTTCTGTCCACATCCTTCAACAACTTGTGAAGTGCCTCTACTGTGAAGTTCCATCTTGTGTTGACTCTAGCTTACTGTCATTCAAATGAAGTTTACTTCCTTTACCTTAAATGGAGAGAAAAGGTTGAAGAGCAGGTAGGCAAGAAGTGGATTCTGTAGCCAGAGTCTGATATTCTGTTCTAGAAAGAATCAGAATGGCCCCATCTTCCAGCAGGAAGGTGAGATGTTTAAAGAGCAGTGCGGGAGGCTGTGGTCAGAATAATCTGTGATCAGAACATCATAATGGAGAAGAGCTCATTTATAGCAGGTATGAGAAATAATAATAGAGAAGCACTAATGTCAGCACAGCGGCTGATAACAGATACTATCAAAGTGGTCAGTATATCATGAATACCAGAATGCTAATGATAGTTTAAGTTTAAACTGAAAAAATTGCCTGGGAACTCAGCTTTCAATCAGAATTCAGATTTGATGAAGGGATATGCAACCAGATTGGTTGTCATTCATGTTGAACTCACTCGCTCTGCAACTGATACGAGAAGAGGGTAACCGATCCTTGCTTTGTAAAGTAAGATACCCCACTGCAGGAAATCATCTTTCACCTGTCCTTGTTCTCCATGGTTCTTTGGAAGGTCTTGCTGGAAGACCAGGTAACTCTACCTGCTCAGTAGAAGCCAAAAAGATATCGTGTTTGTGCAAAATTCTTCATTCACAAATCCTCAAGTGTCGCATTTCGTCCATCAAGGACCATTAGCTAACAAGATTTGCTGTGCAGCGTCTTGGCTAACAGAGCTCTTAGGAAAGCCTGCAGAAACAGTTCAGTTGTTCAGCAGAATTTTTCATGCTCTGTCTGGGACTGTGACATTCAGACGTACCATGCTCACCGGCTCAGCTGCTGTTTTCAGGTAGTATGAGAATTGGCACCTCCAAAACTTCCCCTTTCTTCAGCAAGCTAATTTAGTATTAAAAAATGTTTGGCCTAAGGTCATTCACTTTCCTGCTCACTTATGTTTTGCCCTTTTGTCCTCTGTATTCACCTGAGTGACCAGAAGGTCTGTGACTCAGCTGCCTGGCATACGGATTGAAAATAGTTTCAAAGTTTATAAAATAACAGAGGCATATCTTCTTAGCACAGGGCAGATGAAACTCTGCATTCCATTTCCAGCTCCACCTAGGTGACTGAGCATAGGTCAGGACACTAGCAAGTGTTGTACTTCACTGTGTTTGTGGCCCTCCTACAGGAAAACAGGTAAAGAGACTGCACTGGTAGTGCAGCTTTCCTTAGTTGTTCCTCTTGGCCAGAGAAAAGAGGCTGGTAATTCATGCTAGTAAATTGGCTTCTCCAGAGTAGGAAGGGAAAATCATTGAAATTGTTACTGAAGTTAGGATACCAAAAAGTTTCCTCTTCAGTATAGAGCAGTGCCTGTTTCTTGATGATAAAAAAGGAGAAGAAAGTCTGTGCTGGGTACTGTATGTGGGGTTAATTAGCCCTTTTGGCCCTGGTACTTGAGCTGTTCCCATGAGAGCACCAGTATGGAAAGTCAGGCGAAGAACTGCCCCAGAAGCCAAAAGGAAGGTCCTGCTGGTAGGATTTTTGAGGTATAATGTACTTTTGGGTCCCTGTTGTCTAACTTATTTCTTCTAGCAAAGTTTTTACTGCTCCAACCAGAGTATACGGAAAGAAGCATTCTGCACAGTCAGAATGAAGTTTCAGGTCTCAAGTTAATTAAATGTTTATAAACATCTAATACCTGAGGTGTCTGGGACGTGAAAACCAGTTTTGTAATTTCAGTAACAAGTGTTTAAGGACAAAGAAATCTGCAGCGTATTGATGCTTGTAAATAGCGTGGAGGCAAATGGAGATCAAGTCTGAAGGGCATGTGAAGGATTCACCTGACACTAAACAGAAGTAAAAGCTTTCTGGTGGTGAAACTGCAGATGTATTTTCTCAGCATGGGCCTGGCAGTGCTGGCTGTAAGTCCACGGTTAGCAGCCAGAGAACCAGTGCAAACTAACTAAGGTGAGTATCTGATTTTGCTCAGATAGAAGCTGATGAAACTACTCCACCTAAAGCTTTTCTAAGTGTGGACCTCACCTAGTGCTTTCCTTCTGGATTTTATGTCTGGGACAGTTCCTCAGCTGTAGTTCCCAAGCTGCTGTACTTGACCAGAATCTGCAGGAGGCTCGTGCTGAAAACAGGAGCATCGTTCTGCGTGCTCTGTGCCATGTTGATATCAAGAGAGAGAAAAGTGTGGCGGCAGTGAAGCTGCTGTCCTAGAGCATGTCACCTGCAGTGCTGGCTCTGACTACAATGAATGCTGAACTTTTATCATAAAATGAGGAAAGCTTTGCCCATCTGGCACTGGTGATTAACGCATTTGCTTTTGAAGTTGCTGGTGAAGGAGCATTTCCAAAGCAAATGGAAAAAAACAAACAACAAATATATTGTTCTTAGCATGTTTGTTTTAAAGATCATTAGTAGACTGACTCTTCTCCAAAAAGCATCTCTGTATGTCTCTGCTCCATAAAAATAGCTTCCAAGTAAATGTGAACACCTTGTATTCGGTGATGTCCCATCAGAAATGTAATTTGAAGGGCCATTTGTATCTCATTGTCACGGTAGCATGATTTTGGTAACAGTTAGGCATAGTTTGGAGTTTTGTCCTCTCTTTGGAAGCAGATGAGTAACGTGCAAACAGCATGGAGGTGTCGGTCAGATCTTTGCAAACTCAAAGGTGCCAGATGAGGTGCCAGATCCATGGTCCCGTGTAGCCTGCTGAGTATAGAGCCAAGCTTCTGAAAAAAGGAATGCTGAGGGTAATTTCTGAGTTATCTGCAATCATGCCTGCTTGTCTGCTCGACATATAGTATTTAGGATTGCATAGCAAGGGAGCAACACAGGGAAGTGACGGCGGCCTTGTCAATAACTGGTCCAGCACGTGGTGCTCAGGGGGGATGCTGTGGGCTGGAGGATCGGATGCTGAGCTGCCCCTCACAGAGACACATGGCAAGGCACAGCTGCCACAGCCACACTGCGTCCAGAGTCTGGCAGCTGCGGTCCTATCACGTCTCTGATTAAATTCTTTCAAGATGAAGCAATATCGGGTTGGAGAACACACAGCGAGCCCAGCGTCTTAGCAGTGAATGAGACTGTGCTGATGGATCTTCAGATCTTTGAATTGCTGTGAAGTAAGGTCTTGGGCTGGAATGCATGTACCGTAACTGCTGCTCATAGTTTCTTGTGGAGGTCTCCAGATGTACATTAGGCCTTCCTTCACAGAGGGCTGACACTGTGCTAAGGACAGTAATTCAGTAATGCGGTAAAATAAGGTACGAGAACATTCTTGTAGTAAACGTAGGATGTGCGAAAAAGTGCTGTAGTTGAGAAGTGATTAAATAATAAAAAGCCATCTGTACCTAGAGGCAAAAGATGGAAAACTAATGTATGTGCACTGACTGCGTGTGCATGTGTGCATATGCCTATCTGCTTTTAGGAACTGACCAAAGAAATACCCAAAAGGGTGAACCTGAACACAGTAAATCTGCTCTGCCATACCTGGCTGTTAGACGCGCGGTCATTGCATTAACATTCATGGTCCATACAGGCAGGGATTTTAGGTGAGCGTGTTGCCTTATCTCCCGGACTGGCACAGTGCAGCTCTCTCCTGTCTATTCTAGTTTTCATCATCCATTTATCACCATGGCATCAGGAAAGACTAAAAGCACCAGGGGACATGCTTTTGGCTGCCTGCAGCACAGAGGAGTGGTGCAGCACTCTGCAGCAGGGACAAGTGAGCCCAGCAATGAGGTGGGTAGGGCTGGGCAAGTAAACCACTCTGGCTACCCCAGCCACTTGAAGAAAGGAAGAATACTGCCTGTGAGATACCTCCCACATAGCTGGTGAGGGCTGAGCCAGGCACGGTAGTAGAGCAGGGATAAAGCCACGCTGAAGCGGGGAGGTTAAGAGAACAACCAACCAGGCTGTCGGCTGGTATGGGACTGGCACCTTCCTGCTGGCCTCTGCGAGACCACGCTGACTTACACTAGCTGGGGATCTGAGCCATAGTGGCCATCATAGGAAACTTGAGCATTAGGCTTTTTTCAGCCTTCATCTTTGCTGTTGGAACCAATGTTTTGGGGATACTTAATGCAGAGAAACCACGGGATAACTAGTAATGGCTTCTGGTTGAAATGCAGTTGTTCTAGATATTTTGCTGCATCATCTTAATGGAAAGGATTTCTCATTTATAGAAACTGTATGCCAGTACTGGCAATATCTTTTTTTTTTTTTTTTTTTTTTTTTTAATTTACAGTTTTATCAAGGATGAGCTTGGCCGTGGATGCATTTCAGAACCTATTCATGAGCCTATAATTTAAAAGAAGTCTTTCCACAAAAAATGTGTATGCAGAAGAAAATGTTCTCTTCTTATGTCTTTAGCGACTAACTAGTGAAGTTTCTGTATTTATTTTATTTATTCAGCCAAATCTGTGATGTGCCTTGAATTTTTCCTTCTATTTGTTGCTTGGATACTGCATGAAAGTGCTCCCTGAAGTATAAATAATGTGTAGCAGAGCACACTGCAAAGCAAAATTCAATACAGGATTAAAAAATGTTTACTAATTTCTGTTAACCTTGGAGCTTTTCTAATGGGGAAAGATTAGTGATGAAATCATCCCCTCGGATCAGAGCTTTGATTCTTATCTGATGAGGCAATATTCTGGAGAGATAGAAACCCAGATTGCCTTGGGAGGCAAATTGCCTTGATGGGAAGAGGCAAAAAGAATAGGAACAGGAGTGAGAACCAGACGAGTACAGAGGATAATAAAAATTCATTTCCAAGTGCCACTTTTTAGTAGCTGACATTCTTCCTAGTTCTGATCTCTTCTAGTGAGCAAAGCAACCACAATTTTTTTTTTCCAATCACTTTGTGTTGAGTGACAGTTTTTTATGTTGTTTTTCTTTCTTTAAATGTTATTAAGCCTTTAACGTGGATGTGTGTCAGACATGGACAGTCTTTGTACATCTAAGCATGCATGTGTAATATTTACTATATGCTCTTTTCATATATATATGTATGTAAAAGAATGAAATACATGGTTTGCTAATAACTTAAAGTTTTGGACAATTAGTACTTGTCAGATGATCATTATGCTTTTTTGCAGACAGGCAATCCCCAGATGGTGAAATTTTGTGGGTGAGGTTCACAGGAAGAAGGTTTTAGGCTAGAGATGTTTCATTTACCTTTGCTTTAAAAGTGAGGCTTTCAGTTCATGGTTCTACATCTAGGATTAAAAAACAAAACACAACTTCCAGCAATTTTTTCTTCCTTACATTTCCCTTCTGCTTTCTGTCTGGTTTATTTTGAATGAGCTACAGGGTCAACGCAAGCCTGTATCAAGGCTGTTCTGGAGCTTTGTTGCTTGGGTATAAGCAGAGCTTAAGTTCTTTAGGAGGCCCAGTTAAGTTCAGAAGTTTCTAGTTTAGGGGCTTGAGTTCCTCCATGTATGGAACTGGTAGAACAGAAATGTGCCTTTTCCCTGAACTCTTAGTGTGTGTGTGGCTGGTTACCATTAGGATATATTTGCAAATATTAACACAGTCTATATGTTTTCTGCTCTATGTATGGGAAGCAGGGGAAACAGTAGAAATGGAGACCCTAAAGATATTTTCAGCTTACTGTTTTTACCCTATTTTCATTTGGCTCAGTGGAAATAGAAGATTAATCACTCAGACATGAAAATTCATAATGCAGCAACACTACTTCTTCGTCCTGTGTTCACAGTCAAACTCTGGAAAAAAAACAAAACAGTGCAAGTGGAAGAACACAAAAAGGACCGGGCAGTCTCTCTTTTTCCATCCTACATATAAATGTAGGTGCAATTCAGACAGAGGAGGAAAGGGGTGAGAGGAGTCAATCAAAATAATACCACTTCTAAAAAAGCATCTTAAAACGTGTACAATTTATTCTGGAAGTGAAACAAGAAATGTTTTCATGACAAAATTTCAGAGAAAGCGAGTATGTTAAGTGCATACCTGTGTACCATGTTTGATTTTCATAGGCTTTTTAAAAGGTTTATAAATCTAAGTCAAGTAGCAAGCCGAGAGCATTTCATGGGCCACAGAGAAAACCTGTGAATGTAATTTTTTGGGTTCTTCAGGGATGGCTTCCCTGCTTTTAGTTCAGAGCATGGGAAAGCCATGCTCTGAAGTTCAGAAGAACCTGTTTGGACTGCAATATGTACCAACAGAAACCATGTTTTTTTTTCCACATGTGAAGTGCTCGTGTATCCCTTCCCTGCAGGCTTTCCTGGCAGACGTTCCACTGTTGCAGTGTGCAAGGCTGTGCTCTTGCAAAAGTCATGTCAACTTTCCTGTTAATCCGGGAGTTGTGTAAACTGTTCACGCTGAAACCCGAAACCAGGTGGAACTGACCCGGTTTCAGCAGTAAATTGATATTCTGGCCTGATTTGCCCAAGGAGCCCCAAAGGTTTCGTCACAGCGTGCAGGTTCCTCCCGAGCAGCCCAGGAGCAGGGCAGTGCCCGGATCCCACTGAACACTGGGAGGCCAGCTAGAGGAAGGCATGTGAGCAGGCCCTTCTGTGAGAAATCCTTACCCCTTGCTTTTTAATCTACCCCTTTCCCTTCCCTCTTGATTCCATTGGGTCTCCCAAGCCCACGTGAGTCAAGGAGAATACGTCTGGAAGGGACCTGGAGCAGCAAATGCCTTCGTAGTTGCCACTGACCTAAAATCCCCTTCAAACAGAAGTTAATTCTGTTCCAAAATGGAACTGTTGCTTCCAAGAAGCCCTTGTTGTGTCTGGGGCTTTTTTAACCTGCTGCAGCAGTTACTGCACGTGGCAGGATGGTGAGTTTGGGAGAGGATCCCTGCTGTTGCCGCCAGTACCTGCAGCGGGGAGGTGCAATGAAGCTGTCGTGGTGATGGGCTCCTCTCTGCTCCCGCATCTTGTGTGTGGACTGGAGGGAGAGCAGCTAGCTCTGCAGGGCTCAGGGTGTGCAAATTGTCAAATATGATAAAAAGAACTGTTTCTAGAACAATCCATAGCAAAAACACCTTGCCTTAGTGAGACTATCGCACATGCAAGGGGAGATGATTCTCCTGTTACTGAGCAGACCAAGGCATTGGAGGAGAAGTGGAGAAGGGCAGACGTGATGGAGTTTCCAGTTCCTAACTGTGGCTCTGAGGGGCTCTGTATGAACTTCAGCCCCTGTCAGGAGAAGAACAAATGTTTATGTGATTTTTGGTGGCATTTTAGATTAATAAATCATCCTTTTTATCTCACATTTTTTTTCTAGTTAGTCACCAAGTAGAGAATTTACAAGAGCAAATAAGAGTAAAAAGGAAAGACAGGGGTGATGATTAACCAGATTTGTAATTATTGTAAGCTCTGGCGTGCATGCTGCTTCCCATTAGAAAGATAATTGTCTTTCGTGGAGTTGTAAAATCACATCTTTGTTTCAGAGCACAGCAGTGCAAAGCCTGCATTTATTTTATGGTACCCGGGGAACATTTTGTGAAATTGCACATTGGTTTTTCACATATGCATTAAATGACTGGTTTTGTGGGTGGGCCTGTTTGGGACGTTGTGTCCACCACACATGCTGCCTTCCCTGTCGACCCAGTAAAGCCAGCTAGCTTTGGCTGGCTTGACGGGAAGACAGTGTGGTCTGACGGGTGGATGAAGCTGTCAGGCCACTTGTAGCTATTCCTATTCTAGCGAGGCCGTGGGAGTACAGCAAAGCTGCGAACCTAATGCTTGTTTTCTGCAAAAGTTATCAACTGGATCTTTAGCCTGGAACTTCTTAGAGTTTTGTCTGTAGTTTTTTTGGGGGGCATACACTAAGATTTTAGTTCTGGCATTTTTATTTATTTTTTTGCTAAGAAAAGAAGCGATGGTTTTATGCTGTCTTAGAAACACTAATAATTAGGGATTTGGATAGCAATTTTGCTAGCTTTAATGTCTTTTTGTTTGTTTGTTTGTTTGTTTGTTTTTTCCCCTTGAATTGTCATGTGGTCAGAGCCCATTCACCTCAGCAGCACTTTTCAGAAGCAGTGCCAAGACAGATCCTGGGACAGATCCTTTCTGTTCTGGGGCAAGCACTTGCCTCCAGATGTTGCTTCTGTATTCATATTGTTCCTGTAATCAACCTCTTGTTCTCCTTGAGGCTTTGCAAAGCTCTAATCATGTCAACTAAGTCACGCTTTGCATTACTGCATGTATTTATGGTTAAGTGGATAATCACTTGCGTTTTTATTTAATAACTCTTAACAAGTACACAAACAATGCAAGCCGTCATTACCAGTCAAGCAGGGAGAGGTACAATTCAAAGAATACAAGCAAAAAGTATCTCATAGCAATGGGAGGAAAGTGGGAACAAAATTTAGGAAAAAAATCCCACCTCCCTTCCTGGTTACTAGAAGTTAGCACATGATTTGCTCCCTAGTGTTCTCCACCAGTGTAGTCAGCGATGAATCACACCATGGACAATTTCAAGCTGGGCTGATTTGATAAGTTACACTTGGATCAGTGCTCAAATGTTATCTTATTTATGGCCTCTAAAACATTAATTCCCCTCCATAACATATAATCTAATTAGTATTGTCAAGAGTGCAGTCAATTAGAGAGAAACAGAGAAAATGAGTGAAAACTGTGTTTAAAAAGGGCTTTGTGCATGTGAAAACCTTGGGATCAATTTGATGCATTGCTGTGTAACAGCAGTAAGCAGGTCCCCGGGTCACTGGTTCGGAGTCAACAGCAAGTGGATTTATTAGGGCTGATGTTACCCAAATGAAAATGGGAACTAGCAGAATGCCCGTTTTTAAGAAGTTGCTCCATATGGTGTGAAGTTTCACAAATCCAGGCAGATCCCCATTTTGCTTTGCTCTTTTTACCACCAACCTGTTAAATGGAGCCTTCAAAATGTACGCAGGAGACGCAGCAAAGCATAAGTGATGCTCTGGCAGATGAGTCGGAAGCACCCAGTGATCAGGGCCATCCCAAGGAGCTGATACCATTCATTAACAAAGCTGGCACATCTGTTGCCTGGGGACCTGTTGTTCAGCCCAAATGCCAACCAGGATGGCCGCTAAAATGAGGTCAGAGCTTCACAGCCAGCGCTGCCGAGTTCTCCATAATGCCTTTGTGTCGCATGTCACAAAATCTGCCCAGTTCAACCGCATTCCTCCTCTGTCCTCTGGTTTTCCTCCTGCTGTGTAGCCTGTACTGCTCTGTACCTGCTGCAGCTCCTTCTCTTTTTCAGATGGCACGGAGTGTTACAGGGCAGGCCAGAAGTGTGTGTGTGGGGTGTGTGTGTGTGGGGGGGGGGGGGTGCAGGACAAAAAAACCTGCTCAAACCCCAACTTTTGTTAAGCTTATGATTCCCAAGAAATGCTAACCAGATTCAGTTGTCCCATAGGGGATGATCCAAAGTGTACATTCATGTAGGTGCTATTCATGTTTTATGACAGGGTGGGGAATGCCAGCCAGTGTTTTATATGGGTGAAAGCCAAATGATTATTTTTTAATGTTTTGTTTTTGTAATATTTTACTTTTCAATATTTTTAATAACAGCCACGTGCATTAGTGCGTCGCCTGCCAAAGGTGTTGGGAAAACTTTCAGCTGGGGAAAAGTTCCTGGCTCCTGATTTATGCCCTTAAAGACGATAAAAAATTCTCCAGCTCTCCTGTCACTCATTTGGACCCGAGGGCTGCCTTGTGAACTCACATAGCAACACCTGTTTGCTCAAGGTGGGACAGTAATGAGCCCGGTATGCCTGCAGGTAGGGCCTGGCTGCCTGCCTGCTCTCGAGGGGAAGGGTTTCGTTTAATTATAACATAGCTCCGGCATCGCAGGCAAAAGCTGCTGTTGGTAGAAAGCTGCAGGAAAAAATCCTGTGACAGAAATAAGCCCGTACTTGTGTGCTGGGCAAAGCGTGCTCCTGGAGCTTTGAGGAGCTTGCAGTTGGATGTTAATGGCTCAGTTTACTGAGCACTGCCCTTGTGAATTGTGGAGCCCTCTGTATTTTTGTCTTCCCCTTCCCCCCAGCCTGGAAATCGGGTGGCTGCTGCCACACTGCTTGGGTCTCAGCGGCAGAGGGACAGCTGGCTGTACAGAGATTACCAGGGGAAGGTTTAGCAGGAACGTGGGGCTCACCATGCCAGCATCAGCGCATTGTTGTCTCGAGAGCAGCATCCTGCCTGCAGCAGCAGCAAGTACAGGTGCTTCCTCAAGGCCCCTTCTTGCCTTCCAAGCACTTATTTTAGGAGCCGAGCCTGCAGCACCTCGCTGCATTGTCCAGCGGTGTTCCAGCCATACAGTCGCTTTTCTTCCCCAGCGCTGTTAAAAATCCGCTCTGGGCAGCTGAACAGGCTTCAGTGGCACAGACGTGGGTAGTGCTAGGAAGCTGAAGGCCAGTTTTCAAAAAGACTGAAGCATTTTAGGCTCAACATGAAGTCTCCTGTAGCACCAAAAGTCTTGTGTAAACACAGCTCTATTGATATAAAGGGGTTCACTGCAATACTCTAGCAAAAGCCCTTCTGTATCAATACAATAAGGAATTCTGGGCTAGGGATAGGTTGTTGTTTTAAGCAAACCAGTATAGTTAAAAGCCATAAATATTTTAAATGTATTTATGACCTAGGGAGTGGTGTGCCAGGCATTTCCAACAGCCCGTGTGTTTTTGGAAAGCCCAGCTCCAGTTGGGAAGTGTTGACTTCCATCACTTCTCCTGAATTGAGCACTGCTCGCGGCTGGATTTGTTGCCCGTTTGTTCCCCGGGGTGCTGGTGCTGGCTGGTTGGATTTCCAGCTTGCGCCTTGCTGGAGCCGGGGCTGCAACCAGCTTCTCCCACAGAAATTGTCCTCAAATTACTATATGACTCAAAACTTGTGAAAATACAGCATCAAAACAAAGGCAACATTTTGAAATGTTTAATGAGGGGATGGAGTGGGAGGAGAAGAGAACATTGATTCAAGTGGAAAGGAATTTGGAAATGCAAGAAATGAAAAAAAAAAAAAAAAAACACACACAAAAAACAACCACGATTGTATGAATGTTATCAGCAGTTTGAAAAGCAGGCAGGCAGACGATTCAGGTTGAGGATATATATGCAGAATTGACCTTTTAATTTAACTTAGAATGAGTGAGGGTAGGAACTCCTGCCCCTGGGGGACGGCTGACGTGTTGTGGACCTGGCGGCATCTTCAGGAGCCCACCTCAGCCCGCACGGACTGGTCCTGCACTTGGCTGGGCCCCCAGGTACCTGGCTCCCGGCACCTTCGCTCATTCCTGGTGTGGTGGCAAGCACAGCAGGCTTTTCTGAGCCCTCCCCTTGCCCGCTGCTAAATACTGGGTGAGCGCTCCTGTGTCCGGGTTGCTTTGTCAAGTGAACAGTCTCGAAAATGAGTGAGGAGAAGCGCCCTCCTTTTCATGCGATAGTAATCTGAGACTTTTCCGTTACATGAGGCTCTCAACAAAAGCTTGTAATTCCACCGGCTTTGTTCAGGGAGATACCACCGGCCCCCTGGCCGCGGAGGTGCCCCGGGGAGGGTGGCCAGGCCCTGCCGCCAGCTCTGGCAGCGGGTCGGGTGCTGCTGAGCGGAAGGAGCCGCTTGGGTGTTTCACCCGCTGTCTGGCTCTTCCCCTGCTCCGCCGCCCCTTCGCCCTTGGTACAGCCTTCGTTTCCTCCACAGTGCCGTATGGTAATCAAGTGACATCAGCCTCCACCCGGGCGGCTGCTGATTATGTTACAAACCAGCAGAAAGGTCTGAGGTGTGCGCGGCTCCTGCAAGCGCCGGCAAGAACGGCAGTGCGTGGCTCCCTGCTGCTTTTCGCAGGCGGAATTGCAAGCTGGCTTTTCTTTGACTGAGCTTTTCCAGTGCTGGGCAAGCGTTTGAAACCTGATTTAAGCACTTGAGAGTTGCCTGGAGTGGAGTGGGGAAAAAACAAGACACCAAAAAACCCTCCTGGTGCTTTAAGTTTGAACCCGTTACAGACAGCTTACCGCCAACCCACACGGCTGGATTTTGAACCGAAGCTGTTATTTGCTTAGGGCTCAGTGAGAGCGTTTTCTCTAGGGACCGAAGCCAAACTTCTGAGGAAGCTGGGATTTACCTGGATGTATGGTAGAGAAACCTGTGGTTTCTTTATGCTGCAGTTCGTCGTATCCCTGTGTTACCTGTAAATGGAATTACAAAAATCAACCAGTATGCCCGGGCCCTTGTCCCCAGGATATGCAGCTCAGGTGCCGTATAACTATAATCAGTTAGAAGGAAGATTCAAGCAGTTGCAAGGTAAGCCCATGCTGTTTTTTTTTGTAAGTGTTGCTATGATATGATCCCCGTAAACATGTTAGCCTGGGCTTGTTCTCGTTGCATCAAGGCTTTAACAATAACAGAGGCCAAACGCAGTGCTATGGCACCAAGCTTTGTGTGCTTTCAGGGGGTACCGTGCGACTTTTATCCCTGTGAAGGTGTCCTCAGTTTTACAGCGTTACGGTGTGTGTTCAACGCTGAGCCACTCAGCCGTACGGATGAGGACTAACCAGACCAAGTCACTTTAAGCAGTAAGGGGGAGAGCGAGGAAGTGGTCTTTCTGTTTATTTTTGCCTTAAACAAAATACAGTTGTGACTGTGGAAACTAATCGTAAAATCATAGCTTTGTTTGGGTGCAGTTTGCAGTACAGCACCCAAACTGCCTGCCTGCACCTTGTAAAGATGGGTAGCTTGATTTCTTCAAATCAGGAGCACTTGCATCGTTTCCAAACAAGCTGATTTGCTTGAACTCATGTTGCTAGTAGATCACTCAAAAAGCATTCACACAATTCAACCTTCCTCATTTTCTTTATCATGTACTATTCTGCTTCTAGACGGAGAGGATGTCCTGCAGTGCCTCCCCATTACCTCCTCTATCTGATGGGAAGAGAAACCAGGGGTTTCTTTTGGGGAGCAATGGCATGCTGGATAGAGGATAGGCTCCTGAGCTGTGCTGAGAGCCTGGGCTCTCAGCGGTGCCCTGGAGGAGGATTGGGCCCGGTGTCTCCCTGCCTCAGGCGCTGCTGCTTCCCTGTGCAAGGCAGGTCTCAGGGATGAATGAACTCTGGCATTGCAGTTTCAAAATCAGAAAGAATTCCTAGCCAAAGCCAAAAATCCTCCTCCTCTACATCCATGTGGCTCTGTAAATAAGCCAGGAGTACAGTGAAGTTCATGCCTTCTGTGCAAGTTTCTTATTTTACTGTGGTCTATGCCACAAGCGTGGTCCTGTGGTTCCCTTCTGAGAGGGAGGAAGAGCCTTGGTTAGCGCAAAGAATGTTCCAATTTGTTGGCTTAAGGAGGGAGGCAGAAAAATCTTTCATTCATACTACTTTGTTTATCTTGTAAACTGGCTCGCAGTAATGGCTGCGTACTGGATGTAATAAGATAAAATGACAGCAGCTTAAACGCTGGTAACTTGGGCATTCCTCAGGCAAGGCATGGAAAATCCAGGCTCCGAATTTGCACACGAGGGAATACGTTAGAGGCTTTATCTTGGACATCTGTCAGATCTCGGGCTGCAGCGCTCACTTTAAAAAGAGCGTGTTAAGTCTGTGGCACAGGGGAAGAAAACACTGGCACATGCCTCTTTCTTTGCTGGTTAAGTTAACAGTCTAAAGAAGGCAGATTTTATCATTTTCAGGGTCACTGCTTCAGGAATCCATTATCTGTATGTTTACATCACATTGAAAGAGGAAAGGAGACCGCAGTGTTGAAAGCACAGAAAGTGAGTTTTCCCTTCAGTGGAATGCGGTGTTGACTTGGGGGGAGGAAGGAGGATTGCAATACTCCCCTTAAATTTACTGCAATTTCCTGTAACGAAAGAGATAAAATGGAGTTCTTCTGAAAAGAGGGACTTTGCAGTAGACCATCCATAGCTGTTTATTCATGCTGCAGAGAGGACAGACAGGCTTGAAAAGTAGTGCTGACAACGATCTCGGCTAGGGTGGAGCTTCAGTACAGGAAATGTTTTAAATTATGCACCAGATACTCCCTGAAATGCTAAATAACTATACAAAATACTGTGTGCTGTAAAGGGAGTGGCTTAACTACAGACACAGAGGTGTCTTTCCTTGGATTAATAGCTCTTTGTTTGGAGAGCATCTAACAGCCATTATTTGGTAGTTGCAGAAATTTCAAGTGACTTCTGTCTCCTGTTGGGGGCTCCGGTAACATCACAGGGCCCTTTGTGGCACGGCAGGCTGCTCCATGCATCCCAGGTTTAGATCCAGCCAGGATGAGCTGAGTACATGTAGGACTCCTAAATGACAATTCTGTCACCAGTTGGAAGGTGTACAAGCAAATAAGACCAGAGCATTTACAACATGTTTCAGTCTCTGGTAAAAAGTACCTTCAAAGCTTCCCTTCCTTCTTATCATTGTGCTTTCCCCCTTTATAAGTGTTTCACCCCTCTTGCCCCTGGCAGCATGGCTTGGCACCATACAGGGTCCCTTAGACTCCACCTGTTCTTCCCACACTGAATTTGCCCCTCATTTCTCACAGTTCCTGAGAGTGTTCATGTGAATCCATGGCTTTGCACCAGCCTGTAGCAAGGTGTGCTTCAGGCCTAGTGGAGGTTGGAAACTTTCCTTGAGAAAAACACTTTAACAGCACATTTTGACTAAAAGTACAGAGAGCGAGTGCTCAGGCCCTGTACTGAGCAGAAGTGTGAATCAGGAATGAAATGAGGATACCTCTCTGATCTCATCTTTCCTAAGGTAGTGGATATGTTCAGTTTGGCACTGTAAGTCTCACTTGAGAAGAAAAGAAGAACCAGGAGACAACCTAATTCTGCCCTAAAATGCTAGCAACAAAGCAAATTCGGATGCAGATTTGAATGACCACTTAGGCACTCTTACATTACACCTCTGTTAAGTGCCTTGAAGTGGTGATTTTTATGGAAACTGCTGTTAAACTTGGTGGTGGTGACTGGCGGAGCCTCTCAGGCAGATTTTCCAGCCCTGTGCCACAGGGGCATGAAGCCTGCACAAGCTGTGGGACTGCACCTGGGCAGGGTTGCCTTGCAGGGCCCCCCTGCTGTTCTCCTCGAAAGGCCCAAGTGAAGCAGGAGGTGGCAGAAGATGCTGCTAGGAGTGCATCAAGGCTGCTGTGGTGTCAAAAGAAACACTGAAGCCTGTGTGTGGTAACAGAGAAGCAGAACCTGGTGGCCACGGGGTTGGCATGTGTTGAAGCGGCCGTGGCTAGAAGGGGAAATCCAGATCATCAGCAGGACTCCTCAGCGTACTCAGTCCTGGTGCTCAGGAGAATGTCAGTGCAGGTGTGGAGAGAAAAAATGCTTTCACAAGTTCTGTTTTCTTTTGTAAGCTTTGTTAGTTCTTATTATGGTTTGTTCTCCCAGTCCTGGAATGATAAGCAAGAGATTGTATCAGTGGCTGCTATCATTTTAAACCTAGGTGTGGAGCTTCAGTTCTCACGGCTGGTTGTTCAGCAAAAAGGGATCGTGTTGTAAGGCTGGAGTAACTCTCTGCAAGTAAAGACAGGACCCCAAAACTCGTTTGTGGAAAACATGTTGCCATGTAGCTTATGCAGGGTATGTCCATGGAGGAAATTCATCCTGTTCAGCTGAGTGACAAGCAGAACAGATAGGCTGTAACTGCAAACCAAGACACCACAGGGGCTGCGTTAACATTCTGGGGGCCTGGAGGGGTTTCAGGGTTGGCAGGAAGATGCAAGTCAGGAATTTGCAAGATCCCCGCAGCTGTATCACCTTCTGCAGCAAAGGTGAAGGCGCCTGAGTGACAGTGCCAGGGGAAGCCATCGGGGCGAGAGCAGCTGTCATCGCTGCTCGAGATCTCCTTCCCATCTGGCTAACAGGACAGCATGGTGTTTGTTAACGCTGCTGGCAGTCAGTAGCTTGGTGGCTTGTTCAGTTCCCGCAGTGTAGTTGGGAAGCTGCGCCTCAGCTCTAAGGCTGGGCCAGAGGTGTGAGACTTCAGAGGTAGTCACAAATCTGAACTCCCAGGGGAAGGGAGCGGGCCAGATCTGTGCTCCTGATAAATCGCCTGGGGAAAGCCAGCTTCCAGAGGAGCTGGGTGCTGTACCCTGCTGTGTGGTACATTCTGATTTTGTTTAGTTTGTCTGATGTTGGGTTTTAGGCGGAAATGTAATTTGTTTCCTGCAAGAAAGTCTCATCCCCAGATCCCTGCCTGTGCCCAAGGACCAAGAGGGAGCTGCTGCTGGGAAATGACAAGTGCGTCCAAGTTGCTCAGGGAGTAGCCTAGGTTAGGGTAGTGAGATCTCCTGCTACACCCAGGATCCTCTGAAGTTACGTGGGTGCCCTTTGAAAAGAGTTTCAGCAGCTGCTCTCCTTGTTTCAAGATTTACGTGCTGAAGGCTTTCACAGTCACTTGCTAGCAGTGACCTGCACAGCTACAGGCAGTGATTGCTGAAGGACATCCTACTTTGTCTACCAAATTGGTCACTGGCACTTCTTGTCATGGCAATTCCCGTTAAAGGTGAAACAGGGGAAGGTTTAATTTCAGATGAAATGGGTCAAGTTTATGTGTTTGTTTCCTCTCTCCCCCCCACCTCAGACCCACATAAATTGCAAATATGTCCATATTCTTCTGGCAAATCTTGCTTGGTTTGCTGCTGTCGGCAACCCTTCCAAAATCTTCATGTCACAGCATACTTCAGTCTTCTGTTTTCAGTGAACACGTGGGCACGAGCTAAATAGTTGGAAGCCCTATCAGATTTCACAGAATCACACACAGAATCACAGAATTTTCTAGGTTGGAAGAGACCTCAAGGTCATCGAGTCCAACCTCCAACCTAACGCTAACAGCCCTCCACTAAACCATATCCCTAAGCTCTACATCTAAGCGTCTTTTGAAGACTTCCAGGGATGGTGACTCCACCACTTCCCTGAGCAGCCTGTTCCAGTGCCTCACAACCCTTTCAGTGAAGAAGTTCTTCCTAACATCTAACCTAAAACTCCCCTGGCTCATTTGCAAAGACTTAAGCAATTGCAAATGCAGCGTGCATGTCTGTGATAGCCGGGCCCTTATTCTTTCTGATGTAAAGTCTTTCTGCAAATATATTTGAACGTTAGACTCAGTTTTATGGCATTTTAGCCATCTGTAACAAAGATGGTAGCTGAATATTGGTGAAAGTCGTCTTTGTCTAGAAATGTTTCAAAAGGACAGTTGTTAGGAAAAGGTTATAAAAAGCGATCTTGCCAACTAATTGAGTGTGTAATTTCAGGATTTAACTTGGAGGAAATGATTGGGTAAGTGTTGTAGCTAACATATCCAAGTTCTTTTTCAAAAGGAACGTTTTTACCAAATCACTTGCTAGGCCTTATACTCGATTCTTGTCTCTTCAAAAAATGAACCAGTCAAATTTAAACTTTCCACATCCTCTTACCTTTCTTTACCAGTCTGGGGGAAGCTGTGGCACAAATCTGATGCAGAATCAGCAAGAGGGCTGTCAGGGCTGCCTTATCATTGCTGCCCTCTCCATTGCTGGAGAGGGCAGCAATGATAATGATAGAGAACCCAGGATTCTCTACCAATTGTGATATTAAAAACAAAATAAAAGCGAGACTTTTAGGAAAACTCAACAGAAAGTTCTTGCCAAAGCTTTTCTTTCAGAACAAATGGTAAGCAGTAAACATATTAGTTTGTTAATACTAACATGTTAGTGTATTTTCCCTGTTTTGCAGGGCTGTTGAGGACAGAATGGCAACTCCATCTTTTCTGCTAGATAAACTGCTACTGTGGCTCGAGACTAAGTGAGAGCTAAAATATTTCTTACTGTTAAAGAAATAAAATAGATCTTGATAATCTCCTAGGTACTGAAGTTAACAGTTTTATCCTAAAGTCCTTTCTCTTTCTAAAAGCTCTGAATCCTTTTTCACGTCTTCAGATTTCTGAGAAGTGTGTCCCTCTGGTTGCGAGTTTTGGAACTTGGGGAGATGCAGAAGGCAAATTAAAACAGCACAGAGTAGAGTGTTTCTGCTAATGTGGTCACTGTTGATCCAGTTGAAAAAGTACACGTTTGAATTGTATTTGGCTCCACACTGAAATAACTGAAAATTCACAACTCTGAACTGTTGCCTCCATTTTTTATTTTTTTTTTTTGTATTCTGTTCTCTTCACTTTCTATTTAGATCATTTGTATTATTTATTTCTAACTATTTGGATAAACAATGTAATGTTAAAACAAAGAGAAAACTCTGGCTCTGGAATATTAAAAAAAAAAAAAAAAAAAAAAGGCAATTGCTATGTACCTCTGTGGCTCTGAAATTGTGAAGTAAACAACACTTGTAAGCAGATATGTTCACACGTGATGGTAAGGTGATCTTTGAATACCCCCAGGGCAATTTGTTGCCAGTTAGAACAGTGAAATGATTTGTGTGATGTACTTAACTGGTGTAAAGCCCCGTGGCTCTGGGAATCTGGAAACACAGCGATTTGTGCTAGCACTGGAGCTGGTCTTTTGTGTTTCTGGCTGGGCACGTCTAATGAGCTAAATGCCCCAGACAGTCCCAGTGTACCGCAGGCATGTTGTAACCACATAGGAGTGCAGGGTCCTATTCCAAATATTTTTTCTGTACAAGAGCCCCACTCAAATCGATTGTAGGTTTTTGCCACTAACTTCTGTGGCAAGTGAGGCAGTATATAAGACTGCAGATGGAGATGGAAGTGGTGATTAAAAGCCAGGACAATTATAGGATTTCATTCTTGATTTTTTTCTGAAATCTGTTTTGTGAGATTGTTCTTTTTCTTCTCTTCTTTCTGTCTTTGTTTTCTCCTGGGTCCATGCTTTAATAACCAAAGTGGGTAAAATGCTACCTAAGCCAAGGAGCCAAGCTGAAGAAAATCAAATAGCAGATTTGCAGCATGATTCACAAAATCCATATATCCTGTTGCCTGTGCTAACCTACTCTGCTGTGGTGCCACAGCGCAGGGCGTGGGGATCAGGAAGGTGCACGTACCTGCCGCTTATGCATGCATCCTGAATTTCATGGCAGTAGTTGCAGTAACTGCACAGTGGTGAGCCAGTTCATTCAAAGTGTTTGACTGCTAACAGCTCTGAAGACCTTTTTATTCCTGTTTCAGTTGCACCAGGAAGTATTAAGTATCAGCTATTCAGTAGCAGAGTATGACAATGACGTTTTTCCTTATGCGAAAATGAATTATCTCTATTGAGTAAACAGGACTGGGAAAACTGTTAAGCCAATTATTGGGAATTAGTCTCTTAAATTTAAAAGCTGTGGCGAAAGACAGAGAATCAAGTAAATAACGTTTTAGAGTCCACTTTGCTCTTCCCACAAGAAAGCCCGAGTGGAATTTGATGTGGAAATGAGCACCAGGGCTGGCAGGTACCAACCCATTGCCTGCCTGAGGGGCCGTAAGGAGACAGGTCAGCTGCTAGCTGGGCTGCTGGGACTAATGCTGGCTGCTGGCCCCTTCAGAGGGTCACTGGCAGAGAGCACGGCCTGTGGCCCCAGCAGGCCTGCGCTCCCTGCCTGGCTCCAGGCAGGAGGGCTTTGCTCCTGGTGTGCCTTCCAGCGCATTTCAGTCACGCAGAGACCAGACTGGGGCTGGCATTCGCACCTGAGGCAGTCCTGGCCCTGCTGTCCTCCACGATAGCCTTAAGGCAAATAAGGAGGCCATGTAAGGACAGTCTAAAATCGCTGGCTGCTCCTAAAAACGCATGCAGCAGAATCCTTCCATCCCTTTCAGAGGAAGGAACACAAGCAGGATGGTGACCACTCATGCTTGTGACTTTGATGTGGAGCCTGAGGTCACAGTGGCTGGGAGAGCCCACGTTAACACAAAGGCCTTGTACACTTGCTGCTGGAACGAGGGTATCCCGGGCTGAGAGCCGCCGTTGTTGGAAGAGAACTACTGTAGCCAAACTAATATTAACCGCTCTCCCTAGCCGGGCTGAATGCCCCACTGTTTCCCGTAGAAAGAAGCTTAAAGAAAAAGGCCCTTCAGTTTTCGAGGGGAGAGGCGCAGTCAGACTGGCACGCATGCAGAAATTGTGGCAGAGTCCAGAGGCCGTGTTCATGGCTTCTCAGAGGCCTTGTGAAAGGTCTGGCATTAGCGAGCGGCCTTTTCCCCGAGATGACTGGAAATGTAGATAATGCCATGTTCAGTCAAGTTGGGTTTGTTCATAAAAAATGAGAACTGGAACTCCTGGCAGTGCAGGCTCAGCTACGCCGGCAGGACAAGCTTGCACTTGACAGGGTCAGTGTTGTGTGTGAGCTGTGCTTTGGTAGAATATCCAGTTTTGCGCACCTTTCAGTAAAACTCTGCTGAGCTTGAGGGGAAGGTCATAAATATGATTTCTCATTTACAAATGTTGTATATTCCCTGCCTTAGCAAGCAGAAGTATCATCCCAGGTGGCATTGTGCAGGAATCAGTTTGGTGTTCCTTGCAGAGCCTGCAAGCGTCTCTGCCTTGGCTGTTGTCACAGTGGCAAGGTGAATGTTCACGAGGCTTGGTGTGGGCTTGGGTGGCTGGGTTTTGTTAGTTTCGGATTTCCTTGTCTGTCTGGTTTAGTTTTATCAGAACTGAGTTTTCGGCTAAAATAGCTAGAGAACCATGCAAAAGAGTGAATAAAGTGTGGTGCCAAGGTACAGAAATTATCTGTTACCACAGGACTCTAATCGCAAGAAAGGGGTGGCCGTAAGTCTGTGAAGATTGAACAAAACGGAGCCTTGTTGCAAAGAGACTGAGTCTTTCTGAACAAAATAAATGCCGTCTGCCCAGATTTTTCTTGATAAAAACCCTCTGGTGTAGGAAAGATATCTACGTTTAACTCAAGGGCTTGGCAAACTTTCCAGGAAGCCAGTCAATCTGCAAAGCCCCCTTCTCTGATGCTCTAAGCCAAGGGAGACCCATCAAGGGCAGTGAACCCACACAATGGCTCAGTTCTCCCTCAGGAGACCTTGTCTCTCAGATTCAGGCCTGCTCCTTCGTTCATCTCAAATAACTGCTCCTCTTGGGGTTCAGCTTCTCCACTCTGGCCCCGTGAGCTGGGTTCAGTCTTTCCCTTCCCCTTACCAAAAAAAAAAAAAAAAAAAAAGCCAAGTGTTTGTTTTGCCCAGGCACTGCTTCCAGTTTTTTGAATATGATTTGGTTCCAGGAAAAACAGGAGAGTGATAACAGGGCTGTCTCATCTGCAGTCAACTGACTACAGTTTGCTTTGGGTAATTATTAATTCTGCATCTCGTTTAATATCTTTCCTTGGTTATCTCCAGGGAAACTAGACTTACTATGGTAGTGCAACTGCCTTTTTTTTCAGGGTGTGTTCCTCTTTTCAGCTTTTCCAGGTTGTCTGGCAATATAATGAAAGAGATTGCTCTGAAATTGCGGATGTGACTGTACTTTGATTGCATGAGTCATAGTCGTTACGGAATGACGATTCAGTACAGCTCTGAATAAATAGGGAGGTGTCTGGAAACGTCAGACATCGGCTTGGTTCTGAACTTGTGACCTCTGCGCTATTCTTGTGCATTGGGGAGTTTGATAATTTGGGCTAACCCTACCTTTAAGTGCTCAGTGTCGCAAGTAGCTTAAATAAAGGAAATTCCTTGGGGCAGCAGCGTCAGCACCCCAAGCAGGGCTGTGGGGAGCATTTCTCCTCTTGCGCCACACTGAGGGGCCAGGGCTGCAGAGACCTTGCGGTATGTGGTGGGTCTTTGGTTAAGTGACCAAAGTCTGGTTGATTGAGGCTCTGATTTGGAGCCCAGAGGAAGAGGAAAGGGTGTCAGGAACTGTTTTACTCGTGATGGTGGGGATCACATTTGCTTTCTCAGAGGTGATTTGCTCCCCTTCCTTTGCTGTCTCAGCAGGCTTCACTTGCCCTGTAGGGCGTGGGTTGCATTTCGTGCTCCTGGCCACACCTAATTACCAGAGAGGTTTCACATCCAGCACAAGGGAGTTGTTTTAGACAAGTGACAGTGCCTGTAGACAATTCCTCGATTGTGCCCTAGGTGACATCCTGGTCACTGCCCCTTCTGCAGGTGCCCAGGTAATCCAGCAGCCTCCAGGAGCAGCTGATGTGCGGGTTGTGCCTGGACATGGTTTTTGTGGCTGTCCCCTAGGTCCTTATGGAGGCAGTTCACCATGGGAGTCTTGGAAGCTGCAGCACGTGTTTTTTGACAAATCCACTGCTACTCACACACTACTGAATCTTCTCTGTCTGTGCCTCCTCCCCACCCCCCAAAATTAATAAGTAAATAATGATAACTAATAGGAGATAGCATAAAATACCCATGATAAAAATCTGTTTTACTGAAACAGTTGCTCCTAATGGGCAGTTGCACTGATCCTTGCCAGCACGTGGAAGCTGACAATGCTCTTTGCCGCTTAAGAAAAATGTTTATTCACCCTCTGTGCCTGCGGCCAGCTGTGTTACCACTGGTCCCTCATTGCACGCATTTCTTTTTAGTAAAAGCAGCCTCGAGTTGTCCTGGAGAACAGGCGGGGCTTAATGACACCTGACACGTGAAGGCTTTGGCTTTGCACGTGCATGCTGGTGGGGTGCGCTCCACAGGGAAGGAGAAGAGAGAGGAGCACCTGCCACTTGTCGCAACACAAAATAAAGCAGCATCTGAGGGGGAATTTTTATTCCCAGTGTTTTGCCTGACAGCCTGAAACGACTGCCCAGCTCAGTGCAACCTCGGCAGTACCTGGTCAGCGGGCTGGGTACGGGGCTCTCCTCTACCTCTCCTCCAGTCTGCATGAGCGTGGCCGACTCCAGCCATTTCCTAGCAGAGTTTTCAAGCGTATGCTTGTGAGCTGCCTAGTGCCAGAACGCCTTTTGGCATCATGTGCAAGCCAACTTTCCCTTCTGGTTTAGCTCCTGTTGCCAAGTTGCAATATATTTCCTGGGCACCAGCTGCAGGTCACTGGGCTTCAGGTTCAGATGTGTTCATGGAGCTTGTTCTTGTGCATTTGAGTTAGGCTTAAATATACTTGTATATTTGGAGACCTGTAGGCACTGCGCTGTCACATCTCACATTTTGGGAACACTCAAAGAAATTGCACACGGTCTGCGTAAGATGGCATAAATGCATTTTCATGTTCTGGAATTCTTGCCTCCTGCTGGATTTCAAGACATTTCCAGCCTTTGTATCAGTTAAATTATTTCACAACTGCCTGTGTACGCATGTCTCTGTGCAATTTGGCTAAGAAGGTGTATAAGATTATTTTGGGGGTATAAGCACACAGTGAGTTCAAAGAGCCTGTTCACATGCAGAAGGCAAACGTGCCATAGTTCTGTGCTTAACTGGCCCCTGAATTATATAAAGGCATTAATGTCACAGTAATAGACACTTGGAGCATTTATCAGGCACTCAGCTTTCAGGAGTTCTTGAGCTCTGTTTCTCTTCTTGATTGCTGTATTTCATAGAGTATAAAAATACACAAAACGAGCAAGCAATGCTTGCCCCCAAATAAATAAACCAAGGCACCAAAAAAACCCAAACACTTAAGTTCCTTCTTTTTTATTTTTTCTTTTTTTTTTTTGGTGGGGGGGGAAGCTGGAGTGCAGACCTCCCCACAGCATGACTAAAGTGGCATCAACGAAATGTCTTTGGTTGAGGTGGTGGGTGCTTCTTCCACTGCTGGCACACACTGAACTGGTGATGTTTGGCAGTTGCATTCTCTCATTGAGTTAAAAATTAAAGCAAGCAAAGGTAAATTATTGGGAGTTCTCACAGATAACTTCAAGAGAAGCCACACCTTTGTAGCATGGAGAGCTTTTCAGGTTGTGCAGTCAGTGTGTTCCTGATCCAGTACGACTCACGAGTCCACTTCAAGACCAGAAAAACAAGTGATGTTTCTGAACGAAGATACATATTTAAGACGTTCAAAGTATTATTTTACTCAACTAATTCCTTCAAATTTGCGCCACCTTTTAAACCTCAGAGAGATAATCTAGAGTTTCAAACAAAGGGAGTTTTTGCATTTTTCTGCTACTGCTTTGAAAGTTGTTCTATGGGCAGATTCCTCTGTACTAGCAAAGTATTTGTTTTTTCCCCACTCCTGCATAACTCCAAAGGCTGAAATGATTTTGCTTGAACATGCCCCATTGTTCCACAAAAGCAGATCAGTAAATGACCTGGAATCAAGGAAAATTTTGAGATGAGGAATTAGAATTTGTGTGCAAATTGCTTGTACCTCAGAAGTCACAAGAAAGTCAGTATGGCATGAAAAGACAGATTTTTTTTTTTGTAATTACCACACGAATTTCATAAGGAAGACCATTAATGCATGGAGTGACTGATTGCAGTCTGTGTATGTTAAAGTTTACGTTGTGTTTGCATGTTCTGGAGCTTTTCTGCAGGAATTTACAGGGGAAGGCCCAAGTTGTGCTGTTCTCAGACAACTTCAGCTGGAGCTCTGCATGATGGATTTGCAGATTAGAGCCAGAGAAGATTAGGGGTTTTTCCTCTAATGCTTCTTATTAGCAGGTTGTTTCAAATCTCATTAAATTTCATTCATTTTAAAAACTCCCTTCTTAGAAATAACTGCATGTGATAAATAACACGGGTTCCTTCAGTTATACAAGTAATTATCATTGTAGTCTGCTGGGTTTTTATTGGTGATAGTCTTTCTGCTTTTGTCCTGGGGGGTGTATTTGGGGTTTCAGCTTAGATCCCAAGCACACAGAGCCATGGCCTAGCTTACCTGTGGTGCTGCTGCTTTCCTTCGGCAGCCTGCTGGCACAGCGTCGTGTGTCTGCCTCTACACTGCAGCCTGCAATTACCAATAATAGATTGTTCTGTGACCATGGAAACTGGGTGAACTAAGCGCATTGTTCAGTAAGGCTATAAAATTGGCCTGTTAAAGGGGAACTGTTATTAATACCTGATCAACACAGTCGTTGTTTAAACACATGTTTTTCCATTTAAAATATTTCTGTGATAATGAAAATTATAATTTAACAGCAACTAATTATAATGATAACATCTCTTAGTACCCAGATTTAATATTTTGAAAGGATTAAACGCGTTCATCATAGATTTATTTTCTATTCATGCTTTTCTGTCATTGAAGTGAAATTAGATTTAAACATGAAACCAACAGAGGTTTGGCATTTCTTTCATCTACTCTTCTTTCTGATTGCAACGAATTTTTGAAGAAGCATAGTGAAAACATCACACAGCTTTGACCTTTCACTCCACACAACATCTCAACCTGTGCCTCAGATGAAGGAAAAGACCCTACAGCTCTCTGGGACCCTTCAGTGGGATTCCACGGGAATGCTGGCAGTTCATTTACTGGCCTGTTTGTTTGAGATTGCCAAACTTCTTAGAATCATGGGCTTCCTTGGGTTGGAAAGGGCATTAGGAGTACGTTTGGTCCAACAATCCTGCTGAACACAGGGGCAGGTTCAGGGATGCTGAGGGTCTTGTGCTGCTGAGATCTGAATGTCCTGAAGGATGGCCTGCAGCCTCTGGGGGCCTGTTGTGGTGTCTGGACACCCTCCTGGTGGGCACGTTCAGCCTCGCACCAGCAGCAGGTCTTGGGCTGAGGTGTCTGCCGTGCCCAGGTTGGCTCCTTATGAGGAGGGGTCTCAGTGTCCATTTCCCTGTCTTGACGGGAACATGGAGTCCTGATGCCCATCCCTTACTGACTCATCTCTGCTCCACAATTATAACTTCATATTTCCAAATACCTAGCTAAGGAGGATCCCAGTCTGGCCACGTAGTTGGGCTGCAGATACAGCAGGTTGTGAGAGTGTTAGCTGCAGTGGAGGAGGAGGAGGAGGACTGGAAGAAAAAGAGTACAGCAGAGGGGAAATCATGTAAAAACAAAAAGCAAAACCCCCTACTTCCTATCCACGTTTTTCTTCCTCTACAGTGGGAATCCACTGTAAGATCTCTGTCATTCCACTGGGTTTGCAGAATAGGGAAAGAAATAGGATGGACCTAGGGAGTTCCCAGCATGTTCTGTGCCAAGCCTTCTCCTCGCCCGTGCACCACTGCTAATCAGCCAGTGGCCTGGGCACAAACAAAACTAATAGCACTGCCCCACTTCCATAAAAAGCCTTGTGTTTCCCTGCATTATGCTCCTCGTGTTTTTTAAAGGAAGTTGCAAAGACCCTGCAAGATTGTGTGTGCTTGAAATAGGGCTGTGACCTCAGGCTCTCCATTGTGGGGTGTGAATCTCAGTGTCCGGGGACAGGCCAATGCTTTTTCCATAGTCCTGCCAAGGAAGTGAATTGTCTGATATGCAAAGGGAAGAAATGACACTAACATCAAATCAGCCTTAAGGTGTTGCTTATTTTAAATAGGAGCAACACTGAGGTATTTTCTTGCTGTTTGTTAAAGGACCTCCATTTGAACTACGTGTTGGACGCTCCATAGGCCACAACGTTAATTTCTTTATTCCACTTCTGCTATTTTGCTGTAAAAGCATTTTTAACACATTGATCTAAATACAGTTTGGAGATCAGGTATTGGGCCTCTGGGCTATTTCTCTCGTAACGCACATGGGGAAGGGGAGCGGGGCTGCTTCAGCCAGGGCGGTGGTGGCTGAAGCTTCAGGGCTGGGTGTGGGTGTTCCCGAGGGCAGCGCGCAGAAACATGGACCCGTTCCCCTCATCCACGAGGAAGGGTGCCATTCTGTAGCTGCTTTGTGTTTCATCCAGGAAAACCAGCAGGCAGTTGGTATCCCAGAATACCAGGAAAAAAAAAAAAAAAAAGAGAAGGTTAATGTTTAGGAAATGGGGTGAATGACACAGTGTTTCCCAGAGCAGGGAGCTGTCCTGGTGCAGGAGATATTTACTCAATTTTGCATTGCAGTTGTCCTGAAGTTAAATGTGCAGCTCCCTGGTTTGTACTAAGGTAGAGAGAGCTGAACTGATTCTCTCAGAATCTGCTTAAATACATCAATTTTGTCTTCCGAATTAAAAAAAAAAAAAAAAGTAATCTGAGTTCTTCTACCAGGTTAATCTGTTAAACCCAGATGACTTTCATGTTTCTCTTATATGCTGTGGGAGACTTTACAGCAATTTTTTGCAGATGAACGTAATCATTCTCCTACACGGATCCAAAGCTGGCTTTTAGAGGGTTTATTTTTGTACTGCTGACACCAAAATGCCATAGACCCTGTGTAAAAATAAAGACAATGAAGGGACCTGCCCTTCCAGGCCCTGTAATGCTTGGCTGGCTACCGGACATTGTTTTGTGCATCAGTGCATTGTTCAAGGGAGGTTTAGTGACATCAAAGAGAAAGCAGCAGAATTGTTTTTTTCCACATGCTGCATTATGCAGCTTTCCCTTTTTTATTTTCAGAGCGTTTTCAGCAGTGAAAGTAGTCACGTGCTGCAATGTTTAATAGAGAAGGGTAGATATTTAATAGGATTTAGAAGCTGACTGGTGCTTCCTAGTAAGAGAGAGCAGGTTGTTGTGCACAGTCCGGACTTGTGAACACTATGTTGTCTGTGCAGTGGGGTCCGGAAAACAGCAAAGGTTTTGCTACTAATGCAAATCACCAGCTGAACGCAGCATGAGCAAAATCACATTGTTGCTTTGTCATTTTTCACCTTTGCATTCAAGTTCTTGCCTAAGTCATGTTCCAGCATGTAAAACCTTTGCCATAATCTCACCATTTTTAATGGGGAAGTTGCACCAAAGATTGCTTTTACCAATAACCATAGCAAATTCAGATTGCTTTGATCAAAGTCATCAGCTGCAGTCACTTCTCCATGTTAAACTATCCAAAATAAAAGTGAAGGAGGTACTTCTTCTAAAGCTTACCTGGTGGTTTCGAGGCACTGGAGCCACACGTACCACCTGCTTGCGCAAGATGCGGATTTGGCTTCCTGCGGGTTTTGCTCCGAGTTGTTCCTTGCCTCTGTGTGTGTGTGTTGTTACAGACTTCTCTTTTCCACATTCAGCCCCTTTCTTTCCATTTTTATCTACTTCTGTCTTCACTCCTGTTCCACTCTCTGCAGCTGGAGGAAAGCAGCATCCACCTTTGGTTTTATTCTCTTACTGCTGAAGGTGAAATAGTCATGGGATGGTTGAACATCAAGAGAGGCTTGCTTCATTTCCTTCCCTCTAAGGACACCTGATATTCCTCCTCACTGGGTGATCCCTCCTCCTTCTGTCATTTTCTTTCCCATTGATCTATTCCAACATATTTTAATGTAGACTGTGTGTGTAACAGGTGCCTGTGTGCAGTGCTCGTTGTGTTGTTCTCCCTGGGCTTCTTATCGCCACGTGTACTGACACAGCACGTCCAGCAGCTGTGTGGAAAGGCCGTCACCTGGTGATCATTTATCCAAGCAGATGTTTCTCCCCTCAGCCGTGCCAGTACAGATATGCAGAGGTGCTTTTTTCCCCTTGGGGTTATATTTAGTATCGCATCAGCTCACTGCCCCCAGCCACCCCGCTGAGCTGTCAGGTGCTCGCAAAATGCAGCCGGGGCCTTGCTCCCTGCCTGGGTCGCGGGGCTCTGGTAGAGCCCAGCCTTGCTCTGAGCACCCAGCTCTGCCTTCTGACACCGTGCTCCAGGAGCAGCAGCCACCAGCACCATTCCTTTCCCAAAGTGCTGCACAGTGGAGATGTTCTGTACAAGCCTTGCCCAAGCCTACCTGAAACAAGGGAGATTAGGCCCAAACAAAAATGACTTTGCGTTCACCAGCAGCCTTCAGTCATTGTGGCTATCCCAGTGCACACATGCATGTTGCTTCACGATGAATTCTTGTTTGATCACAGCGCTTTGGTCCCAGTAGCTGACTCTCAGGCATCTTTCTCAGTTGAAAAACCTTTGAGCATGGCTGGAATTTGTGACACTGAATATCACCGGCTGCTTAACTCCATATACTGGCAGCTTTGAGAAAACATGCAGCGCTATCCTGCGCCCTGAAAACCTACAGTAATGGCTACATCGTCCTGTGAAAGCAAGCTCTGTTTCTCCCTTTGCATGGTTAGCCTGGGCTAGGGTCAGAGAATTAAGGGACGCTGTGGATATTGGATGTCATCAGCAGAAGTAGTGTGCCTGAAGCAACTCTTCTCTGCTCTCTGAGTCAGGGTGCCTAGCAGTGCTTCACGTAGGGTGCATGCTGGCTGCGTTTGTTGCTAGAGTGAAAAAATAATAATTTTAAGCCAGGAAAACACTTCCAGCACGGAAAATAGAAAGGACTTAAACCTGCAGGAGACAGAGCATTTGAAGTTAAGGATTAAAATTCATCCTTAATTTGCCTTGCTTGACGTATGACACAAATGTTGATAGTGCATGGAGCCCGCTGCCCACTGGCTGGACTTGGCAGGGAGAATTTGCTGCACTCTCTCCAGGCAGCTGCACATGCACCAAGCACCCAGCAGCCATCCTAGACACTCGCTGTTGCTTTCAGCTTTCCTTTTATGCTTTAATTTCTATTTTTTGTTTGTTTGTTTGTTTTGTTTTTCAGTAGCATTTCAGCTCCTTTCAGAGCACTCCCTTTGCTGATAATCTGGCTGGGTGCAGAGGCCTTTTCAGCCTGGGTGCTGGCAGTAGCTTTTGCACACTGCAAGTCATTGTACCTGTGCTGGGCTGGCAGCAGTGAGTGCCAAACATGTTTGCCGTTCAGTTCTAAGCGGATTCAAGGTCAGTTTGTTGAAAATGTGGTTTGACCGGTATGGAAGGCAGCAGATTGTCTTGGAGCTGTTTTTAGAAAACAAGCAGCCGCACAGGTAACCTTTGCCACAAGAGCAATTGGCGGTGGTGTTGTGCAAAGGGACGCAGGCTGATAATGCTTTCTGGTGTGCAGGAGCAGCCCGCATCTCTCACAGCCAGCTCTCGGAGCCATGCATTTTGCAGGGCAGTTACTAAGAGATGTGCTTCATTATCCTGGCCCAGCCCTGTCGTTCCCTCAGCGCATGGAACAGTAGGAGACGGAGGATGTGGCCCCCTCCTGCTGTCTTGAACCAGGGATTCAGCAATTCAGACAGACACGGCTCTGGTCTTTCAGAAAGCTGACAACATTTTGATCAGTTTTATTTGTCATCAAATTAGCAGAGGCAGAAATGACTCTCCTCAGACGGTGAGGGGGCTAGATGGCTGCTTGAGATCCCCTCCAGCCCTGCTTTCTGCTAGTTGCAGTGAAAAGCTGTTTCTGTGAGTTTCAGTGAAATAAGCTGCAGCTTATTTACTAACTCCTAAACAAAGTCAGTCCTTGATTTATCACAATCACAGAGCTGGAGCTTGCAAGCTGCCATGTGCTACTAGTATTGTCATGGGGGCTTCCGCATAAAGGAAATTTCCTTCCTAGTGTTGCTTCAAGATAAGTCGGATTCTCTATTATCAATACTGCTGTGAGAGCGGCTTCCGTTTTCCTGCTGTGCCTGTTTTGCATGTTGTGCATTTCTCTTTACCCTTGGGAAACAAATGTTTTCACAAGCTGGAGGACGCTTGGAGCTCCACCCATATCCTCTGGTTTAGTTAATCTTCAGAACTTAAAAATGTGTTTTTGAAGGTATGAAGGACGTTGGTCGAAGCGATCACATGAGATGCATAAAGAGTGCTTCAGAGCCCAGCGCTGGCGTTACAGCTCTGGCACCATCCCTCCTGGATGCACCTGGCCCCGTGTAGGTTTTTGTGTGGCACCACACATTAAAATAGCCATAGTTGTGTTCTGAGCTTAGCTGATCTGTCAGAGCTTTAAGTATCAGCTTTCCGTGTGCCTGTTTCTGGCCCTGAAACACAACCAAGATTCACGGGTTTTAGTTCTAGGTGTGTTTTAACCTGAAACCCTGAAGCAGAAAAACAGCTTCAGTTTGAAAGCGTTTGAAAGCATTGCAAAAACCTGCAGGCGTTGTGAAACACCATGTAGAAATCAGCAAGCGAGGTTTTAACATGACCGGCCCCCGTCACACAGCTTCCAAGACGTGCAGGTTCTTCCCATGTTACAGGAGCAGCTCAGCCTCTGTCGGGGCAGCAGGCACGGCTCTGCCCGCTCCGTGCTGGCAGTGGGATCTGGAGAGCTGAGCTCCAGGCGCGTTACAGAGTGGCCTTCCTGGGTGGCCGGCCTGTCAGGAGGCTGACAGCTGTTGTGTCTCTGCAGTGGTGTTTTTTTGGAGATAAGTTGCTGGCTGTCCCCCAAAGCTGGCAGAGAGCGGGCGGCTGCAGGCCAGTGTGGGGACCCAGCTCTCGGAGGCTGCAGGGAGCACCCGGGGGTCCCCAGCCCTGCTGAGAGCCCTTGGCCCTTCCTGCTGAGAATCGGGGCACAGGTGGGGAGAGAACAAAAAGCCACTGAGGGCTGCAGCAGTGAAGCTGCTCGGACACGTGAAGAGCCGCCAGCAGGCTCAGCATGTGGAGATGGCGCCGAAGGCGTCTCCTAGGGACTTTGACACTGCTTTTGTCAGGCAGCGAGCAGGGGGGATGGCGCCACAGAGGATGGGTGGGGATCAGGTGCGAGGAGTGAAGATGAGAGCAAGGGTGGGGAGCTGAGGAGCCCGAAAAAAACAACCGAACTCTTGAACCTCTCACTGTAAACAGGAACTAGAAGACCGCAGAAAGTGGTGCTGAGGAAATGGGAAGGTAATAGGGGAGAGGCAGCAGCTGTACGTGAAGAAGTCTAAAGAAAGCAGGCCTGGTAGCACCAAACATTGGCTACTGAAGCACAGGGGGCCTCCAGCCTGACAGGGGCTGTTCCCACCCTCCCCCCTCCAATAACTGGGTGTGATTCACAATGCTGAACAGCCAAAAAGGAGTTGCTCTCCTGAACTTTCTCACGCTTCTGTCCCTGAACCCCTGCCACCTGAGAAATACACTTCCACACCCTCCTTTAGGCCACGGATCGTGCTGGGGTGGGGAAGCCTCTCTGGGGGACCACCCCAGGGTGGTCATCAGCTCCCCCCTGCTGCAAGTGCTGCCTGCGGCTGCCTGGGCTTTCTGAGGCTTCCTTTCAGCAGCAGCGGATCCTAAGCTGGCATCAATTAATACTGTGGCACCAAAGTTTTCACAGCCTGACGTGGCACGTCATGGTTTTCCCGTGTCACGTTTTTTCTGTTCAAAATCAGGCTCTGACCTTCATCTTTTTACTAAGGCCACATGGGTGCTCTTTTCCCACCCATTACTTTTATCCCGATCCCGAATTTGGAGGGTTGTTGAGAACCATAGCTTTTGACCAAAGATTTTTTTTTTTAACGGATGGCTTCATGGAGATATCTGATAGCTTACTTGTTTATGTAAGATTATCTGTGTCCGGCTTTATCTGTAGGATCCTGTCTATCCGTTTTTCTCTTCAGGATGAACGTAACCCGGGGATCTGTGAATGTTAGGAATTTGTATAGAGACTGCAGCGATGAAATAAACTTGCTGAGCTGTTTGGGGGCTTGCTCAAAGCGGTGAAGCTGCTGAAGGGAGCTGTGGTAATTTCCACTGGACTTTTCTTTCAAAAAGCACCAGCCATCACGAGGATTCGTTCAGATCCGAGATGGCCCAGTGCCTGTGCTCCTCCTATGGCCTCGCAGTCCGCAGCTGCATCGGTGGTGAGGACAAACAGGAGAAGGAAAGTGTTGGTTCGCAGGATGCGCTGCTGACTGATCACAAAACCCACCTTTAACGTCTTTCCAACACCCTTATTGTTTTTTAATTAATTTCGTACCTTCTAGGTGGGCAAAAGCTGTTACATGTGGAATAGTTTCAGTGTGTTAGCTCCAGGGCACTTCCTACCACCTGGTCGAGTGGCAGGAGTAAGTTCAGAAACACTTGGGAGGAACTGAGATCTTGGGGTGGGGTTTGTGTAAGCAGGCAAACCACCACCAAAGTGCTGAGCTGCTCTCCCACTCCCTTTCAGGTTTCTCCTCCTTACCGCTGTTGTACTAGAGTATATCTTATCTTGTTGCCTTTTTTCCTTTTCCTTGTTTCCTAACTTTCTGTAGTCTTCAGCCTCAGCTTGTTTGTCACTCCTTGCCACCAGGATCAGGCTTTTGCTGCTGGCCCCATGGTCCCACGAGTGGGACGCTGCAGCTGGCTCGGAAGGGGCTGGAGTTGTCTCCCTGCTGCTGCCAGGGAGTGGGCACAGCCCTCCTTGGGAAGCTGGGGAGGCACTGACATCCCGGGAAGTCTGCATCTGAACTGTGGGTTCCTCTGAACGCACTGCCACTAACCTTTCGTGTGCGTAGAGCACAGTACTTTGAGTTCTCAGAGCTGGACATGTTACATTTTGGTTAGGATTTACCAGTCTTTATGTCCTGTTTCCAAAGGTGCCAACAACTTTAAAGAGACCTCTGGGAGGTTTAGATGCCCAGCTGCTTGGAAAAGCAGACCACTTCCATTTGTCTGTCTAATTACGGACTTAGGAGTCCAAGTTTGAGCACCTGTGTTGTGATAAATTTGGTCCATCGTAGTTCCCAGCTCAGTGAACTGACTTTCTGCTAACAAGGAAGGGCTTCATCCAAAACCCTTGGCAAAAGAATTTAACTACGGAGATGTCTAATATTTCTGTCTGAGAGTTCTCAGCTTGGCAGATAGCTGTTCGGGAGTTTCTTAATTAATGTGGGCTGCAGTGAGCCTGTGCATTAAGAGAGCCCTCATAGCCAACATTTTCGTGTATAAACAGTTATGAAAGACTCTGGGAAGAGAAAGTGGAAAGAGCCTGTTTTTCTATGGTTAAAATAAATGCAACTCTACCTCAAACATGCAGTTACAGAAAAGTTCATCTTGATGTTGTGTAAATACAGTTACAGATGCTGAATCTGCAAATAAATGGAGGTGAGGGGGAATAAATGAGAAGTTGTGGTCTCTGCTTTCTTTTATACGTATGCTAATTCAAAGTGACCGCTGCTATTTCAGGAGATCTGTTCTGGATTTGTTTGTGTATTCAAGAGCAAAAGTTGGCTTGTTCTTCCAGTGGTGGAAGATAATTCTTGAGCAAATTACTGGACAATTTGATCAGTCCAAAGTGGCTTTTACATTGCATCTTTACCACTGACCTCTTTGCACCTTGAGAAAGCTGCTTACATGGTCAGCATGTAAGTCTGCAATCTATACTCCAGATTTATTCCATAGATAGTTACTCAGTAAAATTCCCAGTTGTGATAGGAAATGCTGTGAGATAGGGAGAGAGGTGGATTTTGGGTGAAAAATCACATTTTCTGCAATGACTGCTAAGAAAAGAAGCCAGCTTCTTTCACCTACTAGATTAGATGTATTTGAACATCATGTTTTTGTTCAAGCATGTGAACTGTCATTTATTTTGGGTAACATTGTGGTGTTTTCTTAACAGATGAACGTGAGGCAGTTCAGAAGAAGACTTTCACAAAGTGGGTTAATTCCCACTTGGCACGTGTGTCATGCAGAATTACGGATTTGTACACTGACCTTCGTGATGGAAGGATGCTCATCAAACTTCTGGAAGTTCTTTCAGGAGAGCGACTTGTAAGTGTTTGCTTACTAGTTTTCACTGTGTATTTTTCGTTTGTTTTAGTGAATGCTTGGCCCAACTGACGTACAGCAAAAATGAGTACTGAGGGTTCAACACTGCAAATGTCTTATGTATTAAATGGGAAAAAAAGTCTGTTGCTTCCGGAATAGCTGAATCCCTACATCGTTAAGATATCTTTCTGTTGGTTTCAGTAGGAATCAGATAAAGTTGTCTTTGAATGTTTCTTGCTGGTGAGATGCTGAGCACTTCCAGCAGTATTCTGCCTGCTCCTGGATCTTACAGAAGCGGAGCACTGAATGATCCCCATTACGTACTGCCTTCCCTAGAGCATGCTGCAGGGTTTGGAGAATAGGTTGGAAAGAGCCAGGCCCACGCTGGGGGGCTCTGCAGTGGCTTTTGTTGTGCTGTTGGTCACATCCCCACTGCCCAGGAATGCACCTGGGACTATTTGAGTTCCCTACAAATAGATAAGGCTTGGATTTTTTTTTTTGGTTAGAGGAATACTTAAAATGAATTTTAATAAATGGGCCAAATTATTTCTTTAGGTATGAAACCAGCACAAGCTGGTGAGTAAGAAAAGCTTTGTAGTGAAAAAAAAATAATAAAATGCTGCTGCATGACAGGAAAACCGTGTGTGAGGAGATGGCTGGGAATCAGCCTTTCATTCTGCTCCTTAAATGATGGCTGTGCTCTTAACTACCCAATTTAAAGCAATCTTTTCAAAGAAATACGGGTCTTTAGCTAAGACCTAAGGCTACATGAGGTTGGGGCTGTGTAATCGCTTGTCATCAAGCAGTCCTATTAATGGAAGCTTCATGGGCTAAGACTCTGGGTAATGAATTGAACATATGGCCCGCAGTGTAACATCTGTACAGCGAGGCAAGAGAGGGAGATTTCCAAATGCATCTCTGAGGGTAAAAAGGAACTCTAACATGCAGGAAAGTACCCTGTCCTGGTGTTGTGTGGATGGAGGTAAACAGTCTCAGTGTTTGTCAACTACATTTTGCCTGAAATAAGTTGCTCTGTGCCAAGTAATTTACTTCAGGGAGGTATTAGGTTTCACATGTTCACCACAGGTAGCACTGAGGTCAGATTTTATTCCTACATGAGTAACTAAGATCCACATGCCACATTATTCGAGGATTTGGGCAGCAACTCTGGCACCTCTATTTAGATCTTCATATCTACCTGCCAAGATTTGGCTTTCAGTGTCAAATAGCAGCGGTGAAGCTCAGACCAGACATGTGATTCTTGCCGCATAATTCATTTACATTTTTCACTCCAGGTTTAAAAAATGCAAACAGAGCTTACGCAGCTGTTTGGGTGGGGAGGGGGCAGGAGGCTGCTGGATCTAAACTTGCATCATCAGTTGCATATCGTGTTGGCAGCTGTCTGCACTACCGTAGATTCTTATTGTAACTTCGTTATCTCAGGCTGGAGGACAGCAGTCTCTGTTTGAACAGTACATTCCACCACACCTTCCTCTGCAAACAAGAATACAGATAACGCAATGCACTAAACCTTGAGACAATTACACACACCAAAAAAATTCCAGTAGGATCAGCACGTAGCATCCACTTGCTGATGTTCTCCAGCCCTTTGGAATTTGTTGTAGCTGTTACTGGGTAGCTTCTGACACCACCACGCCACCCAAGCACAAATGTAAAGGCAGTGTCTTATGAAGTGTCTTATGCAGAAAACTTAAAATTGAGACAAATATCAAGTGGTAGGAAAGCAATAAACAAACTCCAAAACTCGCCTAGATAATTATTTTAATACACTGTGTTTACTGATGCAGCAGAACAGGAGTTTTTTTCCCCACATTTGACTCCAGGACTCTGGAGCTGGAGCCTGTGGAGCAGAGTCTGGTATTTAGGATACTAATGAAGGAAGCAGGGCCACCCTTTGCCCCCTGTAAGGCCTCCAGCCACATTTGATCAAACTGCATTTTTTGAAAGCTGTTGTGATTTTTGATGATGAAAACACAGACTTCTTGAAGGTATACTGGAGAACCTCAAAATGAGAGTGCAATAAGGACATTTACATCTTCTCCTTTTTGCTCAACTTGATCCCTAATGCTAGTGTTTAGTCCTTACTACATAAGGTCCTTTGTACAGACCAGTATTTGGAAATAAAACAACAGCATCAATGGTCTTACTGAGCAAAGTGGAAAATAATCCAACCAGTATGAAAAGATGGTTGTAATTTTGTTTGCACGTGCTGTTAATCAGTTTCTTCTAAACAGGAAAATAAAGCTGAGAATTGTTTTCAGCATAAAATTGAGCATTTAGCTCAGTTTCTTCCATCACTAGATAAAGGATTAGTAAATTTCTTACAAGTCCTGGATGCCCAAAGGTCGAACTGTTTAAACAGATTCTCTGTAGTGAATTTGGTCATGTTTCCCATTGGAAAAGGGAAGGGTTTTGATCTAAAACAAATAATAGAAGGCTCTTAGTTCAGGTAAATGTAATATGCATGGTCTTGAGCATGTCTTCCCTCTGGTTAGTTTTCTGGGTCTGTGTTAGCCCAGTAAAGAAGAAAGTTGTGCCTCACATTATTTCTCACGCTGAGGCTGTGCAGGAGAGCGTGGCAAGTGCAGCCACACCTTGTACAAACAGGACTCCGACAGCTCTTCTCGTGATGCAGAACAGTCGGTAAAGACTGCACGACCTGCCTGTGCTGCTGTACCAAAAGGTTTAAGCTCCTGTCTCCTGCCAGTGCTCTGCATTTTTTCTCAGCCAGGTGACACTGGTCTGTGCAGGAATTTGCAGTGCCTTTTCAGCCTACTAATAAGTCGTAGTCTGAACAGCTCCAGACTGCACTAGCAGTAAGCTGCTGTGGTCCCCATGCAGCAGAGGGTGCCCCTAGTCCTGGAGCACAAGAGGAACAGCAGCCTGCTCCTGCCACAGGGCAGAGGGTGGCACAGGTGCTGGGAGGCCAGCCCCTTTGCCAGGCATTGCAGGTCCTGGGGCTGGATTCGTTTGTTCAGATTCACTGCGTGTACTCTGCTGCCTCGCATAAAGTCCTTGTTTGTGGGGAGGGAAGGTCTTGCTGATCACTTGCAGGTTACATTTCCACGTTCCTGTGGGATATGCCATCATACAGGGTGTGGTTAGGAATCATTGGGCCCAGGATCTGACTAAAACATCTCTGGTGAATGGCATTAGCTCTGTCACCTCAGTGCTGGAGCTTCTGAGAGCAGAAGCAGTGTTTTAATCCCCTTTTCTGCTAAATAATTTGAGGCATTAGAGTATACTCTGGTTACAGCTTAGGTAAGTGAGAAGGGCCTCCGCCTGCCCTGCAACTGGTGCTGTTCCCTTGGACCCCTCTTCCCAGCTGTGCTGTGAAGGACTCACTGAAATGTGACTTGGTGGAGCCAGCAGGAGGATGGATGCAGCACTGTCCCTCTGGAGAGCCTTCTCTGAGCAACATTTGCACCCAAAGCAGGGTCGGTTCCTGGAAATGCTCACCCTTGCTGGAAGCTATGGGCTGACTTTATCTGCTCTGTTTGCCAGCCTCCAGTGGAGAACTGTGCTGGCTGAGAACTGAAGTGAAACTAAGGACCTCAGGAATTTACATGTCCCGAAGGGCATCTTTCTAGTGAGCGTTTCATCTCGGTGACTGCTAGTCAGGGTGCAGTTTGTGGGGAACGTATTATGGCTCTCACTGAAACTCTTCCCCTCAAATGCAGACTCAGGCAAGGATTTTGCTGCACTATTTCCATGGCCAGTTAATTACATTTGCTGTAGAAAACAAAGAGATCATGTCAATTAGTAGTTTGGCTAGGTACCTTTGGTGGCATCTCAGTGGGCACAGAACAAGCTCTTCAGCTGTAACCCTTATCCGCAGAACAAAGTTGCTTTAATTGTCTTCAGTTTTACAGCTGACCTCTACATGCTGCTGATGTGCTCCTGGCTTTTTTCTTTTGTGCCAGGCCTTCATAAAACTGTGTTATGTTGGTGTGGCAGTTCCCCCCCTTTTCCCCCCCGGAGGCATTGTTTGGAATAAATCTTGTCTGTTATTTTCATACTACTTATCCTACTCTGACTGACCAAAAAATGAAGGAAATTTCTTTCTCAGGGTGTTTTATTAACTATCTGCAGTTCAAATCTGAGCTGTCCTTCCGGAGTGCGTGCACCTGTATTTGCAGATGCTCTCTGGAGCATTTGCTACCAATTCCTTGTATTGCGTGCATCTGCCAGTTAGCAGTTTCATTTATTTATCTTTAGGATCTTCTTTTCAAGTGTGGAAGAACTTGTAAGAGAGAAAAGAGCATCTTGGGAAAATGTAATAGGTGTGGCATGAACTTAATGAAATAAATTATCTGCCAGGTAGTGAGTGAATAGACTAGGTGGAAAAAATGAAGGAAGTAAGCAGGGAAAACATTCGGAAAGGCCAATGGAATGGGCCACCCAGCATGTGCAGCACAGGTCTGGGGTGCTAGCGATCCTGCCGTGGGTCTGACGTGCTACCACTAACCTTGGGTGAATGCCCTGTCAGATGCAAAGAGGCCCCTGAATCTGAAAAGCAAATGCATGCAGGATTGCTGCCTGGCAGTTGGCAATGTGGGTGACTCACCTGCCTCGACTGAAATCAAGCACTTGTTTTCTTCCGTTTACAATAATACATGTTTTTCTTCCTCTTTTACCTTCTAGCCCAAACCAACTAAGGGAAGGATGCGCATCCATTGCCTGGAGAATGTTGATAAAGCCCTCCAGTTCCTGAAAGAGCAACGAGTGCACCTGGAAAACATGGGATCTCATGATATTGTGGATGGGAATCACAGGCTGACGCTTGGCCTTATTTGGACTATTATCCTGAGATTCCAGGTGAGGATACGTGCATACCTATACACATGTCCGAGATTTCCATACTTGTTTTGTACATCTATTTTATTGTGCTTTTTAAGAGGGGACTGATCAAAGGTACTTGGTATCTGGCAGGGTCAAGTGTTTTTATTTTTATTGATTTCCTAATAAATATGAAACTCCAGTCACAGACGTAGACACTCTTGCAGACCTAGAAGGAAATGCTACACTCATCTGTTGATCACCTCTGCACTGATTGTCATTATCCTGGCTGACATTGTGCTTAAATGGATTAAGGGTGCCCACAGGAATTGTTTTAGCGTCTCACTTGAAGGCAGTGGTTTCTTGTTTTCCAGCAAGTTGCACGTTGTTCTTTGCCCTCAGAAAAGGCAAAAAATTGTCTGCCTAACTTTCAGCAATAGCAATGTTGCTTCACTGAAACTATGATATTATTATTATTTTTTTTTTTTTTTTAAAAAAAAGCAGTGAACTGTCTCAATAAAATCACAGAATCATAGAACAGCTTGGGTTGGAAGGATGTTAAAGATCACCTAGTTCCAACCCTAGTGCCAGGGATGCCACCCACTAGGTTAGGGTGCCTCATCGAACCTGGCCTTGAATATCTCCAGGGATGGAGCATCTACAGCTTCTCTGGGCAAAAGAAGATATTTTTGTCCATATGAAAGAAAAAATGTTTGCCTTTTTATTTATTTATTTATTTTTCCTTTTTAAAAAAAATGCTACCAGCCTAGAATCTGGAACATGTATTTGCGATGCTGCTAAGGGCAAACACTGTTTCCTCCAAGCTTGAGGTTGGAAAATGTGTTTGCTCCTGTGAAACTCCTGGTTACCTTTTGCCTGTTGATGCCCCTGAAAAGACCGCTACCTGCTGTGCCCCTCAGCCCCAGTGAGCTGGAAGAGGTGCCATGTAGGGTGAAACCATAATGCTGTATAGAACAGGGTTTGCCTTGACAACTGGAAATGTTCTCTGCTGAAGTTTAAATTATTTGCCTACAGACTAAAGAAAAGAGAAATCCTCTTGTAAAATAAGGGCAGATGAAGCTTTCTTCTGGGATGAATGCTCCTAAATGAAGAAAAGCTTTCACGTACTTCCACCTTGCCCTTCATCATAGATTTCCTTTGTTATGTTTTTGATAGAATTTTTTCATATTTTCAAAAAAAAAGGCAAAAAATGGTGTTTACTCAGAGGAATGAACAAAGCTTCTTTGTTAATTTCAGATCCAAGATATCAGTGTTGAAACTGAGGACAACAAGGAGAAGAAATCTGCTAAAGATGCTTTGCTTTTGTGGTGCCAGATGAAGACAGCTGGGTAAGCGTGGATTAAGTGATTATCTCTAAAGCGCTACAGAATTTTGAGTTTTCATTGAAATCATTTTAAATGGGCAAGTACATATATATCCTTAAGTGGATCCAACCAAGAGAAGTGAACTGTTGTTTACAAATCAGAAAATTCTGAATTTATTATATTAATTCTGTGCAATAAACATACCAACCTGATCATCCATGAACATATATAGCATATGCTGACTCCTGTCCACTCCTACTTTGAAGAAATAACTGTGTTAGGGTGTTTGCCACCAGTTTTCCCTCTTTCCATATAAAGTGGCATAGGTATGCAGGTGTTTAAAACAATTTCAGCTTTGCTCTGGTCTGCAGTACCTTTAGAGGATGCAGTCATTGAGTTCTTTCTTGTAAAGAATACAAGACCACCACTAGCCAATACACCACTAGCTTCTGTGCTGAATTGTTACTGTGAGAGTGAAAGTGAAGTTAACAGGTCCTGGGTCTCCAGCTCTTCATGTGTATTCTGGGAAAAATATAGAAGGAACAGAGCTGTTCCATGGAATTATAGTCAAACTTTCCCTTTTGATTGTCATGTGAGCAGGCCATGGGTGAGCTGAAGATTTGCTGTTTTCTGTCTGCATCTGTGTGTATTGACTGACTAGGATTTTCTGAGCATAAAAAGCTGCTCTTAATTCAGACTTTTTTTAAACTTACTTTCAAAGCTCAAACATGAAATTACTTTTTGTTTAATGACATAAGACACAGATGTGCATTTTAAGCGTTAAAAGTGCTGAAATGGATTCTGGCCTTCCTACAGTATTTTTGCACTCCAGGCATAATGGGTTTTCTGTTCATGTTTAATGCAATGTAGTGGGATCCACCCAGCGTGGTGGATAAGATAGCAGCAAAGGTGCAGGTTAGTTTCTTGTCTTGGTTGGATCTTTTACTGTGAACTAGAAGGAGAACCAGAATTTGTGGCATAGAAATACTTCGAGAGCTGCAAGAAAAACAAAACCGATGGTAAGGTGGCTACTGTGACATGCTCCCTGATTAGGCACATGGATTCCTAGTGTGAATTTGAATATCCATGTATCATTCTAATTCTTCCTTTTGAGTGATTTTCATAAATGGAAATATTTCCAAAACATTTCTCTAACAGTGACCTTTTTGTATACTTAAATATCCATTGTTGCATGTTTACCCCATGAAACATGAGTGTCCCGCTGATGAGTTGGGGCACTTCAGCATTATTGTAGCAATATATTTAATCCTCTGCTTCCAAGAACTCTTAGAAAAGTGGTTTGTAAGCACCCAGAAATTTGTGGGGGACTTAAAAAATACCAAACTTACCAGACAAATTTGGAATCCTTGTGCCCATGGGGCATGAAGGTGGCTATCATATGTGCTTTGTTTAAAAGTCAGAAGGTGAATAGAGTCAGTCCTTGAAGATGCCCTGGCACAGCAGTTTCAACAAAAACTTAATGCATCACTGCTCTTGTGGCACCTGCATCCTTAGAAAAGGTTTCACTCTTCTGTTTTCCTCCAACTGTTTCTTGAACTGGATATTCTGAGTACCTGAAAATGATTATTTGCCAGTAGCTGAATTGGGATCATGCTTTAAACTTGTAGGGATCTGAAACATCCTAGGCTTCAGGTTAGGCAGCAAGTTATTAAAAAAGGCGTTCAAGTGATGCATTTAGAGCCTTCGTTTAGGAATGCATAGCAATTCTGCTGGGTTTACAGGATTAAATAGCATGCACTTACCTCTAGTGTCTGTCTGATTAGAAACCATTTGTGATGATAGCTTGTCTATTATGGGATGGTAACGTCCCACCCTCAGGTTTACAACAAATATGTCACTCCTGCGACCAGCCCTTAGTGATAGAGCATACAGAGCTGCAGCAGAAATGCTGTATTGATCATGCTCTCTTTGCTTTTTGTTCTGGCAGTTACCCCAACGTCAACATTCACAACTTTACAACAAGCTGGAGGGATGGGATGGCTTTCAATGCACTAATACATAAGCACAGGTATGTGTGGGTAAACGTCCTTATGGATTTTGAAAGCTTGGACTGGTACAGCATGTGCTGTGTTTTGAGGGGAGGAAGTGGAAGAACTGCTGATAGTTTTACAGCAACTTGCCTTTCACTCTTGTGGTCACTGTAAGCTCATCTGGGCAACAGCTTCTCACATCGCAAGTCGCGTTTGGTTTTAAGAGAATAAATTATACACGTGATTGTTTCATTCTGTGAGTGACCAGGTTGGAGGAGAGGCGTTTATACCTTACTGAGTAGCCCATGCTGAGCTCTGGTCACACAGAATTGAGGGTTTGGCGGTTGGGGCACAGCGATGGCCTGGAGGAGAAAGAAATCCCTGGGCAGTCTGGAGCTGGACTTTGACATGTCTGGCGATGCCACCCATTGGCAAGCTCGGGTGAAGTGAGAGAGCTTGCATGCATCCATCATCGTGAGGAGAGACTGTGTGACCACAGCTTTGACTGTTTGTTTATTTTCCAGGTCACCTTTATCTATGGTAAACTATCCTTGTTTTTTGCCATGGGCTAGGTTCTGCTGCTCTGCCCTGTGCTGAGTATTACTTAGTTCCTTTAATATGCCATTGAAACATACAGGGGCACTGGGCAAGTGAAACCTTGGCATCCTGAGAGGCCAGGGTTTCTGGGAATTGCACATTTTATTTCATTTGTTCATTTGAGGGTGGCTGCACTGTGCTTTGGGAAATCTAAAGAATTTTTCATCCTGTCTAGGCCTGATCTGATTGATTTTGACAAGCTGAAGAAATCAAATGCACACTACAATCTGCAAAATGCTTTTAACCTTGCAGAGCAACACCTTGGTCTTACTAAGCTCCTGGACCCTGAGGGTAAGCATTCCTGCAGTTTTAATGCTTTGCAGCTCTCTGTGGGCTCTTTTCTTCCACCCCTCCTTTTCCAAGGACACTGTTTTGTGATAGCTTTCTGTCTTGAGGAGCAGCTGGATGCTGCTGACTCACTTAGTGATACAGCTAGAGAGGGAAGGAGAGAATGCAAGATGTCTCCTGCAGAGGACAGAGTTGTGGAAGCACAACAGCTTTAATTCTGAATTTATATTCCCCCATTTGACAAGACCACTGGACAGGCCATGTGTACATAAAATCATTCCAGTTAAAGGCACCCTTCTGGTCTGCTCTGAGAAACACTCTGCTTTTTAGTTTGAGCCAGAAGATGACAAATGCGGACTTCACCCAATAGTTAGCAATTCCTTTCACAGACTCTTGAGTGAGTTTTAGCCTGTGCTTTCATGAGATTGTGCACTTGTGTATTGGCAGAAGTGTTCACAATGCTAGGACAAGAAACTTGCTTGTCACAGGACAAATAAATAGAGGCCATGTGTTTGGGCAAGCTTCTTCGTGCGTATTTTCCATAGCCTCAGAATTGCTGCAGGAGAGGAAATAATTTGTTTTCCATCTGTGTATCTCAGAAGATTTGCTTGGACAGACTTGCAGTTAGCTTTGAATCTCTCTCTCTCCAAATACCGATACAGCACTGACATTTTCTTCCAAATCACACAGGCACAAGGGAAGTTAGCCACGCAGTCTGTTACAAAATCTGGCCCAAAGACCCCTCGCCCATTTCGCATGCTTTGACCATGGTCTGCACTGAGACAGAGAAAGGACAGCTTCTTAGTGATAGAGTTCAATACTGCATAACACCAAGAAATTCAGAACCAGTCCAAAGCTGCCGAATTTATTTCTGATTAGGACATAAATTGTAGGAGCTGAACTGCCACTGAACCCATCTCTTAGACTCTTGAGCCTGTTCATGTTGGATTATTGCCTTTGTTGTTTTTTTAACTTGTGCACCCTCAGGGTGCTAAGACAACTCTTGTTTGGTTTGCAGATATCAGTGTTGATCATCCTGATGAAAAGTCAATCATCACCTATGTGGTGACATATTACCACTACTTCTCCAAGATGAAAGCATTAGCTGTTGAAGGAAAACGTATTGGAAAGGTTTGCAAGTTCAAATTATCAGTTGCTATAAAGTAGTTTAAATCTTTCTGATTCTTATTTTTCCCTCTTGGGTGTTAATCCTTAGAGATACCACTGTATGGTAGTTTTTAGTTTTGCTTTTGAAACATGTTTTGAATGTTAAATATTCCCATATGACCATGAGGAGTAGTTAATTTCCAGCTGTCTCTTATTAGAAAACATTTGGCTGGTGTTTTATTTTTGTTTGTTAATTGTGCATCATTGCTGCTTTTCCTTTCCCATTAGCTGCTCCTCACCCTCTGGGTCCTCTGTCTCTTCTGAAGCCCAGAAAAGTTCCTCATTTATAAAATGTGCAGTCATTCTCTGCCCTTCGGCAAAGCTGCCCCCATCCTTACAGCTAACAGACTGGATGTGAATCCTTTTGTAAGCCTCTGCTCTGCCCCTCTGTTGCCTTGGGATCATGGGAATTCAGTGCTGAGAAATGCAAAGCCCTTGTTCCTTGGGGAGCACAGCCCCCGTGGTGCTCAGGAGCGAGTGGTCTGATTCATAAGCCAGCAGAGCTTCCTTTATGCAGCTTGTTGGATTGAGATGACTCTGAAGAGCACTGCCCTTGAATTCATCTTTATTTTGTGCTGCTTGTTGTAGGTGCTCGACAACGCCATTGAAACAGAGAAAATGATTGAAAAATACGAATCGCTGGCTTCTGACCTTCTTGAGTGGATTGAACAAACCATTATCATCCTCAACAATCGCAAATTTGCCAACTCGCTCGTTGGTGTGCAGCAGCAGCTACAGGCGTTCAACACTTACCGCACAGTAGAGAAACCACCCAAGTAATTTTAATCTTAGCTTAAAAAAACAGTGGTCTTGTTTTGGTTTAGTCAGTCATTGATTTTTTTTTTTTTTAAACAAACATACAAGTAATTTTAATCTTGTCTTGAGAATTTATTTTTCTGAACAGAACCAGGTATCACATTTCTAATTGGCACTGACCATTATTACTAAGAACCTATTTGCTTTATGCTATTCGATATGCACATAGTAATAACAATAGTAATAATAATTGAAAACATGTGTGTTGTCTGCAGGATCTTATAGTACTGGAAGCTATCATTTCACTGAGATGCCTGCCCTGTAATACAAGTGGTAATAGTATATACCATGTTAGTGCAGTAATATCACCAGCCATGTTTGCTAGCGGCGTACAATACCAAGACACAGCTCTTAAAAGGCTCTTACTGCTTTTCCTAAATCAAGAGGAAGTGTGTCTGGCTTTGTAAAACATAGCTCTGCTTGCTACAACTGATACAACCAAAGCCATGCAACTTATTTCTGGAAGTTTCTTTTAGTATTATGTTATCTGATCTTATTTTTGTCTAATATAAGTCCTAATGGATAACAATTGCAATTGAAAACATTACAAAGTATCCAGACGTTTTCTAAAATTGCAGTCTATTCCCTAGTGCCTTTGGAGTTTGTTTATTTCCCAGGCATACAACTCAGGGAAAACAGTGGGAAGAGTTTATTGACTGCAGTGGGCAGTTTAAATAAAACTTCCATTTCTTGGGTTGATGAACTAGGACAACAAACGTAATAGAATAAAAAAATGCAGTCTTCTGTCCCCCTAAGGGGCTTAAATCTAAACAGATAGACAACTGACTTCCGTGAAGTTGAGTTTTTTCTTTTTTTTTCTTTCTGTTTGACCCATCTGGTTGGAGAGGCTATTTCTACTGCTTCCAGTGTTCACACAAGATGCAGGTGTTTATCTGAGTGTTCCATTCATAATGCCAGTATTGTATGGAAGTGCTTTGTAATAACCTAGTAGTAATGAAAGCTTTATTGTAACTATTATTTTGGAAATTTTGTTTAGGTTTACAGAAAAAGGAAACCTAGAAGTGCTACTTTTTACCATCCAAAGCAAAATGAGAGCCAACAATCAGAAAGTATACATGCCAAGGGAGGGCAAACTCATCTCTGACATTAACAAGGTAAACTGAGCCAGCAGCTGCTGTGTGACTCAGGATTTTGTTTTTTCCTTTTAGTCTCAGTCTCAGCATACTGGAAAGAAACGCATGTGTTGTCTCTAGCCTTGACATGGGGGACCATAAAGGATGGGAGAGGTGGGGTGATGGATCTGGTAGCCCTTGCTCATCCATGGTTGTAGCTATTGCTAATTGGCAGAAAATAGCAACAATATTGAGATATTGCAGCCCTGCCTACTTAGTTTCGAGGACATTTGTCCCAGCATAGCTCCCTGCAAGCAGGAGGTTGAGGGAGTCTCAGCAGAGCCAAGTACAGCAGCAAACACCCTGTGTTGTTCAGGGCTGTGGTGCTCTTGCAACACCTCTGCCTTCCCTGGCTCCCAGCGGGGAACAGAGCTGGCCCTCATCTGCCTTGCAGCCCCCAGGCCCACATCATGGGAGAGTAAAGGAACTGCCATGACCGACCCTTTGGGTTCCCTCTTGGGGTTTATGCAGCTATTTTTTTTCCTGGTGCAGCTGGCAGAACAGCAGCAGAGCTGACAAGCTCTTTCAAGGATAACAAACAACTTAGAACTGTGAGCTCTCCTCATTTGTGTTTGATCATGCCTGGCATTCCCAGAGCAGCTGTTGGGGGTGTCTGTGGCCTCGGTCTGCATCCTGGAGAGCAGTAAACTGCACAGCTCTCCTGTTTGCGTTAAGCTCCTGTGCCTGCAAATGCCTAAAATACTTTGGGTTTCAGGCAATTTCACATCTGTTAGGATTTAGAAGAATCTAGGGTAGTTTGTGTTTAATTGTGGGTATTTTTGTTGTTTGTAAGGAGATCTGAAAGGTGATTAGCTGGCTTTCAACATGCTTCTAAGGCTCTGTTTTTGTAGTATTAATGCCATGCATGTGAATAACTTCTTGCTTTGGGAGAAAAAAAGGACTTGCATGCAGCGGAAGTCACTGAATTCTGTACTTGTTTTCCTTTCCAAAGTGGATGTAATAAAGAACAATTGTAAATTGGTTTTAGGGGTGAGAAGGCATGAATCTCTAATTCTCATTTCCTAAAGGAGAAAGATAGAATCCCTTCCTTGGGTATAGCACTCAGAAGACTTTGAAACAATTGCTTTCTTACACATTGAAGCCAAAGTGGTTTGTTTAAGCTTTGTAGGAGGCAAATAACAAGTGAACTCAAGAAAATGCATACGAGATAAACAAGGCTTACACCTCTTGCTCAGAAAATGAATTTATAAATTGAGACCAATTTTTAAGTCATGCTCTTACATTAGCAGACAAGGTGTAAGGCCAGCCTATATAGACCAGATTCATTGGCATTTAAATAAATTTGCCAGTTCTGAGAAACTTGGCTGAAGTGACTTCAGTACTTATTTCATGTGAAGAACATATGATTTATCATAACCCTATATGCATGTGTAGTTAGAAGATGCATTTTCTTTTTCTTCACATCTTCAGGCCTGGGAAAGACTGGAAAAAGCTGAACATGAAAGAGAACTGGCACTGCGAAATGAGCTCATCAGACAAGAGAAACTGGAACAACTTGCACGCAGATTTGATCGCAAGGCAGCTATGAGAGAAACTTGGCTAAGTGAAAATCAACGACTAGTTTCTCAGGTGCTGCTTTCAGAAATTGTCTGTGTGACTAAAATGATTCCTTTGAGTAATTACAGGGTACAGTTCTTGTAAAGAGAACATTTGCTCTCCTGTGCCACTTGTGTTACTGAATCTATGCTTATTTATATTTATTGCATGTGTGTAAAGGTATATTTAGAGTATATGTATATATATTACTGTTCTATCTTTAATGTATTCACACATACCCATTCTTGGAATCTATTCTTCCGTATTCAAGAGATATTCATGTGGAAATAACTACCCACAGTCAAGATTTTCTTTACCTGAATATTTAGGTCAATTCAACAGAATAAGCGCAGGAAATAAAAATAAAAATATTATTTGAGGTGGCTGTTGAAAAGGAAACAAACAAAAAAAAAACAAAAACAACCGTAGGCTAATCCTGATGTCCACCATGGTTGTTACACCAAATCTAGTAAATGATGTCTGATTTTATCAGAATTATCTCTGATTTTATAAGAGGAGTTTTCAGAGCATTTTGAGATTGTGAAATCTTAGAATCACAGAGTATACCAAGTTGGAAAGGACCCACAAAGATCATCGAGTCCAACTCCTGAAATTGCTAATGAGAGTGTTCTGCACAATCAGAAGTCACTTTAGAGTTCGAGTACTAGGGCTTTTCTCCTCGGCAGCCATTGCTGAAGAAGTTTCTCTGTCTTTACAGGATAATTTTGGCTTTGACCTTCCAGCAGTGGAGGCTGCAACAAAGAAACATGAGGCCATTGAAACAGACATTGCAGCATACGAAGAACGAGTCCAAGCTGTGGTTGCAGTTGCAAAGGAGCTTGAGACTGAAAATTATCATGATATAAAACGCATCACTGCAAGAAAGGACAATGTTATACGCCTGTGGGAATACCTCCTGGAGCTGCTCAGGGCACGGAGACAACGGCTGGAGATGAATCTTGGCCTGCAAAAGATTTTCCAGGAAATGCTGTACATTATGGACTGGATGGATGAGATGAAGGTAGGTGTTGCCCATTCAAGAACATAGAAAAATGTTCTAGAGATGTGTAAATGTCCTTTTTTTTTTGTATTTTTTTAAGATTTGTTTTGCCTATCTGGTTTAGTTCGCAAATTCAGAAGACCCACATTCATGGGCAGTGAACAAATTTCTTATACCTTATGATGTTATTTTAAAATAAAGATTAAAAACTATTAAGGAAAAGGACCAAGCTTGCTTCTATAAAACGACATGCTTCTATAAAAAAATGAGGATGCAGATTTTAGTGAAAGGGAATTACATGAACTCTCTCCATCACCACCGACGTGAGTCACCTTTTCACCGCTGTGCTTTAAAAGCATGGAATTTCTCTGTCTGTTCTGCTGGGACGGAGGAAGGGGAAGAATTATAACTGTGTTCTTGTCCATGAGCCAGCAGAACTTGGAAGCTGTTAGAGGAAAGAAAGATGTGTGTAGCTCGCTGGCAGCTCACAGTACCTGCACTGAGTGCCTTTCAGTGGTCCTGCTGAGCTGACTGGGCTTTTCATCATTAAAGAGCATGGTCAATTTCTTCATGGTTGCCAGGGATTTGAAAAATGTTGGTACGAATTCACATCAGTCATATCTCTCTAAGTTTGAAATAACTCTGCTTATGTCCCTACTGTTTCTGTGGACGTTAGTCGGTGTAACAAAGGAGAACAGTGTAAAGCATGAAGGAGTCATTAAGAAATGAATAGCTTATGGCCTTGAGCCCATTTTATGTGTCTTTTTCATTTTTATCAGGTGCTTCTACTGTCTCAAGACTATGGCAAACATTTGTTAGGAGTCGAAGACCTGTTGCAGAAACATGCTCTTGTGGAAGCTGACATTGCCATTCAGGCTGAGAGAGTGAGAGGGGTCAATGCATCTGCACAGAAGTTTGCCACTGATGGAGAAGGTAACTAGCAGCCAACACATCCTCCTTAGTTTTAATTATATATGGGGTTATGTGTGAGCCTCATTAGTTCTGCAAGGCACGTTAGGTTAAGTTCAGCACCAGAATAAGAGAATCCAGCTTCATTTGTTCCTTCTTCCCTCACTGTGTCAATGATTAATTTGTCAAGGTAACCTGTTCAGAAGTTCAGTGCAGCTTGTATTTTGTCTGCTATGTCACACTCCTAACCAGCAGCTGCTGTAACTTTGTAGCAGTCACCATTAATTCCTGGTTTTGTGTTTCTAATGAAACATAAGCAAATAATTATATTAAGTCTGATATTGTCCCAATCTATGCTAATTAAAAGTGATTCCACTAAAATAGCGTAATTAACTAGGGTAAATAATGTTTGGTTTGTGTTGTGATATAAATCTGGGGTAGTGAATTTTCTTTCACTGAAAACAGTCGTAGGTGTCTTACCCTTTTTATTTAGTTAGTTTTTTGTCTTCATTCACAGAACAGCATTTTTTGTTTTGTTTCATGGGATGGTGAAGTCTGAATTGTTCACATTGTTTCAGGAGACTAAATATGGATTCTCTTCCATAAACTTTGCAGACTGAACAAGCAGAAATTAAGAACTCTAGGTACACCCCAGCTGTTGCAATGAAAATGAATGAGTCTGTGTTGTAATGCACATTCTCTGTCTGAACAGGTTACAAGCCGTGTGACCCGCAGGTTATCAGGGACCGCGTCGCTCACATGGAGTTCTGTTACCAAGAGCTGTGCCAGCTTGCAGCTGAGCGCCGGGCCCGCTTGGAAGAGTCCCGACGCCTCTGGAAATTCTTCTGGGAAATGGCTGAAGAAGAGGGTTGGATCAGGGAGAAGGAACAGATCCTTTCATCTGATGACTACGGGAAGGACCTAACCAGTGTTGTCCGTCTCTTGAGTAAGCATAAGGCATTTGAAGACGAAATGAGTGGTCGTAGTGGTCACTTCCAGCAAGCGATAAAAGAAGGTGAAGACATGATTGCGGAAGAGCATTTTGGGTCTGAGAAGATCAGAGAAAGAATTAAGGATATCCGGGAGCAGTGGGCTAACTTGGAACAGTTATCTGCCATTAGGAAGAAACGTCTGGAGGAAGCCTCTCTCCTTCACCAGTTCCAGGCTGATGCTGATGACATTGACGCATGGATGTTGGACATCCTCAAAATTGTCTCCAGCAACGATGTTGGTCATGATGAATATTCTACACAGTCCTTGGTCAAGAAACACAAGGATGTTGCTGAAGAGATTGCAAGCTACCGGCCAACCATTGACTCACTTCACGAGCAGGCAAAGGCTCTACCCCAGGAACACGCCGGGTCTCCAGATGTGCAAGGCAGGTTGTCCGGAATAGAAGAAAGATACAAGGAGGTTGCTGAGCTGACTCGGCTGCGTAAACAGGCCTTGCAGGATACCCTTGCTCTTTATAAGATGTTCAGCGAGGCAGATGCTTGTGAACTTTGGATAGATGAAAAGGAGAAGTGGCTGAATAATATGCAGATTCCAGAGAAGCTGGAGGACCTGGAAGTGATCCAGCACAGGTGGGAATGGATTTACCAGGAAGTTTTGGGAATTCTGGCTGGAAGTTTTTGTGCACCAGCCACCTTTGTTAACTTGCCTATGACTCTGGTTCTCTAATGCCTTTGTGATCTTTTTTTTTCTCCCACAGATTTGAAAGCTTAGAACCTGAAATGAACAATCAGGCTTCCCGTGTTGCAGTAGTGAACCAAATTGCTAGGCAGCTAATGCACAGTGGCCATCCAAGTGAGAAGGAGATCAAAGCGCAGCAAGATAAACTCAACACGAGGTACGTGAAGGCCTCATGCTCATGAAAAATGTGACACTGGATGAAAAAAGTATAGTGGTGTCACTTGTGTTTCTTGTATGTGTTTTTAAATATATTTTCATACTGTTACCTCAAGTATCTTCAAAGTAGACCCTCAACTAGCTTCATCTTTCCTTCGAAAGGAAAGAGAGCTGTATCTCTGAAATGTTCAATTAACAGATAAAGTTTTGTTACTGACTTCAACCAGCTCCTAAGCGTATCAGTACCATGACTTGAGAGGTGGAAAATTGCTATAGTAACTATTATTGATTTAAAACAAATAAACAAAAAGAAACCAATACAATACTTCAAGTAAACTCTCTCTTTTTGGTTTCAAAGTCCACCGAGAGAATGGAGTTGAGTGTATTTAGTGTGAAAATTAGATGTAACTAGCAATTTTTCACTTGAGAAAAAATTATACTTACAAGGTACTGTCAGTACTGCTGACACTTGACATATTCTTATATATGCTATAGCTTGGTTAATGATTGTTTTGCTAAAACTATTGATGATATGGAAAGGACTGAAAAAAGCATGAATATGTTGTTATTTCATGGTTTAACAAGCTAAGCTGAGCAACTGCTCACTCAGCAGTGTTGCCGTACTTTTCCCTTATTGTACACAAGTCTTGATTTCTGTCCATTTCTCTCATCACAAATTTCAGATGGAGCCAGTTCAGAGAACTGGTAGACAGAAAGAAGGATGCTCTGCTCTCGGCCCTGAGTATCCAGAATTACCACCTTGAATGTAATGAAACCAAGTCCTGGATCAGGGAAAAGACAAAAGTGATTGAATCTACACAAGATCTGGGTAATGATCTTGCTGGAGTGATGGCCCTGCAGAGGAAGCTGACGGGCATGGAACGTGACCTGGTGGCCATTGAGGCTAAGCTCAGTGACCTGCAAAAAGAGGCAGAAAAGCTGGAATCAGAGCATCCTGACCAGGCACAGGCTATCCTTTCACGGCTCGCAGAAATCAATGATGTATGGGAAGAAATGAAGACCACTCTGAAGAACCGGGAAGAGTCTCTTGGAGAAGCAAGCAAACTGCAACAGTTCCTGAGAGATCTAGATGACTTCCAGTCATGGCTATCCAGAACTCAGACTGCAATTGCCTCTGAAGACATGCCAAACACGCTTACAGAGGCTGAGAAGCTGCTCACTCAACATGAGAATATCAAGAATGAAATCAACAATTATGAGGAAGACTATCAGAAAATGAGGGACATGGGTGAGATGGTGACACAAGGGCAAACTGACGCTCAGTACATGTTCCTACGTCAGCGCCTACAAGCTTTGGACACTGGATGGAATGAGCTCCACAAAATGTGGGAGAACAGGCAAAATCTCCTCTCCCAGTCTCATGCCTACCAGCTATTTCTCAGAGATACCAAGCAAGCAGAAGCATTTCTTAATAACCAGGTAAGTGGGCAAGATTTACTTGTCTTCATTTCCACCAGCCAACACTTGCAGAAGAGAGCTGAAAATGGATTAACTACCTTCTTTATTTTTGAAAAGTAACTCAAATTAAATTGCTTTTTGAATTTTACTTCTTAGTCGTCTTGAGATATTTGTTTTCATATGTGGTGAAACTGTTGACAGCATGCAACATAGCCTGAGTGTAATACTTTTCTCTCCCTGATTTTTGTTTTAATCACAGGAGTATGTTTTGGCACACACAGAAATGCCCACTACCTTGGAAGGAGCAGAAGCTGCTATTAAAAAACAGGAGGATTTCATGACTACAATGGATGCCAATGAAGAAAAGATCAATGCAGTCGTAGAGACTGGCAGAAGGCTAGTTAGTGATGGGAACATTAACTCTGATAAAATCCAGGAGAAAGTGGACTCTATTGATGACAGGTAAGGTCAGAATGATGACAGAATGTAGCTGTTCACATTTTAATTCTGTTCTTTGAGAGATGACCTTTTATCAGAATCCAAAGGCAAAGCAACACGTTAGAAAACATCTTTTGCAGAATGCTTTCTTTGTACTGTGGAAAAACAGGAACTATAATGTTTCAAAAATATGCTGGGCTAATCTTAATTAAACATTACCTCTTCCATTTTCTTGAGACTCACTAGGTAATGAGCTCACTACCCAGAAATTGGCTATATGAGTGTTGCTTATAATTCTCAGAGTATTAACAGAGTTCATATTGTGGTGGGAGCTGTAGCAGTAGCTATACCTGGTTCCACAAGCCTTAAGTTTTTTTGCTATCTTCTAGCTGATTCATTGATCATAATATATTCCTGTCCTTCCCCTGAGGAAGGAATGTGGCTCTTCAAGAGTGTAATTGGCATTGTATCTACCCCACCCACTCAGCTTTGATCACATTTTCCAAGTTGTCTGGCCTTTCTGAAATGAGATTAGAAAGAATTGGTACAAATGTGTCTTTCATCTCAGAACAAATCTTTTGCTTTGTCTCTTTAGCTGTGGCATGACTGCTATAGACCTTTAAGATTTTTTTTTTTCTTTGAAAACCAAATGTTCATTTTTGATGGCTGTGATTTATAGTTCTTTCTGCTTATGGTTTGAATAATAGTGGAGACTTTCAAGGCTCTTGTGAATCATGAGTGTCAGAATGCAGAAGTAATCTCATACAGAACTTCATGTCAGATGTTACTGACCACCCTTCTGACAGACTTTCATCCTCCCGCAGCCAGTAAGCTTTGAGTTGGCCAGATGCCTTTATCTCCAAGGTCTGAAGCAGTGCAAAGAATGTGTCTTTCTTGTTTTGGTAAACATTTTGCACCGTCTATGCACCTGCTTTAGCTGTGGCTCATGGATTTAAAAAAGGGCAGATATTCCTGTGCCCAGAGCTTGCTGAGGACCTCTGAGCCCTCTAATAGTCTACTGCCAAGGGTACCTCATATTTTCATTCTCTCTCTAACCAGCTTGACTCTCTTTAGATCACAAAGAGAATCTGCAAATACTAGAAAGAGGAGATTATATGAAAGCAATCTAGGATCTGAATTTCTTCACTTAATTGGGTTTCCAGCCCCAGCAAACTAGAACCTGAGTACAGGCACACACAGGTCCCATTGTGTGAAGGTAACTGTTTCGTTTTATGGAAGACGTTACTCATAGACAAAGGGAGGATTTATGTTTGCCTTTTGTCTGATACTGGAACATAATGAGCACATCCAGTCAGCATCTTCTTCATTCTTTCTCCATTTCCATAAAGCACTGCATTTGGGGCAGGAAGGGCTGGGATGTCAAATGGGTGCTGTAGTGGCATAGCACTTTGTGCATCAGTGCCAAAAATCCTACGCGCTGTGGACATTTTGGTTGCCCTGGCTGTCAGTGCCCTTCACTGCAGAGTACCCGTGACAAAGAGGTGCCTCTCGCTCAAGGAGCATCCAGTGAGAAGGATGAAGAAAGGAAAGAGTGTTTGGAAATGCTGCCATCTCTAGTGCGATGAGTTCTGCCCTCATGTGGCCCACCTGTAGGAGCATTTTGTGGCCTAAAGGACATCAGATTTAATTCAGTGCATAAATGCAGTCTGATAGCTTTTTGATGCTGCTTACAGAGTCAGCTCTAAATGTATTTCTAGTCAGCAGAAATTGTGAAAATTATTTTCCTTTATTTACCCTCTCTGACTTCAGATGTTCTCTACTTCAAGTTTTCACATCCACTTATGAAAGCTGGACTCGATCCTGCCCTTCTGATTAGGTGTCTTCTTTCTGTAACTTTGGAATTTTAAAAAACAGTAGCAAGGAGCCAACCTCTTTGTGCAACCCTGGCTGAGGTGGATGGAGTGGAGACAGCTTCAGCCTTCCATCCTGCGTGTGCCCTGCAGCAGGGCCGCTGCTGCCCGTGGCTGAGGTGCTCTGGTTGCTGTTTCCCCAGCACAGCTCCTTTTCTGTGGCATTAGCTGGCCACCTGGGCTGTCCTGGCTGCAAGACATGTTGGAGTTCCTGCTCAGAATGGCAGGCAAGTCCTAGAGGCTGTAGTTTTTTTAACCCCACTTTTTTTCCCAGGACATTTCCTCAATTCCAGAAGTATTTATGCAGAGCACTGCAAAAACCATCCGGTGCATTGCTATCCAGGAAATCCGTGTGATTGCTCTCTGAGTCTGTAAGTCTGATAAGCCTCAAGAACAAAGCCTTAGGGCTGGGTGTAGTGGGAGTGGTAGCAAAGGAAGCCTCTTTGGTTGTACAAAAAAAATGCTCTCCCAACCAGGCTCCAGCTGGATGTATAACAAAAGACCAAAACAAACAAGTTCAAATATATGCAGTGGCTCCGTACTTCCTATATGGAGCTCTTTGTAGTTTTTCATATGGTTAATGGTGCTTTTTACAGCAATGCTTGCAAGCTAATGCGGAGGAGAACCCGCTGGCCATTGGTGCAGCAGACAGCCCCTGCCCTGAAATGGTTCCATCTGAACAGACACTGTAGGCATCAGGCTCAGGAAGGAGAGGAGAATGCAGAGGCTGAGGGAGCAGGGTGACAGGATGTACAGCTTCAGCACAATCTTCTAATGCAGTTCAAGGGAAAGATAAATGGGGAAAAGGACCTGGAGAAAGAGTGAGGGAGGGACAAGATGGGTTTGAGTAAAACTATCACAAGGAAAGAAGGGGAAATGGAGCAAGCTATCAGCACACCAGGGGCAGTTATGCTGCTGTGTGACCTCTGAGCCCCTGTGGGTCCCAGCTTTACCTTTTACAGCTGCTCCCTCAGGTGTAGGACACTTTTATAGCTGCACATGTCTGCGGCTTTCCCTGCTGCCAAGGGGCCCTGGTGGGGTCTCAGTGAAGAACATTCCCCTTCTATTTCTGAGTCCAGAGGGTTGCTGAGAGCAGGGCTCCTGGCTGGTCTCCCCTCTGCAGCTGTCCTTAATTTGGTGACTTCTGCTTCTGTTTCTGCCATCCAGAAGGGAAGTGTTTTCTTCTCCATTTTCTCTTGGAGGAGCATAAGGGGACTGCCATGGTCCAGTTGCTTACATTGTGGCCTCTCTCATTCTAAAACTGAGATCTAGCTTCAAGATAGTGTCAGGTCTGACTCAAGTTATTACCTGGTTCTGTTTTTCATCAACTTTTGTACTTGTGCAACTTTCTAACTCAACAGAGAACTGAAATATTTTTTTCTTTGCCCATTCAGGAAGGAGAATGCCTGCTGTTTGCTGGAACAACTAGAGAGTTATATCTTCCTTGCATGTATCTCAGCATTCTTAGCAGGCAGTAGCATTCATGCTATGTGTAAGATTTATTACTTCTTCAAGGTTTTGAAACCCACAGGCTTACAGTTAAACCACAAGAGACGTTGTCAGTTGTCAGTGGTGTTAGCATTGTCAAGGACCTCTGCAGAGACAGCCTGGGAACACTGTGGTAAATTTTGGTGTTCTGCTCTTGGGTTAATTTGAATCAGGCACATCTTCATGCTGAACATACCTCATTTTACTATTTTAGGTTCTTCACAACGTTGCCACAGAAGGAAGATGTCCTCATGTTTTAACCGACTGCGGTACATTTCCTATCTCATTTTACCATGTAGGTCTAGCTTAATTTAGACACTGGAATTTGAGGTTGCCTCTTCAGCATATAGAGGGAAGTCCCTATTTAATGTAAACCTAGACATAGCTATAATGTAAGTAATACATGCAGTTTCTCACATGAACAAGCAGGTGAATTCAAGCAGTCATTCTAAATAACTGGAGTCTGAAGAGCAAACCCTTCTGTGCTAGTGTGGGGTTTTCTTCCACAAACTGTTTTAGCAAACCAGTAAGAGCACTCACTGATAATGTGAAGTGTGGCAGAGTCAGTTTCTGACCCTTCCTTGCCATGCACCTCTCAGAAGAGTAGGATTTTAACAGGGATGACTGCAATCAGCAGTCGAGCAATCTTTGTTCAAAAACCGTGCATCAGGCTTGGTGCTTTTCTCCACCCTCCAGGGCTGCCCAGTGCTCTTGGCCCTCAGTGCAGCTGCAGTCCAATCTGTCCACCAGTCTGTCCGCTGGTCCATCCACCTCCCTGCCCCACCAGCTGGCTTAGCTTGGCCTCTGCACACAGGGCCAGAGGCATGGGGCAGCCAGGCCCTTTACACCACGTGATTTTAGCATCTGGATAAAAAATGGTACCTGAAAGGGTTCTGTTCTTCAGTCTGTCTGCCTGTTGATTCTCTTTAGAGTCTTTCAGACTTACTGGTAGTAGAGGGTAAGAAAAGCTTTGTAATGGGAAGCGTAGTTATGGAATAAGAAAATTCTAAAATGTGTCATTGGAGTTCTTAAAGAACAATTTGGGGAAACACGGAGAAGGAATTAATTATGTTTGGATATAGCCACTCTGGGTAGGAAGAACAGACTAAATGACTTCTTAAGGCCATTTATTCCCATTCAAAAATAACACCAATTCTGTGATGAAAGTACAGGAATTCCTGCCAGTTCCAGCAGGGATATATTCCATCCTGAGTATATTACAACCACGTCCTCAAGTATCCAGTTTAAGCCTTGTTACAGTTCAGCCCTGTTCTTCAGAGATTTCTCATCTTGCAATCTCACTCCAGGTCATTTTGGACAACCAAACAACCTTTTAGTGTTAAATAACTCTGAGCACCAATGATCACATTTGTTATGCTGAAGAAAAAAAAACAAAACAAAACAAAAAAACACAGCTGTATCATCATCTGTGTGATGTTCCTGCGTATTTTCCCTTCAGAGTTCTTAAAGTCGGTATTTCCAATACTGCGTGGAGATAATTTGCTAGATTTTTAAACTCCAGGTTTCTCAACATAAGAACTTGTCTGTTCATTCTTAACTATATTCAAATCAATGTCATGAAAATTTTCCTTTTAATTGCACAACTTGTGTCCTCTCCAGAATGCACGAGTCTAGAATGTAATCTACCCTTAAATCTATTAAATCATCGTGACACTAAATCATCATGATAGAATCACCCAAACAATTTCTTGCTTCAATTTAGCAACCCGACTAATGCACTGTATTTGCCCAGACGTATATATGTGAGCCACAAAAGAGTGGAATCAAACCCACTGCTGTTAACTACATTACAGAGGCTTTTCCTAAGGCACAATTTGTGTGTCCTCTCCTTTGCACTCTCTCAGGTAACACCTGCCAAGACATCAAGATTACCTGGGCTTGGACTCCAGCCTCTTCCTTTGATGGTTATGTGCATCTTCCCTGCCATCTGATCTGTAACTCAGTTGGTTTTTACCTACAGCTTTATAGTTGCTGCCTGCACAGTTATTCAGAGAAAGCTGTTGAGATAACAGAGGAGCAATGTGTAGCCCTTTAAAGGGTCCTCTCCTATTGCTCTGCCTTACAGACCTTTTGCTTTTATGTAACACCCAGCAAACACAGGTATTCTTCATGTTTCTGAAGTCACTAAACTCTTCCAGAGAGCTTGCTCTGGTAATTTTTAGATCAGGAAAAGTGGTATGTTAAGCCAGTTGTCGTCGACATGTAATTTATAGCCTTCGAGAATATCGTGAGTGTCTGGAGACTTCCACTAACATGGATTTATTCAGCTATTGGAATTATGTGCTGAGATCATCTTATAAATTGCCACCCTATAAAATAATCTCCAACTCTGTATCCTTATTTATCTTAGTCTATTACATAGCCCAGCAATAAGACCATGCACAACGAAATATGAACAAATCTTACACAGTGAGCAATAAATAGAAATCATCTTCTTTACTCTGCCTCCTCCGTCTAAATTGCCTCATAAATAAGGGAAGTACAGATCGACAGGGATTACTATTCCAAAAGAAGTGTCAGTCAGAAACATGTTTGGCGATACCTCAGGAATCGGCTCATCAGGCACCATGTCCATCTGAGGAACCCACTAAGAACTGTGGGGTTGCCAGCACAACTCATCCTTCAAGGAGCAAAGAATTAGGAATTAAAAATAGGGCTTTTTGATTAACCTTTGGTTTTCCTCTGTGCTAAGGTTACTCTTAAATGCTCTGAGAAATACATTCCAAGGCAAATAGAGCTTCTGTTTGCTGAAGTACACAAGTGTGTCACATGAGTTTGTTAAACACAGTGTTCGGACGGTTATATAAATTACTACAGCTTTGTTGGCTAGCAGGAGGTGCTGAGCCACAGGGAAGGTATATTATGGAGAGCATTACAGCAAGTGAACACTTTGCAAGGGCTGTGTAACCTGAGATCTAATTGTTGCAGTTTTGAAGATGGTTTTCTTATGTTTTTTGGCAAACAGACTGAAATTCCCTGTGGTCTTCCAACTAGTGCTCCAAATTCTGTACATGATACTTGTGAAACCACGCTGACTTCAAAATTTGCCCTGTGTATTTGACTTGTTAGAAAAACAAATGCGTGCTGAACCTAAGTAAGCGCACTAAATAACATGGGCACATCTGAGCTTCAAACATGCTCTTCATTTGAAAGGCAGTAAAAGATGCACCACATACTTACTCAAAACGTATCCCAGAGGGGCAACAGAAATGAACAAATTGGTTTTGCTTGAAATGCCTATTTCATTTTTTTTTTCTCTGCTGTTATTTTTTTGACTAGACATAGGAAGAACCGTGAAGCAGCCAGTGAACTTCTGATGAGACTCAAAGATAACAGAGATCTTCAAAAGTTCCTTCAGGATTGTCAAGAGGTAAACTACATCCTTTCACTTTTATCACTAAAAGCTGCATCCCATAGAAAAGCATCCTCCCCCCCCACACACCCTGTGTATTATAAGGACTGGGGTACTCGATACTTTGCAATCAAGTCATCCCGTGGTATTTAGTGTTGAGTAAACAATTTAAAAAAAAAAAAAAAAAAAAAACACAAACCAAAACAACCAAACAAAAACCAACAAAACAATAAGCAAACACAAAGAACCCTGCAAAAATTAATCCATTTGTTGGATGAACTGAATTTTTCCTTTCATCCGCTAAGCAAAAGACAGGAAAGATTGCCAAAAGCAGTGAAGACTTTGTGCTGTGGTATAAATCGATCATGCTGAATCTGGTGGGATTAGCACTGAACTCTTACAGTAAGAAGTTTGTCTGAGGATGCATATGTGTTTGTGGCCTGGTATAGGACAGTTGTTTAAGTGGTTTCTCTAAAATATTAGTCAGAAGAATAGCAGTTTAGGAACAAGAGAGGAGCAGGATTAAATGTGATAAATTTAAACTTATTTATTTTAAATAGAGTTAAGAAAAGTCTTGTTCCTAGCATGAGGAATTAAGTGAGTAATTTTCAGTTTATTTCATGAAGTACTAACAGAGACTAAAGATGGCATAGGCCTTGCCTGTGATGTGCATTAAAAGCTAGCTGTCCATGCCTAAAGGCTGCAAAGAAAGGTGACTGTGAGAAAAGTGCTTTTAATTTCAAGAGTTGCTGCTGCATTAGCTGTACGTTTTAGCCAGCTACAGGAAACTGGAAGTTGCTGCAGTGTGTCTAAATGGACTTGCACCACAGTTGGGATTCATACAAGAAAGAAGCAAAATGATGCTCATAAACTGGCCAAATGTTGTTTACTGCTTGGTTGCCTAGATGCAGTCTGTCTTCCTGCATTGCATAAGCTAGCCATGAACTTGGCTTAAATGCTCCTTCCTTGGTAGTAAAAACATGACAGATGAGCAAAAATTCTGCTGTCATTAGCAGCAGCTTCTTCCTTCCTCTGTAACATTTCTAATACAAAAATCCCTCCGGCTCTTGGAGCTCTTCTAGCTTGTGTGTCAGTGTGGTTGTGTTCTTCCCTAGGTTCTGTTTTTTTTCCCCAATGTCACGGAAAGAAAAAGGACAACATAAAAGCGCTAGTGTCTGGCCTCCTGAATGCCTTTTCTCTCAATTGTTTCTCTCCAGCCACTAAAACACGGATGTCTCCTCTGAGCATTTCCAAGACAGAACTAAACAATTTCAAAATGTTTCAATTTTTTCCAATCCTTTCTGAGCGGACGTTAGCCTTGATGATAATTGAATGGTTGTTTTCTGAGAGAACAGCCATAATGGGACTTGGAATTGGTGCTGGGGGGTTACAAAGTGCCCACTGATACCTGCGTTGGGCCAGAAGGAGTATGTCTCTTCAAACAGGGCTGCCAGCTCTGTGGAGCTGCTCCCTCCCAGCACTTACAGGAGCACCACTGCCCAGTGGAGGTGGAAGGGAGCCAAGGGAATACCTCGCCCTTCGCTTTTCCATGTCCTGTGGCCAGGAGGCCGGGAGTTGTTAGCAGGCAGATCTGAACCAGTCTCTGTTTCAGCAGGCAGTGATCTTCAGCATTCCTGCCCGCTGCGTTAGGGAGGTTCTGTAATGTGGGGAGAGGAAAGTGTGTTCCTTCCCCAGGGCAGCCACCTCCGGTCCCTCTGGGCCAAAGCCTTGCTGTAAATGTGGCCTCCTGCCCCTCTCTCCTTCCTCCTCTGACTCACAAGCGAGGCAGCGAGCAGGGTCAGTGGCGCTCAAGGAGGTGGCAGGATAATGCTCGTCACAACAGCTCAGCACTGATAAATCTTTCCTCTGGGTCACAGACGAAGGAAGCTGTGGCAGATTGTTGTGTTAGTAGTCAGACACGCTGGCACAAGCTAATCCTGAGGTGTTGCTTTTTCTGTCTCTTTCTTACATTCATAACTATGAATGTGTTAAATTGGTGGAGAGAATGAAAGAGTGACAACAGGAAATTCAGAGAAGAGGGGGGATTAGATAAATTTTGCCGTTCAGTCTTCTGGGACATCCTGCTCTTCTACAGCTCACCTTGGAGGAGATTAAAGCTGATCTTCCTGTAAGAGCTTCGAAGCCCCAGCACTGTCTGGGCTAATTTCCCTGGGGACACCAGAGGAAACACATTTGGATAGGCTGCATGTCAGGAGCTTTCTGTCTGCTCACCGAGTGTGCCAGCAGGTCTTGTCATGGACTGCAGACGTCTGTGAACCTTCGGCAGGGAGAGACGCTGCGTCAGCCCAGGCATTTGCAGTGTCTGGGAAGCACACCAGCAGTCGGTACTCTTCTGCCTTTTCTTATTCCTCTGGCAGACTTATGAGAGTTGTGTCTCTGCGTTTCTCTCAGCTAGGCCTGCTTTTCATTGCAGGTTTTCTGGGAGCTGATGGCAGAAACAGCATTTTGTGGTATGGTGCAGGAGATAGGATGAAACCTAACTAGCTCTGCTGGTGTTAACAACTGACTCATGGTTTCCTGGACAAACAAATACTCCAAATGCCAGTGTGAGGCACCGTTTTAGCAAATTATTGTATTGTCTTTTTAAATCTACCTCTGCCCTGAAGATACCAACTTCCAGTGACTATAGTGGTTTCAAAAACCAGATTTTAATAGTCACCCCTAAAATGCTTCATTTGCACTTCTGTCTTATCAGAAGGAGTATAACAACGTTCTGAAGGTCAGAAATGAGGGTTTTATCCTGACAGCCACTGGCTGTGTACCACTGGCTGGCTGTGTCTCAGTGACCCCATCTGTTAGTACAGATGATGCTACCTTTCTTTGGGAACCACTTTTAAATCCTTGGAAGACTTATTGCTGTGGCTGGGTAAAAGCAAACAATAAAAGACAAGCACTGCAGTTTTCAGAGTGAAGCAGCTGTACTTCCCCCTAGAAAGGCAGGAATAAACACACTTATTTCAGGTTGCATAGTAATCTTTGATATAGCCTTTTATTGTCGAGTAGCACAGCAGCCTTTAGAACTGTCACCTTAGATTCCTACAGAGGTCTCCATTAATGGGAGCATTTTTCTATTCGGACTTGATAGCAAAATCAGATGAGTTTCTTTGACTTGTTTTTAAATTGCTTTGATTTTCCCTTTTTGTGGAACTTCACGATATCTTTAAGGACAATTTAAAAATGGCTTGTGAGTTCTGAATGAATTTGTTGTCCTTCATCCCGAATCTGCAGTGGTGAATTGGCAAGTCTGGCCTGTGCTCTGTTACTTGTTTTGTAAGAGTGCTTCCTCGGCATGACAGCGTGTATCATCCAAGTGGAGTTCTAGGAAAAAAGCTTAGATTTGTTTTGACATTTTCCTCTTTGGCAGACAACTTTAAATATGCAGTAAACTAATCTTTTTGCAAATTCTGTAAACATTACTGATAGTGTGGTGTGGTTTTTCTTCATCCACACCTAGGGAACAGATAAAGCAGTCAGACTCAGCCTAGGAGGAAATCTGGTACTGGCTGCTATGATCGTTTTCACATTCCATTTGCCCTTGGCAAATAAGCTATTTTTAAAGTATTGATTTTTCTCCAGTGTTGATCTGGGAATTGTTCTCAGTGTCTTTGTATTTGAATAAAATCAGAACACAATAAGTTTTGGATTTTAGGTAATCTGAAAAGGGGTATCTCAAGTACCACAAACCTTGCTGGAGACCGGACAAATAAATGTATTTAAATGTTTATGTAATCTCTGTAGAGAAAAGACTATAGGGAAGAGGTACAAAGATGGTGAGATTTAATGGTCCCAAACCATCTTTATTCTTAAGGCTTTTAATACAGATTGGAACTACAGAATTTCTCGCTCAGTGTTTCACTGAAAGATTTACCTTAGGGCTCTGCTTAATTCTGGAGAATGACTTGTGCATGCCACCCCATTAGTGTGTACTTGTGCAATGTCCTGAGGAAACCCGCAAGGCTCCACAGGGGTGTGGTGATGACATTCAAGTCCTGTCCTGAGTAGCAAGTGCATTGTGTAATGTTGAAAGGGAAAAACAGCGCGAAAGTACATTGTGACCAAAAAGCAGGACACATGCCCATTTCTCTTCCTGTTGAGCTGGAAGAGACCCGTTTGATTTTGCTCATGATGGAGTTGATTCCTTTCTGTTTAGGTTGGAGGTTATTTATATGATGGAGATGTTATTTAACTGTTAAAGGGGTGGATCCTTAACCGAATCCCGAATAAAAGCAGTCCCTGAATCTCATGCAGCTCTTCTGTAGTGGACATCTCTGTATCCTTGGTCCAGAGGCATTTGGGTACTTCGCATTATTCCCTACTGCAAATGTCCTGAACACCTGTGTATCTTCCTTTCCAGCTCTCACTCTGGATCAATGAAAAGATGCTTACAGCCCAGGATATGTCCTATGATGAGGCAAGGAACCTGCACAGCAAATGGCTGAAGCATCAGGCATTTATGGCAGAACTTGCATCCAACAAAGAATGGCTGGAGAAGATTGAAAAGGTAACTAAAGAATGTCCCCAAACTACCCTCATCTTTGTCAGAGATGGTTATGCACAAAGAGAAGATCTGTTCCTCTGCAGGAATCGGTCCTTGAATTCTGCATTCAGCTAAGTGAAAAGGAGATTTCCTTACTGTAGAGTAACTATCTCCTTGTGTCTCCATCTAACCCTTCATTCCACATCAATCTTAAGGATTTTTACATAAGACACATTCACAGAACACTTAATGGCTAAGTTGCCAGTTTTGTTTTCTTTGTCTAATCATTCTTACATGTTAGGAAGAAGGCTTAACCTATTTTTCATACCCAAAGGCTGAAAAGGGCAAATGTTGTGATTTGAGGTAATAAAGGAAAAGTACTTCCTAGAAAATAACTGAACATAGGTGAATTCAGACACCTGTGCTGCCGTGCTGGTTTTTATTCTTTCAGGACTATAATCAGGCAGCTTTTCCACATACCAACTTAATGCATGAGGTAAAGTACAGCCAGTTTTGTGATTAATTAATAGATTCACAGCTCTTTTCACCAAGTTACTGTGAAGGCCTTTATAAGCTGTGATCTGTACTTTTCCCCCCATTTCTTGTGTACAACTTTGGAAAACTAAGGAGGAAAATTAAACTGTCTTTAGCTCTGACAGTGGGGTTTCTGTTCAGTGTAAGTTAGCCTAATTGCTTATTTCCTTTCCTACTTTGGCACTCTGTATTCCATTAGAGGTTTTTCTGTGATCTGCAAATAGCAATACCCTTTAATGGTGTAATTAGAAGTCTGCTCTTAGTACTGGATGTGCTTTTTTAGTGATGCTAGTACATCCTCATTCTTTGCCTCTGAAAAATCAGATTGCAGCAAAGAAGTACCAAAGTTGTGTCTTGAGTCAGAGCTGGCAATCACTGTTAATATTATGGGGGTCAGCGCTATTGAATGTTCTGGGTTGTGAGTAGTGTTCACATCCAAGAGTTATCTATTGTCAGCACCACGTAGGTGCAGAGGTAGAAGTATAATTAGAGGTGAAGAAAATATTTCCAAAGCTAATACAAAAGCAAAAGTCTTTGTAGAGACAAAAAGATATTTCAAGTCCAGGTGCTCTGCTGCTGCTAGGTACAGGTGTCCTGCTTTCCAAGGAAGAACATTCTCTGATACTAGCATGAACCCATGGTGATTGCCATAACCCATCAACACACCTCTCTCAAGTCACACAGTTAAGTTTTGGTGCCATAAGCTCCAGCATTATGCTGGGTCTTCACCACTCCCTGGTGAAATGTCACACGGTGTGGAGCAGCCCGCTCTGCTCCAGTCCCAGCAGCATCCCCAGGAGCCCCCACAAAGGAACGAGAGTAGGGGGGAGGAGAAATGAGGCATTGACTGACCTTCCCAATTGCCAAGAAATTCTCGTGCTGGCAACAGAGATATGTAGGAGCTGTTGTTCTGGAAAGAGTCACTGGATAATTGGAGATAGTGGTTGATGTTGCCAGCAGATGAGGAATCCTGAGTGCTTGCTAATTGGAATAATTTCAGTAACGGTCTGTGAGTGTTCCTGAGGAGGTGCCATTTTGGTTGTTCTTTGCTTTGCAGGAGGGAATGCAGCTCATTGCAGAGAAACCAGAGACTGAAGCTGTAGTGAAAGAAAAGCTGACAGGTCTCCATCAAATGTGGGAAGAGCTCGAATCCACTACCCAGACCAAGGCTCAGCGTCTCTTTGATGCAAACAAGGCAGAGCTTTTTACCCAGAGCTGTGCTGATTTGGATAAGTGGCTGAACGGTTTGGAGAGTCAAATTCAGTCGGACGACTATGGAAAGGATCTCACCAGTGTCAACATCCTGTTGAAGAAGCAGCAGGTAAATGGAGCACAGGTTACAGAGTGGGCAGAGAGCAGATATCTGCACTCAAAGGAACAGATGGGAGATCCTTTCAGTTTAGAAAAGCTTTTATTTGCTGTTCTTTCTTCTTGTTGTTCCATCTATCTTTAAGAAACAGCAAAAGCACATCCAGAAACAAATTGACCATAAATTTCTTGATGCAGTTGCTCCCTTGTACTTCCTTCTCTCCCCATGTTAACAACTTTTCTGTCTCCTGGCGTAGTCCCCCAGTCACCAGTCCCTCCTCTCTGAACCTGGCTGCCTGCCCTTGTTTCAAACTTGTCCAGTACTGGTCGGTCCCTGGTTTGCTGCTCTAAGGACAGCAAAGAAGCAGTAAGGACAGGAGGGAGCAGTGAAGCTCTCATGCAATTAGCTGTGCTCTGAAATTTTTCAGAGTAACTTGTGAACGCCCGATAGAAGCAACTTAACTCTGCTCTATTGGCCAAATTCACCATTTGTGCAAGCAGGTGTAATGGGGTCATCAGGGGGTGGCTGCAGCTGTGAAGGAATGGATCTGTGTTTAAACCTTGTTCTTTGCAACGTGAGTGTTTTGATAATTATTAATTACTGATCAGCATCTGTTCTTCCTTTTTACATAGCTATTGACGTACCCTAGTCACATAAACTGCTTTTACCCTACTTTTCAAGATCTTTTGCCATGTTTGTGTTTAGATGCTAGAGAATCAAATGGATGTTCGTAAGAAGGAGATAGAGGAACTGCAAAGCCAGGCACGGGCTTTAAGTCAGGAAGGAAAGAGCACAGATGAAGTAGATGGAAAACGCCTTACTGTAGAAAAGAAATTTTTGGAGTTGCTCGAACCTTTAAATGAAAGAAAGGCAAACCTGCTGGCCTCCAAAGAAATCCACCAGTTTAACCGGGATGTGGAAGATGAAATTGTGAGTACAAAAGAAATCTCATTCCCTAGATACTAGGAAAATCTCACACCTATCACAGAGCTTGGAAGAAGCCTTTCAATCACGTCTCTCAGTAGCATCGTAGAGTAAAGCTGCTTTTTGCATCTCATGCATGCCAGCCTCTGTCTGATGTCCTAGCTGTATCTGGGGTTGCTCCAAATCAGATGTGCTCTTTTTCTTTTGCAGTTGTGGGTTGGAGAGAGAATGCCTATAGCAACATCTACTGATCATGGACACAACCTCCAGACTGTGCAGCTACTGATAAAGAAAAATCAGGTAAGCAGGTGCTGTCAGAGCTCTCTCCCTGTTATTTCTCTTTAACACTGACTAATTCAGGAAAGAAAAGCCTGGGGCAAAATCGTGGGTGCATCAGTCAGGATGTGCTATGGGGAGGTCAGGATGTGCTGTGGGGAGGTGGGGTGACCACAGCTGGGGGGGCAGTGTGTTCCAGGATGCTCATGGAGGACAGAACCCCAGTTTATCCACATGAGCTGATGGCTTGTGTTTTGTTGCCCCTCTAGAGGTGAAATCCCTGAGCAGCATTTTTCTTTGTTGGGTGCAGTGTCTCATCAGTCTGCTTTTCTCCTGTTAGACCCTTCAGAAAGAAATCCAAGGACATCAGCCTCGTATTGACGATATTTTTGAGAGGAGTCAAAATATTATCACAGACAGTAGCCCTAATGCTGAAGCCATTCAACAGAGACTTGCAGACTTGAAGCAGCTGTGGAGCCTTCTAATTGAGGAGACAGAGAAACGCCACAAGCGCCTCGAGGAGTCTCACAGAGCACAGCAGTATTACTTTGATGCTGCCGAGGCCGAAGCCTGGATGAGTGAGCAGGAGCTCTACATGATGTCGGAAGAGAAAGCCAAGGTGAGCAGCTCCACAGCAACACTAGCTTGATTTTAATTGTTTAGCTCAAGGGGGGTAGGTGACATAATTTAATATGTCGCTAATGTAATGGTAACATAAACAAATCTAATTCCCTTCTAAAAGCTCAAGTGATCATCTCTTCGATCTGTTATGACATCTTGGGTAGTGTGGAGGATAGATCTTGCTATACTGAAGCTGCCTCAGAGTGTGGATGGCAACTGTGTGTTCTCCTTTGCTGCAAAGCCAGATGTGCTAATGCAGTCCTGTTAGGGCAACACTTCCAGCAGTGCGGAATTGCTGGGAACAGCACAGTGCACCTATCTGTGAAGTAGGCCTGGTGGTCGCTCAGTGGAAGCCACTAGTTGTCAGCTGCAGGCCTGTCTTTACTCCCAGCACAGTGAAACCTGAACAGCATCAGACCATACCAAACTAGTTGAACATTTATTTTTCAGTAGTTTGGCAAGTATGTGTTAGTATGCTGTATCTTATTTGTTATTTACAAAAACACAGCACCTTCATTAACCTGATAAAATCAAACTCAGCTTTGTATCAGTATAACACTCATGGGTGTTCAGTCGTCAGTTAGCAAGGATTTGTTTTCTTTTTTATATCTAAGCAATGCAAATGAAAAGGACTATTAACATAAGCAGCTCATCATGAAAAATATGTTAATGAAAAGGCTTATTGACAATACCGTGTAACATTGAGAGTTGTTTTCTTTCTTAATCATAACAACACATAAAAAGTTTTGATTGGAATTTCCCCAGGCACTTTGGTGGAGAATCCTTTGGCATGAGCTAGTTAAGTTTTCTTGTCTTTATCCAGTCAGTAGCCGAAAAGCCTAACAAGCCTTGTGCCTAAAACTGTTCATTTTTCTGAGCCCTGTGTAGTCAGCAGTGTGTAAACACACAACAAGCTTCATAGAAGAGGAAATTCAACATGCTTAGTGCGCAGCTGATGTAATCTTGTTCTGTATCTCAGAGGGGTTGTTGTATTCATGCTTTTTTACTCATCATTTTGCTTTCTGTGGGTACCATTTACTGTGAACTCAACCGTTAATTTACAGTCATGGGGAGCTGGGAGCAGTCCTTTATAAATCTTCCTGGTTACTGCTCTTTGCTAATGCACCAAGATGAACTTGCTATATGGGGTCTTGCCCTGGAGTAGGAGAATGGATTGTCATTTTCTGTCACCATTAACAGGATGAACAGAGTGCAGTATCCATGTTGAAGAAGCACCAGATTTTGGAACAGGCTGTAGAAGACTATGCTGAGACTGTGCACCAGCTTTCAAAGACCAGCAGAACTTTGGTGGCAGATAATCACCCTGAAAGGTATTAACTGCTGTTTTTAATTGTATCACGAGTTCTTTTAGTAGTTCAATCACTTCACTAGCTTGTTCTGACACACAAAGACTGCAGTAAAGAGAAAATAACTCAGGAGTTTGTACAGGGGAAGCTGAGTTCAGTTTCATTAGAGATGCATGTTGGACCACACTGATTTGGCCAGAGACAGGATTTTAGGAGAACCAGGATTCTGGGTGTAGTTTTCTGCCCTGAGCAAGGTCAGTATGTACAGCTCCTGACTTCTGGATAGCACTGTGCACCTTCAATAAATGCCCCTTGTGCCCTTTATACAGACTAGCAGTGTCAGATCTGCCAGCACTGCTGAGCTGTACAGAGGTATAACAATCCTGAGAGACAAAGATCCTTATTTATTCTTTCAGACAACTTTATGTCCAGATCATAGGGTGACAGTTATTTATCCTTTTGTCTTAGGGCAGTGCTCCCTGAGATCTACTCCTGTGAGATTTCTGTAGAAATTCAGACTTGAATCTCAGATTCATAGTATGAGATTCATGCTTGAATCTCATACTTTAAACATAGGCATAGTAGCATCTTGATTTTGGTTAATTTATCTCAACTTTCTCAAACAGGTTTCCCTGTGAGAGAATTCAGGAAGCGTAAGAGCTGTTTCATTGTAAGAGCTGCAGCTAAGCAAACAGAATTCCCCATTGGATTTGACTGTGGGGATGACTTGATGATGAGGCTGATTTGTGTAACTGCTCTACCTTTGCAGATAGGAAGATAGAACAATCTTAGGCAAGACACTCTTTGCCCCTGGTGGAAGATTGTTATTTAACTCAAAAGCACTCTCTTGTGGTCATCCTAATTTCAGATGAGAGTGGATTTCCTGGCTGAGCCCACTGCAATAACATAATTGACTTCATATGGCAGAGGGAAAGCAATTTGACAGGGCTATGTGGCTCAGACAAAATATATGGAAAGATAATGGCAACAGAAACATTAATCACTTTTGGAAATGCTGAACTTTAGAGTGAGAAAAAAAAAACACATCAGTGCTTCTGAACTTTGAAGCAGAATTTAAATAAAAATGAAATGCTTCTTGCCTCAGCAGCTCAAATCCTTCCTGTCATTATTGGAGAAGGCTCTGGTATGATCTGTGGTCAAACAAAAGGAAGTCATGGTTCCCAGCATCACTCTCTAAAGTCAGCAGGGGTACAGGTACAGGGCAGAAGAGATTTCCAGCTAGTGCAGCCAGCTATCCCAGCAGAAGGCTGGTTAAGGGTGTCTGAGCCAAATTCCTGCATACGGCAGGCACACATTCTGGCGATTACATATCCCAAGCGTGATTTTTATTCTTTGAAGTTTTTTTCAGTCTACTCATATTATTTGTAAAAAAGATAGGGAGGACTTGATGCTCTTTGTTATTTTTCAGTGAGCGTATCAGCATGCGCCAGTCCAAAGTGGATAAGCTGTATGCAGGCCTGAAGGATCTAGCTGAAGAGAGAAGAGGCAAACTGGATGAGAGACACAGGCTCTTCCAGCTTAACCGAGAGGTGGATGACCTGGAGCAGTGGATTGCTGAAAGGGAGGTGGTGGCAGGATCCCATGAGCTGGGACAGGACTATGAGCATGTAACGGTAAGGTCTTCAGATGTGGCTGCAGATTGACCTTTTTCTGGAGGCTGCACACATGTAGATGATTCACATAAATGGGTGGTTGGTTTGACTGGTTTGCTCAGATCACTTTGCAAATACAGCCTTGCATGAATCCGTTTCTCTGTGTTTCAGATGCTACAGGAGCGATTCCGGGAATTTGCCCGAGACACTGGAAACATTGGACAGGAACGTGTTGATACTGTTAACCACATGGCAGACGAACTCATCAATTCTGGACATTCGGATGCTGCAACAATTGCAGAGTGGAAGGATGGTCTTAATGAGGCCTGGGCTGATCTCCTGGAGCTCATTGACACAAGAACACAAATTCTAGCAGCCTCTTATGAACTGCACAAATTTTACCATGATGCCAAGGAAATCTTAGGACGCATTCAAGACAAACACAAGAAACTGCCAGAAGAGCTTGGTAGAGACCAAAACACAGTGGAAACACTACAGAGAATGCACACTACATTTGAACACGATATCCAGGCGCTCGGTACCCAGGTGTGTAGCAAGTGAACAACACGGTCTGTGGCTGAAGAGTGCTTCCACTGCTCTTGCCCCCACTGTGGCTGGGAGACAGAGTGCTGGCAGCTGCTTGCCAAGTGTATTCCTATGGGTATAAGTTCCTATGGATCATTTTCTTATCTGTTTTTCTGCTTCTCTGTTCTTGCATTAGGTTAATTAGTTTCCCTAAAACAGAAATCAGTGGATTTCTGAATACACAGATAATTGCCTGTTGAACTTTATTCCATCTTGGAATAAAGTCATTCCCTTGGCTGGAGAAGAATTCATAAATGCAGAGGAATTCTGAATTGATTTGAAGTAAAGCAAAAAGTTGTGATGTCTCCTACCAGTCCGAGGAATAGAGTATGGATAGGGAGGTGTGAGGATAACACACCAGTTCCCCAGAGAAGCTTTTTCTGATTTCCCCAAGCAGCAGCACCATTAGTAGGACACTGCATGGCAGATATGGTAGGAAAATAGTTTACATTCAAAGAAAAATAATCATTTGACTTCAGATAGTGTCTCTTCAGGCAACTTCTGAAAGACAATGAACAGATACTAAGTCTGTCAAGAATTTTTAATATACCAGAGGTAAGACGAAATGCAGGTTTCAGGTTTTTCTGTTCTTAATGTTTTTCTTGAGTAGAATATATATTAGTTGTGCTGAAAGCCACCTTACGTTTGCTTGCTCTTTATGCCAGCAGAAGGAATGTGTAAGGGATGTGTAAGCTTGTTAAAAAAAAATCTTTAGATATCTCCTCTGTTAGGCACTTTTTGCTTTCTGAGAGGCAAAGCCAGTCTGTAGTCCTACCAAGAGGCTTTCTGACTCGGTTATGGGTTTAGGCTTTCTGACTTGAATATTGCTTTTTATAATGCATCCTAATAGCAGTCTGAGGGGATTTGTCCAGGCTAAGGTCTTTAAAAGCAGCCAAACTTGATCTAATTCTTTATCTTCTGAAGCCAAGGTACGTTAAATAGAAGAAGGCAGCTGTTCATACAGCACACATGGGATTCTAAATTAAAAAAAAACAAAAACAAAAAACACCAATGTTCAACTGCCAAAATGAGAATTCTGGAAAGAAACAAGTTGCTTAAGGAATGGAGGAATTACGACTAGCTGCATTTATCTCAGTAGGTCAGAAAAGAAAGCTTTTATGACTAACTGCCTGCCAGATTTTGATTATGTTGCAATTTACATAGTTGTTTACACTAGAATAAAGAGGGTGTAGCAACCATTTGATTTTTCAAGAGTTTTGCTTGAGGAAGCTGTAGATTTTATACATTAAATGGGAGACATTCACAAAACACCAATCCCAGTCTCTCAAAAAGGTAATTAGAATCAAGACCTAAATGAGGGAATAGGTAATCATAGCACTGAGCTATGTCGAAAGCACTTAGGATAGTTCTGGGGTGAAACTGCTGGAGTACCACCACAGATCAGCATGGTAGTGGCAGGATCTGTGTGCCTGTAGCTAGAACACCATTTAATTTCATAATCAAACCTTTCTAAAATGATAAAATGATTAAGAAAAGACCCAATACAGTGTTTCTTGGCTCAGAAAATATGTGATACAGACAAGAAATAGCATTTGATGTTCCAAGAGAGCATTTGTAAGGAAAAGAGATTTCTAATAATAGAAGAATCTTTGAATTTCTAAATTTCTACTGTTTGAAGTCATTATCTACATTTTTGAAAAACCATCTCTATGTCAGCTAGAATAATGGTTTTGATATGGGAGTTCCTGAGTGGTATTCTCTCACTTGTGTGGGAGGAAGAAAATTTGATGATGAAAATGGTCCCCTTTTGCCCTGGAATTAAACAGTCACTTTATATTGCCATCCAGTTTTACACGAGGCTTAAGCAGTGGCAAATCTTCGGGGTCCTTTGACCCACTGACTTCTCTAAGAAACATTCTTGTAGAGATATACTGACTGAATAATAGAATAAACCTTTCTAGTATTGACAGACCACATATATTGACAATTAATATTGACAATGACTTCAGAAAGCCATTCCAATTTTGAATTAGCAGCTAAAATGCCCCCATATTTGATACTCAATAATACCCAAATGTTGATTCATTTATCTCTTACAAACACATGCCAGGTGAGACAGCTGCAGGAGGATGCTGCACGCCTTCAGGCTGCCTATGCTGGGGACAAAGCTGATGACATCCAGAAGAGGGAAAATGAGGTCCTAGAAGCCTGGAAGGCACTGTTGGATGCCTGCGAGGGCCGCAGGGTTAGACTGGTGGACACAGGAGACAAATTCCGTTTCTTCAGCATGGTTCGGGATCTCATGCTTTGGATGGAAGATGTTATCCGGCAGATCGAAGCCCAGGAAAAGCCAAGGTAATGTGGAATACCTTTTGTAGTATCATGCAGAAGATAAGGCTGCAGGTCAGCTGAGGAACATCTGTAACACTCAGTGTTGTTGAGCCAGAAATTGAAAGAGTGGCTGAAAAAATGGGATGGTGTTGTGGCAGCTTGCTCTTATGTATTGCTGCCCAGCAGAGGCTGGGGGCTGCTGAAGTAATGGCAATGTCCCACAAATTTCTTTATCTGACCCCCGATTGACAAAAACAATGGTGCTGTCCCTATGGAAGGGCTGCTGAAAGTCCCTGTTTCCTGAACTACAAAGATGACCTAGGAATTAAATTTTGTATCATACCATTCTGGGTTAGATTTATTTATTTTTTAATGTAGCAGCTGTTAAATTTTAAATACATGTTTCTGAACCATGGATTGACTATTTTAGGGATGTTTCCTCTGTTGAACTGCTAATGAACAATCACCAGGGGATCAAAGCAGAAATCGATGCCCGAAATGACAGCTTTACTACCTGTATTGAGCTCGGCAAATCTCTTCTGGCAAGAAAACACTACGCATCAGAGGAGGTATTGTACTTACTGAACGGGTAACAACTGCAGTGCAGCTGGCCTATAGATTCCTTTTCAGCTAGAGAAACTTGCATTGTGAAATTTATGGATTAATAAGGTGCATTTTTATAATGACATGCATTACTTCAGGGACTATTGCAGTTACTTGCTATTGTGAAACTAGTGTAAGATTTAATGCTGTGGATTCACGTTGGGGAGCAGAGATGACACCAAAATTTAAAGTATCCCTGTCAGTCCAGGAAATGCAAAGAAGCTGTTGCATTCAGTCTGCAGAGAGCTGTCTCTGGGATAGCTGTGCTTGGAAAGGTGATTTCTTAGAGCAAGAGCAGAGACAACTGAGAGGCATCCTGAATTTTGCTGAGGGCAGCTGGAATGCTTATGAAGAGGCCTGCTAGGGGAAGGAGCGGGAAAAAGTTCACAGGGAGTAAATCCAGGGAATATTACAAGAGAAATGTACTTGACTGCCTAAGGCCTTGATTTATTTTCTGATTTGACTAGGCCAAAGGATAGAGGCTCAACCCTTGTTTCTTCCTGTCTCCCTTTTGCAGAGGGAGGATAGCCAAATATCATAAGACTGCCCACTTGGGGAGGTGATGTTTTCTGTGCTTGTGTTACACATAAGTGCTGCGGAGCAGCCTCAGAGTAACATTTCCTCAGGAACTGGAAGATCTTGCTAGCCAGTATTCACCCTGTGAATGATATAGTGCTTATGTTGGCATGTCATTGTTAGCACAAGTAGCTTCAGGTAGCACAGGTAGCACATTTATATATGCACATCTATAAATAAAAAAAGTGGAAGATACACTGCATGGTTGTACCATTAGATTTGTTTGTAGTGTTTTAATGTAAATGTCATATTTATTTGTATTTCAAAGGAAAAACATGAATACAATGGCTTTTTTTTTTTTAAGTCATTCCTGACAATCCAGCACAATGTATCCTGTCAGTAAATGCCAGTGCCTTTTGCTTGTGATACCAGCTTACACAGTGTGGTGAGGTGACCGTGCTGCCTAATGCTTATGTAACAGTCCTGCATTCTCCTCTTAAATCCAGATCAAGGAAAAGCTACTGCAGCTGACAGAGAAAAGAAAAGAAATGATTGACAAATGGGAAGACAGATGGGAGTGGCTGAGACTGAGTAAGGATGTCCTCGCATTTTTCTTGGCAGGGCCATATCTAACTCTCTTCACTGTGTCTTTCTGAGCACTTAAAAAACTTGAAACTCCTTTTTTATTTTTTTCATCACTTGAAAGTGTTTTTGTACTGTACTAACTGAAAAAATCATGTCTGTTAATTGTAAAATAACTGAGAACTTGAAACAAAGAAACCTGCCCTAAAGGTCTTACTCTGTATGACCAAAACTGGAGCTAGGTGAAACAGATGCACCAGGTTTTGCAGATGTCACATTCCAACTGTTTTTCTACAAAGGATGTACTGACAAAAAATATGGGGAAGTAAAGCTTTGTTATCTTACACATGTAACATACCAGCATTGTCTGAGAGGCCAAGTTAATGAGTTTATTGACAAAAGATGCACTTTTAAATATTAGAGCATTTTCCAGTTTTTACACCAGAAACAACACATTTCAGATACTCTAACAAGGTTTTCTGTAACGCATATGGACTGAAGGCTTTGCAGCAGACAGTTACCAACACATGAACTTCGAGCATCTCAAAATGTACAGCACAGTGTAATCATTTTGTGGAGTTCTGGGCTGCTCTGTGTACTTTATTCATTCTTTCTGAGTCTCAGCAGGCTTTAAGAAAAAGAATCACGAGTGCCTGTCCCTGAGTTTGGGTGGTTGAACCATATTCTTCATCAAAATTGTTTTGCAATCTCATTCACAAAAGCTGTGGAAGCTTTTTTCAGCTGGAAGGAAACCTGGAACTGTAGCATTGTAGGCAAGCCTGAAGTACAGGCTTGCAGCCTTCAGTCTAGCTGTTTGGTTGACAGGCCAGAGTGAGGAAGAAAAACAGTAGAAAACAGAATTTCATCTGTGAAGTTACTAGGTAACAGCAGATTAGAACAGAAAGGAGACACTGCAATTAGAAAATGAAATAGTCTGCAGAAGAAATAAAGGTGGGCCTTAACTTTTGTTTTTCCTCAAAGCAGAGCCAACATGAGAAATTTCTGTCTTTTTACTGTTAATTTCAGTGAACTTAGTTAAGGAAAACACTTAGCCAAATACATTTGTTTTTTCCCCCAGCTGTTTTAAAGTAAATTCTGAAAAAGCCCAATACCTTCATGATGCCCTTTTTGACATTAATAGCACTGATGTCTGTACATTCTTTACTCAGTTTTGGAGGTGCATCAGTTTTCAAGAGACGCGAGTGTGGCTGAGGCCTGGCTGCTGGGGCAGGAGCCCTACCTATCCAGTCGTGAAATAGGTCAAAGTGTTGATGAAGTGGAAAAATTAATCAAGCGGCATGAAGCATTTGAGAAATCTGCAGCTACCTGGGATGAGAGATTTGCAGCACTGGAAAGACTGACCACGGTGAGTGCTTTAGACAAGTAGAACTCCTCTTGGCCATTCCCATTGTGGTGTCTGCTGATTGTTCCTAGTAGCTTCCCAATACCACCAACCTCATCTCCATTTGTTGGTGCTGTGGAGGGCCAACCAAGGCTGATCACCCAGGGCCTGAAGTTTCATGTTCCCAACAATGCTAAAACCCTCTTAGGTTCATTTGAGCTCAACAGCCTGCAAAGAGAGCTTAAGTGGTAAATGACCTTAGTAGTCTACAAGAGCTGTCGGAGGCCCAAGAGTGATGACCCAGAAGCAAATTCTAGAGTGGAGTGGTTTGCCCTGGCTCTCTGATGTATAGGCCATACTGCTAAAAGGGAAGGGAGATGCTGAGGAACAAAAACCCAGATCCAAACTCTTGAAAATATTTTCAGTTCAAGAGGACAGCATGGCGAGGGGAGTTCAACAAAAATGTTTGTTGTGTTTTGGCCTCCAGTGCAAGGCTATATTTTCCCCGAGAAATACACAAGCAAAACAAAACAAAACAAACAAAAAAACACCAAAAACCATTTTCATCAGGGCTGAAATGGCAGTAATTAATGCTTGGAGAGTATCTCTAGAGAACAATCTTTAGACACTAAAATTGAAATGGCTTGATTTTTAACACTCACTGAACATCACAGCTGCAGACAGTGAATTGGAGTTTCATAGCATCTTCAAAAAGCAAGCTGTTTTTTATTTTGATGGTCAATTTCAGGGATTCCGATGTGAAACATTTTACTTTTGTGTATGTCAAGCAGACAAGAGGATGTCACTTTTAAATATTTTGATAGCTTGGGATACTTTGCTTTTTTGTTTTGTTTTGTTTTGTTTTTCTTTTTCTTTTTTGTTTTAATGAAATGAATTGGGTAAGATACCTGGACATAGCAAGCAACTGCACAGGAACTCCATTTAATGTTAGAGTCTGATGCTCTGTGACTTAGTGCCATATCCAGTGCAACAAACTTTAAATAATTAATACTTTTAAAGACCTGTCCCTTCAAATTTTATGCCAATAAACTTTAATTTCAGTAAAGTTTCAGAAAAACGTAGGGTGTTGTTCACATTGTAGGGTGTCTGATTCAAACTCTGTTTCTCAGAATCACAGAATCACCTAGGTTGGAAGACACCTCCAAGATCACCCAGTCCAACCTCTGACCTAACACTAACCAGTCCTCCACTAAACCATATCACTGAGCTCTACATCTAAACGTCTCTTAAAGACCTCCAGGGATGGTGACTCCACCACTTCCCTGGGCAGCCCGTTCCAATGCCTCACAACCCTCTCAGTAAAGAAATTCTTCCTAACATCCAACCTAAACCTCCCCTGGCACAACTTTAGCCCGTTCCCCCTCGTTCTGTCACCAGGCACGTGGGAGAACAGACCAACCCCCACCTCGCTACAGCCTCCTTTAAGGTACCTGTAGAGTGTGATAAGGTCACCCCTGAGCCTCCTTTTCTCCCGGCTGAACAAGCCCAGCTCCCTCAGCTGCTCCTCGTAGGACTTGTTCTCCAGACCCCCCACCAGCTTTGTCGCCCTTCTCTGGACTCTCTCGAGCACCTCGATGTCCTTCTTGTAGCGAGGGGCCCAAAACTGAACACAGTACTCGAGGTACGGCCTCACCAGAGCCGAGTACAGGGGGATGATCACTTCCCTAGCCCTGCTGGCCACACTGCTTCTTATACAAGCCAGGATGCCATTGGCCTTCTTGGCCACCTGAGCACACTGCTGGCTCATATTCAGCCGACTATTCACCATCACTCCCAGGTCCTTCTCTGCCAGGCAGCTCTCCAACCACTCCTCTCCCAGCCTGTAGCTCTGCTTGGGGTTATTGCGCCCCAGGTGCAGGACCCGGCACTTGGCCTTGTTGAACTTCATGCAGTTGACCTCAGCCCATCTGTCCAGCCTGTCCAGATCCTCCTGCAGAGCCCTCCTACCCTTGAGCAGATCGACACACGCACCTAATTTGGTGTCATCTGCAAACTTACTGAGGGTGCACTCGATCCCCTCATCCAGATCATCGATAAAGATATTGAAGAGGAGTCGCCCCAGTACTGAGCCCTGGGGGATGCCACTAGTGACTGGCCTCCAGCTGGATTTAACTCCATTCACCACAACTCTTTGGGCCCGGCTACCCAGCCAGTTTTTAACCCAACAAAGTGTTGTTCTTCATTTCTAGTAGTGCCCCTGAAAATTGACTGAGATGCAGTGCTTTAACATGCACAAAAATGTTTCATTTCTCAGTTGGAACTGCTGGAAGTACGTCGACAACAGGAGGAAGAGGAGAGGAAGAGACAGCCGCCTACTCCAGAGCCAAGCCCAAAGGCTGCAGAGGATGCAGACTCCCAGCAGCAATGGTAAGCCCATGATGCAGGAATCTGAACTGCATGCTTCACGTGTCAGGATTCTCAGGATGAAGATGTGTTGTAAAGGGGGAGGCTGGAGGTCGCGTGGTTTTGTGATGTGACCCTTTTTAGAAGACTTCATGGATGTAGCTGATGGGGACCTTTCCCAGTGATCTCAATTCACTGCTAGGTTGAATGTTCCAATTTTTCACCATGAAGCAGTTCCTACTGTTAAGACGTACCTGGCCTTCAAGTAAAAGTGCTGTTTATACACCTTATACACCCTGTATGTTATTAATTAAAATTTCTGAACAATCTTTGCTTTCTCCTTTAATGAGCATCTGTTACGGATGGATTTTAAGCTGTGTCCATGTAACATTAACATTTATGAAGTTATGTGTATAACAGGAGTAGACTTTGTGAGATAGTAACCGTCATGAAAGCCTATTTTGATCACACTTAAGCATTGGATTTATTCAGCTGGGCATTTCTTTATTGCAGTAGGCTTCTGCCCTTGCAAGTGGAAACCTTTTAAAGGCAATGCTTTTATGGTGTTGTTAACAGATGACTTGGCAGTTTTTAAGAGCTTGCTTGAATTTGAGATATGCAAAATTTAGTAGGAAAATCTTTTTTTTTTTTTTTTGTGAAAAAGATCTGTGACTTTCAAGAACTTAGTATCTTTTCTTTTTCCTTTCTCAACAGGGATGGAACAAAAGGAGAACAGGTTTCCCAAAATGGTTTGCCATCAGACCAGGAATCTCCACGGGTTAGTTACCGCTCCCAAACCTACCAAAACTACAAAAACTTTATAAGCAGACGGACAGCCAATGACCGATCATGGTCTGGACTGTGACATACAGAAACATTTGCAGCAAAAGACACCTTTTTTTCAGTATGGTTTACTGGTTCTGGTTTAATCTTTTGGCTTCAGATTTCCCTGCTGCTTTTCTCTTCCTTCCCATCAGTTGATTTTATTTAATTAGCAGCCCCTTGGAGATATATTTTGTTTCACTTTAATCCTTGTTTATTTCAGTATCCTCACTGACACTCAGTTGCTTTAAGGTGACACATTTATTTCATGTTATTTACTGTGAGTTTTTCATGTCATTAATAGTATTAAGATTTTCCAGCTAAACCGTCTTTTATATGAGTAATTGAGATTTAATGAGATTACATCCTAATGAAGAAGAGAACTAGAATCTGACAGGTATGACGCATCGAGTTATACTAACAGGTTTCAGCACGGCAACATTATTAAATCAGCTGCATTAGAAAGTGAGTTATTCACAAGGCCAAAGACAATACACACAAGTGAGCTCAGTAGAAAAGGCTGGGAGGGAGGGGAGTGTTGTAACTACCAACAAATTAAAAGCCTTAAGGTTAGCTTTATAACATTCCATGCAGATGGATTCATTGACTGCAGATAAAAATAAACATGAAATAAACCAATAAAACATAGTTTCTAGATTTATCTTGGAATTTAGTCCTTCTGAAGAGTTGTGATCTTGCTGACTATCTGTTTTGGGGCCCCATTTTCCCTTGGAGAATTTATGCAACAGCAGTTCCATTGACTGACATTGGAGCTACAGTGGTACAAATGAGATTAGGATGCAGACCCTTATTGAGAGATTGTGACACTTTTCTTTGAAAGTGAAATAAAGTACATTGGTCTAAGATCCCAGCTCTGTATTTTCTATAGATCTAGGCTGAATTGTCAATTCATTCCTTCTTAACAGAGGAGGTTCTAGTGGAGTCAGGATGCATGCCAATACTCTTAAATGTGCAGCCATAGAAATAACAGTAAATATGTATGTTTATTTAAAGCAACACAGTAGTTGAAAACTGGCCTATCTCTTCATTACCTTCCTGCAAAGCCTGCTTGTTCCAATTGATGCTCTGAATTGTAGTAAAAACTGGCACTTCTCTGTCATGTTTTTGAACCTCACTCTCTGAGATCATAGTAAACACAAGAAGGGCTCCTGGCAGGCTCACATCAGCAGGTATTAGAACTTCTACCATTACCGCAAAGGAAATAAAGGTCCCAGTCTAGGACTCTGGGAGGAACTGCCTTTTAGCATACGCTTACCTTTCAGGTCATCCATCCCAGTTACTTCTGGGTCTTCACACAGACTCTGTTAACACTGTTGGATAATAAGCAGTTCTGTCTTTTTCTTTCTTTTAAATAAAGCCTTTCAGTTCATCCTCAGTATTAATGAGGAAGTGAGATGAGTGTTTTACATTCTAATGTTTATGAAATTATATGTAGTTGTGGCAAGGAATATGAATCCCAGATCATCATCACCTTGCTGGTTACCACAGTCTTATACATCACCCGTTTGCTTCATTTTTTATTTCATTACCATGATACATAATGCATTTCCATGTTAATCTGTGCCATCCATACTTCACAGTCTTTCATGAGAGCTTTTTAGGTCAGTTCACTGAATCTTGTGTTGCAATACATCAGATGTACACAGCTGTATTATTTCTGACTTGAGGCATGAAATATGCTGTAGTTGGTCAGATTTTCTCTGACAACCAGCTGAGCAGTGCAGCTATATCATTCTGTATTGGCTAAGCTCAAAAGAGAGGTGGTTGAAAGGATGTGCTTCAGTAATTGTACTTTTACTGTAACTTGTCTTTCTACTTCATGATGCATGTTTTTTTTCTTTTGTCAGGATAACAAGATATATATTCTTAATGCTTTTTAAATTTTTATATAAAATCATGCAAATGATCTGGTGACTATTTACACCAGTGTTGGGTCTGTGTACCTTTAAGAGTATGACAGTTCTCAGAGCAGTTTAGCTGTAGCTTCAGATACCACAGTTTCAGAAGCCTTCAGATGTATTCTGGCTAAAAGTTTGTAAAGGTAATTTATATAGATACATGTTTTTACTTGCATTAGTCCACTTCTATATAGAAATGATACATGATTAAGAAAAATTAATTACGTCATCAGTTAAGGTCATCATTTTAGGCACAAGAAGTGTAAGATTTCACCAATTCAGTATGGTCTATGGTTCCGGCTTAAAACATTAAAATGATTACTTATGCCAGAACAATATACAAGCTGTCATCCATTTGCATCTGAAAAGGCAAATATGTCTATTATTTAAGCTGTGGTGCAGAGGCTTAAGTTGATGACCTGTACTTAATGTTGCTTCAAGCACTATGAAAATCAAAGGAATGTCTCCAGTCATTGTCACCGGCTGTCTTGTTGCATGTTATACAGTCCTGACTTAAATATACCTCAAGAGTAGTCTCTAGCCACTAAAGAACTTGCAACTAACCTCTCAGTCACGATTAAGAAAACTGTATTCATGTACGTGATAACTGTTTTGTTGTAACAGTACAGTTTGCTATTAATGTTTGTCCTCTGTTGCGCTGTCTTTGCATGCCCAATGCATGTTTCCATTAAAATTTGTTTAGCTCCTGTTTTTCTCTATTTTCATGACACATTCTTTGCATACCTGTTTATGATTCAGATTTATTTTGCTTGTTTTCTGTTAATTGTAGATAACACATGGAAAGGAAATAAAACCTGAAAGAGCATCAATAAAGCTTTTCATAGCCCTTTTACAATCAGCAGCATTTTAAGTAGATTTTACAGGTCTGATTGTGTAATTAGAGTTGGCAGTTACCATTTAAAACCGCAGGCTTGTAGATTGCAGCACTGAATTACATGTTACTTACCATAAAAACATTTTAAGTAGCTGTGCAGTGGCTGCTGTTATGGAACTTGTCTGTTTTACTTCAGATTAATCATTACAGGTACCCCAAAATCTGTAATATTTTCATGTCTTGTCTATATCACTACAGAAAACATCCTACTTTCCACATTGGCTTAGCTAATAGGTAGTTCTGGGTAGTTGTGCTGAGTCAACTGTGGTCTATGTAGCATGCAGACTATACAAGTCTGCAGTAATTCTTTATTGCTGTTCACAAGTGCCTCGTGTATCTCAGACAGGGATCCTGTCAGTTTAAAAGAGTATGTTTGAAGTTCAGTAACAGTCAGTGGTCAGTAAAATTTTCAAAGGGCTCTCCTTTTTCTTTAATGTGGTATGTTGGCCATTGATCAGTGCTCGTGGTGATTAATTAATTAAGCATTCTTTGGTGAATCACTGGTTGTGTATTTCACTACCTGTGTTGCAGCAGCAGTGCTGGCAATGTTTGGATAATCTTCAGTCTCATCTATTTATTGCCCCCACCTCCTGCCCTCCTTTAATCAACGTTTTTGTTTTATTTTGAGATTTGAATATAAATAGCAGGGTTTGATGGCTCTGACTTAACCTAAGTTTGAAGAAGCAGCATCATTGATTTTTACTCCAGCTGGATAACACTAGATAGATCTTCAGTGCAGGGTAGATGTTCCTTCTGATAACTAGGCTGTAAGGCTACATGTCTTTAGGGACAGAGTAAAATAGAGATATGACTTGAAGTGGAATGTGAGCTGTGATTCTTTCCCTGTTTCAGTGATGTAGTGTCTGTACTCTGGAGATTTAGATTGCTTAAAGGCAGTTAACCAACCCTTCCCATATTCATAGCAAGTTGACACTTAGGTCTTTTTAGGTCAATATCTGAGGTACAAAGGTGTGAGGTACAACAATGTATACTTGGCAGGTGCAAGAAGCTTTAGACAACGGTGGCAAAATTTGGTTTGTTGCATAATAATTCGGCTGCTTTTGAATTGTCCGGGCTTTTTGCAGAAGTGGGAATGTCTAATTACTGTGCCATTCACAAATACCTGCTTGTCTGCATAAAAACAGTCCAGAATGTTTGTAATCTACTAGAGCATTAGCAGCACTAAGCTTTAGTAACTTGCTAATAATAATAATACACACTGGTTGTGTAACTCCTGAGCTGCTACCAAATGGCTCTACATGTTAAAGTAATGGTACAAGAAAAAAACAAAAAAACAAAACAAAAAAAAAAACTGGGACCAAGCTGCATTTCCAAAGTGTATAGCCATTAGGATTCCAATTTAAATGATTTTTGGATGAATGGCTCCTGAAGACGTCGACAGCTTGACCAGTCAGAGCTGCTGGAAACATGGCTGCTCTCTAGGCTATCTCGATCACAGTGCGACAGGCAACGCGATCAACAAAGCAAGTGATGGGCAAGGCCTTGGTTCTGTCTTTGTTTGGGGGTAAATAGCTGTGTGATGTTGTGTGACTGTGGTGGTTTTCAGTTCCTTTAACAAAAATCCAATCCACCTAATAATGAAAGTCTGAAAAAGACCGTGATAAAATGACATATGACCTCATTTCCCTTGTCTTTAAGATCCAATATCCTAACTGAGATGGTGGAGATGAAATGCATGGTGTAATCTCTCTAATTTCTGCATGTTTTGATTTTGTTGTGTCACTAGGGGAATGGGGAAAGTGGGAAAGGAGCTTTTACAGAAACAAATTCTGCAAATTTTTGTAAATGCTCCTGGGCAATTTTGACATATTTTTCTGTTGACATATAGCTAATACCTTTTATAGACTTTTTATGCCCCAGTAATGTTATAAATGTATTTAAGGTGGCTGATGTGTATAACTTCTACTGTTCCTCTCAGGTTCGCAGAAAGTGTGATTGTTACTGTTCCAAACATTTGAGCACTTAGCAACAGAACTGAATGCTCTCATTTTAGGAATAACAATATATAAAAGAATATGAATTGACTAGCAGAGCAAAGCACAGTAAAACTCACACTGTGAAGTTTAGCAGTTCTTATATTCCTGTCTCTCCACCTATAAAATGAATACTAATCCATTCATACCTTCTAATTTCCTTGGCCTTCTGTGTCTCCATGGAATGTGAGAAAGATTTTATTGGCCTGTGTCATTCTCCAGGCAAAGTTTATACACAGCCACATTGTGCAGGGGAACAGATTAACTGCAAGAAACCTCGGTGTCATGAGGCATCTAGCTGAACATTTCTTCCACTGTTCCTAGGTGGCAGAAACTGCAGAAACAAATGAAATGGTCAATGGAGCTGCAGAACAGAGGACAAGTTCAAAGGAGTCTAGTCCTGTTCCTTCTCCAACGGCAGACCGCAAAGCCAAGGCTGCCATTCAGGCCCAGACTGCTGCTACCCTACCAGCCAAAACACAGGAGATTCCTTCAGCTCAGATGGAAGGCTTCTTACATCGTAAACATGAATGGGAGACACACAGCAAGAAAGCCTCCAGCAGGTAGAGTACTTGATGCTTAATGCATATAATTGCATCCAAACTCACTATGATGTAAGATGTAAGTGGTAAATGTTACCACTGTTGTTATTGTCTTCTCACAGCTCCAAAGTACTTTCCAAGCTTATGCTCATGTTGTTCTAGGAACGGTGTATACATGATCAAAAAGTATATTCAATGAAGTTGCTATCTCATGATACATGGTAGAGAATGCAGTATTAGCCACACTTAGAAGGTGGAAAAGAGAGGCATAAAGATACCATGATTCTCCCACTTCACATGATGAATTCATGGCAGTAGTGGGATTTGATTCCAGATCTCTTGAGTTGTACGTTACTACAAGAAAAGAAAAACATGTAGGTGTGAGAACAGAAATGTCCATATTCTTCTGACATCTGTTTGCACATTAGCACTTTCCACCTACACTGTAATCTGCTTAGAAGAGAAAAGCGGGTGAAGACGATTTTGTGTGCTTTAGTCGAGTCCATTCCTGAGGACTCAATCCTGCAGTTCTCAAACAGGCAAATTTTTTGAGATTCCTGTCTGCAGTAGAAAAGCAGACACTGGTCCTTCTTGACCTGAGAAAGCTCTTGAAACCATAACTTGACTAAAAAGAAAAGTGTCAACTAGCAAGTAGTGAGCTACACCAACACCTGAGGGATTTGGTCAGAGCTGAGGTGCTCTGTAGAGCTCAGTGCAGCTCATGAGTCAGTAAGCTGCATTACAGTCCAACCATGAATTTTCTTCAGCTAGAGTGATTTCACAACAGAGAACTACTCTGGGGCAGTGACAGCCACGAGTACTAATATCTAGAGACTCTTATTTCTAGTAATTGATCTTTATAGTTATATTAGAGAATGAAGTAGATGGTGTCTCTAAGAGCATTTTTAACAGTCAAGGATGTCATACGCAGTCTGTTCATTAGCTTGCAGCACAATGAGAATTCCTTCTGTAATAAAGCATAGTCATTAAAAGGTCAATCAGGTTTTTTCCCAAGGATGTAAACTGCATAGTCTGCCAAATAATCCACCCACTCTTAAGATATGCTAACATGCTATCACAGAGAGCTCTGGAAATCTATATTTCATTTGGCTCAAAGTCAGGACTTCTATCTTCAAGTCTTAAAGTAGTGCTTTTATGAGAGATTTTTTTTTAATCTGTGTTTTACAGACACAGGACATAGTATACTGTATTTCTATCCTCAGATTGAAGTGGTCTCTGTTTATCATAATGTAATCACTGTGTTCAGTTTCTCCAGTTTTGCAAGTAAGAGCATTAGACTGACAAGTATTTTTGTTATTTTCCTGAAGATCATGGCATAACGTGTACTGTGTCATAAACAACCAAGAAATGGGCTTCTACAAGGATTCAAAAGCTGCTGCTTCTGGCATTCCCTACCACAATGAGATTCCTGTCAGCTTGAAAGAAGCAGTCTGTGAAATAGCAGTCGATTATAAAAAGAAAAAGCATGTCTTCAAGCTAAGGTAAATCTGTCCAAGCATCTTTATGTTAGCCTAAGTTGTGGTGGGTATGTTCACTTGACAAATTCATTGGCAGGATCCAGCCCAAGAACTGATTGTGAATATTAACTGCAGAATCTGCTTTTCTGAACAGGGTCTTCCCAACACTGGATACATGGTCCATATCAAAGGTAGCAAGCACTATCAAAATAATCAGTGCACTTTATTTATGTGTGGGACAAGACTAGGTGTGTGTCCCCAAAGCTAAGAGCCTGCGTTTTAAAACGCTGAACTTTCCAGATATCAATGACATTTTCAGGTTTTGAACATGTAGTTGCAGACCATTCATACTGAAGTGTATGAAGTACTTAATGTTCAAAGGATTTAAAAAAAGCTTTTATTTCCAAAGTCTTGTGTTTATTTTAATGATCAATCTTTTAGTGCCCACAGTAAAAAAAAAATATTTTACTAGTACACAGCTGTTAGGTGATTCTTTCAGAGGAGACTCAAAGTATGAACTGATCCCATTGTGGAATCCAAGATGGAATATTAAGTTGATATTGATGCAAGAATCCTCTAAATTTGATATAATCCATATTTAGGGAAACTTGCTGTTAGCCTTCTTGAATACAGCCTGCAGCTATGTGATTCATCCTCCATGTTATTTCAAACAACTCTGAAGTGATAATTTAAGAATAAGGTGTTCCAAATATGAACTTAGGCAGGAAAAGCAATTGCCCTTCCTTCCCTGTCACCTGTATCAGGTCTCTTGGGTAACTGCATGTACATGTAGCTTATTTTCTTCACTCATTCTCATTAGAAGAATTCCCCAGAGAGTTATGCCGGCTCATTGTGGCAAAACTCTTTCTCCAAGCTGAGAAGGAGAACACCTGAGAGGCTCAGTTCTGCAAGGGGTGAGGTCTCTGTAGATCTCACATGCAGGCAAGTCTCTCACTAAAAGGGCTATTGGAAAATAAACTGGAAATATTTTCCTTTATTGTTTAAAGAAGAAATACAGGCATAGTTACATTCTTCCAAGTGTCTTAATTTACATTAATGTTATTTTACTGATTAATACTTAATTTCATTTCATAAATATATTTTAAAATGCTTTCATTTTCTGGGGAAAGCTCAGGAAGCCTGCAATGCCGTTCCCACTGACTCTGCTTCTGACTTGTTTCAATGCCTGAAGTTATTCAGTCCTTTTTTATTAATATGTCTTCACATAAATCATTTCCTATATTCCAGTTAAACTCCCTGAGTAAAATCAGCAGAGAAGCAGCAGCAGCTACTCATGAATAATATACAGTACAGTATCTTGAGTCACCATCACAGTACTTACGACAGCAGGGCAGCTGCAGAATTTTGACAGGTTTCTACAAAAGCAGTGAAAACTCTGGGTGTTGTTTGTGACTTCTGTCTTTTTAAAGTATTGAATAAACTTTTATACTATCGTTTCCAAAAGAGAAGAAATCTGCCTGAAAGAGCAAGTACTGAAACAGCAGTCATCGGCTGCTGAAGATGGCAACCTCCCTCTGCAGTGCATCCTGACATACTGGAACACAACCACTATCATAAGCATGTATAGAGACCAGAATACAGTGTGTGTGGCTGCATCTGCATGATAGTATAAGATACTAAAACATTAGTTGTTGGGGTGTATTTGTGTGTATATAGATGTTATGACTGTCCCATATGTCTTGGTCTGATTACATACTGTAATTAAAAATCACAGAATCACAGAATCACAGAATTTCTAGGTTGGAAGAGACCTCAAGGTCATCGAGTCCAACCTCCAACCTAACGCTAACAGCCCTCCACTAAACCATATCCCTAAGCTGTACATCTAAGCGTCTTTTGAAGACTTCCAGGGATGGTGACTCCACCACTTCCCTGGGCAGCCTGTTCCAATGCCTCACAACCCTTTCTGTAAAGAAGTTCTTTCTAACATCTAACCTAAAACTCCCCTGGCTCAACTTAAGCCCATTCCCCCTCGTCCTGTCACCACGCACGTGGGAGAACAGGCCAACCCCCACCTCTCTACAGCCTCCTTTAAGGTATCTGTAAAGAGCAATAAGGTCACCCCTGAGCCTCCTCTTCTCCAGGCTGAACAAGCCCAGCTCCCTCAGCCGCTCCTCGTAGGACTTGTTCTCCAGGCCCCTCACCAGCTTCGTCGCCCTTCTCTGCACCCGCTCAAGCACCTCGATGTCCTTCTTGTAGCGAGGGGCCCAAAACTGAACACAGTACTCGAGGTGCGGCCTCACCAGAGCTGAGTACAGGGGGACGATCACCTCACTAGCCCTGCTGGTCACGCTGTTCCTAATACAAGCCAGGATGCCGTTGGCCTTCTTGGCCACCTGAGCACACTGCTGGCTCATATTCAGCCGACTGTCCACCATCACTCCCAGGTCCTTCTCTGCCTGGCAGCTTTCCAACCATTCCTCTCCCAGCCTGTAAAAAAAGCATGAGTTGTACCACTGTGATTATTACTAAACTAAATTTGTGATGGCGGTTTTCTTTGCAGATTGACTGATGGCAATGAATACCTCTTCCAAGCCAAAGATGATGTAAGTTTGTTTTTCTCACTATGCATTACTGATGTGGAATCTGTGCTGTTGTACAACTGGGGAAAAAAAAAAATGGAAAGAGCTGGGGATACACTTTGATTTCCTGGTCTTGAATCATGTATGAATATGTGTGTTACGTTTAGATTCAGAAGCTCACACAGACAAACCAGGGCTTCTCAGATACAAGGTACAGGTTGTAGTAGACTGCCCCTGCCAGATGATGAGTTAGGGCTGTGTTTAATTTCCCACTTCTATCCATTCCCCATCTCCAGTGTTGAATGAATGAGAGAGAGAGAATGTGGTGCGTGGATTTTAACAGCTTTCTACCTTTGGGTCTTCTTGAAGGAGGAGATGAACACGTGGATTCAGGCCATCACATCAGCTATCTCATCTGATAAAATCGAAGTGTCCCCGACCACTCAGAGCACTCCAGCTTCCAGCCGTGCCCAGACCCTGCCTGCCAGTGTCACGATAACCAGCGAGTCCAGTCCTGGCAAGAGGGAGAAAGACAAAGAGAAAGACAAAGAGAAAAGATTCAGCCTTTTTGGTAAAAAGAAGTGAACTCCATCTCCACACACTGCACTTCTCTGACCGTTCCAGTGGAATTCCAGCATGCGAGCTCAGAACCAATACGTTACTCTCTGTGCCTCATGTTCCTCAATGTGATTGACATTTTTTTATTTATAGAGCGTTTTAAAATAAAAAGCCAACAAAAAAAGAATCTAAAGTTACAAATGTGTATGAGGTGCATTGGGCAGCTTCTGTAGGAGAGGGAGGACCAGGTTTGGGGGTTTGTTTTTGTTTTTTTTTTTAAATGAAGTTAATGTAGATTAGATCTTAATATTTAAACTGTTCCTCAATTTTGTGAGGCTGTCTTGGAAAATAACCCACTCCTAGTGCTATTGGTATGCAAGGCAGCGGTGCTTTCGAATCTACTGTGCACATCAAAAAACAATGTACAAATTTTCAAAAACGTTCACTTCCATTTAAGGTTGTTATGCTGAGTCTTGACTAGTAGAGCCTCCCATTACAATTCTAACATTTATTAAAATGATAGTGTATTATCTTTGCTGTAACAGAGTGCAGGTATGCATTAACTTACAGACAAACCATTTATATCCTGGCATTGGTTATTAACACAACCTGAAGCTTTTCTGCATCAAGTACGACAGATAAGAATGTTGGTGTATGAGATGGATTAGCAGGCTGATACAGTTTTAAATAATCTGTAATTTCAATTTTTTTTTTTTTGCCGAAATACATTATATTGTATGTTTCAGATAATTCTAGTACAAAGTATAATAAGACTAGATGTATAATAAACCCTTTAAAATCATTGATAAGTGTAAAAGTGGAACTGAAGCATTTACTGGAAAAGTAATGTTACTCAAATGGTTACTTGCTTGTCAGCTACAGCACTGTGTGTTATAATTTTGCTACATTACCTTGCTATTTGATACATAGTGTGCATTTCTGTCACTGTAACTATTGTAATGAAAAATTTTCATCTTACTGCACAATCAAAAATTACATTTAATAGGAATGAACTTTCAATGACTGGGCCTGTAGTCAAGAGTAGTACTGGAACTGGCTTTCAGTTGTATTGAACTGTACCTCTAGACTTTTACCCTATCTGTTAAATATATGCTATGTCATTAAATGCTTTTAAAACTAAATATGCTGGTTAAGTTTCTTATTTCATTTCTGATAATGTTAAAACATAATTTTGAAAGAGGATCAAAAATAAAGTTATTTTAAAATGTCATCTCTCCTGTGCACTGAAACTAATGTCTTAATGTGTAATTCCATTTTCTGTGTGAAAATTCATACTGAAATAATTTCTTATTTTCTCGCCACTTTTCCTTACCTTTCCTTTTCCTTCACTTCCCACCTGCCATCCCTTTCGTCCTGCCCCTCAGACTGTGCCAAAGAAAGAGAATAAAAGGAGAAGGGATAGAATTAAATCAATGTTGTATAAAATGTTTCAAGGTAGGTATTTTTTTGTTGGAAAAAAATCCAGCAGAAAAAAAAAACGGAAGCAAGGGCTTGAGCAACTGAATGAGTTACCTGAATGTCTACCTGATTGACAGAAATATCCATGTATTAGTTTGCAGCAAATTATTTTAAGTAAGCCTTGTTCTCCAGCTTTCTCCTTACCCTATAGTAGTTTGCTCAAGTGCTTAAGCTCTCAGTAAATCAGGCAGTAAATGAATTTTATAATTGACTGAGGTGTTGTTGTCCAGCCCAATTTAATTTCACTAATATTGTGTCAATTTTTTAAACATCACTCTCTTGAGATACAGCCACCCTTCCTTTCCTGTGAGGACATAGATTTAATGCAGCTAAGGTGAGTTCCAAAGTTCAGCATTTCCTTGACCTTTTCAACATTTTGAAGACTTAGCATCTTTTCAGAATTTTCTTTAGGTTGGATGACATGTGGGGAACCATGTGAAAAGGAAAAGTTCCCAGAAGACGAAATAGGAATTGAAAATTTAAAAATCAATGAAATATATACAGAACCTGTTTTTGTTGTTGTTGTTGTTGTTGTTTGGTTGGTTGGTTGTTTTTTTGTGAATACAATTTTAGATGGCAAGTACATACAGTGCAAACAAGCATGTCTAAACCAGTTTCTTGAACATATGACTAATACAGTGTCTTAATTCTTTTCATGGATTCTCTTTGTTTTCTGAAGTTATGGGTTATTAACTGAACATTCATGCATGAGTTTTTACTCCTGTAATAAAACATTGTTCTAGCCCAAATATTAGTAAAATGTAGGATAATACCACCAGTCCTGTAAAAAAGTAATACAATAAAAAAACTGAGGTTTAATGTCAGAATATGAAACTCTTAGTTGATAAAAATGCATCAAAATGTTGATGTCTGTTGATGCCTTATTATATTTGTCACTGCAATGAAGCTATTACAATAGTCATTGTAATTACAATACAATTACAATAGTCATTGTAATAGCTTCAAGTCATTTAGAAGATCAATCTTTACTGCCAGTTGTGTGAGCAGTAATTTGGTTGATTATGCCTTCAGAATTCTGTTTTTCTTGCCTCTTACCTCAAGTTGTTCCTGAAAACTACTTGAGTAAAGTCCTTTCTGCTTAATAACTAATTTCAAGTTGCTGAGGAACAAGAGTGAATTCTGAAAAGTCTCACCTAGTTTCCCTTTTGAGTGTAATTTATATGGGTGCAATTTCCATGCAGAGGGAATTGGTGGGACAGGAAGAGCATCCTCTGACAAAGCCAGGTCGAAAACACAAGTCTTGGGTCAATATGGTTCCATCCTGTTTAAATGCTGAATACCTTCAGCAGTGCTGCACTTTCATGAAGGGGACTGGGTGCTTAACAGGTGCTGGAGCCACTGCAGAAGTTCAGGGCAGCCCTCTTTTGTCGTAGGTATGTTAGTTTCAGAAGGGGGTGCTTTTGTGAAGGATCTGCTGAAAAACGTTAGAGGAAGAAAAGTAGTATGGATGACAGAAATGGGACTGAAATTGGGGCAGGTTGTTGCTGCCACTATTGTTAACTATTGGAGTGGTGCAATCCAAAGAGTTATATAGCCATCTCTAAACATGGTTCGGCCCCGTTGATGGATGGGGTCATACTCCTTCCAATTACCACACTGAAGAAAAATGAGGCTTTCTAGTACAGCTTCAGACTGTACCGCAGTTTCTTTTTGTTGGTACATTTTCCCAGGTGATCCATTTTTAAGTTGCTTATGTTTTCTCTGGAGATGCATTGCAAAAGTAATATATATGTTGAATCTTAAACTTTCCAAAGAAAATTAATGGAAGCCAACTGCTTTTCAGGTACATTGCCACCATTGTTAGGGAGACATCATCCCCTAGTCAGGACTGTCTGTTTTCCTTTTTTTGTCTTGGTTAGTGCTTTATATTGAAGTCCCAGCTGGGTTCACAGAGCTGCACCTGAATGTTCCTCCCTATATCCTCACGAATCATGTACAGTGAAGATAAAAACACCACAAATTGTGAACCATGGGAATTAAGCATATGTTGAGTAGGAGGGTTTTCTTTTAGATTGATGCAAATAATCTATTAACCCATCTGTTCTGCATAGAGAATGTGTTCTGTTGTAGAGATCCACTCTGTATGGGGAAAATTAACAGTAAAAGTAACAGAAATGTATGATTAAATTCTGTTCCTGTGAAATACTGTTTTAGACTGTTTTTCACTTCACTGTGTTTCTCTTGATTGAGTTTGCAGAGAATGGACTTTAAATGTGTAGGATCTTTATCAATATACTTTTGTAATAAATAGCTTGCAGGTCTAATATCATGATGCCTTTTATTTGTGGATGTTTTCATTTTTCTACCATTACTAAGCATAGGTGGCTGTGTAAAAACAGAAACTTAATGAATTGGAACAAATTCAAAATAAAAAGAGGGGTACTGTGCTAAATGATACCCTTAATGTTCAAAAATTACGGTAAAAAAACAGAACTCAGCTCTGTTGATGCTACAGCACTATCTGTAGACTGAACAACAGAGTACATCCTGACAAGAGGAATTGAAGTTCTCAACCAGCTGAAGAGGAAGAAGGGTTCAACTTGTTTTCTATGGCCTGGTATCAAGAATACACATTTTGAGGTCAATCAGAATATAACGGTAAGGTAAGAAGGCAATGTGTTCCTAATGCAGCAAAGGACAACATCAGAATTTGAATTGTGCTTGTGACTATGTACATGCAGGCTGCTTGTTCTTCAGCAAGACCGGGATTTGCCTCTTCTAATTGCATTCTTTGTTTCATAATAAACTCCCCATGGGTAGATGCCCGGATCCCCATGATCCAACAGAGCTCTCTGTTCCACATGCAACCAATCAAGTTTATTTGCAAACAAAGCCGATTTAGTAGTTGGGCAGAAGGAGAACATAGCTAAGTTAGGAATAGCAGCACAGCCTTTCTGACTGTAATAATGAATGTCTGGCTCCTGTTGGTGGGAGCCAGACAGAAAGCTGAGCTGAAGATGTTTAGCACTCGACAGTTGTATTGAGGTTATCCTAATTCTCAAACTACAATGATATGCTGCCTGTGGTGCACTTCACTCTACTGTTCATTTCACTTCCTCCTAAGCAGCTTGGGTTTACAAACTCGTTAGTGACCTGGCCAGCAAATTCCTCCTTTGATTTCTTTAATCTTGGCACCTCAGTTGCCCTGAGGAGCCCTGACCGCATTGAAACCTGGTTGTTAGCACTTTAACATTTAAAGCAGTAGACTTCACATACATTGGTTGTTTTTTGTTTGTTTTGTTTTGTTTGTTTGTTTGTTTGTTTTGCTTGTTTGGTTGCTCTTTTTTGAGTAGCTTGATTGCAATATAAATTGCCGTCTCCTCCACTCCTCCCATTTGGTTATCTGAGAGCTGAGCTATTACAAGGCAGAAGCTGCAGCATGGCTGTGAGCACCCCAGTAACTACTGAAATGGAAGGGAAAATACAGCGGAGTAGTCTCCTCTTCAGTGTGTTCTTCCCAGCCCAGGCAACGCCCTTCTGCAAAGGTAAATCAGACACAGGAGCTGGGGCCTGTCCAGGGCAAGAGATTTCTGGCATAGGTAACTGCTAATGTGCCACAGAGCTATCATAAGTTGGAGCTGCCTGAGAAGTTGCCAGAAAGGTAATTTAAAAACAAAAAGTACAGTCTGCTTATGATACCTAGCAGAAGCTTTCTCCCCAGAATTTTGAAAATACATCATAGTTTAGTACTTAGTATGTGCTTGTTAATTTAATATTTATTTTTTTTTCCTTTAAGACAAAAAATCTAAACATCTGCCAAAAAAATGCAAACAGGCCTTCATGTCCAATTGAAAACATCCATTTTCTGGCAAATATTCACCTTAAAAATAAGTTTTTATATGTACACATATGTAATAAATACTACTGTTTTCTCATCTCCTGCTTTCTATTGTACAAAAGTTAAAAAATAAAAAAATAAATAAAAGAAACAATGTTACTTTCTTCCTAGTATAATAATTATAATAGTTCAACACTTTCAGATAGATAGCTGGGTGGTTTTATTTTTGACTTCTTAGGCTCCTTTTAAAGAACACTTCATATTTGTTTCATGTCTAGTCCTAGTTATTGTAGTAGAGAGACAAAATTTCACACTGTATGTGATACATAACTGATCTAGTAATGCTGGACCATCACTTACCTAGCAAGATACTGCCCCCAGTCTATGTATCCAAATATTTCTATATTTGGATATAAATGATATGATTGGGCAAGATCCTACTTTTGTAGGGCTTTACTTGTTTTTGTTTCTCCTCAATTTAAAATGTACCTTAAAAACTATATTTCCACGTTAGGCAGTAATCATTTTTCAACACACAGGTAGCAAAGCTTGCCAGTTTTAATTCATTCTGATTTTGCAAGGCATATGAAACTACCATAACAAAAAAAAAAAAAAAAAAAAAAAAAAAAAAAAAAAAAAAAAGCAAAGTATTCTTCAGCTTCCTTAAAAGACTCAAATAAGTTCATCAGTGCGCCTTGACCATGCTATCTCTGCTAAAACTTGTTTAACAGTAGCAATACTGTTCTGATTTGCCCCTTGTTCCACAGTCTGTCTAACGCAAATGGACATTTAACATCAGCACATCGTTCAGGTTAGCAAATTGATTTATAATGAATAACTCTTTGAATGCATAGAAAATATCTGCAAGCCCTTTGTGGTCTGTAAATAATGCGTGTGCTGCTTTGGAGCATTTGTCCAATCCTAGATGTCAAATGCAATTAACCATTTTAGATAGTATTTCACTACCCAGAACACAAACAATAACCATAATGACATGGGTGATGGTTCTTTAAATTAACTGAGAAGACTGAAAGTTAGTGACATGCAGGCCCTATTTAACATGCTATAGATCTATGTTGTTTTTTTATCAACAGTGATTTTATTTATTTATTTATTTAATAACGTAGTCTTGATTCTTCTATTTCTTCTTGCACAAACAAATGCTTGTGGCTGTGCATATCTACCTCACACAACTTAATTCAGTATTTTAGAATTTAACACATGTATATCACATTAAGGTACTTTCGAAACATCTTTTTATGCCTCATCAAGCTGTAAACAGAGTATGTTTATTTAAATATGGGATAGAAAATGTTGTCTCTGTATGTTGAAAAGTAAAATATTAGTCTCGAATTGATTTAATTCACTAAGCAACAAACCTGCAGAAGGGCTAGTGCTTTAATCTACTTTTGTACTTAATGTCTTTTATGACTTCTAAGAAGTAGAACAAAATCCATTGTGGAATTATTCATTTTAATGTGTGATTTCTTGAATTATATCTCTCAATGAAATACCCAAGGAAAAATGTCAAGGTTTTTGTTTTTGCTTTTCCCATAGCGTTAGCATAATTTTAAACGGTCTATCTGATTCTTTCTGTACAATATGGATGAAGATAGTTAAGGCTTGGTTCATCCTCTTCTAAGTCATAAACTGAACTCTCAATTTTTCATGAAGAACACTGCAGCTGGTTCAACTACAGATAACAGGCTAAGCAAACAGGACTAGCTTCTCTGCTGCAGTTACTTCACAGAGCTCTCTGTCTATACACAGCAGCACTCTCTGCATGCTCAGGACCTAGCTGAGGAGTCGGCATTCAGCACATTAAGCTATAATCCATTTTCTCCCTTCCTACTGCTGAATGTAATTTATCCCATTGTCAAGCATTTTTCTCTAGCCTTGTGACAGCAATTCAGTGAATTCTAGTGGATTATTGTTCTTTGCTTCAAAGGATTTTAAACAAGATTAAAGTAAAAATAAGGTGAGGTATAGAACAAAAACACAATTCAATGTTGTAAATGCTGTAGTGTAGGTGACAAACAGTGAGAATAAAGAGAAATATATTGCAACATAGATCAACTAAATGCAAAAAGCAAAATAGTTAGGTATTTTGCTCCTCATTCAGCTTGTACCCTGTTGCTCTGCATTCTAACAACTGCCCAGCAGGGCTGAGATGTCTTGTATCATGTGCTAATGCTATCAAAGCAAATCTAGATTAGTTGTGTGCGCCATCACCTGTCATCTGAGTCTCCCAGCGCAGCCAAGGCAGCAGAGTAGCTTCACGCAGCCCACGTGATCACATCTGCAGTGTGTCATAATGCAGCATACGCAGTGTGCACCCGGAGCAGCATGAGGGGGAGAGCCTCTGCTTCTCAGCCATCACACCTGCAGGATAGTCCAGAACAGATCAGGAAACTGTAAATGGCCTACTGTGTGAGATAATATCAATTTATTCTATAAAGTATGAAATGACAAATTTTGTGCTTAAGTATCTATTTCATAATGAGTTTTCACTTGCTTTTTTGAGCTCAGCATGCTGATTAACCAAGTGACTGTGAGCATCAAAAACTATGACAGTTCAATTACACCTGTTTTTCTATGTATGAAATATTATTAATTTGCTTATTAAAATAATCAATCTCACAGTCTTTACATTACATGAAATGCTGTGGTGGTTCACGATGTTAGAACTGTAGAAAATGTTTGGGCCTAACATGAATTTTCTTACTAATACTGCTATTATTTTACTACCACACCTAGCTGAGAAAAACTGTCCCTTGTTCTCAGAGTACCATCATTATCCATGAGAGGTCACTCTATCCAGAGAGATGCTTAGCTGTAAGAGATCTGCTCTCACCTGCACAATACACCTGAATAATAAAGAAGTTTTTGGCACTCACCCTACTGGTCTTGACCATAAATTAGCTATTCATATCTAATGAGGCTAGATTCTGTACTCCTAAGGAAATGGAAGAAAAAAGATTGACAATGATTACTCACATCAATCCATATTTTTTAAATGGCTGTTCACTACAATACCGTGAACAGGAAGAAAATGTGTTTCAAAATAAACTTTTAAAATATTTTTACTTTGTATTTTCTCACTGCAAAAAATTGGAAGTTTGCACTAGATTCTAACAGGGCAGAGACCATATCTTGGAAAACCAGGCAAATAATGTTTAAAACTTTATTGGTTTATTAATAAAAAAAAAAAATAAAAATAGAATTGAACTCCACAAATGGTGGGTCCCCATCTTGGATATCATCAGCATGCTGAAATCACAGTGAAATAAAAAGCTGTTCCCCTCGCTACAAGAAGCACATTGAGGTGCTTGAGCGAGAGTCTGGAGAAGGGCAACGAAGCTGGTGAGGGGTCTGGAGAGCAAGTCTTACAAGGAGCAGCTGTGGGAGCTTGTTGAGGGATTTTTTGAAACAGCAAGGAGGCCATGACTTGCTCCAGCTGAGCAAACCAAGCCACCAGAACGACTGCGAGGAATTCCCATGACGATGTTCCCTTACCACCCCATTGAGGAATTAAAAATATTGTTGCCAGCAGCTGGCTTCAAGGACAAGATCTACATGACTGCTAATTACAAGTTTTTGTTTGTTTGTTTTTTTCTTGCAGGTGGGGCTGTTTTCTTGCAGTTTTTTGTGTGAGTGCTTTCAACCAATAACCTTGTGTGAGATGTTATCCGCCCCTGCTAAATTTGCTATAAAAGTCAAGCTATTCGGGTAATAAAGAGAGCATGATCTGACCATACTGGTGTATGTCATGACTTTGGCTGTTCTTCCTGCAACAGGAGCTGGGATTGTTCAGCCTGGAGAAAAGGAGGCTCAGGGGTGACCTTATCACACTCTACAGGTACCTTAAAGGAGGCTGTAGTGAGGTGGGGGTTGGTCTGTTCTCCCACGTGCCTGGTGACAGGACGAGGGGGAATGGGCTAAAGTTGTGCCAGGGGAGGTTTAGGTTGGATGTTAGGAAGAACTTCTTTACTGAGAGGGTTGTTAGGCATTGGAATGGGCTGCCCAGGGAAGTGGTGGAGTCACCATCCCTGGAGGTCTTTAAAAGACGTTTAAAGACCTGTAGATGTAGAGCTTAGTGATATGGTTTAGTGGAGGACTGGTTAGTGTTAGGTCAGAGGTTGGACTGGGTGATCTTGGAGGTGTCTTCCAACCTAGGTGACTCTGAGAAACAGAGTTTGAATCAGACCACGTGTGAAATTTGAAAGTTAAGAAATATTAGGGTGGTAAATTTAGCTTTGTTGTAAAGATCTGGATTATAGGAGGCTGTTGCTTCATTTTTAATATTTGATAGTTTTGGTTAAATAAATGCTTTATTTATAGCAGATGAAATTGTTCTCAGAAAATATCATCCTTACCTATAACCACTGCCATGTATAAAACTTCAAAGAAAGTCCTACACTGGCAATCACCTAGTTGAAGAAATAGGAGGTGTACGCAATAGAATTATATATATGTGTGTATATATATATATATATACACACATATATATTTATAATGGTAAGTCAGAAGTCAGTACCAGTCACACTGCAGCCAGTGATGCCAGTACCAGAACACCAAAACACCCCCAGTAAATCACATGATGTGTAAAGCTCATGTGCCTTGCTCTTTCAGCAGGATATAGCATGTAGAAATTCAAAGAATAGAAGTTGCCATCAAAAATCCTGCTGTTCATTTCTCCTTCTTCATTTCTTAATTATAAAGCAGAGAAGTGATTGGAGGAAGGGCCGACATTTTACAGAGCCCGTTGTGGTCTAGATGATCAAAGGATGAGTATGTACTCTTTATTCCCTCTGGTTCTGTAGATTAAATATAACCTGGAAACAGTCTGTATTATCCTTTCCACAGAGACTTATCTTTGAAATCCAGCTACTTTCTTTATTGCCTCATGGTAAAAGAAAGGCAGTGAAAACTATCCCAGCAATTGTCTTCTGAATAAAATGGAAAGATAGCACTATGTAATTCTCAAGTGAATGAAGAGCTGGATTCTCTTTACTTGGAAAAGAAATGTCAAATTTTAAAAGTTATGTAAACTTGTGGCAAGATGTAGGCATGTCTCAGATGAATCATCATAGGAAGGAAGCTGAGTCAAGTCAGTGGCAGCCAGGATCCTTAGCTGAAAGGAAGGGGACACCTCCATCCTTCCTGTGACAGAAAAAATCCACAGTGACCTTTCCACAGTTTCTGTCGCAAGATCAAGATCTCTGTAATGGTGACAGCAGTTTTGAATAGATTGGTGAATTTCCATGAAAAGATTACAGAAAGACAACCCCAAACGCATGCCTGGATAAAGGCTGGCAATAACCTACCAGAGATGATCCGGAAGACCCTTCAGGCAGGAGCTGCGCTGTGTTAGGCATGCAGAGGTTCTGCAGCTGTATGGTGTGCGCAGCCAGGCTGGGGCTCTGTGCACCGCTCTGTGTGCTCTGTACCTCTGGGCTCTGAGCAGGGATGAGCACAGCAGACTAAGACAGATGGTTTTATTGATCTGCTCTACTTGGCAGTCCTGGACCGCACTCAAGACATACAGCAAAACAAATACATTATGGTTGGTTGGTCGGGCTTGCTCTCTAGGCTACGATTTGAAAGAATACAGTGTGTCTGATCCTTCAGAAATGAGCTTGCACTGAGTCTGAGGATGGAAAAGACTCACTTTTTTCACTTTTTTTCTGCTAAGACTATTTCTGGACAGATCCTAGCATTTCATCAATGCAAATCAGTATTTCCACCCACAAGGAATAAGAGCTTAGAGCCAATTCCCCTGTTATTATTTTGTAGTTAAATTGTAAAATCACTGAGAGGCATCAATCAGGACTGGATTAACGTAATGCCAGGCAAAAAAAACAAACAGAACTAGATCACAGTTCCTGTCTCTGATCCCTCCCCCTGCCAAGTTCTTATGGATTTTATATCATTTAAAAAATTATTTGCAGCTCAAATAGAAGGTGCCTATTTTGAAATACCAATTAATGTGCCTTCTCAGTGCATCTGCAGTACATTCATCCATAAAAAATGAGTTTTAAGTGGTATTTTGTGTAGGAAAGATCTAGGACATAACACAGATGTTTCTGGGAGGAAAAATCTCAGTGTTCATTATTAATCACAGCTCTCAGATATGTATAGAGTGGGCAGGATATATCACAGAGGAATAGAGTTAAACTGAGATGTGATGCTTTTTGGCATCTATACCAGGCACGCTTTAAAAGAAACAACCAAATACAAAAATCCCAAACCCCTCATGAACAGCAGCAGCAAATGGTCACTTCGGCAGAGGGTGAGTGATAAATGTCATTCGGACAATAGTCATACAGAATGCCATTATTAGTCGTATTTCATCTAATAATAATAACAATGAAACAGGGACTGAAATAAGTTAAAAAGTCACCTACCTGAACAAGACAGGCACACTCTACTAAGAGTTAAAACAGAAAATATTTGGAGGCAATAACAGTGGACGGTTGGGTGTCTGCGCATGCTTGTTCATGACAACGGTTTTCAGACCTTATAAAACATTAACAGAAGACAAACAGCAAAACTGTTCTTATGTTCCTCTTTACTCAGTCTGCCACATGAGTATGTAGAGTCTTCACATGTGACAGCAGCTTCTCTCAGACAGCTAGTGTTTTCTAGCCATCAAGAGGCATTTAAATAGTACCAGGAGGTATTAGCCATAAACATGGCTAAATGCAATACTGCAAACATGTTCGTGTTAGATTTAAACTTCTAATTGTTACTGCCCGGGTGCCATTGGAATAGATTTAAGACAAAGCTTTTTTGTTAAATTGATGCCTAAGCCACAGGTGGTAAATGGATCTAAAGTTTTTTCCATTTCCAGCACAAACAACTCTTTGATATGTGCAAGAGCTATTTACACTAAACATAAGTAGTCACTCAGTAAACAGAAGCCCATCCTTACACCTGCCATTCATACAAAGCTAGCAAGACAACTTATCTGAGGCCTTCCTTTTTGCCTAAGTTCTCAGCAAGGCCTGGCAACGTTCATTTTTCCAACCAACACCATTTTTCTGTAGGTAACTCAGAGGCTCAGCAGCCAAGCAGAATCTGCTTATGCCGGTACCTGGCTCCAGCCTTTTGGGGTGCCTCAGGCGAAATGCCTTCACCCGTTCTGAAACAGATCTCGGCGGCCTCCTCGCTCTCCTCTGCACAAGACATTGGCAACAAAAGCAGTTGCTGAAGCTGAGTATCTTTTGCATTGCCTTCTCGGAAACCCTGCAAGAGGAAAATTAAGTGTTGGATCAAATAAGATTATTTTACTGGCTAGCCAAAGAGCTTAAAAAATACTGCCTTCTTAAAAAAAAACAACTGCTGTCATAAGCACTTATTAAGCTTATAACACTTTGGTGAAGCAAAGTTAATTTGTAAAGTACTACATAATTCTGTTGCTAATCAAATAGTTTATTTTTACATTTAAAATGAAAGAAAATTAGTATGCAACGATATGTTTCAGGCTAGGCAAACCAGCTCCTTCCACAATGAGGGAAAATGGTGTTATTTGCAAATGTTTCTTTTTTTCATTATGTTTTCAAATATATTTTAAAGTATTTATTTTTATGAGAGTTAAATTGGAAATATATTCAGACTATTATTTTTGAACACAGACGCCCTTTTTGAACAGGTTCATTCACACTCCATCTCTTCAGCCTTCCTCATATTTGTGATAGTGAGGAGGATTCCAGAACTCAGGGCATGCTTGTTACTGTTGCTCATCTAAAGTAAAGCTTATGTCACTGGGTGGTTATCTCAAGAATTATATTCAGTTAGCTTTATACACTGTATTAACACTAAAGAAAACAAGAAAAGCATCAGTGACGTTTATGTTGTACTGACAATGAACAGTAGGTTGCAGTATTGAGGAACATTTTTAGCAATGTGACAGCTGCTGATAAGTAATTAATACTTTTTAATTGGAAAAAAAATCACCATATAAGGTAAGATTGTATGAAAATATGTGAGACTGAACCTGTAGATCCACATATTTAATTTTAAGGTTTTCTTGTTGTTTTTTTTCTGTTTTTTTTTTTTTCTTTTTTTTTTTTTTTTGGAGGGGGGGAGGGGCTATTGGTTCATGACTACTGTACTTCACTTCTACAATAATAATGATTTATAACAAATCATCTTTTCTAAAACCAAAGATAAATTTTCAGCAAAACAATGCATATTGTTTAATGCTTCCACAGTTTGACCATACTAAATATCACAAATAAAAAAAAAAAGAACACACCAAGGTTTTATTGAAGGATGAAATATGAAGCTCAACATGACCACCATTGTTCACAGAAAGGCTGCAGCCTTGCAATCAGAGCCTTCAAGTAAGTTTTTTTGTCCTTCATTGCTGAGTAGGTAAAGAGCCTATTTGTCATGTGTCTTATTTTCCATGAGAATTATATAATGTAACAACAATAAAAAAATCATAGGAAGATAGCTAGGATAACATGGAAGTTATTCCATTGGATGATACTGAGATGAAAAAGGATGAAGAAACCAAGTATTTCTGGTTAAAGATTAGAGTATGTATGTAAGTAGAATGTGAACTCAACAAGAACTTCATTCATTTATCATTAATGTACTAAGGGAAGACAGAATTGAAAGCAAGTTAAAGGACAGGTAAATAAAGCAGGACTGATGGCATACCGAAGTGAAACGACACAGCTCATAGAAACACATTTTGTAACTGACAGAATAGGTTAAACTTTGAGTGTGATATAGGTTAAAGTGACACAGAAAATCAAGTCAGGTGATTATTTAACTGTAACTGTAATATCCCACCAAATAACTGCAATATCCCACCAAAACAAATCTAGGAAACATTTTTGTTAGTGAACACTTCAAGCATAGATATCCAATATAATTATTTAAAAAATACAAATTTATGTGACAACCTAGGTGGTAGTATACATAGGACAGGAATGTTCTACCTATCACACATCTTCACATGCTGCGTCCAGTAGCCAAAATGTTGCTGATCCCTGAGATACTTTCTGACATTTACAGTGTTGTATATGATATATTGTAAAGTTGTAAAGGGAGTAAAATACGTTTCAAAGAGAGTAAAATATGGTTTTTTTTGTTTTGTTTTGTTTTTTGTTTTTTTAATAAAAAACTAGATATAAGCCCTCTAAATTATGAGTGTGGCTCACAATTGTAGCTCTCCCTGCAATTAATATTCAGGAACTATACAGAGAAGCAACAGGTCAGGTTTAAAAAATATTCTTGCAACTAAAATAAAGCAAGGAATTAGGAATTTATAATTCATTAGACATCTTATCAGACACCCACATCCAGTGGATGATAAAAAAACAAACAAACAAACAAACAAAAAATACAACACTTTCTAATGTTTCTGAGCAGACAGAAATAAGCTAATGAGATTACAAATGTTTCTGCATTGCTGCATGAAGATATTCCAGCCAAGCTTCCAGTATGAGTGGATTTGCATGCCTGTGGGTAATGTAACCCACAGCTTCTTGAAAGGTATTCTTGCTTCTCTCCTTATGAAGCTACTTAAAGAGTATGAATATACAAGAATGTGAGAGGTTGTATCAGGTGTCTCTTCTAGAAGGCAAAGGTCCTGCCTACATAATATTTATTCTTGATTTATTTTAATTAAATTTTTGCAGATTCACATTTACAAAATGTACACTAATAATCAAAGCATACAAATTAGATGTTAAAATACAATGGTTAATAACAGAAGAATAACAGACAATGTCATGGGTCGTAGAATACTGTATGTTAAGACTCCATTTTCTTGAACTACTTAAAGTGCAAATATTATTTCCTATTTACAACATAGCTTAGCTGCTTGACATTCAGAGATAATATCTAACCTTGTTATTAATGCTATTGATCCTATAAATCTCCCAGGACAATCTTCACTGGATAGAACCTTGTCCTCAATATTGCAGTATTTGCTCTTAAGACAGGAAACACACTTGTTTATTCAAAACCACTGCAGGATTCTTAGAGAAATAAATGTTGTAACAATAAAATATAACAAAGTGAAAAATCTTAAGCCCTTAAGAGTTTATTTATATTAAAAGTTAAATACATTGCTATTATTTTAAACACATTTTCTAAACAGTTACCTAAAAAGAAGGAAGGAGAGAGGACTGATTTAGCAATTGCTTATTACTGAAAATTTCAAAGCATCTAAGTTGATTTATCTAAATGAGTGGGAGTTAGTCAGAAAGACAGTCATGAAAATGCTAGACCCTATATGAATTTGAAACACTTTAAATAGCTTTAAAAAACATTCAAATTATATGCAGAACTTATTTCAACAAGGGTTAAAATACAGTGAAAGTAACACCGTTGAAAATCTTTGCAACTACATTCCTCAAGGACCACTGAAAGAGAAGGTATTTTATAGAGCTGCACCATATATTCTGTCCTGAAGATCTGGCATGTTACCAAAAGGAAATTAATTCATGACAAAGTACTTGTGCTATGAAAGCTGTTGCCTTTTCTGGAAAGCTCAATTGTAGCAACCAGCAGCAAAAGACTCCCAACAGATTTTAAACTGCCGAGATCAGCATGCAGAGGTAACTGACTTTTCAGCTAGTCAGTGCTTTAGTGCTTTTTATCAGTTTATCCACAGTCACAAAGATGCTTAAATAGTATGCTTCAGAAATCCCAAATTAGGTAGTTTTATAGCATTTCTCTTTGAATGCAGTAAATGTAGTCGGTTTTGTGTGTGTGTTTCTTTTTTTGGGGGGAATAGGATATTCTCACAAATTTTATCCAACCAGCAAAAGTATCTTTGCTGTTTTCTATTTACAGTCATTCCTTTTTAAAAGGGCTTTGTACTAACAGATTGAGAGCTCGGCAACAACAAACTTACTTTTTAATGTCTGTATATGTTTGGACAAAACAAGACATATATTTTGCTTTGTGACTACTAGGATGATTTAACAGGTTAATTGCTGGAAAGAAAACCAAAAGAATGGACAGCTAGTTTCATCGTATAATTTTTCAAAACTATTGTGAAAATTTGCATATGATTGTAAACTGTCAGAACAGAAACTTGGTTTTTATTACATAAATCTGCACGTGACTTGTGCACCAAGCCACAACAAGCCTCTACTCAGCCCTGATCAGGCCTCACCTGGAGTACTGGTCCATTATTGCTCTTTTTGGACTCTACAGTGACTACATAATTCAGACAACTTCATGTTGTAATTTTTCAGTCACAAACCAAGTCTGGGCTCCCCGGTACAAAAAAGACAGGGATCTCCTGGACAGAGTCCAGTGGAGGGCCACAGACAGGATACAGAACCTGGAGCATCTCCCCTAGGAGGAAAGGCTGAGAGACCTGGCTCTGTTCAGCCTGCAGAAAAGAAGACTGAGAAGGGATCTTATCTAGAAATACCTGAGGTGTGGGAGACACAGGGATATGGCCAACCGCTTTTCAGAGGTCTGTGGGGACAGGACAAGGGGCAATGGCCACAAAATGGAGCACAGGAAGTTCCGCACCACTACGCGAAAGAACTTCTTCACGGTGAGGGTGACGCAGCACAGGGACAGGCTGCCCAGGGAGGCTGTGGAGTCTCCTTCTCTGGAGATATTCAAGGCCCGTCTGGACGCCCACCTGGGCAGCCTGCTATAAGGAACCTGCTTTGGCAGGGCGGTTGGACCCGATGATCTCTGGAGGTCCCTTCCAACCCCTACAATTCTGGGAAACGAGCCCCACAACACCTAGCTTTCTCTATCTTCTGTTTAACCTATTGGAGTAACAGCTCCATTAATACAATGTTTCCACAGGCTTCTCACACTTGGATTACCCCTAACAATTGAAAACAGGAAGATGCAGTCTTTCTATACCTGGCTTGCATCGATAAGAACCCCTGCTTTTGAAGACGACATCGAACGGCGAGTTGCGTAGCGGGGCCTTGGTCCTTCCACAGTCCACAGACTCAAAAGTTTGCAGAGCGGAAGCTTTGCAGAGCTGCACGAACACTGAAGATCCAGTTCTGCAAGAAGCTGATGCCAGAGCTACGTGGCACCGGGCAGTTTGGGTGAGGAAGAAAGAGACTGGCATTCTCACGGTGCATGGTTTAACCGAGTTTAGTCCTGTGGGCTGTGTCAACAGAACTGGCTTTGGTTTGTACCCTTGCAGGACACTGAGGACCCAGTTTCAGGTCTGTGGGCAGCACGGCTAAGCGGGCAGTGTACTCTGTGTCACCGGGGACAGAGGAGGGATCGACTGATGGGCAATGTCAGTGTGCCCTGCACAATGCTGCCGCCACCTTGCTGGAGCAGTTGGCGTGCTCCTAGCGCCAAAACGTGCCTCTTGGAGGGCCGGGGGCAAGGCGAGGCAGAGCTCCAAGACGAGGTGGTGTCAGGAAAGCCTCATGGCTCCTGCCAGGCACTGCGCCAGGCCTCAGCCCTGGGAGGCCAGCCCCGCCCTGCGGCCTCCTGGCGCCCATCGGCTGCCACAGCTCCATGCTGCCTAGCAACAAGCGCCAGCGGCCTCGCTACTGGCTGCGCCCAGAGGCGCCAAGGCAGGCGGCCAATGGGGCGGCGCCTGGCCGTGATGGAGCAGAGATGTCACAGGGCAGGGTGGCTGACATGGTGCTGGGTGTGCTGGGGCTGCGGCACTCCGGCGATGGTGGCGCACAGGCGAGGCGCGGCCTTTGCGCTGCTCGTGGCCCCTGAGGAGTGCTGCTGTGTGCAGCTCTCGGTGTTGTCTTCACTGGGTGACCCTGCAGGAGGGTGTCGTCGTGCACCTTTCGGTGTTCTTATTGCGGCAGCCCTGAGGAGATCTGCACCATCCAGCCTTTGGGGTTCTTCGCCATGTTTTCCCTGAGGAGTGCTTCATCAATCAGCTTTTTGTATTTTCTTCACTGTGGCGCTTGAGGAGTAATTCTTCGTGGAGCTTTTTGGGGTTTCTTCACCTTGTGGTCCCTGAGGAGTTCTTCATCGTTCAGCTGTTCGGGATCTCTTCACCACGTTTCCTCTAAGGAGAGCTTCATCATCCAGCTTTTGGTGTTTCTCCACTGCAGCCTCTGAGGAGTGTCTTCTTGAGCAGCTTTTGCTATTTTCTTCACTACATCGCTGAGGAGCTCTTCATCGTGCAGCTTTTGGGGGTTTTCCCCACACCACGTTTCCCCACAGGAGTGCTTTTTGCATTTTCTTCACATCAATCAGCTTTTTGCATTTTCTTCACTGTGGCGCTTGAGGAGTAATTCTTCGTGGAGCTTTTTGGGGTTTCTTCACCTTGTGGTCCCTGAGGAGTTCTTCATCGCGCAGCTTTTGGGCTTCTCTTCACTTTGCGACTCCGGAGGAATGCGTCATCGTGCAGCTTGTGGTGTTTTCTTCACTACGGCCCTGAGGAGTTCATCGTGCAGCTTGTGGTTTTTTGTTCTACTCGGCCTTGAGGAGCTCTGCACCATCCAGCCTTTGGGGTTCTTCGCCGTGTTTTCCCTGAGGAGAGCTTCATCATGCCCATTTTGGTGTTGTTTTCCCCTTCCAGCCCCTGAGGAGTGCTTCATCTTCTAACATTTGGTGCTTTTTTTTTTTCATTCTAGGTCCTGAGGAGTGCTTCTGCGTGCAGCTTTTGGCGTATTCTTCATTGCGGCCCACGAGGAGTTCTTCATCGTTCAGCTTTTCGGGATCTCTTCACCACGTTTCCACTTTAGGAAAGCTTCATCGTCCAGCTTTTGGTGTTTCTCCACTGTAGCCTCTGAGGAGTGCCTTCTTGAGCAGTTTTTGGTGTGTTCTTCGCTACGGCCCTGAGGAGCTCTTCATCATGCAGCTTTTCTGGTTCTCTTCACTTTGGCCCTTGAGGATTGCTTTGTCGAGCAGCATTTGGTGTTTTCTTCACTGCGGCCCTGAGGAGTTCTGCACCATCCAGCCTTTGGGGTTCTTCTCCGCGTTTTCCCTGAGGAGTTCTTCATCATGACAATGTTGGTGTTGTTTTCACCTTGCAGCCCCTGAGAAGTGCTTCGTCTTCTAACATCCGGTGTTTTTTTTTCTCATTCTAGGCCCTGAGGAGTGCTTCTGCATGCAGCTTCTGGCGTATTCTTCATTGCGGCCCACGAGGAGTTCTTCATCGTTCAGCTGTTCGGGATCTCTTCACCATGTTTCCACTTTAGGAGAGCTTCATCATCCAGCTTTTGGTGTTTCTCCACTGCAGCCTCTGAGGAGTGCCTTCTTGAGCAGCTTTTGCTATTTTCTTCACTACATCGCTGAGGATCTCTTCATTGTGCAGCTTTTGGGGGTTTTCCCCACACCACGTTTCCCCACAGGAGAGCTTCATCAATCAGCTTTTTGCATTTTCTTCACTGTGGCGCTTGAGGAGTAATTCTTCATGGAGCTTTTTGGGGTTTCTTCACCTTGTGGTCCCTGAGGAGTTCTTCATCGCGCAGCTTTTGGGCTTCTCTTCACTTTGCGACTCCGGAGGAATGCGTCATCATGCAGCTTGTGGTGTTTTCTTCACTACGGCCCCGAGGAGTTCATCGTACAGCTTGTGGTGTTTTCTTCTACTCGGCCACATTTTGGTGTTGTCTTCACTACGGCCCTTAGGAGCTCTGCACCATCCAGCCTTTGGGGTTCTTCGCCATGTTTTCCCTGAGGAGAGCTTCATCATGCCCATTTTGGTGTTGTTTTCCCCTTCCAGCCCCTGAGAAGTGCTTCATCTTCTAACATTTGGTGCTTTTTTTTTTCATTCTAGGTCCTGAGGAGTGCTTCTGCGTGCAGCTTCTGGCGTATTCTTCATTGCGGCCCATGAGGAGTTCTTCATCGTTCAGCTTTTTGTGATCTCTTCACCACGTTTCCACTTTAGGAGAGCTTTATCGTCCAGCTTTTGGTGTTTCTCCACTGCAGCCTCTGAGGAGTGCCTTCTTGAGCAGTTTTTGGTGTGTTCTTCATTACATCGCAGAGGAGCTCTTCATCGTGCAGCTTTTTGGGATTTTCCCACACCACGTTTCCCCTGAGGAGGGCTTCACTATTCAGCTCGTCGTGTTTTCTTCACTGTGGCACTTGAGGAGAAATTCTTCATGGAGGTTTCTGGAGTTTCTTCTGCGTGTGGCCCCTGAAGTGTGCTTCTGCGTGCGGCTTTTGGTGTGTTCTTTGCTACGGCCCTGAGGAGTTCTTCATCGTGCAGCTTTTCTGGTTCTCTTCACTTTGGCCCTTGAGGATTGCTTTGTCGAGCAGCATTTGGTGTTTTCTTCACTGCGGCCCTGAGGAGTTCTGCACCATCCAGCCTTTGGGGTTCTTCTCCGCGTTTTCCCTGAGGAGTTCTTCATCATGACAATGTTGGTGTTGTTTTCACCTTCCAGCCCTTGAGAAGTGCTTCGTCTTCTAACATTTGGTGTTTTTGTTCTCTCATTCCAGGCCCTGAGAAGTTTTTCATCGTGCAGCTTTGGGTGCTTTCTTCACTACGGCCCTTGAGGAGTTCTTCATCGTGCAGCTTTTGGTGTTTTCTACAGTGAGGCGCTTTTTGGCATCTCCCATGTCTGCAGCCAGACCGACAGCTCCGTGCCTGACGTATGAAGAAGCACATTCTTCTGTTTGTTTTCAATCTGCCAACCGATCATTTCCTGTAGAGCTGTCTTTTTTGTACTGGGAGGTGCCATGTTCTGTCATGCTGCTATAAATCTCTTTCAAACCATTTCCGAGTTCTCTTGCCTCATGTACTGGGTTTACGTGGCAAGGTTTTGGTAGCGGGGGGGCCATCAGGGTGGGTTCTGCGAGAAGAATCCAGAAACTGCGCCATGGTAGAGAAGGGCCCGCTGCTGGCCACAGCCAGCCCAAGAAGCGCTGTTGTTTGCGCGCCTCTGAGAGGCCAGATTTAAGAAAGGTTAAAAAGATAAATAAAAAATTGCTGCAGAAGAGCAGCTGGGAGAGAGGGAGGAATGAGAAACAGCCTTGCAGACGCCAAGGTCAGTGAAGAGGGAGGGGGAGAGGTGCTCCAGGCGCCGGAGCCTGCAGCCTGTGCTGAGGACCACGGTGAAGCAGGCTGTCCCCCTGCAGCCCATGGTGTACCACGGTGGAGCAGGGTTCCACGCTGCAGCCCGCGGATGAGACCCCGGTGGAGCAGGGGCAGAGAGCGACTGAGAAGGAGCGGCGGAGACAAAGCGCTACAGACTGACCGCAGCCCCCATTGCCCCGCTCCCCTGAGCCGCTCGGGGGGAGGAGGTGGGAGAGGGTGCACCGGGGGGGAAAAATCTTACTGTCTCCCTACTCTGAGTCTGCTTTGCCCATCACGATACCTGCTGAGTGATCGCCCCGTCCTTATCTCAGCCCTTGAGCCCTTGGCATCGGATTTTCTCTCCCTTTCCCTTTCAGGAGGGGGAGTGAGAGAGCGGCCGGGCTGGAACTCGGCTGCCCACCCAAGGAAAAGCACCACACAGTAACACCTAAACTAAAGTCCCTTTGCTGCAACAGAAGTCCTTTCTTCCTTGTCCCACATCTATGGCCTAGGGAGAAGTTTGCTCGCTTTTTATTTGCAGCATCCTTCTCCACAGCTCGGTTCTGCCTGCTCTTGACATTAAAGCCTTAGTCCAGTAATCCAATGGTTAATCCTTCCTTAGAGACCATGTTTCCTAAAAGTCTGATCCTAAGAAGGGTCGTTCTTAGCATCGCTTCCTGGGTTCCTTGGGTGCTTTCTGCTTGGTGTGTGTGTTCCTTGAAATACAATCCTCAGAAACGGACACAATCTCAGTGGAAAATTTCACAGTAGACCCCGCGCTCTGGATAGAGCAGTCTTCCGTCAGCCGCTCCCTCTCACCTTCTTCAATCTGCTGATGGGAGCACGAGGTGGAGGGTGTCGAAGGCTTTCTGAAGGCGACACGTGGGGGTCTTCCCTGAGCGAGGTGTCCCGCTGTCAGAGAAGGAAACGGCTCTGTTGTTTGTTTCTCACCATCGGCACTTTGTTGCAGTTTCAGCTGTGATTGCCTAACTACACATAACCTATTGGATTATTTCTTTGAGTGTTTTTGCAGGAGTGGACATTTAACTCATTAGTTCAAATAGTGAGATCATGTTCATGCCATTCACTTACTTTTCAGCCGAATGCAACTTTTCATAGCATTTGCTAGCGTTGCAAGGGCCCTGCCATGACCGCTCTCCTCTTAAGGCACCCCCAGTGCTAAGGAGATGGGGAAAGACTTTGGGAGTGCATTTTGTGTCTTCCCAGTGGGATGCCGATGCGCTAAACTTCTCTATCACGGAGCATGATATGAATCTCCAAACCAAGCAACAACAACACAACAAAATCCAAAGGCTCTTGCTACTGTCTCCCATGATATCCTGCTAACAAAGCTGACAAAGCCTGGGACAGAAGAGCGGACAGTAAGGTGGGTTGAGAACTGGCTGACTGGCCGAGCTCGGAGGGTGGTGATCGGCGGCGCAGAGTCCGGTTGGAGACCTGTGACAAGCTCAGGGGTCGGTGCTGGGTCCCGTCTTGTTTGACAGCTTCATCAACGACTCTGATGAGGGAACAGTGTCCACCCTCAGCAAGTATATGATACATATACGCTGTATCATACGCTGATGATACAAAGCTGGGAGAAGTGGCCGGCACACCAGAAGGCTGTGCTGCCATTCAGCGAGACCTGGACATGGAGCACAGGAAGTTCCGCACCACTATGCGAAAGAACTTCTTCACGGTGAGGGTGACGCAGCACAGGGACAGGCTGCCCAGGGAGGCTGTGGAGTCTCCTTCTCTGGAGATATTCAAGGCCCGTCTGGACGCCCACCTGGGCAGCCTGCTATAAGGAACCTGCTTTGGCAGGGGGGTTGGACCCGATGATCTCTGGAGGTCCCTTCCAACCCCTACAGTTCTGTGATTGGATGGAAGGGTGGAAATATTCCAAAGACTTGGCTGAACTTGTATTATGCATCATATGGTAACAGTTGCTGATGGAAATACTTAAGAGAGAACTTGGGGTAGGATTATGAAAGAAATGCAACGCTGCACCATCTGCAACACACAGTGCGTTAAGCGCAAAAACGCCGCGCGCCGCCCCTGACGCGTGTGGCCTCGAAGGCGGGAAGCGCCGCCGGGCCGCGCGCACCACCCCGCCTCGCGCCGCGGCCGTTGCACCGCCGCCTCCGCTCCCGCCGCAATACGATCACCACGGCAACCGACCGGCGCTGGTGCGGCCGCGGGGCATCCTGGGAGTTGTAGTTCCTCTCCGCCCGCTGCCCCCTGGCCGCGCGGTGAGCAAGGGTCCCGCCGGAACTCGCATCCCCACGAGGCGCCGCGAGGGCCGGGGCGGGGACGCGGCGCTGGCAACGAAAGGCGGGCGGGAGGGCAGTGCCCAGCCCTCAGCGGGGGCCGCGGTTCCCTCAGCAGGCTGTTGCTGAGGTTTTCCTCTCAGGTTCCCGTGGAGGGTGGAGGAGCTGAGGGCGGGGAGCGTTGCCGGCGCTGTGAGGGTGTGAGAGCCGCTATCGACACGCTGGTCTCCGCTCGGGGCAGGCAGCGAACGTGAGGCGGTGCTGTGTGGGGAAAGGCACGCGGGTCAGCCTCGTAGCGGGGAGTTTATCCCTGGCTTCCATCTGGCGCTGCGCTGTGGTGCCTGGCTGAATGAGCCGTGGGGTTTTCGCCTCGGATTCAGCATTCGCCTTCCTGTGATTGTGGCCGAGTTTCTGGAGGGCTGGGTTTGGTCTCTCGTTGAGTGATACTACAAAGCGATGGATGGCTCACCACAACGTGCAGCAACCATGCTCGCCTGGTGATGACAACACAAATCCTGCTCTAGATGAAACAGAAAAGCAAGGAAGTGTGTCCCTGGGAAATACTGCTCCAGTGGACAGCAGTAAACCAAGAAATGCATGCAGCATCACCTCCTCCTGCCCCCCTAAAATAGGGCAAATTGGAGTGGTTTGTGACTGAAAAATTACAACATGAAGTTGTCTGAATTATGCAGTCACTGTAGAGTCCAAAAAGAGCAAGTTTTGGAGTCTGGGGAATAAGGATAGATAGGGTAATATCATATCATATTTATTCTGGATGTTGTATGTAAATCCTCTTTCCATAGTACATTATATGAGGACTGAGAGCATTGGATCCTGCTGGAAAGGCTTAGGAGACCCTAACCCCTCAGTGCTGCCACAGCACACATCCAAGCAGTGTCCCCCCCCAGTCAAAGTAGTCCCCCTGCATTTTAAATACACATGCATTCTGCGGTTTGAAAACACGGTGTTTTTTTTTTTTTTTTTTTTTTTTTTTTTTTCTTTCCCGTTTTTTTTTTCCCCCTCTCTTTCAGTTTTGATCCAAAGATAGAAATCTTAGCAAGAAGAACACCCGGGAAGCTTTTTGCAGGAAGACGAGAAGGTGCAATACGAGAGCTGCAGCAGGGAGCCTTTGGCAGGTGGCGGTGACGCACAGAAGTTACTTTGCCTTCGGAAAGCAAAAAGCCCTGTCTGCTGTTTATGTAGGTGTATTTTTGTTATCTCCCTTCTTCCGCAAGAAGTTGCCGGGGCCGCGCAGCAGCGGGGAGCGGCGGCGGCTCGCCCTGGGCGGCAGCAGATTATGGTGGCAGCGCAGCAGGAGGAGCGGCGGCGGCGGTAGCAGCAGCCCCGATCCGCGAATGCGTTTTGCATTTACGGTCGTCGCTGGCAAGTGCCACCTGAAGATTCAGCAGCTGGGCAAGGACCGCTATCGTTTTAAAGGGGAAAACCCCGACGGGGAAGGAGTTAACGGGAGGAGGGGGCAGCGCCAGGTTTTGTGCGTGCTTGTGGGGAGAGGGGATTGGTTATCATGGCGGATCGGACAGCTCCTAGATGCCAGCTCCGTCTGGAGTGGGTTTACGGGTACAGGGGTCACCAATGCCGCAACAACCTGTACTACACGGCGGGCAAAGAGGTAGTCTACTTCGTGGCTGGAGTCGGCGTGGTTTATAACACCAGAGAGCACAGCCAGAAATTCTTCCTAGGGCACAACGACGATATTATCAGGTAAGGGGGTTGACTTTTCTTGTGGTGGGGCGGGGTGGGGTTTAAAAGGAAGGGAGGAGAATGTAGGGCTGGCAGAATACCCCCCTCCTCGTTTCTCACAGCTCCGCTTGTACCTGTCGTTTTAAAGCAGCTCAGATTTGTTATCAGCTGTCTGGGTAAAAGCTGGGTATCTAGATTTGATTATTATTAGCACAGCTTCAAAACGTTGCTATAATAACACAGAAGGTAAGTTTTTCTGTTGCACTGCACCAAAGGCAAAATAGATTATTTCTATATAGAAATGCAGTGGGAAGATCTTAGTGCAACAGTGCTGCAAAATTGTGGATCCAGCAGCTAATCTCCCCAGCGCTGGGAACCTGTATCACCGATTCTGATGTCTTAGATAAGGAAGGTGTAGTTCTCTTTACACCCAGCACAAGAGTGCCATAAACCTGGCCATAAACATACCGTTCTGAAAATTTCCCTGAAAAATCAAGTAGAGCTGTTGGTACTCCAATCAAAATAATTCCGAGTGTGCTGGTGCAAGATGGCTACAAAAGCACAGGTCTTGCTACTGATCTTGCTAATTTCTTGTCTTTCTTTCAATTTCTGCTTAAAAAGTGAATTTAATTGATGTTACCATACTACAGAAATACTAATTTTATTGCACCACACAAAGTAACACAACAAAAATGTGGTTCCAGAGCTCAAGATAGCCTTTTAAATAATGTTATAGAAATTAAGTCAGTAAATAGAAAATTAATGTTGTCTCCACTCCTGCTCTATTCCTGACAAAAACCTGAAACTAGAATATCCTCATAAAGGGAGTTGCATGGTAATGACACTCCTCTGAGCACAGCTAGCTGCTGCCCTCCCTATTCACCTGAATTCAGAATGAATGAAGCATTTGCTTGATCAAAATAGTCCCAGGTGGCTCATGATGCGGTAGTACTGTGGAAATATATGCTGAAGTCAGAGTTCTGACACTGGGTAACAAAATCACATAATTGTCATACAATCATTCTGGAGTCTTGTTTACAGAAAACCATCCACTTTTCCCAGTGAGAGCTTGGCTGCCGTGTCTCCTAGTAGCGTTTTTCTCCTCCCTTTTATAATCTGAGTTAAAGCAGTGCCATTTCAAGAAAATTCTGTGCATGTGGTTACAAGTTTATTGTGGTTTCCAAGGTGTTACCACTTCCAGAAGGTTATTCAAACAGACTATTATGTGTTCAGATAATTAAGAGAGGAATGACTATTTCAGATGCATCCATGGTATCATGAAATGCAAGTTTTCTTTACTGCAGGGACATAATTTTTGATACTCTAGGGGATATGAAGTGTAATCCATATAGAGAGCAGTATGTGTAAGCTAGTGTTTGAATTCTCAATAAATACTAGAAAGATAACTTGTCAAGACACAGCTGCGTGTATCCCCTATTTTTTTTATACTTGATAACACTTCCCTGCCAAACCCAACTGTGTTGGACAACTTCTGTGCCTTGTCTTTTAAAACATCTCATATTAGGATACCACTTTTCGGCAGTGTCACATTTAGAGCTTAAAATGGGAATAGGAAGATTGTGAGTGCCTTGTATTTGTACTTTGATACTAACTGTGTTTGGTCTACTTTTTTTTTTTTTTTTTTTTTTTTAAGAAAACTAGCAATCACCTGTTCAAATTAGCAGGTGTTTTGGGGATTCATTGTCTGTTCAGTTAGCGTTTAACTAATGCTTTTGAATGAAGAGTTTTCTTTCATCTTGACCTGGACCAGAGAATTCTCTAGGATGACCATAGTTTCTGTAGAGGATGAAATGTTTTGTCCCAGAAAGCATAAACAGGGCCCAAGATGTCAGTTGATTTCCATTTTTAGTGGCCAAGAAAAGTTGCTGTCATAAGGGTTTTAAGGAAGGAAAAAGTTGTTGTTTAAGTGTCTCCGAAATGTTGCTAGAATATTCTGTTGTCGGCATCTGTTAATGTTTGCCTCTTCTGCCTTTGATGTGCTTTGTAGACCTTATTGTGGAATATCCCATCACTGTCAGTACTTTAAAGTCAGTGGTTCCTTGTATTGAGTATTGCTGATATATGTAATAAATGCAGGAATTTAAATGATTGCACTTCAGGCTTCACAGCATCAAATAGAGTTGAATGAGATGAATATAATTTTCCTGCTTTTCTGCTTTTGTTGTAATCTTATTTCCCTGAGGCTACCTTCTCAGGTAGACTACCTTCTCAGGTAGTGCACGTATTTGCAGTCCAACAGACTACTTCCTAAGGAGGTTTGAAACATACTTAAGAAAAAAAAAAAAGAAGAAGAGGAAAAAAAAAAAAAAAAAAAAGGAAGAAAAAAGTAGAACTTGCAGACTTTGGAAAAGATTGCAGAATCATTAAGACTGTAAATCCTTTAAGTGTGCAGAACCCCTTCCAGTGGTTGCCATTAGCTCGTCCCATGCTGAAAGCTTTCAGCAAATACTAGTTTGTGGAAATAAATGATGAAGCCGTTATTCAGAGTGTTGAGAACATGTGCATTACCTTAAAAAGTTTACTACAACCATGAAAGCAGATACCTTCCCTTGGTGAAAAGGTCACATGTAAAGGCATATGCTCACTGTTTTCACAATTTTAATAGTCTCATCTCTTGCTTTGTATCAAGGTAATGCAGTTGGATGTAATTTAATTTTGTCTATAATAGACCAGGCTATTGGATTAATGGAGAAATGATTTATATATGAAAAGTTTCCTTTGTATAAGGGACTTAATGCACTGCACTTGGCTAGTAAGGTATGTAAGGATGGTAGTAAGGATGTTCAGGGTGTGATCAAGGGTATGAACAAGTGAGTTCTGAAGTTCATTTCTTGTGTGAGGCAACTGCAAGGTGCTGTACTTCCGAGCTCATCCTCCTTTAAACTTCCTAATGAGATACAGTTCTGGACTGCAGAGTTTAACTTTGAAGTGAGTTCTGCTTTGTGGAGGGGTTGGACTGGCTGCCCTCCAGAGCTCCCCTTCAAGCCTAAAGCATTTTATGATTCTTTTGTTACTTCCCATCATATAATGTTATTCTTCTTGCACATTAATTAAGTATTTCTGAATAGCTAATGCTATTGTTTATCAAGTACTGTCATTATAAAACAGGATGAGAGCATGTGGTTGAAATGGGTAGAATTGGTTCTGGTCTCTGACTACTAATGAGTTTTATCTGGACCCTAAAAATGCATGCCAGTTATGAAGTTTGCAGCTTTGATGGTCAAGCATGACCTAGCAGCCTGGGGGTGTGAAGGTTGGAATATTCCTGTTTTCTCTAAGCTGAGAGCCCTGTGTTTTACTCTAATGCCTATACTACAGACCACAAAGCAATCCTGAAGTTGCTTGCATGGTAGCTCTGTTTGTTCTTGAAACGTGATCTAGCTGAAGCATCGTAGCTGATGTGTAATAGCTATGTCCAAGTCTAGCTATTGCAACATTTTCATGTAGAAAGGGTAGTACAGATTGTCATTATGCACATAACTTATTTTTCATTGAATTTGGTCATTTGTGTTTTACAGGATTAGGTTTTGGAAGTTGGAGACTTTTCCTTCCTGAGTAACTTAGAAGTGGGCTTTACAGCAGGCCATTGTAATGGCTGTAAGTTAACATCTCAGCAAGAATGTTGCATCCGTGTAGTGTTACTGCCTTCAATGAAATTCATGTAGGATTTATGTTTAGTATTACTGCTTGCAAGACTGGATCATAAGTTTTGACTGTAATTGAACTCTTGCAAAAAGAACAGGTTTTCTTACTCTTATTGTGCGTTACTTTTATAACAGCAAGCAATTAGATGTTTCCTTGTTTTCATTGCCAATAATGTCTGCAATATTGAACAGTTTTCCTGGATATGCAAAAACTCACTGAGAGAACACCTTTTACATTGTACTGAAGACTTCATCTACAATTAGTAGGTTTCTCATTGTTTCTACCTTACATTCTGAACGAGATTGTGAGTTGTTAAGAACAACTTAATAATGATACGACGCTTATGTTTAACTTGACAGATACCTTCATGTATATGATATGTTGTGGTATTATGCAGTGTGGTATATGGATGTGGTATTATGCACGTTATATCACATTATGTGATTTTTTTAAAAAATCACATTTCACTTTCTAACTGGCTTAAAACAAGTCACCTGTAAGGTAGGGAGGGATCTGCACAAGAGACTGCTCCCTTTCTCAGGCACCTCTGTGGTGTTTGCTGCCTGGGCGTGTTACCTGGAAAGCCAGCCTATTATCTGTGGATACCAAAGCATGTTGTTTATGTAAGGCTGCTTACGATGTAATAGCGATGTAGGATTTATCAGAATATTGCTGTAAGTATGCTGGTGTACGTGTTCTACTGTGCTGACAGATTGAGATTAAAAATGCGGATGTGCCAATAGTTATGAGATTTACTTTGCTGTGAGAATGACTGGGGGCCTGGTTTGTTCTTTAGAGTGCTCTTTTCAAGAAGCTGGATTCTTATTAGAACGTGACTGTTTTCTTGTCTTTCTGTAGTTGGGGGGAAAAAAGAAATATGATTGCTTGAGGCAATGTCATATGTTGTTGACAGAGGAGGGCAGACCCAGGAAACTACAGGCCTGTCAGTTTGACCTCAGTGCCAGGAAAGCTCATGGAGCAGATCCTCCTGAGAGTCATCATGCAGCACTTGAAGGGGAAGCAGGCGATCAGGCCCAGTCAGCATGGCTTTATGAAAGGCAGGTCATGCCTGACGAACCTGATCTCCTTCTATGACAGAGTGACGCGCTGGGTGGATGAGGGAAAGGCTGTGGATGTGGTCTACCTTGACTTCAGCAAGGCTTTTGACACCGTCTCCCACAGCATTCTCCTCAAGAAACTGGCTGCTCTTGGCTTGGACTGGCGCACGCTTCGTTGGGTTAGAAACTGGCTGGATAGCCGGGCCCAAAGAGTCGTGGTGAATGGAGCCAAGTCCAGTTGGAGGCCAGTCACTAGTGGCGTCCCCCAGGGCTCGGTGCTGGGGCCGGTCCTCTTTAATATCTTCATCGATGATCTGGACGAGGGCATCGAGTGCACCCTCAGTAAGTTCGCAGATGACACCAAGTTAGGTGCGTGTGTCGATCTGCTTGAGGGTAGGAAAGCTCTGCAGGAGGATCTGGATAGGCTGGACCGATGGGCTGAGGTCAACTGCATGAAGTTTAACAAGGCCAAGTGCCGGGTCCTGCACCTGGGGCGCAATAACCCCAAGCAGAGCTACAGGCTGGGAGAGGAATGGTTGGAAAGCTGCCAGGCAGAGAAGGACCTGGGAGTGATGGTGGACAGTCGGCTGAATATGAGCCAGCAGTGTGCTCAGGTGGCCAAGAAGGCCAACGGCATCCTGGCTTGTATTAGGAACAGCGTGACCAGCAGGGCTAGGGAGGTGATCGTCCCCCTGTACTCAGCTCTGGTGAGGCCGCACCTCGAGTACTGTGTTCAGTTTTGGGCCCCTCGCTACAAGAAGGACATCGAGGTGCTTGAGCGGGTGCAGAGAAGGGCGACGAAGCTGGTGAGGGGCCTGGAGAACAAGTCCTACGAGGAGCGGCTGAGGGAGCTGGGCTTGTTCAGCCTGGAGAAGAGGAGGCTCAGGGGTGACCTTATTGCTCTTTACAGATACCTTAAAGGAGGCTGTAGAGAGGTGGGGGTTGGCCTGTTCTCCCACGTGCCTGGTGACAGGACGAGGGGGAATGGGCTTAAGTTGAGCCAGGGGAGTTTTAGGTTAGATGTTAGGAAGAACTTCTTTACAGAAAGGGTTGTGAGGCATTGGAACAGGCTGCCCAGGGAAGTGGTGGAGTCACCATCCCTGGAAGTCTTCAAAAGACGCTTAGATGTAGAGCTTAGGGATATGGTTTAGTGGAGGGCTGTTAGCGTTAGGTTGGAGGTTGGACTCGATGACCTTGAGGTCTCTTCCAACCTAGAAAATTCTGTGATTCTGTGATTCTGTGATTCTGTGACAATAGTAAACGTAATTTTGGAATAAATAAATTGATGGCAGAGGTTCGCAAATGAAACCCCCAAAGTGAAAATACCAAAAATGTACTTGAATAGTTTTATTCAAATTTATGTATTATAATATTTATGCTTATAGAGGGTGCTTATTTGAGTGGATATAAATAATTAAAATTTACGTAGAATTGCCACCTTCTTGATGGCAAGTTACAGCATTTGTTTCCTATAAAATGATACTCAAGTTAATGTTTTTATTTCTTGTAATTGTATGGAAAATTGTACTGTCTGTAGCTTGTGTTTAACCTGGACTTTAGTCACAGAAGGACAGGCTGAAACTGTCCTTCTTCAGGACACCTGAAACTTAGCAACCAAAAAATTAGGAAAGTAGCAATGAAGCCAAACGAGACTTTTAACAACAGAATTTCCAGATGTGTTTCCTATGCAGGTGCTATACAGGTACCAAAGCAAAGCCATTACAACTTGAAAAGCAGGATTGTGGGACAGCTAGGGTGAAGCAGAGTCTGAGATCTGAGTATACCAAAGTGATTTGGGAAGTGTTTTGAGACTGTAGGTTGTTAAAGGATTTTCTTATTATGGAAATCCTTACCCCAGAAATGCCCAAAATAAACTAATTTTATCAGCTTATGGCTTATTCTACATTCAGTTTCAAAAAAACAGAGGAAAATGCCTGTTCTTTCAGGACATTCTGGTGGCTGCTCTTCTATTTGCTCTGTTTGACTGCTATGGTATGTTAGGATTATAAGCTTTTACTGAGGTGTGAGTTGGCATAGATATTTCTCGTAAATATCCATATTAATGCATCAGATGTGGAATATATAGTTACAACATCTTATCAAATATAATTTTAAAAGCATTAGTTAAAAAGATAAAAAGTTTAGCAGACATTTATACATGTACAATATGTCTGTGAGAATGGTTGTCTCTTAACCACTTTATTTAAACAGACTAATCATTATACATCCCAGTGAGACATCAGATATAGTAGTAGGAATATTAGAAAGATTCACTGCTTGCCCAGTCACAGTTTGTGTGTTTGTTTGAACAAGTGAAAAGGTGGTTGTTATTAAAAATTGCAAGTAGAGTTTTGAGCATTTACATCATTAGTTAGATTTAACTCGTTATCAAAATGGAAAAGAAAAATCTTGTTCAACAAAACAGGAAGCACTTGTATTCTTCTGCAGAAAGTGCTTGGATTGTTATTATATTTCTATCTTTACACAGTTGAAAAATGACAAGCATTTAAGCCTTTATCAGCTAGTGTATTAAGTTTTTTTCATTGGATTTGTGAGAAGAAACTCATCACACAGAACTGTGCATCTTTTTTGAAGATCAAGGTTTGGGTATTCATTAATCTTATATTGGAGTCTTGGAGTTAGAGATCTGTCATTTTACCGTCTTCCCATTGCTTACATTAGTTTATCTTGAAATTTAAATTACTATTTTAATCTAGATGACTAGGAATCTTCAGGTGTGCAATTGCTATTTACCATCAGTCATAGGAAAATGCCTTTTTGTGAGTCATTCTCAATTTATCTTGGTCATTCAAAGGATGGGGATGGGGAACCTTTAGGACAGTTCTGTATTACTGTCTTCTACAATAGGACATCCTGCAAAAAGTGTACAAATTTTAACTTCTACATAAGTTCATAAACACAAACTGTCTCATAGAGGTCAACCTCCAAGAACTATTCTTTCCGTCTTTCTTAACCTGACTAAACAGATTTCAGATTTATATAGGCAGTTTCCAGATACTTACTTTCTTGATTCCAAATCTTGATTATTTTATTTTATTTTTGCCAGGAGGAACTACAACTCTATTAATTTGTTTTTTCATTGTGTTTTAAAAAAATTGTGTATTTCAGCACTTAGTGCAGAGTAACGATGCTTGGGATAACTTGTTTGTAACTGGATATGACAAGAGAGAATCATCTTTGATAAGGGCTACAAATGCCCTTCTTACATCTTCACCATAGGAACTGGCAGCCAAGACTTCGCGGATGCGGAGGTGTAGGTTGCTATAGTCCACGCTTCAGCCTTTTTCTCAAGGACACAATGGTTGCAATTCCTTTGAAAATGGAAGAGGGATTATTATTATTATTATTTTGTTTTAGTTTATGCAGAGAATTGCAGAAGAGCACTCCTCTGCTATAGCGTCTCCTTAAGAGTAGAAGCAGGGTTTTCAGCTTGAGGGAGGTTATTTCTTAAATAAAAGTCTTGGGTGATGAGAAGAAACAGCAGCAATACTTCTGTTAACCTCTGTAGAAGGAACAGTTATTAGGTAGCATAAATATTTCAATGAATTCTCCTCAGTGGCGTTAGTACTAGGCTTAGGTGTAGTATCCACAGGTTTTCTTCAGCTCAAATTGTTTCTGCAGGATGCCTCTTACAGGAACCTTAGTACACAACAAAAATGTAAAATTTGTATTTTGTTTATCCACCTGAAGTCTTTAATTTGGAATAGCAGCTTTTTTTTTTTTTGATACATTTTAACTCCAAGAACATTCGGTTACCTGTAGTTTGTCTACCAAAAGTTGAATTTGAATTTGTCTTTAGAGGTGATATTTGTAACAGCCCTGGAATGAGACCTTTGGAGCTTTATTTCTTTGTTTATAATCTATACTAGATCTGACCTTCAGATCAAATATGGATTGTATGTTTTTCTTGAAAAATGACATGATGAGCCAACCCAGGAGATCTCTAAAGGAAACATACTTCACCCCTGCTGCATCTTCAGTGCCAGTGCCATCACATGGATCTGGGGAAGAACATTACAGTATTTTTGTCTGGAGTTACTGGTGATGTGAGGAAAGGTTTAAATGCATTATGCAAATATACTGGAAATAGAAGTTACTGGTTTAGTTTTCTCACCACCCTACGTTCTGAATGGGATTGTGCAAGTTGTTAAGAACAACTTGTTAATGATGTTGTTCTCAAAACAAAGAGGTATTGCTATTTGTCTGATCTTGTGTAGTGGTGATGCTCTGAGCTGTATGTTTTTGCAGTCTTTTGAGATTTTTCACATAACTGAGAATTCTAGCTGTATGTAATTAAGTTAGCAGTCAGAGATGGACTTAGTGGTGTCAAATTTTGACATTCATATTTCAGAATTATTGCTGAGGTGTTTGGCATTTACTAATGTGATTTAATATAAAATACATCAAGCTCCTTTTAACAGTCTAACAGAATAGTGTACTTTGGTACACTGTATCTTATTGATATAATTTCTGTTGATGTTGAAGTTTCTTCTTTCTTTTGAGACAGATGGGTTGTCTTTATTTGAGAATGGAATACTCTGAAACTAAGATAAAAGAAGTGGAATAGGAAATAAACTACACTCAGAGACAAATAGTAACCTCCTTGTTTTAGTTGCCTAACAATCCTAGTTACAATTTTTTTTTCTGAATTTTTATGAGAAATTTTGATTGTCTTCTTTATTTTCAGCAGACCTGAATGTTGAAGTGGCAGCCCTACAAAGGAACTGCTGACTAGTAATATTGTTGTATTACGTCAAAAGTGGTGGTGTATTTATACAAAGTTGTTTGCCTTGCAGTCCTCAGAAATTGCCTTCCCTATGCAGAGATGAAAAATGCAAATGTCATTTACTCTTATATTGTCTTTGGTAGTAACTCATGTGCAAATATTCATTGCAAAATAAGGGTATTTATAACAGTTTCAGGAACGGTGAACTGAACTCTTGAAGAATTCAGGATACAATGTACCATTTCTTTTCATCTCTCACTCTTTTTTTAAATGTCTTTTTTTTTTTCTTCTCAGAGTGATTAAGTTAACTGTAGTTAAAAAATGCAATAAAACATGCCTTCAGCTAATTACAACTCACAATTCAAGTTATGGAGTTTCATCCTTTCACTATGATTAGTTAGACCATACTTTATTCTACATTAGACTAAAGATGAAAGCACAGTCAGCTTCTGTCTGACCATTCCTTCATTTTTTTTCCAATCCCTGTTTTTTGAAAGTTATTCCTAAAGTATCTAAATGAACATTTTGCTTAGTTCTCCAAATGCTGGAATGTATTGGAACTATATATGTATTGGAACTATTGGAACTATGATTAGGTAAGTTGAGCTTTCTGCCTTCTGTCTTGCAGAATATAAGTAAAGAAAGGTGATTATGTGTGACAAATTACGTGGCCAGTAGGACCAAGTATTTGCCTGTTTTTATGCTGTTTTTGAATATGTACTAGCATGGCTGCATTTAATCAAGATTTTGGTCTATAGCAAAATAGTCTATAGTAGGTCTGCAGCAGATTCCTGGAGGATTCTGAGATGACTTTCTGATCTTTTTAGATAGTGTTTTGTGTTTTTTTTTTTTTTTGTTTTTTTTTTTTTTCTTTTTTAACACCCAATGAAATGCTGCTCAATGAAGCTACTCATTCTTTTAGCAGCTTTAGAACAAGTTTGCAATGTGCAATTGTCATGCTCTTGGTCCAAGGTTGTATGCATTTAATTAGAGATTACTGCTTATGATCTGAATCCACTTCTGCTGGTAGAGGGTTTTTTTTGTGTGTGTTTTGTTTTGTTTTTTTAAAGTATTGACAACAGGAAAGCCTTGTCTATGTGGGCCACAAGTCTAAAAGGATATTATATTGAGTCATTAGGAAAGCTATCACTTGTTGAAAGAGCTATTTGAAAGCTTTTTTTTTTTTTTTTTTTGTTAGGCTGATAAAATTAAATCTGGGAATTAAATATAACCATCTCAGTTAGGCAAAGCTACTTTGGGGATGGTGAGTTCTTTGTTGTGTTCCTTACAAGAGCACTTAAAGTTCAGTTTCTTCTTTCCAGGAGCTAAATAATGTAAATTTTTACTGGGTGGTTCTCTTTGCAGATTAGTGAAGTATCTAGGAGGTAGCCTTACTGTACCTCTGTTTCCCCCATGGTCTGTGCACCTGGCACCTTCACTGGTGGCAGACTGGGACACAACTTCTCTTCAGGCAACTGCGGTTCTTTTCTGTGGTGTGAAAGAACATAATGGTGTGATACAGATGAGGTGCTAACCTAGAATTACTAATTTCAGGCTGATTTTGAAGACACATTCTAGTTTGGGCCTGCACTGGCTACATCGCTTTTAAGTCAGGAAGCAGGTTTTAAAGAATTATATTGGAGCTACATGGTTGCAGGAAACAGCCTTTAACAAAAGATGCTCAAAGTCCATTAAAATCACAGCTAGGAATACTACTTTCTGTAGTTTCATGGTAGTTTAACATAACACCATAGGTCTGGTGTGTAAGTATTGTTCATCAAGTAAAGTAAATAATTTAATAAACATTAAAAAAAAAAAAAAAAAAAAAAAGCAGAACATTATTACAAGAGGTGCACATATTCCTTTAGTGATATTTTCACAACAGGTTTTCCCAGAACGTTCAGGTAATGCTGTTTCAGGGAACCTGCTAGATGCATTTGCTTGAATGTAGAAGCCTAGAAGAAATGAAGTATGCACTGAAGTTTAACATAGACATTGCATTTATAGTGGTTGAAAGGTTGGTTTTCCAAAAGCTTACAGAGCCTTCCTGGATGTTTTTAGAAGATTAAGATTAGTGGACATAGACTCAGGATATAAATATTTTTGCACTTTGAGACTTGAAAATAGTTTTGAGTCTTTAAGATTGTTAAATAATGTTGTTAAAGAAATGTCATTATGCTTATTTTTTTGTTTTATGCATAGCGCTTTATTCTCCTGTTACATTTCCCGTGCTTTATAATTGAATTGGTTTCTATACAACATTCAGAATCTAAAATTTTTGGGGGCCTTCTTTTGGATATGGGACTCTTTTGCATACATAATTTTGGATATAAATTACATCACAGATCTCAAATGAAAATTAGCATTTCCATTTTATTTTCAGTGGAAATTTGACATTTATATTGCACTAAAAGGAATAAAATTAGCTCAGGAGAGCTAATTCTCTTTATTTCCCTTCTGTTAAGTTAAAAGAACAGACTTTTCAGAGTTCTTCACATCTGTGTTAGGTTCATTTTTTTTCCACCCTCTTCAGAGGAGCCTCCTTCACTCTGCCAAAGAGAAGCTTATGGACTGCAAAGCCTGCTACACCAAAGCTGGCCTTCATGAACAGAGCTGGCCTGATGCTAGCTGCAAGAGGGTTTGGCTTTCTTTTTTCTTTTTCTATATACACTTAAAAAAATCCAGTGGTAGCTTAAGAAATGAGTCATGGTGGCACCAGTATAGGCTGAAGATCTTTGGGAGCAAAAGAGGTGGGGGGAGAAAAGCAATCTGTAGGACACTGTTTAAGGATGAACACTTAAGTGATCTTGGATAAATGGAAAATGGGCTAGGAGTACTAAAGAGTAAGAGGATAGACCAGTAATAAAGCCGCTGTCAAGCAGTTAATATTCATTTCATATGCATCAACATGTAAAACTTTACCTCTGAGTAGTCTAAATTGTCCTACTATACCACAAATAAGCACTGATAGCCTACTGTATTCATAAAAAAACAACCACAACAAACAAAACTTCTGATGATCAAGTTGCGATCACAACAAAGTGATTTAGGGCTAAGGCTAACGTTTTGGATGTAATTAATTTCTGATTTTTTTAACCTCCTGACCAGTACACTGATCCCTTTGCTTTTCCTGAATTGATGAATGTTATACAGCTATTGCTTTGCCCTAAAGTTGCTTAATCTGCCCAATTGCAAACTGCTTGCTGGGGCATTGGTAACAATTCAGAAGAGTTACTGCTAGTATTCTAAAAAGCACCTATGTGAATGCTAAGTACTTTGCTTCACACAGGACATTTTGAAGCAAGCTGCTTGTAGGCCATACTAGAGATCTGTGTCAATGTGTTTGCTACATACAGTTTTGGTCTTCCAAACATTAACTTATTTTTTGGTCTTGGTATGAGATTGGTGCTGGCAAGATAGTGACAGGGATGTTTGAGCAGATGTTTGAGAAAGGCAGTAGGTGCAAAATGTTTCAAAGAGTAGTCTTATGCTGGCAATAGACATCTGGAAAAGATGATTTAGCTGTAATTGCCACCTTTAAAATTATATTATTTTGAAATCAGACTAGTCAGAATAACTAGTTTATTTATTAGCAGTAAACTTACTAGTAAATTTATTAGTGGTGGGGGCAGGTGATTATTTTGAATCCAGTAAAAGTTTTGAAAGCTTTTACATTTTTGCTATTAAATGTGTTTTGAGAAACTGATGAAAAAAGGTAGCATAGTGTCATGTACCATGTATAATTACAGTCACTGGATATAGATTAATCCCTATGAAAATTCTCCATAGCCTCTAGTTTAAATTTATCCAGTGACTCAGTAAAGGTGCTTTATTCCTAGTTAAGGTTGATTTCAATAGGTCTCTTGCATACACCTTTCTAAACTCAGGATAGCAATCTTACGTGAGTTTATTACCGTACATGCTACTATTTTTGTTTGAATAAAATTATTAAATCAGAGGTAGAACTGAGACGAGAAAATGTTCAGTCATTCCTGCCATATATCCCTGTAAAGTAAAGACTAAAATTAAAAAAACAGTAATGGGACATGTGCCTGCATGCAGAGAGAGGGAAAAAGTAACTATTGTTTTAAGAAAAACTGAGGTGTGTTAAAGAATTTCTATCTGATGAGCTCCAGATACTGACATTTTAATGAAACTGGCATTTCATTAAATCCCTTATATTCCTGAAGGACCCTAAAGATAGAAAGGAATCTAACCATAATTTTTGATAACTTTTTGCTGTGATGAAAATGTATTGGTCTGGAATTTTACCCTGCCACCTGAAAGAAATGTTAATTACTGGAAGGAGTACAGAGACACTGAATCCTCACAAACATATATATATATTTTTTATTTGAGCAGTGAATTTGTATCATTAGAATATCACTATTTATCACTGGCTTACAGGTTTTGGACTATTTTGATATTCCTATAGCCTACAACAGCAATAGCAAGCAACCTAGCTGTTCTCATTCATTACTGGTTCCATTAATTATATTTTAGCTGAAGATGAACTGCTAATGAAACCACTTCTGATACTAGAACATTTCTCTTATGACTTAATGTGCCAGTCATGAGGCTAAAATGACTTGCGCCCTTTAAAAAAAATAATCATATCTTTTAAAAATAGTCTTTCATAAAATTAATTCCTTTCTGGCAGAACACTAATACCTTTAGCAAAAGCAATTTCATAAATAGTGACTATATTAAAAAAATAGATGTGAACTAGTTTCTTCTTTTGAGATAGAGCTTAGCTAAGAACTTTAATTTGAAGGGGTTGTGTCTTTTTGTTTATTTGTTTTCTTATTTACTTTTTTCAGGGCTTCTATCGGAGTTTCAGATTTATAACTTATTTTTCTCCTTGTAAGGAGCTTGATTTTGGGGTAGGAGAAGGAAATAAAATACAGCATGAAAGAATATTCTCTTCAGTTTTGTTTGTAGAGTGAATGGAGCGTGCATACTACCAGCTATACTACCACAGGTCTAATACTGATTTTTGACTGCTCACCTCCATGGCATCACTGTTGTATTACAAAAAATGAAGGAGGCAATAAAGAGCTTTTACAAGCAGCCAGCAGAATTGTTACAATAGATTCTAAGGAAGGTAATTCCTTTCTTCACATAGGTCATATTCCCAACTACTGTGTTTTCCTGTGTTTTCTTGCTATCTTTTCAGCAGACCCTTTCTTTTCTGTAGATGTAGAGAAGAGTTCTTAGAATGATAAATCTTAAAACGCACATATGGCAAAAGCCTGCAGTTTCCAACTCTTGGGCCAGATCAGTTATTTTAGTGTATATTTTAACACTTTATTACAGGATAGTTTACTGTATTGCTAGAGAAATTATAAATAAAAATACCATGTACTATACAGAAAATCCATGACTTGCATTAACACTGAATGCCAAGAATGGGGTAACGTTTTTTTGAAAGCTTGTCACAGAATCACAGAATTGAAGGGGTTGGAAGGGACTTCAAGAGATCATCGGGTCCAACCCCCCTGCCAAAGCAGGTTCCCTAGAGCAGGCTGCTCAGGTAGGCGTGCAGACGAGCCTTGAATATCTCCAGAGAAGGAGACCCCACAACCTCTCTGGGCAGCCTGTCCCAGTGCTCCATCACCCTCACTGTGAATTTCTTTCACATGTTGGTGCGGAACTTCCTGTGCTCCATTTTGTGGCCATTCCCCTTGTCCTGTCCTCACAGACAACTGAAAAGAGGTTGGCCAAATCCCACTGTTTTCCACACTTAAGATATTTGTAAACATTAATAAGATCCCCTGCCCTATATAGCATCCATGATACCATAAGCTAGAGAGAAAACACAGAGTATCAGAAAATGACATGCAGTAAAACAGATTATAACTGTCTGAAACAACATGCTGCTGCTAGGCAGTTACATAACTGCATGAAACTCTTCAGTGTCCCCTGCACTACAGAACCTAAAATACAGCAGAAAGGTCTCAGCCGAGGTTACACCAACTGCTCTGAGACTTCACAGTGGACAGAATTCTAGATTCAGAATCCATGCTCTAAATAGGTTGCGAAGAAATCAAGAGAAAAAGAGAAATAATAGTAGGCAAGGGAATGAGACGTAATGCTTGCATAAAAAACAGAGAAAATCATGATTTCATTTAAGTCCTGTTTAAAATGAATCCTTTGGATAACTATATTCTCTCTGAAATAGAGCATTTAGTGGATTTTGGAGTATAATATGTTTCCAACACCTGCTCTTTCATATTTCTGTCTTTGGCTGCACGTTCATTAAAACAGGTAAAATTAGTAATTATGTGGATAATTAATAACTATATTGCATAAAAATTTGGGGGCAAGGAGGTGTCCTATATTATGATGGTGCTCAGTGCCACCAGTTCTATTGAAGAAGAAATAACCTGAAGCTGTTTGTGAATACCTTTTTAAAACTTGTGCTTAGTCATTCACCAGAACATAAAGATTAATGAATGCTAAAAAGGGTTGGCTGAGATTTGGGTACTTGGAAGTGGATTGGAAAGATGCACAGAGTAGATCCAACAGTGCAAAACAGAACTTCCTACCTAGATAGATATTTTGAGCCTTTTTTTTGTTTTAAGTTCTGCAAAGATAAAAGTACTTAAAATAAGTTCAGATACAGAACATATTTCTTTGAAAACATTACATCCTTAGAAGCACAGATACTGTTGGGTTCTAGGGAGAACTCTGATTCCTCAGCAATTTAATAGTGAAAATTTTATCTATCATTGCTTATGTAAAGCATGAATTTAATTACATGGCATTACTTTTAATTTGAAGTTTACTGAATTTACATCTTAAAACAATTCACTTTCAAGTAACTACAAAGCAGTCTTGTCAACATTGCTTACCTCAAGATAAGATACTGTCAAGTCAGATTGTACGTGCAGCAGGTGAGTTTTGAACAATCTCTCAAGTATTCAGATAGTTTCTTTCAGTTACCTAGCTTAGGTGCTGCTCAGGAAACTAAAGTCAAGAGCCCAACTTAATTCAGTTGTCAAAGAAGAACAGTTTTCAGGCAGGCAATTCAAACCTTGTCCAAGTTAATTGCCTAAAATAACCTTAAGTAGAGGTACTGAATGATTTCCCTTCAAATTTTTTTTCCAACTCTATTTTATAGCCAGCACAGAAGGGAAGTTAATCTGATTCAAAGAGCATGATAAATTTCCAAACTCCTCCTTCATTTTTTGCTATTTCTCTCATCTTTCTGGAAAGTTATCAAAGGCAGTATTTTCTTTTCAGCTATTGTGATGGCTCTGAGTACTATCTTATGTGCTAGCATATGAATTGCTCTGTTAATGCAGATGGATCATTTTACAAGCTTACAAGTAAGTTAGTCTTCAGTGGGTATAATTTCTGGAAGCACTTTCCAAAGCTTATTAATACACAGAGGGAACTGTGATGTGGATATTTAAATGTGAAATGAAGCTATTCTCTTAAAACATAGAATCATAAAAATCATAGAATATCCCGAGTTGGAAGGAACCCATAAGGATCATTGAATCCAACTCCCGTCACTGCACAAGTCTACCCCAAATTTTAGACCATGTGACTAAGTGCACAGTCCAAATGCTTCTTAAATTCCGACAGGCCTGGTGCAGTGACTACTTCCCTGGGGAGCCTGTTCCAGTGTGCGACCACCCTCTCGGTGAAGAACCTCTTCCTGATGTCTAGCTTAAACTTCCCCTGCCTCAGCTTGACACCATCCCCATGGGTCCTATCGCTGGTGACTAAGGAGAATAGGTCAGCGCCTGCCCCTCCACTGCCTCTGGTGAGGAAGCTGTAGACCATGATGAGATCTCCCCTCAGCCTCTTTTCCAGGCTCAACAGGCCAAGTGACCTCAGCCGCTCCTCATACGTCTTCCCCTCTAGTCCCTTCACCATCTTCATTGCCCTCCTCTGGACATTCTCCAACAATTTTGCATCCTTTCTGTACTGTGGTACCCAGAACTACACACAGTACTCGAGGTGAGGCCGCACCAGCGCAGAGCAGAGTGGGACAGTCCCTTCCCTCAACCCACTAGCGATGCCGTGCTTGATGCACCCCAGGATCCGGTTGGCCCTCCTGGCTGCCAGGGCACACTGCTGGCTCATATTCAGCTTGCTGTCAACCACAATCCCCAGATCCCTCTGGGGCTGCTCTCCAGCATCTTGTTGCCCAGTCTGTATGTATAGCCAGGGTTGCCCCATCCCAGGTGCAGGACCTGGCACTTGCTTTTGTTAAACTTCATGTGGTTGGTGATTGCCCAGCTCTCCGATCTGTCCAGGTCTCTCTGCAAGGCCTTTCCACCCTCAGCAGAGTCCACAACTCCTCCAAGTTTGGTGTCATTGGCAAATTTGCTCCAACACCTTCTAGTCCTACAACCAAGTCGTTTATAAAAACATTGAAGAGGACTAGCCCTAAAATGGAGCCTTGAGGGACCCCACTAGTGACCATCCACCAGCCTGATGTGGCCCCATTTACCACAACCCTTTGAGCCCTGCCCATCAGCCAATTGCTCATCCATCGTCTGATGTTTTTGTTTAGCTGTATGCTGGACATTTTGTCCAGTAGGAGCCCATGGGAAACTGTGTCAAAAGCTTTGCTGAAGTCCATAAATATCACATCAGCTGGTTTCCCTTGATCGACTATATGGGTGATCTTATCATAAAAGGAAATCAAATTTGTTAGGCAGGACCTATCCCTCATGAACCCATGTTGGCTGGGACCAGTGACCGCGTTGTCTCCCAGGTGTGCTTCAGTAACTTCAAGGATCATCTTCTCCATAATTTTGCCGGGCACTGATGTGAGACTGACAGGCCTGTAATTGCTAGGGTCTTCTTTCTTGCACTTCTTGATAATTGGTTCAACATTTGCCAGCTTCCAGTCTACTGGGACCTCTCCAGATTCCCAAGACCATTGAAAAATAATTGAGAGGTCCCGTGATGACATCAGCCAGCTCTCTGAGCACCCTGGGATGAATCCCACCTGGACCCATGGACTTGTATGGATCCAGGTGGAGCAGCAAATCCCACACACTTTCAGGGTTGGTTAGGAGTTTATTATTCCCACCATCATGGTCCTCCAGCTGAGGGCACCCTGGGTCACGAAGCCCATCATCAGTGCTGAAGACAGAGGCAAAGAAGGCATTAAATGTCTCTGCTTCGCCTATGTCATTGTCTGTGAGGTAACCTTCCCCATCAAGTAGCGGACCTATGTTTCCTTTGGTCCTCCTTTTTCTGTTCGTATATCTAAAAAAAACCTTTTTATTGTCTTTCACAGACTTGGCCAGCTTCAACTCTAGTTGGGCTTTGGCCACACAAATTTTCTCCCTACAGATGCGAACAGTGTCCCTGTATTCCTTCCACATCACCTGACCCTCCTTCCAGCAGTTGTACATTTTCTTTTTTCCCCTAAGCTCCAGTAGAAGATCCCTGGTCAGCCAGGCTGGCCTTCTGCCCTGCCTCCCTGACTTCCGATATTTTGGAATTGCCTGATCCTGTGCTTTTAGGAGGCAGTGCTTAAAGACTGACCAGCACTGATGGACACCGATGCCTTCAAAAACAGTTTCCCAGGGGACCTTGTTGACTAGTTCCCTGAACAGCCTGAAGTCTCATCAGCATAAGATTTCATTGAAATCAGACTGTCAGGGATGAAAGTACGATTGAGAGATGCTGGGAATCCTGGTGTATGTAAAGACTTCCGTTTGAACTTTATATGTGTTATGTAGCTCTTGATGTGTCCGTTAGCAGTGATAGCACTGACTATCTGCTTGTGACATCCAGTGTTCCTGGAGCAGACTGGTTAGACTGACTTCAAAACAACCAAAAAAACCCTTCAAATTGTATAAACTGACATAATAAATTTGGTAAAAGAAAGAGATTAACCATCTCAGAAGTGGTCTACATACAAGTATTAACAGTTATGAGTTATGTTAATAGTTGTGTTAATTACTAGAGTTTTAATGCTTATGTGAAGAAATCATAGAGCTTCATAGAAGGTCGGTGACACCTGTTTATTTTTGTAAATGCCTACCTTAAGAATATATTAATCTGGTTAGGTAGTATTTTTCTCAGAGTTGACACAATGTGAGATATAATACGGCTTTTTGTAAGAGCTGAGAAAAGTGCCCATTTATCTGAGCTAGAAATGTTTTGGCACTTGTGTTGACATCAGTGTACCTGGCAAGTACCTTGGCACTTGTGTCTACATATCCTGCATGGGCAGCCTGCTCTAGGGAACCTGCTTTGGCAGGGGGGTTGGACCCGATGATGTTCTGAGGTCCCTTCCAACCCCTTCAATTCTGTGATCTGTAATTTCACAATTTTATTTCAATTAACTGTTAGACCTGATGATTGGTTATAAGATGAATTGGGCATAGCCGTGGTTTTTTGTTTTTCAGCAGAGATCAGATTAAATCAAGTATGAATACACTGCTTTTTAAAAACAAACAAAACAACAAAAATAACAGCTCTTTGGAATGTACAGTTTCTTGCTGTATTAAATAGTTATTTGATGGAATTATTCTGAATGTGCTCTGTACCCAGTGTATTGCATTTCACATATTCCCTGGGGTATCCTTTATTTTTTGTTTTGAATCTGTGGGACTCCCTACTGCCTAGAGGTAAATGTTCTTTTACCTTGTCAGTTAGCTTGGTATGAGTTACTTTATACATGATGACAGTTAAGTGCAGTGCACAATTTTTTCTGCCTTCTTCCATATCAGATGTAACTATTTAATCAGCCTAACCCCCTCAAAACTAAGCATTTTCTGCTGCTGTCACGGGTTACTACCAGTTGAGTTATACTTTGTGTAATTATAATACACATAATTATCCACCTCAGTATTTTGTTGGGATTGTGTTCTGCTTTGTTATTTTGTGTTTTTAATGTATCTATCTATATATACACACACCAAAAGCATGTATTTGACTTCTAAATAAATCATTTTGACTAGAAGTTTCACATAAATGTTCTATGTTTAAAAAACAACAAAAATGCTTCTATTTCATATTATAGTATCCTGATTCATGGATGATAGAGCTAATCACAGCCACAGTCTATGCAAATATGTGTAGTTTCTAGATAAACAGGAATGTCTCTCCCAGAAATGTCTGTTCATACAGTAATGAATTTGACTAGGAGTAAGTCTCACTTCTGCTTTTGATAAACTAGTTTCCAAAAATTCTTACTCCACCATAATTTCAGACCAGTAGTATTAGAACTCTTGACAATTAGATTCATTTATCTTCTTTTCTTCCACTGTGTTGTTTCCCTCTGGGGACAGAATCTTAAACACAGTCTCTCCTTATTTTTAGTGTAGAAAGTAGTTAACTGTCACTAGCAGATAAGAAGCACACTTTGTTCTAGATCTCAGAAAACTAAATCCTTAGGACCAGCTTCATTACAGCATTATTAACAAATACCATTCCTAGTTTTGAAAGACTGCTATGGCTTTTTTTTTTTTTTCTTCTGAGATTCACCACAGTAACAGTTGTTATCTGTGTCAGGCCTCTTGCACTTACTAGATTCTGTAGCTCCAAGTATGTTCTCAAAATGCCAATTTGTGATAGCTGTGTATCTCAGTAGAATGGGTATCTGCTTCTGCCCTTGAGTGATGGATAATGCAAGCCAATAAGGTCTCTGCGAAAAGCAACTGCACTAAAATCTCTAATGTTCCTTAGGTCTCAGTTGTGTTCCTTAATTATTGGAGAAATGGAGAATAAATCAATTTTAAACCTAGTGTATGTTGGTTTTGAGGGGGATATTCTGAAACTTTTTTCAAAGTATTTTCTGCTTCATGACAAATCCAACCAATGCTGAATGTATGCTCCTGTCTACAAATCTGTCAAATAAGTCGAAAAGTATACAACAGTCAGCTTCATGGTGTCATATTCTTTTGTCAATAGGCAAGACTTCCTCACTGTCAGACTATCAAAACGCACATCCTGCACAAATAATGTTCATTCTACCAAAAACCTTCCACTGTGTATGCAGGGGTTTTCAGCATATTCTTGCTTCATCATACAATTTCACATCTGCAATATACGCTTTTAGGACTGGTAAAGAATTAGAAGATTAAACTGCCATCTTTTAGAAATAGGACACATTTTCATTCATGTCCACGACTATAATAAATATGATTCTGGTTTGTCTTTTGCCTTTATTTAATGTGTCCTGAAAGCAACTGAATGCAGCTTCTGCTACACTAAGAAACTTCAGTCTATTTTTATTGGTATTATTTTGAATATTTCTTCTAAATCGTTATTAGTGCCAAATTCACTGAAGTGAAGTTTTGGCCTCAGGAGTCTCAATGTTACTCATGTATACTTCACTAAAGTTCCTTTCTATCATCAGTTCCTATGCTTCATAATGAATAAGAACTACTTTAATATAGCCTGTTTAGTGTATTCCTAAACCTGGCCTACTGAAATTTATCAAGATGATGAATTTCTTCACATCAAATCTTGAAATAGAAGAGTTTCATATGTTTTCTTCCCTGGATGCTTGATGAAGAAGGTGAGTAAAATATTTTCCAGAAATTCAATGATAACAGATCTGCAGAACACTTTCAGTGTTGTGATTTAATTGCAAAGATTGTATTCTAATAACTGGAATGAAATACATGTCTCATGTTCTTAACCTCTCCCTTCCCCAACAAGCACACAACTTCAGAATCCATAGTCAAGCATTATTAGAATTTTTAATGCCAGTTAAATTACACGGCAGCTAGAGTAATACTGCACACGGAAAAGTAGTATGGCTAAAATGACATCAGGATTTTTATCAATGTTAAAGAAGGTTTCAGGAGAAACATTACTCTGTGGAAAGCTTTCTGTCTACAGTTTTACCATGATTTAGTAATGAAGTAGTAAAAACTTTAATTTTAGTTCAGTCTGCATTGCAGCAAATAGTAGCTAAAATACATAAACATGTCTTAATATGGGAATGGGAATTCCCTTCCCGTATGAGATCGTAGTTGCTGTTGCAAAGCATTGTGCTCTCTTTGATTGTTATGGTCTCTTCTCTGAGTACACCAGATTCAAAAGTGCAAACTGATTGTGGCCACCCTTGGATAACTCCTTTCATTTCAGGGTACTTTCTCTTTTATTGCAGTGGTAGTACTGATGAGTGATGCTGTCCCTTCATTCAGTTTATGAATGTACTGGGCTTAAACCCTAGATAACAAACTTTTTTTTTTTTTTTTTTTTTTTTTTTTTCCAGATGAGGGCAAAAAAGTGACTGTCACAAGCAGGGGCTGTTCTTTGTGGTTTGGTCTGTTGGCTTTATAATAACATGTCCAAATGTAACATATTGGTAGTATCATACACCCTCGCTATACTAAAGCCCTTTTGTTTTTGATTTATTTCAGCGTAAACACTTGGCATATGCATAAAACATTAAATTCAGCTCCAAAGATCATGGGGGTATCTAGCCCCTCATTTCTGAAGACAGATACAGCATTTCATATGGCATTTCCAGTTCTATGTGCTGTTCCTCGGTGACTGTTAGCATACTCTTACTAAAATGTTATATTTCACTTGTTCTTCTGGCTCCCTTGAGTCAGCTAGGTAGAACTAGTTCCTATATACGTTTGGCATCCAGCAACCCAAATGGCGTAACTTAAATGGAACCAAAAGTAAGTATGTCTCTTTCCTATTTTGTTCTTGGAATGCTCCCTGATGTGGGACTTCCCAGTCTCAGTTGTAGAAGATATGGGGGTATTTTATGAACCTAACTTATTTTGAAAATTTTAGTGTATGGCTTTGATCAGCAGTTTCAGAAAGCCCTGAGGTATTTAGTTCGTGGGGAAAAAGTTGGCAGCAGATCATAAGCTTTGAACATTATTTGTTGTTAGACATTTAATCTTTATTTTTCTTAATTAAAATCTTAATTTATATTTTAAGGTAAACTTCTCTTGATTTCATAATTTTTTCCTTTTCCCCCCAACTTATTATACTCACAGTTTAGCTTCTTACATTGCTGTAAAAAACGAGCTTAGCTGAGACAGTGAATAAAATAGTGCTTTTGGTTAGCCTTTAGGGAGATGACTTCATAGTTATCAATCAAACGCCCACGCAGCTGCAACAATCTGCTTAGACTGATGACCCCATGGTCACCTCCCTAAAGGCTGGCTAAAGGTCTCTCATCTCTGCACTGACTCAGAGACATTCTTTGCCTAATACATAGAAAGTTTCCGTGCTGTCTTTTATTTCTGTCCAGCCTGCATCTTTTTTTTTTTTTTTTTTTTTTCTGTTCTATTTTCACTCGTGTGTTCATCTAGATGTTTGTTACAGTTGCTCCCTGTCAACATAAGACCACAGGATCATTGTTTCACCATATCTGTGAGAATTAGGTGCTGATTTAAACAGCTTAAAGTGTTTATTTCTCTCAAATCAGGTTCGGTTGATTGTAGCCTTTCAAAATGAGGAGTACTGTTGGGGCAAGGGGCAACTGACTTTTCTTCTACTAGATAAAACACTAAAGGCATTTGGTTCTCCAGCCCTGAGACCAAATGGCATGGTGCAAATTGTATCCACCCACTTGCATGTTTTTCTTCTCCAAAAGAGGGTGACAGCATCCAGATGACAGAAACAGTCCATTCCATGTTTCATCTTCCAGACCTTGCCCAGGCCTTGTCTGGGAAGGCACTAAATACCAAGGGCCAAAACTGCAACTATTTCAGTAGCATAGGTGATAGTTGGCCACTGTTGAATCTGTTCTGAAAGTAGTTTATTTGCTTTTATAGATGAATCTGTTAATTTGAAGGCTTGGCAATTAAATATCTAACTCTAAATATTCAAAGCCAATCAGGAAAGTGCTAACAAATACACCTGAGAACTTGAAGAACCTCTCATGTTGAAGAGGGTGATAATAAACAGTGTTAGAGGTCCTAGAGGTACTATAAGCCAAGATGGATGCAACACTAGCAGTAAGCCACTCCAAAACCTGTAGAAGCTGTCAGAATCATGCTAGGCATCTCAATATTTTCACAAATATAGAAGTAGAAAAATCGTCAGTAGAAAAGACCATCAGAGTGTAATAATTTTCTTTACTCTTCTTCTCTGCTCTCATATGAGGTTTAAACTTAATACAAATAAGAGTATATCAGAAAGTAGTTTGCAATAGTATTATATAGTAGCCAGGAAAGATGGCTTTCCCCAAAGAGTGTAGCAGGGACTATTGGTGTTATTCTCTCCCACATTTTGGTGGCTAAGTTGTTCTGTCCAAACTATCTAGACTACTATAAACCACAAAGAAATAATGGAAAATTTTCTCTATTTGCTAATGTTCTTATTTTCTGTGGATGTGTATAGTTTCCTGCAGTATTGATATATGTTGCTTACATTCAGTTGTACAACAACGTGAAACATTTACCTTGTTTATCAGTAAAATTGTTTCTCCTGAAACAATCATTAATATCTCTTGTTGAGGATTGTTTCCAAAGTACTCAACTGAAATGTAATAGAGATCAGCTGTGTATGTAACAGGCTATTTACATCTGGCTGGGAGGAACTGTGCCTAATGTGCATATTACTTGTATAGAGATTATGTAAATTTAAAAGCATCACCTTTCTAATCTTACTATGTAGATTTTGAAGGTGGTTTTAAACTGAGGAACTGTTGGTAAAATATGTGTATATTACAATCTTCATGGTTTTTTTTGCTTAACACTGCTGAACTGCATCTGAAAGGGTGTTTATCTTTGTTCATGATGCGCATAAAATAGCTGAATAAATAGACTTACTCTCTTGCGATCAAAAAATGAACAGGGTGTGACACCTTGCCCTACCTTCTACTTACAAACGAGAACAACTGGTTGGGGATGCTAAGGTTGGGAGCAAACTTGGATGCAGCAGCCATGAGGTGATGGAATTCAAGTTCCTGAGAGATGGCAGCAAGGTGGTTAAGCAAGATCACAATCCTGGATTTCAGGAGGGCAGACTTTGACCTTTTTGGAGATCTGCTTGGAAGAATCCCATGTATTAGCATTTAATACATATCACTTTCAATTATTCTATCTGTTAAAGATTAATGAAATCTAATGAAATTAAAAGCGTATGTTTCAAATAAATTTTAGATGTAGAACATCTACCTACTTTAATGTTGATAGGCTGTTCTACTGTTGTTGGGGGTGGGGAGGTGTCTGTGAAAGAGGTCAGGTGAGCCATGTTTTCAGCAAAGTAAGGTAGCATGAATATTAGTAAAGTTACATACAATCATCTCAGCCCTTTTCCAGTGAAATAAGAGACCTGATTGTCTAATGACATGTCAAAAGAATTTTTTTTTAATGTATGTTCCGGTCAGGTTATGAAGTTCTCTTCCAAAGTAAAAATGCAATGCTTCTAAAGGTACTTATGATTTCATTATGGGATAATAAAAGCAGAAGTGTAGTATTTTACCGTTTTGATATTTAAATCGCAAAAGTGGAATAATGCTTTGGCTTTCCATTTTTTTAATTGAGATTTTTTTATACTTTATTTCAGCTGTCTGCATAAAACAAAAATAAAACTCATGCAAAATACATTGCACAGATTATCATCTAAAATTTTAGTTGATTCTCAATGCACTAGGTCTGATATTTTTGTATGAGAGAGAAGAATGTCACACAGCAATTGGACTTACTAATCATTTACTTTCAAAAATACAAGTATAATCAGAAGGTATTAACAGCATTGTTGGCTGAACTGCAAGTAGGTTAGTACCGCAGACTATAATTTACCTGGTGATACCAGTAACAGTCTAGCTGTACTAGCGTGAAACTCAAAAAGGGCAAACTTACCATTAATTTTACTATTTTTCTTGTGCATCTTCCGTGGCAGATCTGGGAAATTCTCTGATGCAGCATTCATTAAAATGTTTGCTTCCCATTTTATCTATACACCTCTACTGAGAGCACAACAGGAGATTAGAATATCTGAATCTGACCAGAAGATGTTTGTGACACGAAATTTTAAAAGTGGTACCCAGTATATCCTAAATATTCTGTAGATGCATCAATTTGCAATCAATCATTACATTTTAATATGTACTTGAAAGCATTCTGTTTGTGTAAACCAAACCATTTATCGTTTGTTTAAAGCATTTATTTTGATATGTTTCTATTCTGAAGCTAATGCAGAATGAAATCTGTATATAGTTCTTTAAGCACCACAGTCAAGGCTTGGAATACATCATGTAAGACTTTCTTGTATAGCCTTTTCCTTTAGGGAATTTCACATTTATGAATGCACTGACAAATCATATGTTTGCCTTACTTCTTGAGAAGATGCACTGGACACTCGTGGTATTCTTTGACTTGTTCTTGGAAAGTGTGATGGTCCACGTGACATAAACCTATTATTAACAACTTAAATCTCACAATATCCACCTTAAAAATTGGGCAAGTTTAACGCTCTTCAGGCTACAGTTAGGTAAATTAGTGTTAAGAGGTTTCAAAGTCTTTATTTTTAAGAACATCTACAAAATTGTTTGCATTAGCTTTTAAATAGTCTATTAGGTACATTGTAATTTTTCTAAAGTGGGTATTTAAGGGTAAGCTTCTATATCTGTAGCTCTGAAACATTGTAAAAGTCATTTTGAGCAATGTTGTTCCCATAGAGGCTTCCTGACATCTTTGAAAGCTGACTGTGGTCACTCCAGATTTTTAAAATCAAGCTTTTTAAAAGAATTTTGCATATAGTGTCACTTTTTTTTTTTTTAATCGTCATCTGTGCCTTGTGTCGAGTGGTGTTTGGCTGTCTTCCGTTGCTACTGAGTTCATCCACATTAGCTAGAGTCATTTAGTTTGACTCAGAGTATGCTTTTGAAACAAATCTCCAAATCTCCTACCACATTTTGGTTTGCATCATAAACAGTCTTAATGCATGTAAACTGGATTCCTTCTGGATAAAATAGTTTCATGCTTTCTGTCTGCTATTGCTTAGCAGCTGCTAGTGGGTGTTAAATCCATGGGATCAGACTGAAGTTAATGTGAATTAAGATGTGTCTGGTGTGGACATCACATCCCCAGTGCTAATTTCCATTCCCACAGATTCACTGCTGTTATGCTGCTCTGTACCACCACTCACGTGTTTATAGGATGATTCTTGGGCTTTAATCATGGCTGAAGTTTTGAACGCTCCTATGCTGTATGCTGCCAAGTTGTATTAAACTTAAGAGGTTGAAGTCTTGAGGGAAAATAAGTGTTCTGAGTTTAGCAATAAAGTTAACTCATAATTTCTGCTGAAATCAGTCTGTCACTTCTTGAAATTATTTCAGGAAGACTAAACTCAGCAGAACCTTGTGTTAGCTACTGTTGATTTCAACCTAATCTGATAGTTAATACTATATTAAGTATTCATTTGGACAGGGTTTAATTAAACATAAACTAAACCTGGTATTTAAGAGACGGCCTTTAATGTTTCTTCAAGGGAATTCTCTGACTGTATTCGGCAATAAGGGAGAAGTGGCCATTCAGTCTATTTTCATGCTTTTTGAAATCTGAGATAAAATAAGTAACAAGTACATAGTTATATAAATCCTTAGGGAGATATGCCAGTTTTACTAGGTGTCAGGTATGAGTGCTTGCTAGTGTAGAAAAACAGTGATTTGAGTATCAAACTGATTAAAGTTTCTACGAGATGCAGAAACATGTGGAACAAGATAATTAATATAAATTAAAAATATTTAATATTACTTTCTTATTGAAGTTATAATAAGTACAGTGAAAGCAAAATAATTTTTAATTCAAGTGAAAGTTTTCTAATTTTCCCAGAATAACCTTTTTGGTTTCTGAAGGTCTGATACTACACTGATTATTCTTTTCTAAGCAACTGGAATGTTGTCTAAAACGAGAAAGTCAACAGGATATTGCATATGATGTGATGTCTTACTAAGCATGGACTGCTAATGCTCATTCTTCAAATCGGTGTAATTTTACTTTGGTACTGTCAGTTGCAAAGAAAGTGTAATTATTTACATTTTGATGTTAGTTGTTGAAAAAGAGAGAATTTCATGGCCTAGTGGGTAAGGAGGTAGACCACATTAGGGGATATTAAAGTTAAGAATTTGTTCAGCCTTAAATTTTGTACTGATCATAAGGGGGAGGACCATGTTTTACCTTTTGCCAGTTTATTGAAACACTTCAGTTGTAAGTCTGACCAGGGTGTTTCTATAGGCAGAGGTGAAAGAGAATTTCATCCCAAGAGTTGTTTGAAATAGGCATCATGTAGGTCTCTTTTGATTCTTTTTAGCATCGTAGAAATTATTCTCTGGAGATTTTTGTGAAGATAAGCTTGTAATGAGATTTGAGAAGTGCTGCATTCATGTGTACACAGATCATCTGAATTTGTCTTCAGGCTTTTGTTTACTGCTACTCCTCACAGTTTTAAATGGGTTTTGCTCATTGACACTGTTAACACCCACAATATGTTGTGCTATCTTCATTAATACAACTCTGTTACTGATTGTGCTAATCTTACCTCACAGGACTAAAATAAGAAGTGGAATCATTTAAGAGAGATTGTTTAATGCTTCATGCTCATCTTCTATACTTAAAGAAGGGAAAAGAAGCCTATTTTCTGTAATGTTTGGTACTTGGAAGCCATCAAAGCTTTACAGAATTTTACCTGCCATTAAGGTAGACAGCCTGAGCCTCTTTGAACTTTATGATTTCTTTTGCTTTAAGTAATATTCATTTATGATGTCCCCATTTGTAGAATAGAGACATTTGGTAGAAGTAGCTTCTGCTGCCATCTGCAGCAGAGGAGCTGGTGAGTCTCAGTGGCAGAGCAGAGAGAAGGGATGCCTGGTGCACCTGCATCTGTCTTTTGTACAGTCCCCAGGATATACACCGTGGGCTTTGTCAGACATAGGATGTATTCTAGCTTGAATGTGCTTACTCTTTGTGGTGTATATACAGATTATGCACATGTATATATAGGCTTTCCAGAAATGCTCACATTAACAGGAGTACACGTATTCTTCCTAAATATCATTAAAATACTATGTTAGTATTAACTCCTGATTTTTGGAATGGTAATCTCAAGAACAAGATTTTATATCATAAGTGTCTAAGAAGTCATTTGATTTTCTAGTGCTGATGAACTAGTTTCTCATCCAGAAGTACTGCTCCTGCCCACAGTAGTATGAAAAATACATTTTTAGAGCTTATATGGTCTTCTGTGAGACTCCAAGAGGCAAAAGCAAAGAAAGATTTTACTTTGGCTTTTATAATTAGTATTAACATTTGAAGCTGGTTTTTTTTTTCTTTTTTTTTTTCTTTTTTTTTTTTCTTTTTTTTTTTTCTTGGTTAGACAGTGGGCTGATGCAGTAATAAAATTGACTTTGAAATGGACTTCCTCATTCCTCAGGCAATCAGCTTTTGTGTGGACTACTGTGCTAGGGTGAATTTGACGTACAGACTAATAAAGCCATTTACTTTTTTTTCTTGGTTTCATTCATTCATTTTTTAAAGGAAAGCATAAAAAGTACTTATATAACATCATGGTAAATGGCTTAGAGAAAATGCTCAATAATATCATAGGAAAATATCAACAGTTGAAATTTAAAGTGGAGAAACTAAAACCTTTTTTTAGCCAATGTACAAATTTTATTAAGCATCGTACAATAATGCTAACACATCAAAAGAATCAATGAACCAAGAGAGAGAGATAATCAGGAAAAGCTTTTTTTTTTTTTTTTTTTTTAATTTGTATATACAGTTATTTAAATTCTAAAAATGACCAATATGAATTTCTGTCTTTCACCAGACACAAGTGAGAGAAACTTGTTTAATTCACATATCTTTAGGGTTTTACACCTCTAAGGCAGAGGGTAGTAGTTTCATACTTCATAGTGATGTTCAGCAATATTTCTGTGTTGATTGTAGGAAGACTTTTAAGGGCTTTCAATGTGTTTATGTAGTTCTTACAGTATTTTTAGTAATTTTAATAGGAAACATGGGTCTCTCAGTAAAATATATGAGTGTTAGGATGCTTTTTGTTAGCCAGTATCCTAAAATACAACCATTACAAAAACTTGGCAGAATTTGACTGAAATAAATTTGGAAAATTGACAGCTTATTGAAATACTTTGACTTACAGTTCTCAAATTGACAAAGGCTGCAAATTATAATGTCTATAGTCACCACTCACCTGCTGTTGGTGAAGAAGTAACTTTAGGTTTCCTTTTGCAGATACATTTGGTATCTGCCATTCTTTATAGTGGAAATATTTATATAAGCTGCACTTAGGAAGAAAGGGTGATTTATTTATCATGATGAAGAGGGATGCACTGAGCTAGCTCTACATACGTTTTCTTATCTTTTACTTAGGCCCTTTAACCTACAGTCCTTTAACCTTCACAGTGCCTTTAAGTGAGTAACAGCTAGAAGAAGGTGAGATACATCCTTTGCTAGTAAACTTCCATCCAGTTGGTAGCAGTAATCAGCAGTTGGAGAAATTGTGTTCACTTTAAAGTTTTGAGAAGATAGAAATCTGGGTAGTTGCATAGATTTCTGTTGCTGCTACAATCAAGAAATCAAATTAGATATTTTCACCTCCAGTCTCCCCATTCCCAGCTCCTGCATCCAGAGTAATGCTTGGAGATGGCAGGAGCAATGGTAGCTGAAGTCCTGTTGCCCACATATGGGATCTTCAGAGCGTATTCCAGAATCAAACAGATATGCTTTGGTGGTCACTTTCTAAGGCACGTGAGCTGGATGTATGCAGGCACATTTTCATAAGCGGAGCAAAATATATCTGACCCTGAGAGAGAAATCTTGGAAAACTTCAGTTTGAACAAATGAGTTTTAGAAGTATTTTAAATAACTACAGGCAGCACTATAAGACAGATTTCTCTTAAAATTGCATCCTTTGATCGCTTTTAAGTAATGACTTCAATTCAGTATAAAGCTTCAAAATGAGCTAACTTTCCTTAGACAAAGAAATCAGATGTTGTAAATAGGAATGGGCTCTTAAAATACCCGTGCCTGGATTTGCCAGGTTTGTCAGTTTGTAACAAATTTGGATCAGCCGGAAGAGGGATGGGAAAGAAATAGGGGGTTAGATGCAAAATTCCTTTGTTAGATTGGACTCAGAGAAACTGCTCAAGAGGCTTGGTAAGCACTTATTAAGCTTACTTATGCTTTTCCAAACAACAACAGAAAGTACCTTATTTTCTAGCTTTGCTGAAGAAATTGAAAATTAATTTCTCAAATCTTTTAATATTTTTATTAGTTTAAAGGTATGATCTTTCCCTGCCTTTTAGTTCATTTTTTTATTGCCTACATTGCTGTTACAAACAACATTCTACTTAGCTTGTTTCAAATCAGCAGTGGTTGAAATCAGCTGAGTTGCAATGACTCATAGAACCTGTGCTAGAAAGGAGAGAAGGCTAAAGGTAAGCAGAGGAAATGCTGATATTACTTTATAAATTTGTTTCTTTGGTATTCTAGTGCTTACCTTTCTAGATTCTATATCTCAAGTATTGATATGTTGGTGAAGTGTTTGGTTGTTTTTTACTATGATGCTGGAAGCTTCATCATTGGAAATATAACAGCGTGGTAAAACCAAGGCTTTCTTTTTAATCTTTAATTATTATTATTTAAAATAAAAATTGGTATTTATCTGCTAATTGTTTATTAATAATCTGGAGCTGAGTGATATGCCTTTCATCTAAAGCAGTTAGGATAGACTCTATGTAACTGGGTAAATTCTGTAATGTAGGAAGTTTAGCATGTAAGTGTACTGTTAGATGTGCTCTAAGCAACATCTTGAAAATCTTGTGGTAATAGGTAACTGAGGTACAGAGTCTTTATGTAATCTCATGCACAATAAACACTTGATACTTATAATCTTCAGGTTGTTTCAGACAAAATAAGCTAACAAATGTCATATTCATTTTAGTAAATGCACTTCCTAAAAAAAATTTCATGGTTTATTGTATAAAAGCTTCTTAAATTTGATTTGCTTGGAAAAAGGAACGTGGAATTAGAATATGTACTTATTAAAGGTAGTCTTCAAGTCTTTTAAGAATAGTGTTTGTATTTGTGTTGTACACAATTAGCTGGTAAAATAGAATTTCAGAAGCCTAATGAGTACTCATAAAACTGATACTTCTGACCTTGTGACTGAAGTAACTAGAAATTTAGGTGATAGACCTAATTTAATGTTGAATGTAATTTCTATATGTTCTGCTATGTTCTCAGCTTCAACGTAATCTTTGTCAATACGTGCACACCAAACAGGGAGTAGAATTTCTATGCAGTTATACCAAACTTTTTCTGTTATTTTTCAGCCTCTGAAGTATGGGGAAAGATAGCCTCTTTGAAAACCCAAGAGAGCATGAGCTTTCAGCTGATTACTACAAAACAGCATAAACAATTTTGTCCTCCTTACAGTTCTTTGGGAGTGACATCTCTCTTTCCACTTGGCCTAAGCAGAGACATCAGATTTAAAGAAGAGCACAGCCAACCTAAAACACCTAACCATGCTGAGTTATAAGTGATAGTTCTGTTGCTAGCAGAAGTCCTAAAACTAGAGTATATTCCATATATACAACCAATGCATCACTCCATTCATTACATGTCTTCCAATACAGCACAATCAGTAAAGATTAACAGGTTTTTTGCAGGTGTTGGCTAATGTAGATTCATCCAATTCCCATGTACTGTGCAAGATTCTGCTAGTAGTTATACCTAGAAGTCCATTAGTATGTAGAGGTGCAACTGGCCACAGAACATGAAGTGTTGTCATTCAGAAAGTACAGAAGTAAACCTAAATCTAATACCTTGTCTGCTACAGGAGAATTCTTTTATCTCCCTCAGTGTGATCTGATTATTATCTGTTGTACCATACCATGTTTTTGAAAAGTAATGAAATTGATGGTCTTGCCTTTGCGTTTCTGTGAGATAACAAGAAATGTCAGTTGGCTGTATTCAAAGGAAGAGAAAGCCTTTTCAGGGCAGCTAAAATTAATGTTTTCCTCCAGCCACACTTAGTATTACCACATTTATCATTTCTATAGACTTCTTTCCACGTAAAAAAGAGCTGTCATCTGCTTCCAGCTGATCAAATGCAGCTCGGCCTTTGTTCACTTGACATAATATTGAGACAACATCTCATTCTTCCCTACTTCTTTCCCTTAAAGTGCTTAAACTCGAAATGTTGTGTGGCAGGTTTATCATGAGTAGAATGCCTGAGTAGGAAACAGCAGTAATGTAATTTACTTCACATGAAATAAAACACTTTTCCTGGGTGGGAAATCCTTATCTCTGCTAATCAGTTGGAGGCAAGCATATCCAGTGAATTTTGTCAGTTCACGCAACTTGTCATGGATGTGAATATACCCAGGGATTTTCAACAAGATAAGATGAAATTTGTTAAACTAAAAATTAAAGTGGGAGTAATCCACAAAAACTATGAGAGTGACTTTTTTTTCTTTTTTTTTCCTTGTTCTCCGTGATATTTCTCCTTGACCATTCGTCTCTGGGATTTCTTGCTTATTCTTATTGTGTCTTCTTTTTGTCTTCTCCAATGTTTTATTCATATTGCAGCTCCCTCTTGATCCCTCTTTTTGTTAGCGATGTGTATTGTCTGTCCTGTTCCCAAGGTTTTCTTCTGATTTCCTCTCTCCTCTTTCTCAGATGTTTTGACTTGGATTGTGTCTTGAGTGATCTGCATAGTTACAGCTATATTCCCTGATGACTGCTAGCTATACAGAAAGTAGAATAGATCCAGGAAATCCCAAAGCAGTTAATTACTGAATCAGCCTCTGGAAAGAATACCTTCAGCTGTGCTGTCAAGCATAGGACCCATCTGTAGCAACTATAGTGCAACTTGATTGACATCATCATGCTTTGGGCAATTAATTAGTGCACAGATATTTACTGTTCATTGTGACCACCAGTTTTAGAGCTGACTGGCTTAATCTTTGCCTGAATTATGTTCACATCCATACTTTTCAGATAAAAGGCACAGCTACGGTCCATTTTTAGACTTTTCAGCTCCAGAGTGTGATGAAATCAGAAAAATAGGCAGTTTGATTGCTAGCAGCACTGTGTGGTTGGTGTCATCTGCTTTGACTGCGCTTTGAATCTGGTATTTGAGCAGAGTCAAACTGAAATATGGTGAACACAGGAAATAAAGGAGGCCAAAACATGAGACAATGGTCATAATTTCTTCAGTTACAGATTTTATCTGATGTATAAGTTGTATTTGCAGTCACAGTGTTCAGACTGACCTTAGAATCATGAATAATAGATGAATGTGAAGGTCTTATTTACCACTGATTGTTTCAGCTTCATCTTACTGATTTTGCCAAATGGCAATATTTATATCAAAAAGTGCCATGTGTATCTGTTGTTGGTATTTATTTTCATGTCTTTTGGCCAGAGTCTTTTCAGTCTTAATGTTATATCTAATTTTGCTGCGGTTGCTATGATTTTTACACTTCAATATCCATAATTTTCAAGCAGAGCAAAGAATGAAACGCTGCAGCAGAGGTTGTCCATAAATCATTCAATTATCTGAAAAAACTATTCCTTCTCATTTCTAATTTATAATTTTGATAGCTTCTCTTGCTCTGTTTCTACAGAAACAAGCAAACAACCAAAGCACATGCACAAAACAAACAACCCAACAACACTCCCCAAGTCCCCCCCCCCCGCCCCACCCCCTCCAAAAAAAGGTTTTATTTTAGACCAGAAAAAGTGCAGTAGCTGTTTTAGCCAAACCACACACATCTGTGCAGTTTTAGTCAGTTCATGATTGTCTAGCAGCATCTCTGCCCTTCTCTTAATCCAGGCCAAGACCCTCTCTTCCCATTATCTTTAGCTCTTTCCTGGAAAAAAATAGTCATACCATGTTACATATGAAAATTTCCAGCACTCTTATACTTTTCTCATTTGGGGGGGTGTTTTCAGATATTTGCAGAATGCTGAAATAATAAGCACGAATGCAAACATATTACACTCAAATGGAAACTTAGAAATGGTATATGGTAGTGTAATTTGAGAATTATGCAGTAGCATGTGTCTGGTCTACTGCAGCTAATAAGCAATACTGCATATTTTTCCCAGATCACTTGTTCAAAAAACACAGTTCATGAGCACATCAACAGTTATTCATACTTACCTTTCATTGACCTTTATTAAACATGTTTTGGATAAAATCCCCTAAGACTTCCTTTCACTGGCAGAAACTTGGAGCTGAAAAATACTTGTGAGATATGTACAAAATAAATATGCCATCAGAGAACCATGTGACCTTTGTGCTATTGCAGCCATATGTGATGAGGAGCCATGGTGCTGCAGGACTGTGCTGCAGTGTCATTCCCTTTTATTAAATCTGCTGTTTTTTCTGTCTGTACAGATGCATAGGACTATAAATCACAGCTGGCCTCAAAGTGCAGAACATCTTTGCTAAAAAAAGTGACAATTACATTTTAAGAGATTTTTTCTCTTGCTTCTTTCCACTTATGTTACTGGGGGGACATTCTAATCACTTGATCAAAACCAATTTAATCTTTAACCTGACTCTATGTACTTGCTGCAGCTCTGTGCTGCAACCACAGTTTGTGTGTTCAGCAAGGATATGTACCCCATCTCATGGGCCTGATCTGTCAAGGCTTCTAATAAGCTCTGAGCAGCCAAGCAGACTTTACTGAAATGTGGTGGGATAACTCTGTAGGCTCAGGTAACAAACAGTGGCCCAGAACTGGTCAGCATTAATTGCCCAAGGACAGAGAGGAGTACTTCTAGAGTGGCAGGAATGGCTATAACTTTGCAAGCTGCTGACACTGTTACTCCCCATGCTAGTTCTGGAAAAAGTCAGAAATAACATCTATGTCAAAAAGCCCCTTGTGTTTCCAGGACACTTCCAGTGCCCTTATCGTACTAAAGGCTATTGATGAGTGTGCTTCAAACACCTTTAGCAACACGAGTTGTGCTTTCTGTCTTCTTTATAAACGATTACGCTTAGGCTCAGTTTGTGTCCAGGAGCTGTTCAGAATGCCAAACCAACATAGGGATTTTCAATCACAGTCTGCATAGACTTCATTCAAAAATGTAGGTGTTCGCTTCCTCTGACAAGCAGATGGTCACTGTCTGAGGCAGGCCCCCAGATTCAGAAACTGTTGTTGAGAAAGTTAGCCTGCAATGACTTGCTCTAGGTAGGAAGCCAGTGCAGAGTTATGAATAAATGCCAAAACAGCTAATTGTATCTCTCTTCTTCCTACACATGGAACGTGAAAGGGGAAAGCAAGCAGTAAAATAGTTAGTAAGTACTTAGACCTAAAATATAAATTATTTGCCAGATGGTCTTAAATGCATGTTTCTGTATGTATCCGCTCTTCTGGGTTCTGAATGGGCATATTATTACCTTATAAAAAACAAGGCAGTGAATTAAAGTTCTGTCACTGTCCTTACTCAGAGGTGTTTCCATGAACATTTATATTTTTTCAGAACAAATATGTTCTGTGCCTCTGTTGTTTGCAACAAGTAGGTGGCAATATTTTGTGTATTGCAAAGTATTACTACAGCTATACTTTCACATTTGTAAAAAGTAGTTAAATTGAATATGTGTGCATTAATTGTATTATACGTACTTACAAATGCACATACACACGTAGGCTCGGGGTATCAGAGCTACCAGATCTCTGCAGTCCCTTTTCTCCCGGTGAACCTTGCTTCATACACGTGCCATACACTCACATAGCCCCCGTCACTTGTGCAGTGGTACCTGCCCTACAGAATTGCTTGTGCGGTGTGGGATCTGCCAGCCAGCTCTTTTCTGCACCCAGGGTTCTCAAGCTTGCACTTAAAGGGCAAAAAGTCACAAGCTGTATTTGTGAATGAGTAGCAATCTCCTTCATGATAAAGAGGTTGATTATCATTGAGCGATATTTACGTTGTTTGTGTTTCAGAAGTAACTTAAGAGGAGACTATATGATTATATGCAGACTGAGGCCATCAAATTCCTCCAAACTTTTCTTCCTATTTTTTTTTCCCCAGCATGATCTAGTGTGGTGTATGCAGGTTGCTTTGTTCTTCACTCCTTCCACTTCTTTTTTCCTGGCTTCTCTTTCCTTCCCGTTGTTTTCATGCTCCTACAGGTCACCACATTTGCTTTCACTTAACTGCTGGTCTTCTGTGGCTCCTTTTAATTGGGCTTGGTTATGTTTTGTGTTCTGTTCAGTAATAGGGGTCAGGCAGCATCTTGCCTTATTTTTCTGATAATACTGGTCTGTTTTGTACAGTTTTGTACAATGTACAGTGAATTACAGACCTCCCTTTTGGCCCCACAGCTGAGGAGAGAAACGATTTTTTTTCCTGTGAAATGAGGAACTCCAGAAAGAGTGTTAGTTTTCTTTGCTGACATGTGAAAGCAGCTCTTTCCTTAGCATTGTATGAGCAGTAAAATGAAGCTGAAGAGATCCGTGGTCTTCAGACATGCCTGCTGGCCTGTCAGGATCTTGAAAGTGTCACTTCATTTTGCACTGGGAGCTAACAGTGCAGAGCAGAAGGAGGCAACCAAGAAGAAAATACCTACTGGCACGTAATGGCCTATTTCAGGATAAGCTTGGAGCTTCTTGAAGCATTTTGAAAAAAAAAAAAATTCAGAAATGTTTTTACTACAGGAAAAATGTCTTAAGAAAATGGTTCTGTTATTTATGTGTCTGTTATTCAAGTGTAGCACAGTCAGTGCCCTGAGTACTTCCTAAGAAGTTTGACCTAAATTCTGAGGAAAAAACACTATGTTCTCTGTTCTGGTAAGCTGTAGATTTTGTATCAGACTTTGAGCAAGAAAGTATCAAATCTTTCATTTATTTGCAAATTAATCATACACAGACAATATCTGTATTGCTATGGAATTTGAATTTAAATTTGCCTCACATTCTACATTGTGTAGCATTGTGTTAACGTAAAACTGCATAATTCTCTAAAAGTTTGTCTGAACATGCAAAGTATTCCAATTTTAAAGTAGGATGAGTTTGGATTAGAGAATGACTTATAATGGTCTATCTACCTAGATTTATTTTAGAATAGCGTCAAGTTAGCAGGCTGCTTTAAGGTGCAAAAAAGCCCTATCAATGAGAATGGATTGCATTACTGAGAGATGGGTGACAAAGCTAACCATCTTTCCAAAAGCAATTCTCATCTGTTAGGTGAGACATTCTGCAAAGTAGTTGTAATTTGTCTAAAAAGTCTATTTGCTTGATCAGTGTTAGTCAAGGAACAGTTAATAGGATGGTTATAAAAAGATTCAATTTAATACGGCATTCATAAATAGTAAAAATTATATGTTCACAACAGTAAAAGCAAATGTTCATCCTTTGGCTGCTTCAGTGAAAAAGTGTTTTGACTACCTGATGAGGTTTGTAATAATTCATTAAAAGACACAAGATACAGTGAGCTTCAGACTTCTGTCTGTTGTCTGATACACCCGTTTCCAAGATCTCAGTGAGCCTGTCAGTTTCATATGTATGTATTAAAGATAACAGGAGTAGCTTTATTTTTGCAGCATCAAGGATCAGTTAGCTAATGCAAGTAAACTGCTGAGAGCCAAAATGCATTTTTACTTTGATTACTTCAGACTTTTGATGTATTTTGGTATGTAGAATCATAGAAAAGTCTGGTTTGGAAGGGGCCTCCAGAGATCATCCAGTCCAACTTTCTTTTGAGAGCACAGCCTTGGACTAGGTTATCCAGGGTCCTGTCAAACTAAGGAATCATTTCCAGCAAGGGAGATTCTATCACTTCTTTGGGCAACCTACCCCAACATTTAATTCTTTCCACAGTGACGAGTGTTTTTCTTATATCCAGACAGGATCTTCCATGAAGCGACTTGTGTCTCTTGCTTTATTTCCTCCCACCATCCATCCTCATGAAAGCTGTATCTCCAGCTTCTCTGTAACTACCTTTGAGGTACTGAAAGAACATCAAATGCATTCTGAACCTCCTCTTTCTGAAGCATCTCTTCTGTAACTGTGGTCGATCAATTCTCTCACCCCTTTTTGTTCTTCCCAGTCATTCTTTGTTTCTAGTGTCTGTAATTCTCTGATTCCTTGCATATGTATTTGATAAAGGAAAAAAATGCTTTATGGGTGGTTTGGGAATAATTTAAATGTAAAAATCACAATTTAATATTCAATGTAAAGATGTTGAAGTGGTTTGTCTTCCATAAACTTTTCTACTTCGGAGTTTTAAACCTGAGATCTGTATTATATGTATATAAATCTATAGAAACGGTTACAGGAAACAAACAAAAATACATTATAGACAAGAAGCAAATACATCCAATCCCTTGAAATTCTAATGTGGGTATAAAAGAAACAGAAAATCTTGGAGCAGGATATTGTTGCAACAGAAATTGTGGAGGTAGGAAGAGTTTACCATCTGGCAAGGCCCTCAGACCAGATGGATCCACTAATGACTTTTGCAAAGCATTTCATCAGACTCTGTTGGAACACATGACTGGCATCTTTAATTATCCTAATTTAACTTAATCCTAATTTTAAGGGTTCCAGCCCTGGATGCTAGATTTTGTAATCATTGATCTTGGAAGTGAAGAAAAAGAAAATGTTCCCCAAAATCTCTTTTTCCTTACAGATCGTTTTATTAATGAGGTATAATGTTAAGATACTACATAAAGTTTATTGGTTCTTCTTAATTGGATTGTTTGGTTAAAAAAAAATACCTATTATGGTGCTTTTGTGAAAAATCTCTTTTTGCAAACACATCAGAGTGCTTTGGGAATTCAGTTAGCTTTATGCATCCACAAAAGCATTCAGCTGCTCAGAGGAGCAGACTGCCAGAACACTCGTCGCGTTCTTTACCTTCTCTGGGAGGAGGGGAACATGCACGTCGCAAGCAGTCATCTCTGCCTTGTACCCTACACGTGCATCTGCTCCTGTTACTGTTCCCACAGACAGAAGGTTGAGATGTGTGGGGAAGTGACTGCCGCCACCAGGCAGGTGTACCAGCAGCAGTAACTGGTACTCTTGCCTTGCCTATATTCTGCCTTAGCTTTTTGTGTGGGGTGGAAGAACTGCCCATAAAGCAAGACTAAGTCAACTTCCTCTTCACACAAACCTGGAAAGTAGGGAGAATTTTTCGTGTGAAATTTGTTCTGTGCACCCTGCTTAGGTCCTGTGGGAGGGACTATGCCCTGGTCTGTGAGGGCACTGCCCATGCTGCAGTCACTCTGATTTACACTAATGCATCTCAAACAGGTATCTGCAGGCCTATTGCCCGTGGCTTGCAGAAAACTGTCTGGTTGTGTAATAAAGCCTAGTCTGTTCCTAGCTCTTCTGCCTGTTGGAAAGAACAGGAAATAATTCCTTAACAGTGTTTTTCTATACCATAATCGGCAGTTGTTTAAATACATAATCCATTCTAATCATACTTTTATCTTGCACTAATTATCGTAGTGTTTCAGTACTTTCCAGTGGTGCAAATAGTGATGTGGCTTCACTATAAATGCTTTAAATATAAGATAGGATGTTTGCTTAGAAAAGTGGAAGAAATGCACCTGTCAGTTGGAAACAAAGGAGTGAGGTTTATACTCAATTTTAAAAGGTGTAGAAGGGCACAGAACCTGTGCCAGTAGGAAATCTTATGATCTGGAGGTCGGAAGAGAAAATAAATTAAGATAGTTGCACATAGCGTCTTTGTATTTTAATTTGCAACAAACGTGGAATTCATATATACAGTTACTCAGTCACCAAGATTTGTTCTTTAAATTAGGCTCCATTTCCTTACTCCATAATCCACTGTTCTGTCTGCCAAAAAAGAACGCTTGGTTATCTAACAGCCAGACTGAACGTAGGCAGCTGTAGTGCATTGTCAAGGCTGTGAAAGGGAAAGGAATGTCCTTAGCAGTTCCGAAAAATCAGGCTGTGTATTTAGGTGCCAAAAGCTGATACTGGGTCCTAATTTTAGATGCACCATTAGTTGACTCCATGCATCAAAAAGAATAAAGCAAATAACAGATATGTTTGGTATGGACGTATTTAGGTTGTAGGGAATGTGTTGTTTTTCATATCCAGGAACAGAAATACCAAGTGTAAGATAGGAAGTTTCAGTATGTGGAAGCCAAACTGTACAAACCAGTGGTAGATGTAATTAAGCTGAAATTCTGTTCTAACAGTGAGATAGATAAGTTCAATTAATCTTTTCCATCTAGTTTTTATTTTTATCATTGAAGAAAGTAATCTAACTGAATTCTAAGAACTTAAATATGGTGGAGTCATCCTTTATTCCCCTAGTGAACTAGTTGACACAGTGAAATGTAGAATCCAAGCCTAAGAAGAAAAGGAGAAATGCACAAGTGCAGGAGAAGATAAAATAAAGTGCAGGAGAAGATAAAATAGTTTTATTGGACATTATGCTATACGTGTACTTTTTGCATGAATTGTTCTTTAACATGAAAAATTGAGTACATATGTTTTTGAAACATCCTTTTTTTGTTTTGTTTTTAAAAGAATCTTCTCCATAATTAGTATTATCTACTACTGGAATAGAAAAAAATAGCTGCCCTAAGCCATCTGTTGAATGCCAATTTATTAATAGAATATTTTTTCGTAATTCCATCTGTAGCTCACATATTCAGACATTGTTCTAATTTGTTTCCTGAATAACAGTGTAAAACTGTCTTTGTATTCCTATTACCTTAGGGAGGGTTTTTTATTATTAACATCCCCAGGCTAGATTTTCAAACTAGATCCTTTGGGCTTTGCCAAAGAGAATATTTTAAGGGTTGAAGGATAGCTTGACAATAGCTCAGAATAACTGCAAAGAGTAGTTTCTGCTACTGTGTCACTACTGATAGCCTGCATTACTCTTTTGTTAATGTGGGATGAAGTTTGCTAAATGGTGGCCTTCTGTCTTTTTGTGTTACAATGAAAATCTGTTGTGTGTGACAAGGAATATATATATATTTCTTTTTTACATGATGTTACTACGTGGTTCCAGAATATTTGACATCTAAGAGAAATGCTCCCAGCTCAAGATGGAAACCATCCCAGGAGGTCTTTAAAAGATGTTTAGATGTTGAACTTAGCAATATGGTTTAGTGGAGGACTTCTTAGTGTTAGGTCAGAGGTTGGACCCGATAATCTTGAGGTCTCTTCCAACCTAGACAATTCTGTGATTCTGTGAAATAAATATTGAAGTTCACAATTAGGCATGGGAATGAGAAAGGTACTGTGGCATGCATGCCTGGTGGCAGAAGTGCCCTCTCATATTCACCTGGAACTTCCTGTGCTTCAGTTTGTGCCATTTTCCTCTCAATAGAACAAATATTGTTCTTCAAATACAGGAGAAAGTTTATTTTTGTATCCTCTAAGTCCATTTTTAAACTTCTAATTATGAGAGGATTTCTTGCATGTAAATTGTGAAAAATGTTATTTATTCAGCTGCTGATCCATATTTCAGAATATTTAAGCTGATGTGTAGAAGTGGAATAAATTTTTGAAAATCACCCACTGACTTCATAAAGCCATGAAAGACTAAGATAAAAACCCATGTAAAAAAATTCTGGTTACATTTTCCTTAAAATGTGTAGTTTAAAAATTATTGCATGATAAATTGTATTCTGCAGTCACCAAGTCAATCTCAAACATATTATTTTAAGATATAAGTAGATAATGGGATAGACTGAGTTTTGAAGACAGTTGAAATGATAATTCAATATGTTTATATAATAAATCAAAAGGGGATCGTTTTTGAGAACTATGAAAAATTAAGTTTTAGTTTCATTTTTGCATTTTATACTGTTTTACTGATTGAACAAGTGTATTGTAACTTAAATTGTATTCTGTTTCAGCCTTGCAGTTCATCCAGATAAAACTTTAGTAGCGACAGGGCAGGTTGGAAAGGACCCTTACATCTGCATCTGGGATTCCTACCGTGTACAGACTGTTTCTGTTCTTAAGGATGCACACACACATGGAGTTGCCTGCTTAGCTTTTGATTCAGATGGCCAGGTTTGTATATCTTCTTTCTCTGTGCTTTTAATTTAGTTTGATTTCTGATTCCAGGAGATAATGCACATATAAGTATTGTATGTGTAGGTAGCTGCGTTGCTGTAGTACTGACATTCCTATTGTGACTAATTTTTTTAATGCAAGGACTGCAAATATAGTTCTTTCAAAGACCAAAACCCTCAACCTAGAATTCAACTCAAGTAGATGCATTGGTTGTTGGACAAATACCAGTACAAGAAATGGCCCTACCTGGCTCACATGTAATAGCTTCACCACATACTTAGCACCTACTGTTTAAAGAGACCAGTTCCTGGCAGAGTCTTTACAATCCTGCAGTATTTTTGGCAGAGGGACTCCAGTAATCTCACTGCTAAGAGTCTCATTGGCTAGGATACACAGTAAATTTAATTGAAAAAGGGGGTTAGAACACAGAGTGTATAGTTTTGTACACTATTATATGATTATATGATATTTTTAGACAATATTAATGAGTAAATGGTGGGCTATTCACAGCTAAGCGCATTGAATTTTTCCCTGGAGGAGAGCTAGTAAAAAACATTAAATCTATTTTCTTCCTTCTTCAGTCACAATTTATATAAAAGTGAGAAATACTTCATACTTACTTCATATTCATAGTTGTCTATAAAATTAACAGTGCAATTTTGTCATTACTGATGTCCAGGTTTCTGGTGTAAAACTGAGGTAGTAGTTTATAATTGGTTGCTGAAATATTTTTAGGAATGCTTAGAGTAGCTGATTCCCGGATTCTTGCACAGATCATCCTTGATTTTTCTATTTGCTTGCATACATCAGAATTAAAACTGAAAAGGGCAGATTTGCCTTTAAATGTTTTTCTTAAAATCATGTTGTAGACAGTTAGATGTCTACAGAGAAGTGTTTTGCTATCATATGCCTAATTACTCTTCCATTGACCACACAGTGGTTTTATTTCTCTTTGGATTGTATTTCTTCATTAGAAATTAGAAGTAAGTTTCTATTTTAAGCCTAGTTTTCAGCCATCTTCCTCCATTTTTTTTTAAAGTAAAGCCATTTCTTCTGAAATCTCATGTGTCGATTCTAATTAAAGAAAAAGGTATTCCTGGGAAGTGTGGAATAACAAATGAAGTGAGAAAACCCCCAAATCAACAGAAGAAAATTTCAAATGCTGTAAGATTTTAAAGATACTGTTTTTTCAAAAATACGTTATTAAAATTTTCTCTTATGTTTTACTTCCTGAGACAGGTGAGTAAACTTTTTAAAAAAACCCTACTTAAACACCTGAAAAGTTAAATAGTTTGCCAAGGGCCCAGTCAGTATGAGTTAAAGTTGGAGGCTCTTCTGAAAGTCCTGCTGGGTGCCTACCTATAGTTAAGAGTTGAACTTAATTCCGTGTTGATGCTGCAAAACAGCAACATTCTTTTTCCGGAAACATTGGAGAAGTTGCAGTTTATTCTGGAAGTGAAAATTTGCATACAATGCTTTTATATCTGGAGAAAGACCAATTCTGGAAAACATAAATATGGATGATGTATCTTGGCTTTTTGCTGCCCTTTCTGGCTTACAGAGCAAGGTGCTGTGTTGAACCAAAATTAAAGGGCTTTGAGTGAAGTCTTTAAGTATATGAAATTCAGAGTTGCTAGCAGTTCCATTTTATTTAGTCAGCACAGTCACCTCAGGGAGCTGGCATCTTGTGGTTGGACCAAATATGTATCACACACAAGGCTCACACCTTTCCTTCAAGTGCATGCCTTTTATTCTTTTTTTATTGAATGTCTCTTAGTATCCAAGAAAGATTTGTATTTTAGCCTCAAAATACAAAACAATTCAACAGTAACATTAAGGTATAGATGCAAAAAGCTACGTATTATTTTCTCTATTGCATCTTTCTAAACAAATACTGACTAAGGAAAAGCTCAGGTAATTCTGCTTCGCTGCCTGGGCTTGATTCCCATAAAATCAACTTGTCTTCCTCCCGCTCTGCTACGCACAAACTCTGAGTGTCAAGATACATTATCCATATTTATGTTTTCCAGCACTGATCTTTCTGCAGATATAAAAGCATTCTATGCTGTGTTGAGGGCCGCATGGCTCCAATATGAGGATTTAGCAAAGGTCTCAAAATAGTGGCACTGCATTTATAGTTTAGTCACGCTAATTAGCTCCTGTTTTATGAGAAACTCTGGGGTGTTTTCAGGTATTCAAATGAATTAGTTCTGAAATATTACTTCTTGCTGGAATTCAGCTGACACTGCATGGAGACAGCTTAGGTGTCTCTGCAGTGCTTCCCTGGCATAATTAACCACAAACTGGGTAATGAAGAGTGAACAGTATTTGTTGTCTTTTTTAATATACAGAGGAGATAGATAAGTGGCTTAAATCAAAGATAGCTAATATGCTTCCTTTATTTTATGTACTTTCAATAAGGCTCTGAAATTTAGATATTAATATGTGAAAGTAAATTTCCTATTAATGTTATTTGTAATTAATACTGTATTTTAAAAGTCCTGATGGGAGCTGAATATCTGGCTGAACAGCTGCTATTTAAAAATAGATATTTGAGACTTTTTCTGTATAACTAGGAGATGACATTTGGTGGGAAGGAAGCTGCACATTTTTCAGATGTTTGATGAAGAGTCAGTTTGTATATAATTAAAAATATATTTTGTTGAACCAGGAACAAATTAGAGTTTGAAAGTAGTAACATCTACACTTTGCAGAATTACCTACAAAGCTGATGTCTTTTATGTAGAAGTATTTCAGTAATGCTTCATATTTCAATTTCTGTTCCGAGTTGTTTTATAAGGATCCTTTTGTGTACTTTCTTTAATAATAATAATAATAATAATAATAATAATAATAATAATAATAATAATAAAGAGTAAGGAGAGTACTGCCATAGTGCATACGTACATTTTAAAATTCAGCATTACGTTGCAGTAGGCTTCTTTAGCCAGATCTTCAAAGTCTGCATAGATTTAAAAATAATTGTTTAATTATGTGCATAAGCTACTTGGCAGATATTTTCTTCTATTGATTCTGTGAATTCTCTAATCAGGATGCTGTCAAAGTCCCTCCCAAAAGGAGTATTAAAAGTAAAAGCCTTTCAACCAAAAAGGAAACTCAGCATTTATCATTCTTCTGCCAGCAGGAGACCATCCTTGGTAAACTGAAGAGAAAAAAGAAAATATAAAATATTAGTTACTATCCTCTAGTTGTTTCACTGTCCATCTACTGTATAGTGGTAATTTCCTGACTGGGAGCTACAGTTCAGGTCTGATGTTAAAATCATGAATCTAAAAGATACTGTAAGTGCTGCCATGGTTTCCATGGTGAAGAGAACAGTATAAAAAAGGTGAGAAAAAGTTGGAATCAGTGATGGTTCCATGAAAAAATATCTTGTGTTTTGATCAGTACATCCAACCCCCGGGTAGGTGTAGATTATTCAAGAGCAAATAAAACATGTTTGCTACAATAATCCTCCTTTCATGTGCCTGCAGTAGACTCTCACAAGGGTGAATTTAACGAGGCCTCAGGTATTTTTCTGTCAGTGAGAGACATATAAAGACTAGTCTGGACTTGGAGAAACTCAGAGGAAAATATACACGTGCTTTTTTCATTAATCCCATATTGCTTAGTACACTTGCTTGTAAGAATTGCTAAGGTCATGCATTACTCACTAGGCAGAGTTCAGCTGTTATATTAGGTTGTAATGTACGTTATGTCAATTCCCAAGCAACCAAATGTAAAAAGGATTTATTTGATTGCTCTAAAATACAGGAATCATAACTATTAAGGAGGCAGTGCAGGGTGCATGTGTTTTTTGGAAGTGGCCAATTTAAGGAAGATGTACACTGTTTTTACACTTTAAAATAATGTGAAAAGGTATGGAATATCTTGTCTATAATTTATTTTGCTAATGAACGATAAGTGGAGCCTTCTGTTTCTTTACAAATAATGATTTCTCTCAATTCTATAGTGGTTGGTAGCCTTAGAGCAATTAGTATTTTTTGTTTGTTTGTTTCCTAATATAATATTTTAAAGGAATCTTTGGTAATTGCACTCATTTTCTTTTAACACTGGTTTTGTATTAACTCAGAAATCTCTAGACTTTAATGAATTTGCCTATTGAAAATCTGAGAAAAAAATAGTGGACATTTAATGGAAGGAAACGTACAAAACAGAGATTCAGTTTGCAAGTTATCTTCTTAAAGCAAATCTTCCAGGAGAAGGTCTGGTCCTTGTCATATCTGAAACATATGCCCATTTGGATCAGATGATTCATCTGCTCATCTTTGAGGCCAAAATAAGGTTTCATTTACTGCATGTTCTTGAAGTGCAGGCTTTCCTATAACAGAGCAGAATGCTTAGGAGCTTTAGTTGGACTCTTCAATCTTTATGATAAGACATTTGTGGATGGGGCAATGAGAAGAGTAAGGGACAGGCGGTATTGGTGCAACAGATGTGACTTTTTAAAAAGTGTTACTGAACTAGAAGATTGTTTCCCATGAAAAAAGTCTCTCAGACACTTCCTGCAGTGCAAGTTACTCATGTGTAACCATTATATATCCCTATGCAGCATATGTTGGTTGGCATCATATCCAGTATGTACAGTTGCAGTACATTTGGCACTAATTTAGTCTTCACATCACAATGTGTCTTCACAGATCACAGCAGTCTCTGCTCCTATCAGTCATGGAATCATAAACTGATAGAACTGTTTGGACTGGAAGGGACCTTAAAAATCATCTGATTCCAACTCTGCTGCCATGGGAAGGGACACCTCCCACTACACCAGGTTGCTCAAAGCCCCATCCAACCTGGCCTTGAACACTTCCAGAGATGTCAAAGATCTCCCACCTAATAGGAAACTCTGCTGGAAATCATGTAAAGTTGGGCATAATGAGCACAATTACTGGAAGGTTATCCAATAAAAACTAGGTTAGGTGGTTGTTAAAAGTATATCCAATTCAGATTCTAAACCTCAGCAAAACAAGTATAATGAAGAAAAGTGTATTTGGGATAGTGAGATCTTGTATTTCTATAATTCACTATTATTATCAGGTTAATAAATCAAAATGCTAGTGTTGTTCACCTCAAATGAGTACTTCAATTCTTTCATGATAAGAGTTTTATTTGAGACACTGGTAACATGGAATTAATTACCTGACTCTAGACAAGATAAGACATTTCAGTGCTTTCTCCAGTGAGCAAGTGGTTAACAAGAATATCTTGATGGTGCCTTTAGCAATATAGTTCAAATGCAAGGCAAATGGGAAGATACATTTGTACACACAATAACCTGAAGTACAGTAAACTGATTTTTGTGTTGATTCTCTCTTAACTAGATTATTATTATTGTTTTTCCTTAGCGTTTAGCTTCAGTGGGACTGGATGCCAAAAATACAGTGTGTATATGGGACTGGAAGAGAGGAAAACTACTGGCTACAGCTACAGGCCATTCAGACAGGGTAATTGTATAAAAGGTTTATTGAATCTTGTCTGGGAGTTACAAAAGTGTTTTAAATGTATTTGTTTATTCATTTGTTTCCATCAGGTCAATGCAGAGGTAATTCCGTATATTCTACCAGTTTTTAAAATACCAAATAAGATATTTGTTTCTTCTCATTATGCCAAACAAAGCACAGTGCTAGTGAAAGAGGCACATGATGGATTCTTGAGCTGGCTGTCTAGCAAGCATAGGGAGGAAATACTTTGCAATTACACACTGATTAGGATGATTTATAGGCCTTTATATGAGACGTGAAATGCTAGCTTAGTGGATGAGGGTAATATTCTTTCTGAATACATCAAAAAGACATTTTATCCTGAGGGTAAACTTAATTATTTCACTTTTTATTTTTGCTTAAGATAGTTACTTATAGGTGAACTATAATTAGGATAAATACTCTTTTTCTAGCTATTAACTTCAAGTAAGGGGTCATAATAACCTCAGTAAATAGGAGAACTGAGCAGGCCTAAGTCTAGATTATTTTTCAGGATTAAAAAATCTTTAAACAAGGTTAGCATATGCAAAATAACTCCCAACCATATATAAGCACAAACATGTATATGATAAAATAAGTTCTGGACACATTCTGACAACTTTTTTTCTTAAGCAAATTATAATATAACAAGTTAGAATGTTACAATATTGAAATACTAGAATATTTTACTACATATGAAGGAGTATTTATTTATGATAGAATATATGCAAGCAGAGCAGCCTACTAAACCCTTCCTTACAGTATACCTGTATGTACAAATCTATCTGCATCTTATGTATTATCAGATGAATCATAGAATCACAGAATTGTTTGAGTTGGAAGGAACCTTAAAGACCATTTGTTTCCAGCCCCCCTGCCATGGGCAGGGACACCTTCCACTTGAGCAGGCTGCCTGAAGCCCCATCCAGCTTGGCCTTGAGCACTTTAGAGATGGGGCATCCACAGCTTCTCTGGGCAGCCTGTTCCAGTGCCTCACCGCCCTCAATCAGGTAATTTATTTTTACTATGTTCACAACACAACATAATTTTTCTTAGTCTTTGTTTAAATTTATTCTTTCAGAACTGATTCGCTTCCCAGTTAGGTCAGTGGAAGTTTTGCTACCACCTTGTGCTACTAACTACAGTAGGCACAAGGTCAGGTTCTGAATTAGCAGAAGATGCCAGGACAGGCAAGAAGTACTAAAATCGTAGTTTCCGTACTCTTTCACAACCAGAAAAGGGAGATTTTTCATTGAAGCGGGAGTGGTAAAGAATGCATGTCTAATTAGGTCACAAATTATAATGACTTAGTCTGCCAGAGTCATACAGCATTTCTGAAAACAAAATATCTTGCTTGTATAACAGAAAATAAATAAAATAGTAAGTCATGATTTTTATAAAGAAGATAAATATTTTGTGGGAGGGCAGCACTAGAAAGCTGTTAGAAATTCTCAGATGATTTATAAGTAACAGCTGAAGAGCTAGAATTAGCAAGAAGTCCTGTTGTCTTTCTCTACAGATGTATATTTCCTGCAGTAACTAGTGATTGTGGTAACCTCATTGGTTCTCATCTCAGACACTAAAAAGTTGAATGCCACAGATGTCAAGTCTATAAATGACATGCTGTTGAAAATTTGTGCAGAAATATAAACTTGTTATTTCCAAACTTTATGTGGTATTTTTCATTTGGCATAATCCCATAGTCATAGAATACACTGTAAATTTGTTCTGATAATCTATACAGGATCTGATGCTAATTTTTTTGATGTATGCTGTTATAAATGCAACATTAATCAAAATGAATAATGCAGTTTTATCTGTATAGATTAGTTAGATGAATTACATGTATACCTCATTTTGTCACTGGGGTATTTCTGTAATGGGGTTAAGCTGCATATCGTACCTCACATTACAATATAAGGAACAAAGACAAATTTACCAGTCTTTTATCCCTAAACTTGAGGAACATTTGCTCATAACATGACTCTCATCTTATTTGAGACTGTAAATATGTTTATTCAAAAATATCTTGGAGCTGGAATGGATTACTGGTGTGAAGGCACAAATTAGGTGTGTTGACAGAACTGGGTGAGAAGGCCTTATTTGGCTTTATCATTGTTTACAAGGAGTTCCAGACTTACCTGTATGTTGTGCTTTCATTTTTAGTCGTAGATTGCAGTAGATACTATGCCTAAAAATTGGCAAAAGCAAACTGAGCCTAGATGCAATTACCATATAATGCAAAGTATCAGCTTTCTATGTTTCTTAACAGATATTTGATATTTCCTGGGATCAATATCAACCAAATAGAATTGTCAGCTGTGGAGTAAAACACATAAAGGTAATAGCTTTTGTGTTCTGTTTGTTGTTGTGTTTTTTGTTGTTGTTGTTTCTTTTTTTTTTTTTTTTTTAAGTAAATTACAGTTGTCAAAGAAGGGCTTAGATGTAAGAGGTATTCTATTTTTCTTTTTTTAATCTGTGAACACTGTCAAAACTTCGGTGCCAGTTTAGGCATTCAGCAGTGACTTGACGTGCAACTTAACAAGCAAAGTGGGAAGATCATTTGGTGTAATTTTCATTATCTACTTCTAATTTTGTGGTTCTCTGCCTTCTTTCTGTCTCTGAAACCCTTCAGTGATTTCTCTTGACAAGTGTCACAAGGGGTCACTGGACAGGTATAGGATGAATTAAATCAGAAGTATGAATTGAATGAACTTCTGTTTGGCCTATCATGCTACCAGGAATTGTGGGAACACTGCAGGGAAGGTATGCAATACTTGCAGAGATGAACAGATGGAAGCACATGGATCCCACTATTTGCTCCCTCTAATTCCCCTTGTCTGGAATTGACTTAAATATGAACCTAGATATATAGCCTAAGTTTAGGATAAAACTTCTTGCACCTATAAAAAACTTAGAGAGAAATCCTTGTTTGCTCATACTCCCTGAAGGTTTCTGTTTTCTTCCTGCCTCATCAAAAGCATTCCTAACAGATGGCAATTATTTCACATGGCTGAGGTGGGAAGAGCTTTAACTAGAAGTTTAGAAACCAGTTAATATCTCTAGTTCTGGTTACTGAGAAGCTTGTGCCCATTAAACCACCGCTGCTTTCAAACTGTGGGTGGTTTTGGCAGAAGTGATACCATCTGTTGTATTCTGCAAGCTGTCTTCCAAAACCTGTCTTTGTTTGGCACCTGTGTTGTGTTTAGAATGGCCATAATTGCCCTGAACAGGCATAATACCAGCAAAGTCAATACATATAAAGTCATGCCAAAAAAAAAAAAAAAAAGAAAAAAAAAAAAAGAAAAAAAGAAGGGGGGCGGGGGGAGTTGGAATGCTTTATGATTATATGTGCACCTTCAGTGATGCTCAGGCAACAGTCTATGTAGTTGTCATTCATTATAAGCCTATGGAAATATGATAATTAACTTACTAAGAAGGAAAAGAACAGCTCTGAAGTTATTGTATCACTTTGAGAATAGGGACTAATAGACCCATTCATTCCTGTAGCATTTCAGTTCTATTGGGTCATTTGGCTGAACTTTCTAGAGCTAACCAGAAGTGAAGAGAGCATATGTTTTTCTCACAGTATGAGAGCCCTAGGGGAAATATTCCCACTGCCTGCTCATAAATTGACTTATGGAAAAAAATAATTATCAGTAGAGAAGGATCTGAAATAAAAAACCTTGATACAAGGATCTTCTGAATTCAACTTTCTAGGAAACGTATAGGAGCAAGCAAAAGACAAAGACTTAAAAATTGGGTTTAAGGTCACAAAAAAGATGTAGGCATATGAAGTGAGACATAGACATTATGCACCTATGTGAGACACTTCAATATTCCTGTTCAGTCTCTCAGAGTATCTCCTTATTGTGAAATGGACTACAGAGCATAAATGCCTCATCTAGTAAAGACCTGAGCTGACAAGACCATTCAGGACTGTGCTATACCCCACACACACTTACTGTTCTGTTTCTGCATGTGTTCAGAACCTCATAGTGCTGCATTATCTAGGATGCCTGGGGTATTTCAATACTTCTCTTACACATCTAAGTGAGATCCTCTTTACTCTTCCTTCACTGGGAAGCCTGATCCTTGAGGAGGAGCTGAGAACACACTGTCTCTCCTTGATAAAATTATGTCTATTAAAAAAATTACACTCAGAACTGATTCCAAAAGTATGAGTGTGATTTCTCTAGCCCAGCCCTAACAACACCATTGTAAGACAAAGTCTAGGTTCTTTTGCTCCTTTTCTCTTCACCAGCAGTCTTACAATCTTGGCTGAATGTTACTGTCTGTGCAAGAGTGAAGCAAGTCACTATTCCACAGCTAGAAAATCCTATTACTTTGCAGTTCAGTTTCACGTACAAGCGTCTGCAGCCCTCCAGCCCACAGGTGGTTTCTCAACAAATTTAGTTTTGAGGGGCATATCTCTTTCAGTACATTACTAAAGGGCAGAAAAGTATTTTCAGCTCATCTAGAAGCTTAAGTATTTTATTGCTCCAGAGCTGTAGCTTTATGTTAAGTTTTGCAGACAAGAAAAATTGGATGTTTCTGGCTGTTGAAAGTGTGCTTTCACATTCATAGATTTCACCCAGCAGAGTATGATAAAAATTAGTGAGTTAATGGGAAGAGGTAGTATAGTAATAATGAGGCGGAATGCTCCCTCAGTTTCACAAGCAGCTTGATCAGTTTGTTTTCTTCTTAGACTTAACACTGCATTTGCGTCAGGGTTTCCTGTTCTTGGTAAACAGGCAATATGGGAAGTAATGGGTAGTCTCGTAGCACTACAGGAGTCATTTAATGTCTGTAAGGATGTACAGCTGTGAGATCTGCACATTAATATGAAAAAAAAATCTGCTCAAATTTTTCCTAATATGCCATTTACATTTCAGTTTTGGACACTGTGTGGAAATGCACTGACAGCAAAAAGAGGAATATTTGGTAAAACAGGGGATCTGCAAACTATCCTTTGCTTAGCATGTGCAAAAGAAGATATCACGTACTCTGGTGCTTTAAATGGAGACATCTATGTTTGGAAAGGGCTAAACTTAGTTCGCACGATTCAAGGAGCGCATAGTGTAAGTTGTTTGTTTTAACATCAATTTCTGAAATTACCTGTTTATTGACTTGAAAACTTCATGAAGGCTTATCTTCAATGATCTTATTCTGTTTCAGGTCAGAAGAATGTTTAAGACAGTTCATCAGTTAAGAACTTATCTGTAATTTTTTTACTTTATTTACATATTGTCAGCAGGTGCTAGCTGCTGAACTGATAATGACGGAACTTATATTTTTAGCACGGATTTAACCAAGCAGACTAAAGTTTCTAAGTCTAAAGTTTCTGAAGTATTATTATTAATCCTAAAGTTTCTAAAGCTAAAGTTTCACATATTGAATAGCTACAGGTATGATCAGTTCACGTAAGTAAATGGTCTTATTTTAAATATAATTTTACCACTAAAATTCCAAACATTCAAGACTATTCTTCATAAAAGCTTCAACTGGGAGTAAACGTGAGAATGAATTGACAATATTTCGGTTCCTGTCAGATTCCAAATGACGTCTGAACTGAATTCATGAACGAATGTCTCAGTCATCTCTGCACCTGTAAGAATATTTGTATCGCTTGTTTGCTTGTTTTGTTTATTCAGGGTAACTAGTTATTTTAAGTGTTCCATGTTATTCATTTAATAATTCCCATCGTAATATTAACTAAGCCAAATTTAAAGTTCTGCAAGTGGTCTATATCACTATTATCTATATGCAAATTTGTACATAAATCACTATGAATGAGAGAAATTGAAATAAAAGTGTCCCCTTGTGTTTGCTGGTTTGCTTTATGTGGATGGGACAACATTTCGCTGCCTAGCAGTTCCTAGCCTTTAACAAGAATCTATTCAAAAACATTTGCTTAATGTGTTTAAATTGACTGTACAGAACTTTGAAACTTGTTATACTATTGGTTAACAGGCTGGAATTTTTAGTATGTATGCTTGTGAGGAAGGTTTTGCGACTGGAGGGAGAGATGGTTGCATTCGGTTATGGGACACTGATTTCAAACCAATTACTAAAATTGATCTCAGGGAAACTGAACAAGGATACAAAGGTAAGGAGCTATTACTTTTTTTTTCGCACATCTAGTTAATGGGTTATGACACAATTTAATTTCAAGCATAAATGTCTCTGCATACTGCTGATTCCTTGCTTAATGACTGTATTTACTTTTAAGATCTGTGTTCCTTTTTTATTCTGTCAGTGATGTAGCATGAAGTTTTCTGTATTTCATCATATAAATAGAAGGATGCTTATCTTTGTTGCTCCCAACGATGGAAATATGAGAAAACAAATAAAAACTGATTAATCACAGGCAGCTGAATTGTTAGCCAAACTGTAATTTATTAATTGTAATTCATTTAACTGAGATATTTGGAACCTAATGTTAATAGATGCTGAGCATCTAAGCACATCATTTAGATTCATTTGGAATGGTAGCACTTAGTAATGTCTCCACTAAATATACCATTAAATTCTTGACCATCATGTTTGTTGAAACTAATCATGCTTCCTACGAATCATCTCTTTATTTTGTGATTAAGATTTTAAGAGTATTTACAATCTTCATAAGTTACAATGCATGCTTTATCAAGAACTCGTTCTTCTGGGAATTGTACACATCCATTTGAATTGAGAATGCAGCAGTCTTTTTTGCTCGCCTGCAGTAGGCTTTACATTAGTTTTGGCAGCCAGCTTTCTAATGGTTTATTTCCCCTGCTTCTTAACTTAAATTTTCCAACAATCTTCATGTTATAATTACCATCAGAATAGTCAGGAGGCAGCTAAGGAGGATAACATTTTATTTCTCAATTATGTATTTTGGCCTATGATCTAGTAACAAGCTTGTTACATTTATTTTTTCAATTTACTTAAGCCAGATCAGTTGATGACTCTAATTCTTGTGAAATCTGTAAGTTTGCAATATCTATGCTCATCCAACAAGCAAACCGCCAGCAGCCTTGGATGAACACTGCTCTGCCAATTTGCCTACGTGTAGTGTAAACTTGCAAAATTTGTCTTTTAAAAAATGTGTCAAGAACACCCAGCCAGTAGTCCATTTGCTGTATAATTCTGGCTTCATGTAGGTTTTTGCAGGCAGAACCATAATGTTTAATATTAATTCCTAGAAAACATTTGCAGTACCCTATTATAATTTACATCAGTTTTTAATCAACTTAGAAATACCTTATAAAAATGGTGGAGAAATAAGCCTGCCTGCACTGTGAGTTAGGAAGATCATTCAGGCTAATAGCACTCTTGCAGGCTGTCTGTTCCTAATAAAAGTCAGAATAACTTATATGAAGGACTACACAAAGAAAGCAGTGCTGACGCACAAAACGTGCATGGTCATCTTCCTTTGCTCCTTATGAAGTGATGCTGGGCATGAATGTTATTACATACACTCATGAAACCAGAGTAGAAGCAAGCTTTTGGTCTTACTGCTACCTGGGATGTGTCCACACTTAGGGCATGACAGACTTTATCTGACTTCAGTTACTTTTAATTGACTGTAGTTAACAAAACTTATATGGAAAATTTTAACTACTAAATAATATCTTACATTACAGAACTGTAATTATTCATAAAGGTCATTGTCTGTCTGCAGAAAGCACCTAGCTATCCTTCTACAGCTTGCCTAAAAAGAGATCTGGGACTTGATTAAGTTCAATCAAGAAAGGGCTTAGTGAGGGAAAATTCCCATTAGATGTGCTGTTCGGTGATTCTAACTTTATGCTTTTATTTTTGCTGTCTGCTAAATGTTAAAAGAAATAGAATTCTTATATGGGAGTAGCTAAGCAGAACCAGACATCGTAACAGCAGTTGTATGTCTGAGTGACAGTCAATAAAGAATTTTGCTATCTTATTGCATGGCAAAAGTAGTAAAAATAGTCATTTCTAGAAAGTGAATTATGTTGCTATTTAATGCGTATTTTATGTAAACGATAAATTAAAAATAAATAAATTAACTGATTTCTAAAAACTAAAACATTGTCCAAATCTTGGCTTGAAAGCACTTAAATCCTTCAGGTTTTATATTTGTCTGTCAAAACATTGTCTGCATTAATGGCAAGAAACTGATGTAAGCAATAAGCAAGTGTGCAAAATTCTACCAGAGCTTAATCAAAGATGGTGTGGTCATAAGCATTATCATTTAGACTATCTGTGAAATGTTGTGACTGCTGTATCACTACAACTATATTTACAAATAAATAAATAAATAAATAAAAGGACATTGGGGATGACTGCTGGTCATAAAATCCTAAAATCCAAGCATGTGCTTATATCCCTGTCACCTTGTTCTTGTTCTGGCCTTTCTTCTCTCTTGTGTTCTTTCTGTGTGATACAGCTCCTGCCTGCTGTTTCAGTTGTGTCTGTCCAGTATGTCATCCAGTAGTTTAAGCATATAGGTAACTGAAACCAGTGGTGGTTGCCTTAGTTGCTTACCCATGACCTTCTGTTCCTCCATTTCAATTACATTTTTTCCAAAGCATTTTACAAAGACATCAACATTCAAACTTAAAACTCCTTTCTAGGGTAGCAGGAATATTTTTTTTGGCATACACTCATTCATTGGTCATCCTGTACAGAGGAGTACTAAATGCTTTTAAAATAAGATGCATCACCAGTAAAAATCAGATCATAGACTTGCCATTTCTATTTAAATACACATGAATATTAGTAAAAATTCTTATAGTGTGTAATCTTTCCTTATGTGCACCACATCACAGAAAAAACCTCTCCCACATCAAAAGCTGTCATTAATAGTCTAACTCTTAACAATATCAATTTTGTACTTAGCATCCGAAGCTTCATTGCTTGTATGGCCTTTAGTGTTTATAAAGAAAACTCGAGTCAAAAATTCCATTGAAATTTAGCTGGGTCACAGAATAGATCTGTTAAAATTAAAAGGTACTGGAACTGGACAAGACAATAAATGAAGATTATCTTGCCCTTCTCAAGAGATGATACGAAATGCTTACAGGAAATTTTATTTATGTGACTAGAAGTTAATTGCATTGAATATTCAATTCCAAACATGATAAAATTGTGATGTGTTTGACCTTGATTACATGACAAATTTTTTTTTTTTTTTTTTTTTATTCATTCACACTTCACAGCATCTCGACCCATTATCCAAACTTAGAAATTTTCATCTATTGAAATAGAAGATACAAACCCTGGAGGCAGTCAGCCAAAGAATGCTATCAATTCATTAATGTTCTGGCTTGAAGCATTCTTTCTCAGCGAAGGGTAACTAAACCAAATTCAGTCTTAGAGCTGTTCTACTTTTTGAGTGTTCTTCATAAATATTTGCTAGCAGACTTCCCTACTTTAAAAGATGTTTGAGAATACAAAACACTAGTTTTCAAACACAGTCACATATGTTGGGGTACTCAGTGCTGTAATTCATTGCTCAACCTGTTAAGATTGTAGTTAGTAAAATTCTAGCTGCAAAGTTATGATCAGATCCATGGAATAAGATGAAGCTCTCTAAAACGTATGCAAAGCAAGGTTCTGTTTTTTATTTTTTTTTGTAATAATCAGTTTGGATAAAAGCAGAGAACTTTGATAACTCGGGCATAAACAATTATATTCAAACTTGCCGTTAAAAGTTTGATCACCATTTTATTTATTTAAATATGGAAAAATTTAAATGCTGAAAAAAGGGAGAGAACAAGAGCACGTGCCAGTTGCTGCACCTGGGATGGGGCAACCCTGGCTATACATACAGACTGGGAGACAAGACGCTCGAGGGCAGCCCCGCAAAGAGGGATCTGGGGGTTGTGGTTGACAGCAAGCTGAATATGAGCCAGCAGTGTGCCCTGGCAGCCAGGAACGCCAGCCGGATCCTGGGGTGCATCAAGCACGGCATCGCTAGTGGGTTGAGGGAAGGGACTGTCCTGCTCTGCTCTGCGCTGGTGCGGCCTCACCTTGGGTACTGGGCACCACAGTACAAGAAGGACATTAAACTGTTGGAGAGTGTCCAGAGGAGGGCAATGAAGATGGTGAAGGGACTAGAGGGAAAGACGTGAGGAGCGGTTGAGGTCACTTGGCCTGTTGAGCCTGGAAAAGAGGCTGAGGGGAGACCTCATCACGGTCTACAGCTTCCTCACCAGAGGCAGTGGAGGGGCAGGTGCAGATCTATTCTCCTTAGTCACCAGTGATAGGACCCATGGGGATGGTGTCAAGCTGAGGCAGGGGAAGTTTAAGCTAGACATCAGGAAGAGGTTCTTCACTGAGAGGGTGGTCGCACACTGGAACAGGCTCCCTGGGGAAGCAGTCACTGCACCAGGCCTGTCGGAATTTAAGAAGCGTTTGGACTGTGCACTTAGTCACATGGTCTATACTTTTGGGTAGACCTGTGCAGTGCCGGGAGTTGGACTCAATAATCCTTATGGGTCCCTTCCAACTCGGGTTATTCTGTGATTCAGTATTTGACACATGAATCTTGCCTAATTGCAAATTTACATCTTTCAATCATATCAAATTGTTATTATTTTTAAAGTAAATTCCCTAGGTGTAAGCAAAGCAGAAAAGCTTAATTCCTTGTCAAACTGGCAGCAGGAATATTAGAAGCAGCATTTTCCCAGGATTGAACTTTGTCTTTTTCTGTCAAATGGAGATAATTTAACAGACCTGTTTTGTGATTTAATCAACTGTGATATGACATAGTTTTAAAACATGATGTTTGTTATAAATTAACTCTTAAAGTCATAGTGATTTTCACTGTATTATCACTTTGTCTTGTCATTGCCATTAATATAACATTTTTTTGTCCCCTGTCAGGTTTGTCCATCCGAAGTGTCTGTTGGAAAGCAGACAGACTTTTAGCAGGGACACAGGACAGTGAAATATTTGAGGTGTTAGTAAGAGAGAGAGATAAACCCATGCTGATTATGCAGGGACATTGTGAGGGAGAGCTCTGGGCCTTGGCAGTCCATCCAAAGAAGCCTTTAGCAGTCACAGGCAGTGATGATCGATCTGTACGGTAAGGCTACATCTGTGTTCATTTTTTTTTTTTTTTTGTGTTTAATCATGTACAGATTGTTTTTAACCAATATCAGTTTGACATATTTGTAAGTTATTTCTTTTTTGGCCTCATGTTAAGACCCTATTAAGACAACATTTTTCTCCATGTTTTTCTTAGCAACTTCTTGTCTTCAACCTCTTCTCTGTTTGGGCTCCACACATCATGTAAAAGTAATCAGAATTTGTGTTCAAATAGGTTTAACACGTGCTGGAGTACTTTTCTTTCAGTGCTCATTATTGTTCTGAACAGCAGGTTTAAATATCAAAATACAACAGCCACCTCATACTTCTCATTAGGTAATACCATGCGATAAACCTAAAGCCTAAATAACTGACTGAATTTTGGCACAGCAGGTGTCTGACTCAGCCATTTTAGAACATTTAATCTAAACCCAATTAAATTAAAATCCCAGAAAATGAGGTTAATGAAAATGCAATGGTTTATCCTAATGAAAAAGGTCTTTCAGATGTTTCTTTTCCTCTCCCAGTTAAAATTTGACCAATTGAGAAGCTGATGAAAAAAAATATTTTTTTTTTTATGCTTGTTAAGATATTACAGTAATGTTTAGATTAATGTTTGGAGTTAAGCTAAGATGTTTGCTGTACTGAACACAAATTCTATACCCACACAGCTGTTCTATGTTGTCTCAATTGGACATGGACAATGCCCACTGTGAATAATTGCTTACCTGGGATTAAAGAGATTCAGCAAAACTTTTCCTCAGCTTTCTTTTTCATGACTGGGAGAGGTACACATGGGTGCAGGAGAGACTTCTGGGAATCCTGGCTTTGTTATGGCAGTTTCCTGAGACTTTTCCTGAAATGGTGTTCTCTGTTGCCCTCTGTATGCAGAGTGCATACATTGGGGTTCATGACAGCTTGGTTTTCTAAGCTCTGGTTTTCCTACTGTCCTAGGGTTCCTCCTGTCCTAATTTCTAATGCCTCTGTCAGTTAGAGTTTCACTTTTCCTTTCTCCCTTTGTACTTTTACTGGTTTTCTACTCTTGCCATTTCTCATCTCATTCTAACTATAATTAAACCCTCAAATATGAAACTAACAAAACTCCAATTAGTCTCTACAGTCATGTAATCCCCATGTTTCCTATATATTAGTATTATGTCTTTCAGTTCATAAAAATGCAGGGATGGTCTCTTCTGTTTTTTTTGTTTGTTTGTTTGTTTGTTTTTTCTTCTTCACAGTTTTACAGGCAGGCACAAATTCACACTGCCTTCGTTCTAGTGGGATGCACGCCCATTCTGAAACAAGAGCTGCAATGCTGGGATTAGAGTAGTACTGGCCTGAAGCTAATAAACTATGCCAACTAAGACTTTGGTATAGCGTGTTAATACCGTTCTGGTTTGTAGCTGGATAACGTACCGCTGACTCAGTGTGTGTTGAACAAACTTGTACCCTTCTACAAAAGCATGTTCTTTGTGCACATAAAGCCTTACTTAGTTGTGCTCTTATGTTTATTATTGTTGTTCTAGTTCTTATTGTGTTACTGATGCCTTTGAACATCGCCATTCTATAAAATGTGCATTTATTAACATTAATGTTTTGCTGCGTTCCAACATACCCTCATTTGGCTGGTTAGGCACTAGGGAATGTAGGATTTGAATTCTAGTTCAGGCAGTGCTATTTTTTTATATGCAAATGCTTCATGTGAGGAATTCTACAGAAATACATAAATGCTTGTTCGTTTTCAGTAACATGAAATGTACACAAACGGATTTTCCTATATTGTTTTTTCATTAATGTTTTTGGGCTGCAGCCTTAGACCAATTGTGTGGTCTTAGCAACGAATGCAAGGAAATAGATTAATAGTTTATAATCTGAAAGATAATTCTGTTAGTAAAAGGATTTTCCACAGTGGAAGGGAATATCAGTCCCAAACCAGAGAAAATTGCAGTAGGGAAATGAAGCATCTTGAATTTGTTTGCCTAGAAACTTGATGCATCCCTAACGTTATGAGATTAATTTTAGTAATGATTTTGCACTGACAGGAATGTTTCTATATTGCCATTTACTTTATTACATAACTTTTCTTAGTATTTGATTACCACATTCTTTTGAGAAGAATGGCTATAGTATAACGTAAATTGTTTTGCAAATAAAATTATTTAGTAGGCCAGATTACATTCTCATGTCAAAATGACATGTTTAAATGAAAAGGACCTCAGAAGCATTAAGGGGAATTTCTCTAGATTTTCCCTAGCACAGCTGAGAGAAGACTAACTGAATATAGGATTCCTCCATTTTAAATTTCAAAGCCGTATCAATGAGGAATGCTGCTTGCTTCCTGTCTCTTACAACAGGAATAGGGAAGAGATTTCATTGTCATCTGAACACCAGTGGAGGCATACAGAATTACTTACTATATTTGTTCAATGGAATTCATACCTGTCTTTTTGCAGCATAGCAGCGTAACATCTAGCTGCAGGACCACAAATAGCTGCTGTTCTGGCAGAACATCTCAGCTATGCTGCCTGTCTTTCTTGAATGATCTCTTTCTCTACTCCTAGATTTGTGAGAAGATTGATACAGAATCCTATTTTTATACAAATCAATCTAAATATTTGTGGTTTTCTTTGTTTGTTTGTTTGTTTTTAACGCAGTGTTGTTCTGCCAGTGAATGAAACAAACCAGCAGTTAAGCTTCTGCCATCAGCTCTGGCTGTTCCTGCATATGAAGTGGTTGCTAGTAAACCTCCTGAGAGGCTGTAATCAGTATGTGCACCAAAAAATAAACTCATATGTCAGCTGTATGACAGAAAAGACTGGAAAATTTACTAATAAAATCATGTTTCATGAGCCTGTTTTGGCATCTAAAACTCAGTCATTTAAACAAACACATTGGAAACATTCTAAAGAATGTTAAAAACACATCTTTGCTGTATTTGAAAACAGAGGCACTTGTAAACAGAAGTAGTTTGTTTATCTAGCTCTTTCCAAAACAACGTGAACAATGTACAGAAGCATTTTGCCAGCAAAAATACCTTTCTTATTTTCATAAACAAAGCCAGGCTTTTCATTTTCAGTTGTGCATACAAATGCCTGCACATGTGCAAAATTATTTTTTACTTATTTGTTAAAAAATGATAAGTTTTCATTAATTCAAGAAAGTAAAAAAGATGTTTTTATATTATTATTTTTTTTTTTTTTAATTGCAGTTATGCTCCTAACATTTTGAGCAAAGTGATCCACTTAGAAGCAACAATTTTGGAGGCCAACTATCCTGGTCTTTCTTTTTTGAAATCTTTTGAAATCCTTTCTGGTTCTAGGACTTCTAGCATAGCTCTTAGGAATCTTGCATCTGATCCTTACTTCTGTTTTGTCTTTGAAAACAGTCCTAGCATCCCATGAAAATTTTTCACCAGGAAACTGTACATGCCAGTGCCACACTCGGCATTGTACATGCCAAGACATCTTTTCAAATTCTTTCTCATCCTTGAATTCTCTCAGACTAAGAGGAAACCAGGCTGACCCTAATAACATTAACCTGACAAGTTCCAAAGGGTTTCTGGTGCTGTCCTTTTTCAATACAGGCCGTCAAATACTATAATCCTTTTACTAAATTTATCAAACTCTGTCTTTATTTTTTTTTCTCCTGTTACTCTTACTTCAAGGATGCATCTAAATGTTACTGCTGGTGTGGTCAGAAATTTCCTTCTCATTTTAAGGGTATATTCATGTTCTGTTTATCCTATTTGTTCTAGTGCCAACATGGTCCTTCAACATAACTTTTTCTCCTTCTTTGATGTTTATCCTACTGCTGTATTTTTGGAAGCAATACTATCCCTTCCCAGCCTTTGTTTCACTAAGGTATAAAAGTTAACTCTTTTGGTCCTCTTTAATGTGATACAATCTTCATTCTCTTAATCATCCTAATAATCCTTCACTGCATCTGTTCCTGTTTTTATTCAAGTTTCTTGGGAGACTCTGTAAAGAACATGCTGGATAAGGTCACTATATGTTGTGTGATAATGTTTTTGTGTACCTCCTGTAATAGCACCCAGGATACATTTTAGGATCAGATTTCCTTTTTCCTGTCTGTAACTCACCCATGGATCATAGTCATTCTATAATTGAAAAAACAGTGTGGGATCTTACTTCTTTTTGCTGGTTCCACTTATGTTTCAAGCTTACAGCACAATTTTAGATATGAGACTCTGAGAATATGGGCTTCAGTTAAATTTCATTCCATGTCTGTTTGTTTCATCATCAAGAATCCTCTGTTTCTTCCAATTTGATAAATCCACCTCTGGGTTCACAGAGCCTCCCAGCTTGCTGTCCGTAGTAAATTTCATTAGCATTCTCATCTTTTGTGCTGGTGTTTTTAGCAAAAATATTAAATGTACTATTCCAAAGCTTGTAGAAATCTCGGCAGTATCTTCCATCCAGCCTAATTGTTTCTTTCTGTAAAGCTTGCATAAAACTTTACCCAATATCATGTTACAGTTCCCATGTAAGTTAATGTTTTCTCAAGTTTAGCCAATAACTACATCACTAGTGTTATAATATTTTACTTAATATTTTATAAATCTCTAACAAATACATTAGATCTTTGACACTTTCCTCAAAATAAAGATAGTTGGGTATTGCTGACTTAATTTTTCTACCCCAAGAGGTCTTTTATGCATTTTCTTCCATATGTTTAATTATTCTTTTCGCTATTTTTTTTTCTAAATCTTGCATACTGAGATCTGATTAACCAGCTTGTAGTGATCTGGGAAACTCCCTTCGTTCCTTCTTAAAATATAGGTACAGTGTTTGTTTTTCCCCATCTTATGACATATTTATTGATTCATTTTATTTAAAATGTTGTAAATGACCATATTAGCATGCAGTATTGTATACTAGTTTATTAAAGGTTATAACAAGAAAATTTTCCCTGTGATTGGAATGTTTACTTTCTTTGAGTATTACTTTCACTTCCGCTGAAAATTTCACCCTCGTCTGCATGGACCCTATCTGTCTACAGAAAATTGCATTCTTTTGTTACTCATCTAGGGGAATTCTATTAGCTAATGAGTCTGGAAATTGTACAGAATACTAGTAGTTTAGTTTGAACGACTTTCTTCACTCTGCTTGCTTTTTGCTGTCACAGATATGTGTTCCGGTCTGAGCTGCCATCCGTGCTAGGACTGGGAGTAGTAAAGACTCCTTTATTTTGGAAGAAATTTAAACCTGGGATGTCATTTGATGTTATTTACCAAGAGGTTTATTGCCACTGTCGGAAAATTCTGTCTCCATATATTGAATCAGGCAGTCACTGTATACTATTTTTCTCTTCTAGATTGATAAGCAGTTTGGAACTTTTAAAAACTACGTATATGAAAGCGTTGGCTCAAGTCAGTGCAAATATCGTCATTCTGTGGTTGGAAAGGAAGTTAATGCATTCTAAAATCTTAATATAAGGTGTACATACAAATGGGCCCTTACAATTGGGTTAGACTTGTAATTTTTACTCTTGATAATATTGAACTATTGTGCAGTCAGGAAAAATGCTACTGTTTTCAATTTCTTTTGATGCAGATTATGGAGTCTTGCTGACCATGCCTTGATAGCTCGTTGTAATATGGAGGAAGCAGTGCGGAGTGTTTCTTTCAGTCCTGATGGATCACAGTTAGCACTTGGAATGAAAGATGGCTCCTTTATTGTTCTTAGAGTAAGGTAAGATGAGAGAATTTGGTACTGGCTTATGTGAGGTGTTTTTTTTTCCCCCCCAAGCAACTTAAGTCCCTATTATAATTTTTTTTCCTTTTAAAAATAAAGTAATATCATTGTGTATTTCATTAAAAAAGTAAAATTTGAGGATATGCTTTCATAATATTACTTGATGTTTTAAAAGGTGCTAGTTTGACAGTGAGGAACAAACCTATGCTTTATTCAAGTCAAAAAATTAGCTCACAGTAATGAGGTTGATACAATTTAAGACTTTCAAGTTTGGCTTTTTTTTTTTAATTTATTCTGGAATTACACAAATATTTTGTGAAAAAATGCGCATAACAGAGTTAACACAGTTTTGAGAAGCATCTCCTTGATAAGTTTTCTGCCACAAACAAGAATAGCTAGTACCAAAATAATCAGTGATTAAAAAACATTTTTAAGCATATGCTAAATATACAGAAATTCCACATTTTTTATTAGATTACATGGTACATCTTACCCAGTGGGCATTTTCTGTCTGAGATGATATTATGAAAGACAAAAAAAGGCAGGTAAAGCATAAACTGGCCATGGAGTGAAATAACCAGCAAAAATAGTATGACTTCCAAACAAGCTATTTTAATTGATACTTGGAAGAGTTTACCACTTCTTTAACATTGTTGCCTATTTAGTAAGCATACATGTATATTTAAAATGCTTTGAACTTGTAGCTGATAGGAGGGAAAAGCATGTTATCGATGGAAGATCTGTGAAAACTGCTGTAATACTGACTTTCATAAATCTTAAGTGATCTGTTCACATTAATTTAAAATCCTTTTCAAAGACCGGTCATTTTCTAAAGCAGTTAATCTTTGTCTCACAGTAATCTTGTCTTTGCTAATTTGTCTGATACCTAAGGTTATTCATGATTCAGCTGGTGGAGACCGATAATGATAAACCCAGCATTATTCCTGAAAGAGTGGCAACACACTTGTGTAAGGCCCTGAATGCAATTGCTTCACCATCTGTTACTTTTCCATGACAGATCTTCTGACAGGGTAACAAATCAGCAGCCCGTGATGCAGGAAGACTGGACTATGGCATGTTTTGTTGGCTTCTATTTTTTTTTTTTTTTTTAATTGTATGGGATCAGTGAATGAATCTTTCTGATCTCCTTCTTCCGAGTCCTTGGCCATGAAAGATCTAAATCTATGGAATAATATAAAGATCTCACTGCCCTTCTCAGTAGCAATATTTACCACCATGGAATAGTTAGGTTGCCAGTTTTTAGTAATAAGGCAGAACTTACAATTTTTTTAATTTTTATTTTTTTCTATTGCAGACAGAGAGGGCTGCTGGATCCCCAAAAGATGTAGCTAACTGGTCATAGTATGGGGGAGTAGTCATATCTAACTTTACCATCCTATTTTTTTGCCATAACTATAAACTGTTTGTCTGCCTCCCCAAAAGAGACAGTGTAGAGAAACGGGTATCTCCCACAGGCCATTCAAATATGGTCTTGTGAGGTGCAGTAATCACTCTTAAGGTGGAACTCTTTTTTCATTTACAATGTAAAAAAAAATTAAGTCTGGTCTAGTTTAGACTAGACAGCTAACTGTTTTACAGCTAGCATTAGGTGAGTAGAATGAAGAGTATCATTGATGGGTAAAGTTGTTTCTATTTTTTGTTTTTAAAACATTCTTATAGCCAGTGAAACCAATAGGAGCTTCTGAAAAAAAAAGGATTGCTTTGTGAAAACTGTTTCTTGTTGTACAAGGTATTCAGTGCATGTCTTCATATTTGTCTTAAATATTTGTGGGTTGTACTTCCACTAGTTTACAGTTCATATTTTCACAATTGGTTCTTGCAGAGACATGACAGAGGTAGTACATATTAAAGACCGAAAAGAAGTAATCCATGAAATGAAATTTTCACCAGATGGCTCTTACCTTGCTGTGGGTTCAAACGATGGTCCAGTGGATATCTATGCGGTTGCTCAGCGATACAAAAAAATAGGAGAATGCAACAAATCTTCTAGTTTTATTACTCACATTGACTGGTCTGTGGATAGTAAATTCTTGCAAACCAACGATGGTGCAGGAGACAGACTGTTCTACAAGATGCCTTGTAAGTTTACAAGTATGCATGTGGTATGAACAAACAAACTTCAGTGTTGGTTTGAAGAGAACAACAAAAATATGACATACGCAGTACATCTGCAAGCAGAGCTGCTTGACTGGAACTTACATAAATACTGTAGTTCATTTTTAAAATCAGCATTCACAGTATATACCCACCTTCAGTTTTGGTTAAGTAAAAACTGTCTGCATTGTAGGGCAAGATTTATATTCACATCACCAGGAGAAAAAAAAAAAAAAGTACCAAATGTACTTACACACTATTTTTTTTTTTTTTGGGACCTCAACTGTAGTAATATATATGTACCCTGTACAATTTCCTTGCAATCCAACTTGTCACTTCTGAGGGTGAGCGGGTTGGAATTAGATGACCTTTAAGGTCCCTTCCAACCCAAACCTTTCTATGATTTTATGATTCTGTGATTGTCCTGTAAAAATATTTGTAATTCATCTATAACAGTATGATAAATGATTTCTTATAATTCATAATTGAGAATGCTTTCTAATATTTAGATAAAAGTGTCAGCAGAAGAGAGCCTTAGGAGTAAGATTTTGTTCTCATCTGACCTACTTTGGCAACCCTCTTGTGTAGGGAATCTAAATCATATTTTTCTTATCCAAACTTATTTGGAGGTTAATTACAAATTTAGCTGACAGGCTCCTATCTTCTGGCTCCTAGCAAATACTCAGTTTCAGTCAAAATCTGAATTTCCATTGACGCTGGTTTGAAATAATATCGCCATCAAAAGTAATCAAAGTGTTGTTTAAGCCTTATTTCTTTATCATTACTGTGATAATTTAAATTTGGACAGTTCAGATCAAGTTGGATTCACTTAAAGTTTCCAAACTTGCATCTTCCCTTTACTTTTCTCTCTGTGGACTTTAAGAAATTATGGTGTTTCTGATGACATTAATGAGTAGCACATAGATAAACTCTCAGGCATATTAAATTAAGTAAATCCATTGCATATTTAGAATGAATCTGCAACTGTGTTTGATAAACATTTGGATTAAAAAGCCTGGAGTAGTCTAACCAAGAAAATCTGGTTAGACTGGGATGTGTATCTCTAATAGCTTTGTGTCATTCAAGAATTGAAGTTAAAGGTGCTTTCTATATTTAGCCGTTATGAAAACGAAACAAAAAGCTAAAATTAGTTATCTTCCAATAGTGCCTGTAAATTTCCTAAGGCCTACCTAAATAAGCTTGGGTCAAATGCTGAATCTAAACCTGACCCTGTTCAAATTTCACAGCAGTTCTGTCAAATTTTAAAATGAGATTCTGGTTTCTTTTTAGTTGACGTCTCTTGAAATGTTTTAATATATCTAAAGAAAATGTTCAATTTTGCTTGTTCTATAGAATTGCTAAATTGATAATTCCAACTATTCTTTTTTTTTTTTTTTGTAATAATGCTTTTTCTTGCACAGTACTTTGCTTTTCAGCATGATGCTACGGTCACTTTCTGTTCTTTGTTGCTGTTATATTAATATTGATACTAAAAATAACATTACTTACTTCATGAAACAGACAATGAACATATTCATCGGCTACTTATTTCCCCAGTTGTGCTCATTCTTCTAGTGCATGCAAAATATTAAAAATATTTCCTTATATAAATAGTGCTCAAATTTATCACGAAGTCAGAGTATATCTAGTCAACTGCAAAGTAGTCTCTGTAAATGAAAAGTACCACAAGTACCACAAAGTACCACAAAATGATTGACTGAGCAAATATTCAAATTTTAAGTATACTCATTTAAAGAAAATGGAGAATCTTTGTAATTTATTGATGTTAAAAAAAACTAATACAAAGAAGAATATACAGATAAATGTACTGAAGGAAATGCTATTTACTGAAAAACAAATGATTAAACAGAATATTCACTTCTGTATTTTCAGCTGGGAAGCATCTAACTAGCAAAGATGAGATCAAAGGAATTCATTGGGCCTCATGGACCTGTGTGATAGGATCTGAAGTAAATGGTATTTGGCCAAAATATACAAACATTACAGATGTCAACTCTGTGGATGGAAACTACAATAGCTCAGTGTTAGTGACTGGAGATGATTTTGGACTGGTTAAGTTGTTCAGATTTCCATGCCTAAAGAAAGGTAAGACAGTATTTTGTATTTCTGAAGAATGTGATGTTTGTTTAATGCCGTATCAGTGTATTTTCTGAGAGACTTTAAATTCAGGTGTATAACTCAAGTTAGTGTGAATACAATTCACATTAGTATTATTGGAAATAATTATGAGATTTTAACCCGCTTTGTATCTAGCAATTTCCTGCCAATGCGTATGTACTTGTTCAGAATATCTAGTTTAGCATGTGCTTACACTAATACTATATTGTCATCCAAATTTATGCCAGTAATAATTTCAGAAACCAGTAGGGCTTCACTGTCTATTAGTATGTGTCAGCGTAGCTCTGTATGAGCTATTTACTTCATATTTGTAGTAGACTCTGTATTTTTTAACATAGGTTGTTTCCTCATTAATTGCACTGTACCACACATAAAGCCAATAAAACTAAATATAATAACCTTTTGGCTTTCTATGATCTTCAGTGTTTAAGTTGATATTATATAAGTTTTATTTTTTGATAGTGCATTTGAATAAATGTATGTAGTTTATTTTTATAATTCATACGAGTATTAATGTCCATAAAGCTGAAAATTTAACCCTATCTGTAGCTACTACCTCCTGCCAAGATTTAAGTATTTTTCTGAAAACTGAAGTGACCATATTGTTATTTTATAACATTTATTTTATATTAAAATTATAATTAGCATCACAATATCAAAACAGACATTTAAGTATTTTTTGTAGCTTTCTTTTCAGTTTCAGTTGGAAAGCCTGCCTTCATTAGTTACCATATTAATTTTGTTTTTCTTCTTACATATTAACAGTTCTATTTTTCACTTTAGGAGCTAAATTTAGAAAATATGTTGGTCATTCAGCACATGTAACCAATGTCCGATGGTCCCATGACTTTCAGTGGGTTTTAAGTACAGGAGGTGCTGATCACTCTGTCTTTCAGTGGCGATTTATCCCTGAAGGGATAACAAATGGCATCCTCGAAACAGCTCCACAAGGTAAAAGTGATCTCTTCTAAATTATTTATTAAATAGAATAACAGAGAATGCAGCAATTTTGCAAAAGCTTTTATTGAATTAGCAGAAAACATTTTTTTTATTGCAATTCCATGGAATGACATCGACTCAGTATGTCTGGGACAGTTTTACTTCTTACAGGCAACCATTTCTTTCTGCAGTCTGCTATGTTGTATGTTTAGGAATACACAAGTAGTATTTGCCAAAGCGTATAAAAAAACAGCTTAGATGGAGATAACTAGATCAAATTCAGTTTTCAGAATTAGCCATCTAACTTGCCTTCAGAAGCCTGACTGCACACATTGAGTTACTTACATTTGCAATGCAAATTCACGCTTTTATTATATGTGATAGATTTTCTTGCTATATCCATGATATTTAAAATATTTTACAAAAGCCATACAAACTATGGCAGTTGCTGAAAATTTGATTGCCCTCAACACAAGGGCAAAAATTCACTCTACCTAAGTAATTGGTAAAATGCTTATGTTATAGCAAATCTTTTTATACACAGAAAGTGATCACACTGAAAGATTTTATTTACCATTTCTGTATGTATTAACTCCAGTGCCTGTTAAGAACACATTTTTTAAGATGATGGAAATGTACTAGTAACTACTTAGTTATTCTTTTTCCCTCTGCCACCATCCCGTCCCAGGCATTGAAATAGGAGAAACAGAAATGAAACCTGATGCACTCAGTCAGCCCATATGATTTTTACAAGCTGCTTATTTTTCCAAAGTTGTTGAATACTAGTTTGCATATAGTCTAAATTATAATAAAAACGTCACATACTATTTCCTTGTAATTAGATGTCTGTTATATATGAATTATTTTTTATGCAGAGGGTGGCATTGATTCCTACAGTGAAGAGTCAGATTCAGATTTATCTGATGTGCCCGAGTTAGATTCTGACATTGAACAGGAAGCTCAAATCAACTATGATCGCCAGGTGAGTAGAAATTAATACGTTGTGCCAATTGCCTGACAAGTTATCATGAGTATTCAGTAAAGATGAGTAAAAGAAGCTTGGAGCTAATTCATGAGCCTACTGTAAGAAGATTATTTTGACAGTATTCTGCTGATTATGCAATAAATATAAATAAAATCAGTTTATTTATCTGTGGATGAGAATTTGAAAGGGTTGGAAGAAAAAAACATTGATGTATATATTGAAATAAGAAAATATCTTATAGAGCACAAAGTTAAACATTTAGTGAGAGCTTATCACTACTCCCATTCCTATGATGTGTGCTAATGAAGACAGTTCAAATCAGATTCAGAAATGTAATTTGTAAAATAGAGATGATGGAGTTTTCCTATGACTTCTGCATATTCAAAGCAGAATAATCCTCTTAATGATTATGAAGCCTGTACAATACATTTATTTATGACAGATTATTTTTATTACTAATGACAAAATGTCCAAGAATTAAAATCTCTCTAGTTTATGAGAACAAAGTAAAACCAGTCTTTACTGATCACTTAATACACTGAATTTTCTTTCTGTTTTCAATACAACTACTTAGATAAATTAAAATAGATTGCTTCCATGCAGGAGAAAAACAAATCAAATGAGCAGTCTTTTCTGCATTGATTTTTTTCAGGAACTGTAGTATGACGTTCCACTCTTTAACCTGATCTTTCGATGTTGATTTATAACACACGTTCTATTATTTTAATTAAAATTTAAAAAATTGTAATGAGTATTCCTTTAGCTTTGATTTTTAAAGTGTTTGGAATTCTGTTAAATTTTAATTGAACTTTATAGAATGATTTATCCTGGCTCATGTTCTGTCTGTGCATGAAACTGATTCTGCTTTGGCCAGTGTCATTAAATATTATTTAGAATCCTGTTGATTACTTTCCTTAACAGGAGAAACAAATAAGAGTTTGGAATTGTCTGATTCAGATCCACTTATTTGCAAAGTTGAAACAACGTACTGTTTCTATATAAAAACCTATTTCGTTAACACAGTTGAACAAAAATGTTGCATCTTCACTTCAAATATCAAGTTCTACTCAGTGAACAACAGAAAAACAAAACTCACTGTTCTTTATCTCTTGCGATCATGCTCCAAGTGCTTCTCTTACGTTCTCGATGGACTCCTGTTGATCTCTCTCCTGATTTGTCAACTTCTGAGTTTGCCATTGCAAGTCTTTTCCACAGAGAAATGCAGTTCTTTTCACTCGACCTCAGTCCTTAATGAAAATGTTCTGTTACATAGCTTAGTTTCTTCCTGTTTTTATATGAGCTCCGTGTTTTGAATAGTGGCTTCTATACCTTAAAAATATCATAACAATTTCTATTCATCTTGAATAAATGATGTCTCCCAATACCCTTCAGCTCTGATAAAGGCCTGACCATGTACCCCAATTGATCCAGACTTGGATCTTGGGTCTTGGCTTGATTTAGGGCCTCCTACATCACATTTACCAGTGTCTGGCAACCACTGGGCTGTGGCTTTGTGAGCTCTGGCAGTCAGTTATGGTAGCTGTCCCTGGTTACTGTCTCCAGACCATATTCTGACTTGCTGACTCAATGTGTCAGCTTGATCTTGGATCTGCATTGTCACTGTAGGCTTGTCTGGTGATCAGGAGTCTTGGCTGAATTTACTAAGTGCTTCGTAAACACTGATCTTTTTATCAGTCTGTGACGTCGGAGGGTGCTATTATCTTTGTTTTGAAGACAAGGAAACATTCATACCAAATGGTTTGCTTGCTCTCCTGATTTTGGCTTCCATTTTAAAATACTTGGGACCTGATTTTTCAGGAGTCATTATCATTGTGAGTAGACTATTAATTATCGCCTTGACATGTTACCTTATCAATTTAAATGGTGAAAGGTCAAAATTTCCACAGACCAGAACTAGAATCTCAGACTAAGTGCCCAAAGCGTGCAAAATACACAACGAGCTTCCTGTTTGTTTGAGTGACTTCATGGCTGCATGTAGCTGCTCTCTAGAGCGCTGATAGGGTCACCCTCTAACATTCTAGACTTTAGGAAAAGGGCTATCTTTTGTCTTTTCACCACACTTTCTAGATCCTGTATTATGTGATGTAGGTCCTTCAGACAGCAGCTTATTCTACCTGTTTATTATAGAGATCTGTTTTGCTTGCCAAGTGAAGCAGAGGTTTATCAAATTTTCTCTCCGCCATTTCATTTACTCCAAGTCTGTCTGGAGTGCTTGTTCCAGCCTCCTCCTCCTCCTCCTGATTCTCCCTCTGAATTCAAATCAGACATCATCCTCCTCCACACTGTCTATGTGTCAAAAAGGACGTCTGGAATTAAAACCTGAAAATGGAAAAAATAGTTTTAGGCAGTTAAACTGTAATATTTCACACAGGCTAATGTATGACAAAGCTAGAAGCAACTTAAAATAGGATTTATACAGGAAATGTGAGACAACATCAAGCATATAAGCTGCACTTAGAAGAAAATCACTCTTTAGAGGAAATAATTTACAAAAGCACATGGAGACTTAAAAACATGGATCTTATTTTGAGAAGTGGATTTGTTCTTCTTTTTTAAAAAATTTGTGGCTGAAGCAGTGTAAAGACTTCTGTGTATTCAGATGCATTAGAAAATGATACTCCTGGTATTCTTTTTCATTGGCAGCATTCACTGAGGAGGTAAATGGATGAGAACACTGAGGACAAAATACATTTCATATGAGTGACAGACAAAATGTGTTAAAGTTCTATTTAGCTACCATATCAAAAACTCATCTCAAGTTATATGAACGTTGTTCTTGTAAATATCCAGTACTCTATCTCTGCAGTCACATACGTTTCTGTGGAGTTGAAATTTTCATTGTCCTTTTGGGGGAAGAGAAAAAAAAAAAAGGCAAACAAAAAAAGAAATGTAGGGACAGAAAACAAACAATAAGGGTGTATGTCAGCACTATAATGGATTTTGTTTAGTGCCACAGCTTTCAAGAGGCTTCAGACATCTTCAGCATCCTCAAAGAATGTCACAATTTCTGAAAAATGTAGATGCATGGTAATTTGTGACTTTAGTTTTGTCTATAGGGCTGTAATTCTGCTTCACGATTCTGGACACAATGGCAAATCACTTAAGTGCTGTTGGTTTGTGTGTATTTCACCATAATCCCTAGCTAGAATTAGTTCATTATGTCCAGCTTTGACTGTGTACACTGAAATACATATGAAGTTAAAAAGACACTTAGAGACTTAAAAAGTGTTTGTCAGTATTTTAAATCCTTTTCATTAAGTGGCATCTTGTAGAAAAAGTACGTTCTTATGATGCTACTCCAGAGTGATGTTCTGAACCCCTCATGTGTCAGGGCACATTAAATGTTTTCCTATCTGGAAAACATTTATTATTATCAGAAGTTCTGTAGGGATGGATAATGACTTGCTCTTCGTTGTAACTGGTGAACATCACATTAACAGTATATCAAGTTGTAATACTTGCTTGAAACAGTGACTTTCTTGTATATATATAAATATTCAGAAAACTAGAGCTGTGCAATTAACTTTAACAATTATTATTCAGGTTTACAAAGAAGATCTACCTCAGCTGAAACAACAAAGTAAAGAGAAAAACCATTCTGTGCCCTTCCTTAAAAGAGAGCGAGCACCTGAGGACAGTTTAAAATTGCAGTTTATACATGGGTAGAGTAATATTTAATCATACTTTTTTGTTGTTTTCTTTTTTTTTTTTTCTGATTGTGAAAACAGCCTTACAATTTCAATCAATTCATGTCAGAGCATTTAGCAAAGTATTTTTCAGTGCTTAATCATAATTAATTTATTTTTCATTACTCCGGGGAATTTTTGGAATATCAGCCATAGATTTGCTTCTTTCAGTTGCATTTATTAAGGAACAAGATAAGGTTATAATGCTATAGCCATATAATAAATAATACCTTAGCATTGCATTTTACAGAATTACCTTTTAAATAGCTACTGACTACACCTTATGTTTTCTGGAGCAAAGATTCTTTGTTGATTGTGATTGTCATGATTTCTAAAAATGCCTGATAGATTTATGCTTGAACCCAAGTTCTTGTAAAACTTACCTGAATATAATTTTATATGCATTACATATTATTTCTGTGAAATCAGTGTTAATTTAGGAGCTAGGTGAAAAGTAAACCATGAATGCCTACTTTTGGTGGGTTCTCTCTGCCTGCGTGCTGTGTTTTTTTTTGAGCCAGCAAGGCATATACCCCAGCTGTACCCTTTTCAAGTTAATGCACAGATTATTTGCACAATTTGTTACATAAAGTACCAGGATATTTTTCAAACAAAATCTAACTTGTTTTGTATTTACCTCAGTTACAGGGGCTATGACTGTCGAAATAACTTGTTCTACACACAGACTGGAGAAGTAGTGTATCATATTGCTGCTGTAGCTGTTGTATATAATAGACAACAACACACTCAAAGGCTGTATCTTGGTCATGATGATGACATCCTCAGCCTATGCATTCACCCAGTGAAAGACTATGTTGCTACTGGACAGGTAGGTATTTAGAAGAGATAATTTTGCGAAAACATGGAAATAAATATCTTTTCCAATTCATAATTAGAAAAAATGTGTTTTTTTTTTTATAATTATTTTATTTTATTTTCACTTTGAACCTCTGCCTTCATCTGTAAAGTGCTGGAACTGCATTCTATCCACATGCTGGCTGTTCTTGATGCTTCCTTAGTCAGTCTCAGTCTTTATCATTCACAAGCCTTACTCAGATATTTTATGTAGGTCACTCTACTGATACCTGATAGATTTTTCCAAAAAAGCCAATATTTTTAAATGAAAATACATGGGAATGGCAAGAGTAAGGGAAGAAGACACAGCAGTTAAAAGTAGTCATGGGTGCAGTTTCTCAGTATAGCAAATGCCTTAGTCGTAGCAATATTATAAGGCTGTTTATAGACATCAGAAGACACTTGAATCTTAAACAATTTTGAAAAATGCAGGCTTTGAAATGAAAAATCAAGATTTCTTACTGATATAGAGTGACAGAAAAAATGTTTAGAAATGTTTAAGCAGAAGCTGGCCAGCAGCTGTTTAAGACGGAATACTGGAGAAACAAATGCAGTGGACTTCATTATGAATTAGCAATGAAGATGTGAAAGTTCAAAGGAAGATACTGGAAAGATTTTAGTGAAAATGATGAAATGGCAATTTGAGTGGAAAAGTGTCTGCAGTGGAAGCCAGCACTGCTATTATTATTAATCAAGATAATGGATTAGATTTGGTGATTTCACTGCAGAGAAAAACCAGGTGCTGTACACTTTCTTTGCAAATAAGTTGCAAGATTTAGATTTAGACTCAGAATAGCTGTATGGGGCAAGATGATGGGCATCTGAATAAAAAGGGATGCTCGCAATCTGAGAGGTAAAGTAGCTGACATTGTGTTGGTGAGAACTGGAGGTAGGACAGATAAGCTAAAAGAGCTTGACTGAGGATGTTGAATTTAAATTGATAGCTGGAATTCCATTAAGAAATACTAGAAGGAAAGAAGATTGTTCAGAAAATTCAGAAAATTTTGTTACACGAACTACAGGAAGGTGAGATTTCAAGGCTAGTGGCCTAGATGGGCCTTTGGGACGAAGGAAGCCCAGAAGCATAAGGGCATAGCATTGTAAGCAAGAAGGTTCTATTTTTTCTGGGAAGGTAGAAATAAGATTGCAAGAGTATGGGTGGGTGAGAGATTTCAGACTCTTGCAGAATTTTACAGAACGTGAAATACAGATATGTGCTAGGGAGAAAGGGACTTCCCTCAGACAGAATGAAATAGGTCAAATATTTTTTTGTTCTTTGGATGCCAGGGGGACTGAAAAACACCCATACTTATCAGTGCCTTTCCAAGCTCACTTTTTCATGTCCAATTTCATGAGTTTTGTGGTTTGTAGGTGTCCAGTCAGTGAGAACTTTTCAGTGTCAGTGAGTGGGGCCAAACTCACTGGCCCCAAGAAAAGGAGAAAGGGAACTATATGTATGGATACATAGAGTATGGGTATAGATGTATGTATGGATTTGTAAAGAAGGGATGGGAGAGAGATAAAGAAAAAAAAAGGAGATGAGGGAGGTTATGTCAGCTATTATTTCTAATTAGGCTAGGATCCCTGAGAGAGAAGGATGAAGGGGTACTTAAGGTCTGGTAAAAGAACAAGACAAAAGGAGTGATTTCTTTTTGGAAAACTATCTTTAAGTCAGACTGCTCCTGTGCTCAGTTTGCAACATGGAGGCAGGAATGTTTCTCATACCACAACTGACAGGGTAGTTAACTTTTCACAAGGTTCTTCGTGTACTTTTCCATGAACACAGTATGTTAAAGTTCTACACCCCAACGTGCCTGAAATGAGTTGTGAAGCAGAAGAGACCTTGAAAAAGGTAGGACAAGTAGAAAAGTAGTTACTTCTGGAGTGTTTTGAAGATGAGATAATGCTAATTACTGATAGTGGTGTGCTTTCAACTTTTATGAGTAGATATTCTGATTAACCCTCTGATATAGGTTGGGAGAGATGCTGCTATTCATGTTTGGGACACACAGACACTGAAGTGTTTATCGTTGCTCAAAGGCCAGCATCAAAGAGGAGTGTGTGCGCTGGATTTTTCAGGTACATTTCTTGAAATGATTAATTAAAAAGCAATCCTCATGATGAAATTTTAATTTGAATAGCTATTACAGTTAGTTTTCTTCTGTGTGTAAAAGGGTAAAAGGACCATTTTGCAACCAATACAAATTTTATATAGAAGCCTGCTAATAGTTTTGATAAATAAATTTTGTGTGGTGAAGTTAGTCATGGGGCTTTTTCTCAATCAATCAGTAACTGATTTTTTGATGTCTAATTCATATTACCAAGTGTACAGCTAGGATTCAAATGGCTGTATACATGTTGGCATAATAATTTAAAAGCAGACAGATCGATCACTTGAAATGAGGTGGCGTTATGATCGATAGGATCATACAATTCTTCAAATTTGCTAACCATGTCCACATTTTTCAGTGAGTTTACAGAAGTAAATATGAACAGTTGTCTGCTCTTTCTCATAGTTGCCTTTCTGAGATTGATGACTGTCGTGGTTCCGCTCGAGTGGGCAGCCGAGCTCCACCACAGCCGCTCTCTCACTCCCCCTCCTCAAAGAGGAATGGGGAGAAAATATGTGAAAAGGGCTCAAGGATTGAGATAAGGACGAGAAAATCACGCAATAATTATTGTAACGGGCAAAACAGACTCGGCATAAGGAGATAGTAAGATTTATTGCCTACAACTAACAAGCGAGAGAAGTGAGAAAACGAAGGAAAAAAAAAAAAAAACAAAAGCACCTTCCCCCCCATCCACCCTCTTCCACCTCCTCCCCCCGAGCGGCGCAGGGGAACGGGGAATGGGGGTTATGGTCAGTCTACAGCACTTCTTCTCTGCCGCTCCTTCTCGGTCACTCTCGTCCCCTGTGCTGTGGGGTCCCACCCACGGGATGCAGTCCTTGATGAACTGATCCGGCGTGGGCTTCCCACAGGCAGCAGCTCTTCCAGAACTGCTCCAGATATGGGTCCGTACCACGGGGTCCATCCCTCAGGAGAAAACTGCTCCAACCTGGCTCCCCTACGGGCAGCAGCTCCTGCCGGGTCACCTGCTCCTGCGTGGTCTCCTCTCCACGGGCTACAGGTCCGGCCTGAAATCTGCTCCAGCAGGGGTCTTCCACAGGCGGCAGCCTCCGTCGGTGCAGGGCCACCTGCTCCACCGTGGTCTCCTCCACGGGCTGCAGCGTGGAACCCTGCTCCACCGTGGTACTCCATGGGCTGCAGGGGGACATCCTGCTTCACCATGGTCCTTACCACAGGCCGCAGGGGACTTCTGCTCCGGCGCCTGGAGCACCTCTCCCCCTCCCTCTACACTGACCTTGACATGTGCAAGGCTGTTCTCTCCCTCCCTTGACTCTCCCGGCTGCTGTGTGGCGCAGCGTTTTTTCCCTGTCTTAAATATGCTCTCACAGAGGCGCAAAACAACATCGCTTATTGGCTCGGATCTGGAAAACAATGGGGCCCTTCCCAAACGTGGGGCAGCTTCTAGATCTTTCTCACAGAAACCACCCCTATGGCTCCCTGCTACCAAAACCTTGCCACGTAAACCCACTACAATGACCTAAGTTGTCTCAGTTATCAAAGGATAATTCCTATATTTAGCATTGAAAAACATCACCCATATGGTGGTGATATACATACATTCGTGTCTTTAGAAAAGTGCTTACAAACCTATTCCCTCTTTTGCTCTTTAACAAAAAAGACATTTTATTTTTTAAAAGTAGAGTGGATAGTTTCCCATGCTGCGTGTCATGCCATTGAAGGTGCAGTGATCCAACACTTGTAACATTACACAGTAAGAGAAAACACTATATATCATAGTAGGGCAAAGCTAAAAACGTTAGATGAATAGATTTCATACCTGTTTGTCCATCAATATATTCTTCATATATGAAAGACAGAGGGAGAAAGGAATGCTAGTCTTAGAGTACCGGTCTGCTCTTTCCGCTTGCAGTCTTGCTAAGAGTCTCAATTCCAGTCTCAAAAGTGACTTGGACACTTACGTGAACCTAACTCCCTTCTGAAAATAGCACAGAAGCTTTTTTTTTTTTAATTATCTATAAGCACTGTATCTTCACAAAAGAGTCAGATCTAGCACAGGGTTTAAGCAGTGACTGTTATGGTTCCTTTTAGCTACCTGCACATCCAAAGCTTGTAGAGAGTGCTTGTATAGTACTTCGAATGCTGTGTATTATCAGATAAAATCTTTATGGATAATTCATGAAACTGTGTCTAATTTGTGCATGCTGCTAAACAGGAATAGGTTCTAAATTGCTCAGTTTGACAAGACTGTGGCTTGTCTGGGATTGCGTGTAGATACAACCGTAGTCACTTCAGTATTCTCAAACTTGGAAAGGAAAGGAAAAGAAAGGAAAAGAAAAACAGGGCATTTTGGTTCTCTGTGGCAAAGCAGCCATGTAAGAAAATTTAAGATCGCAATCTTGGAATTAAGTAGAATTCTAAAATTCTACTTCAGTTCACTTAAAGTTCAATTCCTCTCATGGACCTGGCCCTTAGTGCAGTATATCCAGTTTGCCTTTAGACTAAAGTCATCTTACATCAAACTATAAAGGAGATTTTAAATAAATTTTCACAGATAGTGCGCCAACCCATTACTTTAGCTGTTCTATCCTTTTCTTAACTCTGATTTTTGTATGGACTTCAATTCAGCATAATCTGTTTTATATTCTCCTCTTAGAAATGTAAGAATTCGTTATGACATAGATCACATTTATGAGACAGGAATATATGGAAGAAGTACCTTTATCCATGTACCTTTATAAAAGCATAAAGAATAGGCTGGACTCTCCTGGACATAAATTTGTACAAAAATAATAAAGTTTTTTTTTAAAGTAACAGTTGCTGGTATCATTATAGTATTGCTTTAGGACCTGATCCTGAGAAAGCATATATTGAAACATAGAGCCTCACCATTTCCGAACTGGCTTTAGGTAATCTTCTTGACACTGAGAGGAACAAATGGTTGCACAAATGTGTACCTCATAACAGGATCGGAGTGCTAGTTTGACTCAGTTAAGGCAGTTTTTGTTGTGTTAGTAATAGATACTTCCAAGTTAGTTTCAGGTCACACTACTTGAAGCTTAAAAAAAAGAAGCCCTAGATTCCAAAGGTAGGTTGTTTCTGGCTGTAGTTGATCTGGTGGCTGACTCTATACTACTAGTTCTCTCTGTCCTTACTCACTTTGTAAAGCACATACTATTGGTCAGAGTACAGAGCTGGATCACTTTGTAGGACTATTCTGATGATGTCACTATTTTAATATTATAATTGTATTCATGCAATGTTTGATTGTGCCCCCTGGTGGCAAATTTAACGTCTATAATATTGGATATTAATCAGAATGTATAGCCCATATTAATACATCAAGCCTCATGGTTCAAGTAGGTAAAGTTAAAGTTGTATTCCTACCAGAAATGTTTTGTCAGACATTTTCCCTTTACATAATTGTTACCCTTAAAAATAATTATTGTCATTGAAATATACAAATGTATCATTCTTAGAGAAAAAGTACGTATTGCTGCAAATTTACCTTACATATCAGATATCTTCATAGCATTCTATCTCACTAAAGCTTCTATAGAATGGTTTTACTGTTCCCTTTACTTTCATTTCTTTTCACATTAACTTTTTGTGTCTTCTTGCTTGTATCTTTATTTTCATTGTTTGTTTTATAAACTCAGTTTTGTTTTCCTGTCCTGTCTTTTATCTTCATTCCTTCCTGCCTACTTAGACTCCATCCTTCTAGGTCCATTTCATTCAATTGTGAACTCTGTAATTTCCCTTCTCCTTCTTGGCTTGCTTCTCATAGAACTCAGTCATGTAAGATGCTAAATACTGTGAGCTCAGTCCAGATATGAGGATCTGCTCAGCCTAATAGAGTCATTTGTGCCAGTCAAATGTTTTCTATTCTTTAAGTTAAATATGCTTAATGACAGAGTACTCAGCATCTGTTAATTTCTGGAAGAAGTAACATTGTCAAATAATTGCTTTCATTCTCTCTTTCGGCCTTTTGGCCATCTCACCAGCTCTCTACTTCCTCCAACTTGATTTTTTCTTCAGTAAAAAAAAATCATGCAATCAGCTCCTGCTGCAGCCTGAAAATCGTGTTATTACATAATTCAATAATTAGTTTTATTTATTTATTTATTTAGTTTAGTTTAATGAAAGTATTTTGCTCTAGAATTTTGTTAACAATGGTATTGTTTATCATCATTTCATACATATAGCAAGGATACCTAGGTACTTTTGAATTATGTTTGAAATTCTCATTACTCTCATCTCTCATTCGGGCTGTTTCTTATGATGTTAACTAGCCATTAATTCTAGCCTTACAAATTTTCATCATATTTATAGTTTCATTACATTTCCTATTAACTTGTAGCCATCCATGTCATTATACAACAATAATAATTCTTGGCATCATTTCAAGTAAAATAAAAGAACGATCGTCTCAGCAGAAATATTTCAAACACAACATGATTTTGGAGTAGTTGGACTTTATTAAATTGATTTTCATTGTTTTGTTTGATCAAATATATACAGGAGAGTTTTCTGCCTGCCTTTGGGAAGGATTCATTTTTCAATAAGGATGCCTTTTCTATAAAATAACAACTGTCTGTTAATCATCCAGTTAAAAAATTAAGCAGGAAAATATAGTTGTGATTTAGAGCACAACCTTTTCTGTCTGAAAAGTGAGATACTGTATTTGAAGCCACTTTAGTTAAAAAGAGGAAGGTTAGGGTCATGGATTAAGAGAGTTTTCTGTGAAATCTGTGGATTTCAGTCTGATAAGTCATCACCTACTAGGTACACTTTTGGGGGCAAAGTATGACAACATGAGTCCGCCACTCAAATGAAATTTGCAGCAGGTATAGACTTCAGTCATATGAAGAGGTTTGGCAGGTTGACTGTCTTTCTGTTTTCAGTTGTCCAATTCTATTTGTAGCCTACTTTAGGAACTCAAGGCCATCAGTGAATCTGAATCCTAATCTGTCAACCTATTACTTCCTTTTTTTATTTTTTATTTTCAGCTTTTTTGTCTCATCAAGAGAATAAGTAGATGCCTCCCTCTAAGCATCTGTCTCTGCATGTGTCTCAAATACCCTCTGCACAGTATAAATACACCTTTTTGGCATTCACCACCCTCAGTCCCCTCCATCACACACTGTAGGTGAAGAATAACTTTTGGGGGTATTGGTACTATATGTCTCTTTCACATTCTAAAATACCAATCTATATAGCATGTTTGTTGTGTTCATTGCCTGCTGTATTTTCACTTAAAACCTTAGCACCTTTAACATTAAGTGTTGCTTTTGTACAGCTGATGGAAAATGTTTGGCATCTGTTGGGCTTGATGATAATCATGCCATTGTGTTTTGGGACTGGAAAAAAGGCGAAAAGCTAGCAACAACCAGGTAAGAATGGATCTCAGTGTAAATGTGCACTGTAGTTACATTTTTCTGAGTAATATTATCCACGTGTATTACTTTATAGGAAAAAAAAAAAAAAAGAGAACACCTCTCTGAAAACAGAATGGTATTTTAGAGCAATAAATCCATCTAGATTGAAACACTTGGGATCTACAGTATAGTATTTGGAAATCCTGTGGACTATTGTCATGGGAATCATCCCACCAGGTTTCCATGTAGTTGATGGCAACTACATCATAGTTTCCTACTAGCATGGTGGCTTCCAGCTCCTCCTGACTGCATGCATTAGTGTAAATTCACCTCAGCTGGGCCACCTTTTGGGAGGGAGAAGCCCTAATATCCTCTTGACCATGCTCAGGTGTTTCCTCACAGAGATCATAAAATAATCGTTTATGTTCTAAAGAATTACAATTTAAATTAGTATTTATATTCTAGCAGTCCCTACAGGCAATTCCCGTATTCTGGAAAGCACAGTAGGACATATAAAAGAGAGAGACAAAAACCAAGACAGGAGAGTTTACATCTAAGTTTTAGACTTAAGCCTCACATGCCCTTAGCAGGCAAGAAGAATAGAAGGATGTCTCTTTACAGTCATACAGACCCACAAGAAGAATTCATGTAGAGGACTAAACCTGAAAAACTAAGTGTATGTTCACTGTTTACAAACATTCATTATGTTTATTATATACTTATTTGCATTCTTTTTCCTTGATTTTCTTAGTGTGATTTACTTCTGCATGACTTCCCAGTTTTCTTTGCTTGAGACAATGTTCATAGTATATGCCTGTTTATTTGTTTTAATTGCTCGCTAGCTTGTTTCCCTATCTATATATCTTGGGTTTACAATCTTCTGTCTAGTTTCATTAAAATCCTTATTGAGTAAGTGTACCCTATTAGTGAAAGAAGCTCAGATATGTTTTGATTCTATCTTATCATGGCTTATATGCTGCTGCAGTGCTGGTCCTATTTGATCATAGTGTTTTGTGTTAGCAGAATCCCTAAGGGAGCTGAGGAGGGCATTGTCAAATTTATTTAGGGTCTAAATCAGTGAATCACATGCTCTCCTACTTTCTTCATTCTGTAAGAGCAAATGTCCTTTGTCAGTCCCTTGGAACACAAGGGCACAAAAACTACACAGCCTTGGATACTTGGTTTGGTCTGACCATTGTGGGAAATTGAGCTGCAAATGTAGGCCATACATCCCAGGTCTCATGTGCCTGCAATATTCATCCTATTACATGGGCAGACAAACTCTGGTCATTTTGCAGGCGACTTCTGCACTGGGATGCAATTACTTTGATTTTGGACATTTTGCCTGCATGATAGATGCTTCTGTAAGAGGCAGCATGACCTGCCTGAGCTGAAAGGCATCATTATAGCAAAGTAGAGAACCAGGAGAAGGAGGAATTGCAAGAAATTGTACTTCAAATGTCAAAGGAGTAAAGGGCTGGCTTTTGTCTAGACTGACTCAGAAAAAGAAAATATTCAAAACAAGAAGGTTATCAGAGTTGTGGGTTGTTTTGTTTTTTTTTTTTTTTGGCTAAACCTGTCTGACAAAAATCACATATATTATGATCAAAACGTGAAAATTCAGGCTGAAAAACTAGTAATTTTTGCTCTTGGTGTTTTATAAAATACTGAAATAGAAATAATTACTGAATTGTATCTGGGAATATTTTCGTAATGGTAAAACTTAATCTTGCAGATTTCCATAAGTATATATTCCAGCAAGGATAACGTTATCCAAGAACTAAATTTGAAGGTGTATATGCTACTGAATGAACTGTGTTCTAAATTATAATTTTGTAATTTAATTTTCCTTTGGAAGCACAGTAGTTTTGAGACTTCTTTGCTTTTTTTTTTTTTTTTTAATAAACTATTTTAAAGATTTATAAACTGAGTTCTTATCCATTTAATAATTTATGATGCCCTTTATACCTTCTCTTAATTGTATTGACCTTTGTTGCCTGCCTCTTCATCATGACTTAACTGAAATTCAGTGGGAGACAATTTTTATTCACCATATTTCTGTAGTCTAATTCATACGTGTTTTATACTCAGGTACATTCTGATAGCTCTGTTGGTCAGACTCCCAAGGCTAAACTCTTGCGGATTCAAAATATGGCTCTGTACTTTTTGTTAGATAGGGTGTAATGATGGCAGAGAGAATGTAGACAGCCTCTGTGACTCATCTGCCAGACCTCATAGTGTTACAGATCCATACTCTTGTTTTTGTGCCACAAGTATGACAGCTGTGTTGATTACATTCTCATTGTTAAAGACTGTTTTTGGTTAGTCTGATACTATGAAATACTTATTTAAAACAGATCACTTTGAAATGTTAAGTAATACCTTGCTATGCTTTTTATTTTTATTTTTATTTTTATTGCAGGGGTCATAAAGATAAAATATTTGTAGTGAAGTGTAATCCACATCATGTAGACAAACTAGTCACGGTTGGGATGAAGCACATCAAGTTTTGGCAGCAAACAGGTATCGTATTGAATGTTTTCAATGTAATTGATTTGAGGATGTATATCTCCTTCATACAGGGACATCATGTTCTCAGTTTAATAATATTTTTATTTGTAAAGGATTTTTCTAGTTACCAAAATACTAGAGGTGTCAAAACCTACCTCTGATTATGTAAATGTCACAATATTCTTTTCTCATTGGAAGTAATTTCCAGCTAATTGTTTTTTAACTGTAGTCATGGTATTAAGGATTTCTCCTGAATAAACATCCTTGGCTCACAGAAAACGCGTAGTCCTTTCATTTATTATGAAAGTATGTGGCCCTGATTGTGAAAATGCCAGCTGGTAACTAAGAATCTCAAATGCCTTTGGTGCACTGCTTAAAAAAAAAAAAAAAAAAAGTAGTGCTTGCACTTCAGATACTGATGGAACACTCCAGCAGTCATTCAACTTCAGGATAGACCTGCGCCTGTTTTTCAGTCTTCAGAAATGTCTTCCAGATATGGAAGCACAGGTTGCAAGGTGCCAGGCTGGAAAGGTAACTTGTGAGGACAGACCTTAAAATACTTGCCTGGGCAAAACAAAAAATAGATAAACAGGTACTGTGCAGAAGTTGTCATAGAAATTTAGATTTTATCCATTAGGCTAAGAATCACGATGTGGCATTGCAAGAATCGTGATGGCAAGATAATACAATTTTTGTAAGATGCAAGAATTTTGTTTCTATTCATAAAAAATGAAAAACAAAAATGTTTTTCATTCTTTAAAAACAGATTCTGTTTCTGACTAAGGATATTTTTTATTCAGGACTGGATTTTTTGTTCTTCACGACTATTAATCATATACACACAACATGAGTAATGGGTAAAAAGGTCTTAGAGAACATCTTCACTGTGTAAAATTCAGTACAGATAGGCAGCACAAGGGCAGCTAAAAATAGAACTCAAGACAATGAATAATTAGATAGTTTTAAGAAGTTCCTAGGCTTACACCATAACTTAAGGGATTCAATTTGTACTGGTGCCCTCAGAATAAAATTTACTCTTTTTTTTCTGCATTTTTTTTTAGAGCTAGGGTGTTTTTGTAGTAATGACATATACTTGCATTATTATTTGCCAAATTGTATTACATTCATTTGCATTAAGCAGTTTTTTACTCCAAGAATCATCTCTTTGCAATAAAAAGAATATATTTTGAAATTAGATTTGCTTAATAGCATTGACTGAAGCAAGGACACTGCTGCATATATTATTTTATAATTGGTAAATTTATTTCTGTCTATATGCACCTAATTCATGGGTGCACATGACTCCTTCCTACTTTCTGAACCAAAGTAAAGTACGTGGCAGTGGCAAAGTTAGGCTCTCTGGCAATCAGAAGAGGAATAAATCCTGTCATTCATTCTGCAAAGCTGCCGTCAAATTGTCGGGTGGCCAGTGGTCAACTAAAGCAAACCTCTATCTTTTGTGTTGTTGCGGTCACCTCTGAAGAGAAAAACGGAGTTTGGCATGCTGTTCTGTGTGAAAAGTGTTTTGCCTGCCATTGTGTTATTTCTTCTATACAATTCCTCACCAAAATTTATCATTTTCATGGAAGTAACAAGAATACAGGGTGTACTGCTTCAAAACTGTCTAGATTGATTTTTCCTTTAACGTGTTTTTCCCTTGTACACTAAGTTTTCAGTGTTACTGTTATCTACTATGTCTTAGGCAGTCACAAGAGATGATGAGGTCAAGACATTTGTCCTTTACAGCACTATGATTGCAAAAGTATAAAAGAACTTTCATATGTTTATATTGCAGGTGGAGGCTTTACATCAAAACGAGGAACATTTGGAAGTACTGGAAAATTGGAAACGATGATGAGTGTTTCATATGGGCGAATAGAAGATTTAGTTTTCTCTGGTGCTGCTACTGGAGACATTTTCATCTGGAAGGATACGCTGTTGCTTAAGACAGTGAAAGCTCATGACGGGCCTGTATTTGCAATGCATGCGTTGGATAAGGTATTTGTCTTCTTTTGTGATCTATTCATCTTTATTATTTTTATTTCTATATGTACTATCAGTGTGTCTTAGGCAAGCAAGACTTTAGGTATCCAAAGGTTTTGTTTTCCTGAGTTGATTATTCCAGATAGCAGAAGTATTTTTCTTCTGATGCTTCAATAAATCTTTAAGAGAAACTGTGGCAAAATATATCATTGATATTACATACATGAGGCTTTCTCTGAAGACTGAGGCTAGGTTTTACTGCTGGAAATCCACTGGCAATTTGAAGATGTTGATAATGGAATATCCTTTCTTGGATTACCATTTCAGCTCTAAAATTCTAGCATGAGAAGAATAATAATTAGCTATAAACATTGTTATGTGTTAAAGGCAGTTAAGATCCCTCCAGGTTAGTCCTTTCTGGCCCTACTTGATTGCTGCTAGTTTTTCCATCAATTTTTCTCTCTGATCGTGGTACTTTATCCTCTGAACATGCTCTTCACTTATGTTTGTGTTGGTTAGTGATTTACGCTGTGTTTTGCACTGGGTACAGATGAAGACCACCAAGGGAATTGAAGGGATGAAGACTACCAAGGGAATTGATCAAAGAATCAGTCGCTATTCATTATTAGAACAGTTTGAAACATCAGTGAAGTCTGTTGAGTTTGCAATAACTTGAGAAGCTAGTATTATCAACTACTGCTTCTTCTAAGGATGAAGCACATAGCTTACGTTCCCATCCAGAAAAATGTTATGGACAAGCATTGCATTGCTGTTTACAGTAGTATGCACTCTGTGTGGTTATCAACCTTTACAGGATAGAACCCTAGAAAAGCATCTTAAAAAATAAAAGCATCATTCTCCTCTTAAATGGTTTCTTCATAAGAAGAGGCTTCAGAAGTTTGAATTGGACAAATTCCAAGCACACAGGAGAATTTACGCTATATTTGGGCGTATGTTAATACGAGAGTGCTAATGTTTATAAATGTTTTTTGTACTGTGATCATACAGGGGTTTGTAACTGGTGGAAAAGATGGAATTGTGGCACTTTGGGATGATATGTTTGAAAGATGTCTGAAGACATATGCTATTAAAAGAGCAGCTCTATCTTCTAGTTCCAAAGGTATTATTTTTCAGTGTGTTTAATAAGGACTACATGCATGAAAGCTAGTAAAATGGCAGTAGTAGATGCCAAATCTTACCAGAACACAAAGGAAATATTACTAAACTACTTACTGCTGTGTGCTGGATTTTTTCTATTTTGGTTGAAATAACTTGTATTTCACCCAGTCATTGTCGTTTTATATTTTATTCTGCTATTTCTTCCTCTATTCCCTGACATATAGCTTTGTTTTCACCAAAGAAATTATTTTAGAAAGAAATATCACAAACATGAGTTTGACTGTTCGAAAATCTGTTCTGCATTTAGCAACTCGCTTCCTCAAGTGGCCAGGTTTAACATAGTAGGACTGGGGTCCTGATAAGTTGGAAAGACCTGTTAAATTGTATTTCCCCAGGCATCAGTGTGTAAAGTGGTATTCACAGACAATCACAGAAATAATGTCTATGTTGCTGCAGCATCTAAACCCCTTGTACACAGTCATTGTTAAATCAGTAAAATGTCTTTACAAGGCCACAATATAGACTAGCACAAGCTCCTCTCCTTCAAACTATTAATTAAATCCATTAGGTAAATGTACCTCATATTTCATGGTTGATTTTAAGCAGGTTTTAAGCTGTATAAACTTCAGATGAGATGAGGCTCTTTTTGGTTTCACAAGAAAAACCTAAAATGAACGTCCTTTTATTTTTCAGGTTTACTTTTAGAAGACAATCCCTCTATTCGAGCCATCAGTCTAGGACATGGACATATACTAGTGGGAACTAAAAATGGAGAGATACTTGAAATTGATAAAAGCGGTCCTATGACTCTACTGGTTCAGGTACAATATGGATCTTCCTTCAAAACAGTCCCTGTAGAAGTACAAGACATTATTGGATTCCCCCATTTATTTGCTTTGTTTTCATTAATTCTGTTGGCCGTAGTTCCTTTCCTTGCCCAGACAGAAGTTGATGCTTTCTTATGTAAATGACTTTGAGATTCACTGTGGATTACAGAATTCTGAAGCTAAAACCAAGAGTCCATTAAGTTCAAATGCTTATGAGACTTTTAATGGATGATTTAGGCTTTTCAGTTCAGGACCCAATATAAAAATAAAAAATGAAGAGCAGAGCTAACACAATATATTTTTTTATTTTGACAGTATGGATCCATTTATTTGCTTTTATTGGAATAATATAGTGTATTCTGAAAGATCCTATATTTGTGAAAAAATGTTTTAGACTTCTAACATCTTTCTACAGTGACATGCACTTGTCATTGCATGTCTTTTAAAGTATAAAAATATCTTTTTGCAAGACAAAGGATTTGGGGAAGTTATAAATTCTGGATGTGCATGTGCCCACTGAAGTATCTAATGTTGCTTTGGTTTAGTCTCTTTAATAAGCATGCTATCTATATGTAGAAAATTGCATGTATCATTTACTAAATCATAATTTGTTTTTACTTTTTGTTTTCTGTAGCTAAATAAATTGTTTTTTACAAAAAATGTTTCTTATCTTTGATATTTTTCTTTCCAGCTTGTTCTGATCACATAAAGTAATCTTCCAGATTTATACTGGTTGCATGACAGCATTAGTAACCTAAAAGTGAGAAGTTTTATTTTATAAATTATTTTAAACTAGTACAGTAATTGCAACTCAAAATCTCATCCTAATATAGTTCCCTTCACGTGAATAGGAAGGGCATTTGTGATAGTAAAGGTAAAAATATAGTAAGGGAGATCTGATAGTAAAATTACCTCAAAATTACCTCTTTGCTGTGAGTTTTATGATAAAGGGAAGTTTTATAATTGTCATCCAGACTAAATTACATGCTGTCATGCATCAACTTGAGCAGAAGTATAAAATACATAGGATGTAATCAAGATACCGTGACACTTCCTTCCTTTTTTGTTTTAATGGTATTTTTCTATCTCAATAAAAAAGCTAGTTACCAAGCTGAAATTCAGACTGAGAACAGTGAGAAATGATTTAATCTTGAAATGCTGTGCCAACGAGTTGTATGTAACTTGAAGGAAATCTACAGAATGCAGGAAGAGTGATTAAAACGTTTCAGTGAGTTCTGAGGAAAAAATAAAAGAACAAAGTTTGTGTACATTGGCCAGAGAAGTTCTAAAAAAATTACATAAACCTTGTAGACAGATCATCCTGAAATCCTGAAATGGGCTAAAGTCCTGTCTTGGGCTTAACTATTTCCTGTTCAGTTCAAGTCTGGAAGAGGGAGCGTTGGTATAACAGGAATTGCAGCTATCAGTAGTGAAGGAAAATAATATTTCAGGTGGTTATTAGAGGAACCAGACCGGACATTCAGGTCTCTTTGAATTTGAAAAATGTATGAAAGGAGATGGTGAAGGCCTCATTGTCTGAGACTTGTAAAGGGAGATAAATCAAGTGCTAGAACAGGTTACATAAATGCAAATGGATTACTTCCTTATATTAAATGTTTTCCTCTAGGGACATATGGAAGGAGAAGTCTGGGGCTTGGCAGCTCATCCTCTCTTGCCTGTCTGTGCAACAGTGAGTGATGATAAAACGCTTCGAATCTGGGAACTTTCTTCCCAGCACCGCATGCTGGCAGTGAGGAAACTCAAAAAAGGTAAGCTTCGTTTGGTCACATACTGTGATAATAATGACACTTTCTGTGACATCTCCATCTTTGTTCTCATTGCACATCACAAACATTAATGAGGTAGGAAGAGGACATAATCATCAAAAAATAGGTTGTAAATTGTCCTTGGCCTGTGTCCAGTCTATGACAAGTGTAGAAAGAAAAAGGGTTATAATCCATTGTAATGAATAACAATAAAATTAATTTTAATCTGTTTCACTCTTATTCCAAGGGGGAATGATTTGACCTCAGAATCATTTTCCTTCCTAAGAATACTTAAGGCCAGCACATTTGCTGCCATTAAAAAGTTTCCTTATAAAGACAAATACAAATTTTTTTGCATGTTAAGCACAATCAGTCTTCAGTGACAATATGAACTTTATGTGTTATTACTAGCTTCTCTGAAAATGAACAGTTGTCCTGCCCTCTCTTCTGCATAAAAGTAGATGAGGTGTTTTGAAATGCTGCCTTACTCTCATTTCATTTACTCAATTCATAACCTTCAGGAAATTTTATGCTGTAAATTCAACATGCTTCTTTCTTGGTGACAGATCCAGAGCAGAGGAATTCTAACTAGCTGAGGGAAAACAAAGTTAAATGTTTTGGAAAGGGGATCTGAGGGGTGGATGAGGATGGCTGTATGAGAGTTGTATGCTCAAAAATAATGTCGGGGGGAAAAGTAAGTGAAGAAAATGTAGTACATCTCTGTTTTAAATGTGGTCCACCTGAGTGCATAACTATTATTCAATCATGAAATAAAGAAGCTTCCAAGTGTTGCATCTCTGAAAGACTTATAATTATGTTACCTGCAATGAGTCTTTGAATTTTTTATCTGAATTTCCTTTCTGTATGTTTTCTTTATATATTTATATAATTGATGTGTTTAGAATGAAATGAGGTATTTGCAACTAAACCAATTTCTGGACTGATGAAATCACCGTTGTCAACTCAAGAACAGCCTGTACAAGAGTGTACATTACCATTTAGTAAAATGTTAATCATAGTTCTCCTATCACATTTATTAAAACTTGTTTTAATAAATAACAAACACATTTTAAAAGCATATACTTGATGCAGAAAACCTTTCACTTACAATTTGTGATAGGTTTCTCAATCGCAAATTCAAAAGCCTTAAGATACTCCTTTTCGTTTTCCTTGATAGGTGGACGATGCTGTGCCTTTTCTCCTGATGGGAAAGCTTTGGCTGTAGGATTGAATGATGGGAGTTTTCTGGTGGTAAATGCTGACACTGTTGAAGATATGGTATCTTTTCACCACAGAAAGGAAATGATCTCAGATATAAAGTTTTCACGAGGTATAATTAGATAGCAAAGTGAAAGGGCAGTGTTTATCTTGGAGTTTGTTTTTCTACTCTAGACATAAGTTTGAATGTTCAGAAAGTAGATTGACTTTTTGTGTGCTTCATATCTTTAAATACTTTACAATTCTGTATAGTTGTATGTAGCCTTGCATAATGGGGTCCACCCCTGCTTGGGGCTTTGGGTCAACTGCAGTAATAAAAATGCATAGCAATAATAATTATAACATGTATGCCCTTCATAACCTCAATGTCTCTTCTTTACAGAATCAGGAAAATACCTGGCTGTGGCTTCCCATGATAATTTTGTGGATATTTACAATGTGCTTACCAGCAAAAGAGTTGGCATTTGTAAAGGTGCATCTAGCTATATCACACACATTGACTGGGATTCGAGAGGTAAAATGTTTCACCAGAGATTCAGTTTTAAAAGTTCTTGCAAGAGGGAATATCGGAATTGCCATCAGGGAGTGTGAGCAGGAGATAGACTGGTGGAGCAACTCCCTGCAAGGCCTGAAGGAAAGGCAGCAGGGTGAGACACCCCAGTGGTGGACCTTCAGCCCTGTCACTCTTGAACGGAGGGAGGGGGACCTAGGAGATGAACAGGAATGGAAGCAGGTCCCTGCTCAGCGTCACAGGGAACCCCGCTCCCTACCGGCCTTGCCTTCCCAGGTGCCCTTACACAACAGGTTTGAGGCCTTGGAGCTTGAGAGACTGGTGGGTGAGGATGAGGTCAAAAGTCTACCCAGGAGGATGCCTAGGGAGAGGAAGTCGACTCCATGCCTCAAGATTGCCTCCACTAGGAAAGAAAGAACGGTGATTGTTGTATGTGACACACTTCTCAGGGGAACAGAGGGCCCTATACGTCGGCCTGACCCTACCTGTAGGGAAGTCTGCTGCCTGCCTAGGGCCACGGTCAGACACATTGCCAGAAACGGGCCGCCATAGCTGGGCCCAAAGAGTTGCGGTGAATGGAGTTAAATCCAGTTGTAGGCCAGTCACTAGTGGCATTCCCCAGGGCTCAGTACTGGGGCCAGTCCTCTTCAATATCTTCATCGATGATCTGGATGAGGGGATCGAGTGCACCCTCAGTAAGTTCGCAGATGACACCAAGTTAGGTGTGTGTGTCGATCTGCTCGAGGGTAGGAGGGCTCTGCAGGAGGATCTGGACAGGCTGCACCGATGGGCTGAGGCCAACTGTATGAAGTTCAACGAGGCCAAGTGCCGGGTCCTGCACCTGGGGCGCAATAACCCCAAGCAGAGCTACAGGCTGGGAGAGGAATGGTTGGAGAGCTGCCAGGCAGAGAAGGACCTGGGAGTATTGGTTGATAGTCGGCTGAATATGAGCCAGCAGTGTGCTCAGGTGGCCAAGAAGGCCAACAGCATCCTGGCTTGTATAAGAAGCAGTGTGGCCAGCAGGGCTAGGGAAGTGATTGTCCCCCTGTACTCGGCTCTGGTGAGGCTGCACCTCGAGTACTGTGTTCAGTTTTGGGCCCCTCGCTACAAGAAGGACATGGAGGTGCTCGAGAGAGTCCAGAGAAGGGCGATGAAGCTGGTGGGGGGTCTGGAGAACAAGTCCTACAAGGAGCGGCTGAGGGAGCTGGGGTTGTTGGAGAACAAACAGCTTGGAAAAGAGGAGGCTCGGGGGTGGCCTTATTGCTCTCTACAGGTACCTTAAAGGAGGCTGTAGTGAGGTGGGGGTTGGACTGTTCTCCCACGTGCCTGGTGACAGGACGAGGGGGAACGGGCTAAAGTTGCACCAGGGGAGGTTTAGGTTGGATGTTAGGAAGAACTTCTTTACTGAGAGGGTTGTTAGGCATTGGGATGGGCTGCCCAGGGAAGTGGTGGAGTCACCATCCCTGGAGGTCTTTAAGAGACGTTTAGATGTAGAGCTCAGTGATATGGTTTAGTGGAGGACTGGTTAGTGTTAGGTCAGAGGTTGGACTGGGTAATCTTGGAGGTGTCTTCCAACCTAGGTGATTCTGTGGTAACCATTCTTGTACCAGTTACTAAAACAAACTGTAACTATTAAGGCAAATACTTTATCAACATCGAACACTGTATGGGTTCAGTGCAATTACGTTTGCTGAGGGAATTCATCCTCACTTCTAGCACTTGTACCAGAGTACAAGGTAATTCACTAATAACAACATATGACTAAACTGTCACTTACGAACATAATACTGCTTTTCTTTGTCCTGCTCTTCTGTAATTTTGTACTGTGTGGCCCTTTTTTTTTCCCCACTTTTTATTTCCAATTTCTTTTCTTTGCTGAGCATTACGTGGCAATCAGTGCAATGAAATTAGAGAGCATTACTGTCACAACTAATTAAGTCTAACAGGATTGATAATGAGCTCATTCAAATAAGCCTTCCTGAACATAATATGATTCTGTTCAAAACCACCTGTGAGTCGGAGCCCTACTTCCCCTGTTAACACTAGTGTTGTGGAAGTTCACTGACAATGACAGGAGCTAAACTCCTTTCAGAATCTATTCAGATCTTTTTTTTGGTGAGAATAAACGTATATAAATACAGAGAGTAAATTTGAAAGCAATTTGTGCTTCTTCATGCACAAATGCTGCTAGCGTACTATCAATCACATGCAAGATTATCTTCGTGTTATGACAATATCTGTGTGGGTATGGTAAACTTCATATTAAAGGTCGTTTTCTTGTGTAGCTGGACTACATACTAGTTAGGCAGAGCAAAATAGATAAGAGCCTAAAACGTTTTACACTTTTGGCAGAACTGGCTTATAAAATTTTTATGAAAATTAATAGTCGCGCATTTTTTTTAATTCCCACTGTTCCGATGATAAAAACATAAATGAAATATTTCTTCTCAAAAGATAGCCATTTGCTGCGAGACTAATTTCTCAGGATTGTTGGATGGTTTTTAAAACTCTGTCTCTGCAGTGAAATCGAGAGTGTAAAATTCTTACAAGAGTGATTCTAAGCTTCTGTCTTTACTTTTGCTATGAATAACTCTCTGGAGGATAATTTGTTTGCTTACTTCCAGAAACTTCTTCGTTCAATAAAAAGAAAGTTCATAATACTCATAATAATGAATAAGATTCACAATAAATTCTTATTTCATATCCAGGAAAGCTATTGCAAGTCAATTCTGGTGCCAAGGAACAACTATTTTTTGAAGCACCAAGAGGGAAAAGGCATATTATAAGAATTGCAGAGGTATGAATTATGCTTACTGGATTCTTTTTTTTTTATATATATATTTTTTCTTATTGCAAAAGTTACTTTTCTAGACAGTTGAAAGTTAACATATTTTGTCTTTAAAATGGGATTTTTTTCCTTTTAAAGTACTATATTTACAGTGTTTAGAATTAGAATTACTTACTCATTCTGTAGTGTCTTTCATAGGATTTGTAAACAGTAGAATTTTAAAGTTTTTATTTGTATCTCTAAATTTTATTTTAGCTTGCTTAATAGCAGTTGTTTCCCCAAATTCTCTTTCCTGAACACTCACCTGTTTTTTATGTAATCAGTGTGCATGCAGTTTATAAACCACCTTTAAATGGTATGACCTAGCTTTCAATCCTGTTGATTATTTGTGATGCATAAATGTTCTACAAAATTGCCAATGTTTAGTGCCTCAGAAAATCTTTAAGATTTGTATCCAAATCATGTTTATCCAGGGAAAGTAAGAATGTTTAAAGCTGCTTTTAAGCCTTTTGATAAAGAAGTGTAATTTGTGCTATCCAGCTGAAAACACTGAATGCTTTCTAAAAAACATTTTAAAAATAGTTAATATCAGACACACAAAAAACATAAGCATTAAAACAGTGTGTATTGGATGTGTATTAAGATCACGTCTTTGGGTGAAATTTTGATTGCAGATAGAGAAGATTGAGTGGGACACCTGGACATGTGTTCTAGGTCCTACTTGTGAAGGAATTTGGCCTATGCACAGTGATGTCACCGTTGTAAACGCAGCAACTCTTACAAAAGATGGAACACTATTAGCTACGGGAGATGACTTCGGTTTTGTGAAGCTTTTTTCATATCCAGTAAAGGTAATGAGTGTATTTATTTCTCAGATTAGAAACTGTAGGAGAAAAGGAATTAGGGAAGGTGATGCTCATAATACATCAGACTGCTAATACACAAATTCTTTGTACTACAGGGCCAACATGCAAAATTCAAGAAGTATGTGGGTCACAGTGCACAGGTAACCAATGTTCGGTGGTTACACAATGATTCTGTGCTGCTGACTGTAGGTGGTGCTGATACAGCTTTAATGATCTGGACCAGAGAATTTTTGGGCATTCAGGAGAGTAAGCTGGTTGATAGTGAAGAATCAGACACAGATGCAGAAGAAGATGGAGGTAAAAAGGATTATATAACACACATTTTTACTGGTCTTAATTCCACAGAACTCACACAAATATTTAGTTTGAAGTGGGGAAAAAAAATAAAAATCACGTGCTAAAGTTCAGTATAGGGAGAGTTTGGTAGGATTGTTTTCTTCTGTTGGTGTGGATCTTCTTTTGTAGTCTTCCACTATGAAACATTGTTAATGTGTTTTATGTTTTATTTTTCTAAGGGTATGATAGTGATGTTGCAAGAGAAAAAGCAATTGACTATACCACTAAGATATATGCAGTAAGCATCCGAGAAATGGAAGGGACAAAACCACATCAACAGCTGAAGGAAGTTTCAGTCGAAGAGAGGTATGTCACACAATGGCATTAATTTCCAAATGTGGATTGCATTTTTTTTGAATTTCTTTTCCTTCAACTAAAACTAGTCTTTAGAAATATGACAAGAGTTTTAAAATTCGCAAGATAACATTTGAAATGCTGTTCGTAAGCTACAATATGTGTTAGTGTGATGGTAAAGGGAATATATATGTAAGTAAAACACCTGTGAGTGTTGTGTTTTCTTCTGTTATTCACATAAGCAGTTACTTTCTTTCCTAATTAGTATGTGTAGCTATGCATGTCTTCAAAAGGGCATTTGTGAAAGCGTGAGCTCTTAAATACTATTTTATTGCTGTTCTTTTTGCTCAGTCAGTTAATGACAAGATGGGGGAATGATACGAAATTAAAAGAAGATTTAGATGAGGGGTTAGGAGGAAATACTTCACTCAGAGGGTGGTGAGGCACTGGAACAGGCTACGCAGAGAAGCTGTGGATGCCCCATCCCTGGAGGTATTCAAGGCCAGGTTGGACGAGGCCCTGGGCAACCTGATCTAGTGGGTGGCATCCCTGCCCATGGCAGGAAGGTAGGAAACAGGTGATGTTTAAGGTCGCTTCCAGCCCAAGCCATTCTATAATACTATGTAGTTAAAGATTTTGGTGACATTTTCATTAAAAGATTTTCAGTTGCTTATACTTTTGTCAGGTTAAAAGTGAAATTTCCCATGGCGCATGTTGTCCTTAGGCTGAGTTACAGTGTTAAAAAAAAAAAAAAAAAAAGAAAAAAAAAAGAAAAAGCTGCAAGAAGAGTAGTGAAGAGGAGAGAGGAGACAGTACAGAGAGAAGAGTTGAGCATAGAGGGTGAGGTCCAGTGAAAGAGAGATTTAGGGGAGTGAGTGAGTCAAAGCTCCAACTGGTACAGCACTGCTGGGACAGAACAGGAGGATCTATAACCAGTAAAGTACATTCTGCTTCGTAATTTGGAACTGGATCTAGGCACAGTAGGTCTGTTCAAAGTTTGCTCCATATTGAGCTATGACATTTATTGGTAATGTGGGTGTCATACTTTCCTTTTGGCATGGAGTTTTATGAAAGTTTAGGGCCTATGAATGATGAGAGTTACAACATGAATAAAAACCTGTACAGTGAGGCTACCTGTGTGTATCCAGTTGACTCAAACTGTGAATCCATGAAGTTCCTTTCAATGGAATTTCTTTTTATAAGTGGTTAATGTTCTTTTCTGTTATGAATTTTCTTGCTTTTGTCTAATGTTGGGACAGAAAATAGTTAATAATTTTGCACTCAGTGTTTGAATAATTTGAGAACAAATGTTGGGTCTGGAAGATGAGGTGAGAAATGTTGCCCCCTCTTTTATTTTTTTCATTGTGACATTTTAACAAAGACATATAGTAGGACATCTAATGCTTTTTTCAATAAATGTTGGTCCATAACCATTTCTTTCCCTTCTTTTAAAAACATTTCTTTCTTTTTTCTCATTTACTCATATAGTCTTTGTTCCTTCAATTTTTTCTGTAAAAAAAAAAAAAAAAGAATATTATCTACCACATTATCTACATCTATCTATTTTGAGATTGAGCTTAAAAATGATTTTTTTTTTGAGGGGGGAGAGTACTGCTAAATTGTTATTACACATGAATTAACAAGTGCCAATGATAGGACGGCCAGATGTTTTACACCAGAAACCTTTGTACCTTCCAGCTGCTTTATTCTGCTTTGATGATGCAAAAGCAAATGTAGAATGAGTTAAATTTACCAATTAAGCCAGGCTTACAATTGTTTTGTACTGGTGAGTTATCTACAATATGAATATAAGCATTATTTTTTTTTCATATTAGGACAAAAAATCACCATAACCCTTAGAAAGTTTTCCTGCTCTGAAACCTGGCTGTGGGCCTGCTATCTGATGCAGGCAAGTACCCTGCTTCTCAGAGGAGTAGCTCAGTGTGTTACAAACACTTCAGGCTTCCTAAATTTTGAGTCTGTCTGCTTTCACAGTCTAAGCTGATTCAGCTGAACATGGTTCATTGCTGTGGAGGAGGGCACACCCTGAAACAAACAGGCAGTTTGCCTTTTTCAATCTTCTTAATAAAACATATAGTAAAGTAGCACATGATGAGACAAATGAAACAGGCTCGCGTTTGTCACATTGATAATCCATAATGCAAGGAAAATGTGCTTCATTGTATACAAAACCACAAACCAACACCTAAACAGGAAGCTGCCCTAGTATGACCAAGTGTTTCCACACTGCCCACTCTGCTTATAGCTGGTGGGCCTAATTAAATGGGTAGACACCTCCTCTGCAGTGAGATTGCCTTCGATTTCTGTAATGATTTTTGTAATGACTGTACACAAAAATACTGTAGCCTGTTTGAAGGAATAATCAATCCCATAAACTCTGGACTGAAGAGAGCAAGAAGGTAGTTTTAAATGTTCTCTGTATTTTTTTTCTTTGTACTATTGCTATATAATCAACAGTTTTGTATTTCATTTTTAAATGGCTGGAAAAAGCCCTTATTACTGTCCTTACCATGTATTCTTCTAAAGGGTCACAATTATTATTCCCATTTGTGTTTGTTTTTTTTTTTTTTAATGTACTCTTTCAGCTTCAGTTACTTTAACATAATGCCATCATCAGTATTTGGAATTTGCTGTTCTGATAAGTTTGTCAAAAGATGCCATACTTTTCATATGTAGCTGGTGAGGCAAAAGTACATTTGCTTACCTTTCTTCATCTGATTCATATACATTTCTAGAATTTATGACCAAATAATTAGAAGCAGAAGTTTTGTGGTGAAACACAGGCAAACTGCAGTTGCTGAGGGTGTTGTGCTGATATAAGAGTTGAAGTTGTGAGAGGTGCTGGGTTTTGGATGCAGAAGGTGGAGGTTAAAGTGTTGGTTACTGCAATTGTCAGACTTCAACTTTTGGCCACTGTTGTACTAATATGTGTGCAATTTATACAGAATCTTGACAGTCCCAATTATGAATGCTTCAGGGTGAAGCTGAATTCTCTCAAAGACAGTTGAATTATTAAGCAAGTTTCATAGCTGTGCCAGATTTCATCTTTTCTGACAATACAAAAGAATGCAGCAGCTAATGAAGGATTTGTCTGACCATGTTCTAAAAGCTTCCCGAAAGCAGTTGGCTGACTTTTCTTTGTACCTACAAGGGTTTAAAGCGACAGCTGATTGAGCCAGACAAAATTAAAAGCCTACAAGTACTCAGTTGTCAGAGTCCAGGAAAAGTTCTAAATCAGCAGGTCTTCAGGACGTGGAGTCTTGAAATCTCTGTGCACTGGGTTGAGTGAGATGGCAACGAGTAATATTGAAGCCAGTTTGCAAAGCTTTACATTTTCTGCAAAGGCATTGCTGAAGTAGCCTCTCCCAGTCCCTTCAGATATGAAGAAGGGAACCAGGAGGATGTTTTCTATTCTCTTTCAGGCAGGTACGTGGGAAAACCTGGTAGTCTTGAGGGGGTTGTCTGGAGAAAATACTCCAAGTAACAAATCTTAAATCTTTCTTAATAATAGTGTCGTATGTCTGTATGAAGACCCCAAAATGAACCAAGGGTTGTGCATCTGTTGGGATTTGCAGACTCTGCAAATAAATGCAACTACATGCTCTCAGATTGATAACATTATGCAAATTTTGAAAATTATGTTACAAGCTGAAAGGCCATTTAAGTTAGGAGTGAGTGAATCACAAGACCTCAAAAACTGCCAGTTTATGTCATTGCATAACGCTGCAAGATGTGTCCTCCTTGTTGTGTTTTCATTATGTGTCTGAGAAAGAAGAAGGGAAAATTGTGAGCTGTTCATAGATATGGTGGATAGAAACACAAAATTAAGCAAAGTAAGTTTAATTTAAGAAAATAAATAAATAAATAAATAAATAAAAAAGAAGAAGAGAGAGGCAAAAGGAGAGTGTTTCCAGCTCCAACTCCAAAACCAGAGGGGAGTAGCTGGAACTATAGCTTTGAGCTGCTTCTTGGGGTCAAGGACTTTAAGCTCATGCTGTTTCTTTCTTTAAATAAAAATATTTAGAAGGTGAATTGTTACAAGTTAATTCCCTGGTTATAAACACAAATAACCTTCAAATGTGATGTGATACATAGTAGACTGTTTTTGTGCAAGATTACTGTTTTATTTTCCTCTTTATTGTAGCTACATTTTCTTCTTTATAATATGGAATTTTAACTTTGGGGTTTGCTAGGATAAGCTTGCAGGACTGTAACTTCATAATAAGAATGGTGTATCAGAAAAACACAAAGTACTTAGCCTCTATAGAAATAACAATCATTGTACAACGCAAGATGAGTTTGATCAAAAGAACTGTATTGTGTCACCTGCCGAGCTGGAAGCATATGGTTGAGAGCTGATGCAGGCAGTGCTGAGTTGTGTAGGGAAAAGTTTGCAACAATGCAACAACCACCAGCCTTCTGGAAAGGAATCAGTGATTCACAAATGACTCTCTGTAAATTAATACAAAGACTTACTCTACTATCTTTTTGGCAGAAGAGAGGAGCCAGCAGTTCTTGTCTCTGCTCTCCCCCATCATGGGGAGGAGGGTTGGAGGACAGATTTGACATGATACTTGATACAAGATACCTGTGACTTTGAGCAGCTGCCGTGCTCTCCGTTTCACTACTTAGCATGTACTCTGTGCTTAACACAATCCTGCAAAATAAAAAAAATCAGTATGACATTGGCCTTCTCTAGATCTCCAGGGTTCTGGGCCCCAAAGCAAACTGGGAGGAGAAATGTCATTATTATAAAGGGCAAAAAATGACAAACTTGGAGATAATATGAAGGTGCCACCTTAGAAAAGAAAATGAGAGCTCTTTATCAAATGTACTTGTCCTGTCTTACTTGTTTATGTAAGAAAATAATAATCAGTCTGCAGATGTCTTGCACGAACGTAAAAGTTGCATGAAAAATTTTATCTGCAGGATTTTAAATTAACTGTGAGGAACCCAAGGTTTATTATTTTCATGAGGAACCCAAGGTTTATTGTCCCTGTCAGCAGTTACAGGAGTGATGAGGCTGAGGAACAGTATTTAAATGTCTTGCAGTTGTATTAGTTTGTGCGTTTGGTTAAGATAATTAATTGATTGTTGTTTCTCTCTCCTCTCCCCAACCTTCTTGTTTTTCTTCTTCTCCCTTTCCATGTCTGTCTTCCTATCCTCCCCCCACCCTTATTTTTTCTCTTCCTTTTTTGCTCCTCTGATTGGCATCCTCTTCCTTGCTCTGCCTGTATGATACAGAAGCAGGGTGCCAATGAGAGGTGCTGCAGGAGCAGTCTCACGGTGTGGGAGCTCCAAGAGCAGTGCTCCCACACCGCGGGACCACTTGGTCAATGGTGGGACTGTCTCAGACAATCCAGGACAATTGTAAGCTATACTGTGTGTTACATAGGAATTGTGCTTTATTTCAGATAAGGGCTAACTTTTTAACTGGACCATATTAACTGGCAAAGAATTTATACAATAAGAAGTAAAACAAGCTTGCATAAAGATTGTATTTATGTTACTAATACAAAAGACAAAGATATATTTGCATTTTGCATTCTACTAACCGCTAACATATGTCCTGTGTTTGCAGCTTTCATTTAGTTTGATTTGCATGACTCTACATAAACTGAAAACTTGTAACATACCTGGTGATGGAAAACCCTTTTAAGCAGGTTGAATGTGTAGAAAACAAAAAGCAACATTAGCATGTTTGTCTAGTTTTCTGTTTCCTTAACATATGGGTTGTCTCACTTTCCGTGAGTTACCTGTCTCAGAGCTTGTTCCGAAGTGTGTTATTGTGCATCATTTGTAACCATATGTTCTGATAAGAAGTAAGAACTTGGATTTTTTTCTTTTCAAACATTTTTATTTTGATTGTTTATTTCTTTACAACAACATGAGCCAAATTATGTAAGCTTCCAAAGTTACCTCCAAGCGGTACAAACCTTTGTATCATAAAGTGAAATATTAGGCATATGGTTACAAAATTTGCTCACGCACTTTTACATGCACACTTTTGCAGGTGCAGTGTAAAAGCTTTGAATGTGAATCTGTGTGGTATTTATGTGTAGGTGGGAATGATGCAAAATGTGTCTGGAAAAACACATCTTTGAGGTGGAGAAAATAACTGTTGGCTTATTTCAGCACAAGTTTCACCACTGTTTGAGTAGCATCCTTTGGAATATTCACTTTTACTTTCTCACAGCATTATGTCAAGTTAATGCATCCTAAATGTTTTTGGCAGCATGCTGATTTCGTCACAGTTCTCCCCAAGGCTTGAGCACATTGTGCCTGATATTTTCACAGTTCCTGCTAACCTGTTGAACTTGGGGTCAATTTTGCTTCTCCCACAGGTCAGCACAAAGCTGGCCCAGAGGTCTTTTGCATTTGTGTGACACTTGGTGAGTGTGGAACTGCAGGATGCCAATACTGTTGCAGTGCGCATGTTCCCAACATTTCTCTGAAAGTGAGAAATGCTCTCCACAGCGAGGTGGATGTGAAATATTCAGGCATTTTGAGGGCTTTTTGCTGTGGGGGTTGTATTCCAGGAAGGATTGAAAAGGTATTGTTTCTGATACAGCTTATGTTATGTTACACAGGGGAAGGATGCTAATGTGTCCACCTGTTGTGTTCTACCTCCAGCCCCAAAGTTCTCCATAAGCTATTGGTTAAATGTTTATACTTACACAGTGAGCACAGCTGCAAAATGTGCCAGAATTTATGTAAGGAAAAATGAAACATAGAAAAGACTTCTGCTCAGACTTGATCGTAAACCCTGAGGGAAGCCTGAGAAAAGAGAGACTTCACAGAACATGATAAAATTGGGTTGGTGCTGGAGCCTTGGTAGTATATAGAGAGAGATCTCCCGAAGCCTCATGATATGAGGTACTCTAAACTTTTTAGCTCAAAGACAGAAAATTAGATTTTGCCTAAAGCGTGTTACAGTGTGTTCCTTGAAGCTCGATTCAGCAAACAGGTGAACAGGTGGCCGAGGGATCTTCCAGACAGTCCTGTCTATGCAGTGCATTGTGTATGACACATCTCTGTGCACTAGAGCCAGACTATCTGCAATAGTTACTTAAAATAACAACTTCACAAGATGTTTAGAACAATGAACTTGTTCAAAAATAAAGGCCTTCAGATTTCATTCAGAACTGATTGTACTTACTAATCTGCTTTTCTGCTTGTTTCACATTTGGAGACTAGAATAACACGTGAATGCAGTGACCAGCTTCCCTTACAGAAACTTGAAAATGGCTATCACCACCATATGTTCTGCAATACCCTTTTTTTTTTTTTTTTTAAAGAGTGCATCAGCATACATGTGAAATGATAAATATAACCACGCTAAGGCTTTTTCAGTGCTATGCTTTTAAAAATAATTCAGATTGCAATTGATATTTCCCTCTAGTTTTGTTTTGATTTTGTTTTTCAGTTTTGTTTTGATTTACTGTATTAAAAAGTAGGATACCTTCATGTTGAATACTGTTCTTTTTTTTGTTTTCTCATGATATTTACAAAATGTAAAGGAAAGCAGAAGCAGTAAAAGTTATATATGAAACTAGTGTGTATGTTGAGATGGGAAAATCCAAAGGTTTAGAATTCACAGAGTCTCTCCTTAAAGCTAGGAGTTTTGCAGCAGTTTTAGAGCTCTTGGGAGGCCCCTTCCTGTTAGCTGGTGGAAACGTGCTTTCCAAAGCCCTTTGCAATTTTTTTTTCTGAAATGAAGTTCATTTTTTTGAATCTTGGGTTTTTAATTCTCTCATCCAAGCAAATGTACTAGTAGATCATCTTACCTCACTTTGACCTTTGCTTTCTCTTCCTGGGAGCAGTCCTTGTGCATTTTTATTTTTGTCTAGCATCCAGTTGTGTTCCCTCTGCAGTTAGCAGCCAGCTAAATGCACGCCTTAACCTCCTAGTCGAACTTTCTTACGCTTTTCCTCTGCCCAGCCCTGCTGGGCCCCACCTGTCACTTTCTCAGTGTCATGGCATTTTTGTCCATCTGTCCCTTCTCCAAACATCAGTGTTTGTTGCTTTCATGCAGCATTGTTTCTGAAGGTCCAATTCTGTTCCCATTGGCCTCAGAAGGGAATATTTGTTTTCCTTCCAACTTGCTACAGATGCAGGAGGCGTCTCTCTTCAGAGAGCGGTTACCCCATGTGCTGTAAAAACATGTTGGTTATCCCTATCCCATGGAATTTATCGTAACAATTTTGTTGGTTTGCTTTTTTTCTCCTGTATTTTCTATCTAAATGCATCTAGCTTTTTTTGTGTACTTTGACATCCTATTCTCAAAGACTGCATCTTCCTTAAGGTGCCCCACTCATCTAAAAGCCCATTCCCTGTCCCCTGCCCAGCTTTTGGTACGTCCAACTGTTGTTCTCTGTCCTAGTGCTGCCTGTACGTCCCACTCAGGATTTAGGCTCTTTCTACTCACTGGTCTTGGCCACTTCAGATAGCCTTACTTGTCAGGTGAGAGCGAGTGAGTTGTCACTTGCACCTTTTCTGCATTAAGACCTGTAAAGAGAGTGGGTGAGATTTGGTCAATTTAAATCAAATCTGGAGGCAGCTCACTGATTTATAACCATGCATAGTTGTGTAAGCATATAATAAGGTAATCATCAGTAACAGAAATATTATTTGCTGTATTCACAGTATCTTAAGGACAGAAAACCCCTCTAATGTCTGACTATCTTACCTTTCCTGGAACTCATTCACCCCATAACATAACCTAACATAAGAACGTTTATTTTACATTACTGGAAAGAAACCGTTAATACTTGTATTATGTTTTAACTTGCTTTCCTTTGGAGGCAGGGAATTGTCAAGTAAGTACTAACAACACACAGCACAGAAAAAGCACAGATTGCTGTGAATGTACAATGTAGATTGTGTAGGCCACAAAGGGTAAATATATGCAGTGTCCTATAGTGCAAATTTCTTGTCTTGACACTGCCATCCTATTTATCAAAATAAATTAGGTCTAGTCATAGACTTGTTAAAAACAAAAGTCAAATTGATGCTGCTTTATGTTTCTTTAATCAAGGTGATAATAAGGCAATGAATGCATATGTGTGTATATATACATGTGTATGTATATATGAATGCACACAACATTTGTGTTTATGTGTACTGTGAATAGATACATATATAAAAGTGTGTGTGTGTGTGTACGTTTCCAAATTAAATCTCATGTTTACTATCTAGTGATTATTAGTCATGCCATAGTGGTAGTGTTCTCTTGCTTTCATAAAAGTTTTTGGCTTGCTCTTGTCATAAACTTCAACAGATATGCCAAGGTAAAGAATTGTGAAAATGATCCATTTTAAAATTACACTAAAACAGAAAAAAGAGCAGGAGGCATACAGGAAAAAAAATCATTATTTTTATATGTGTTGATTCAAAGGCCTTAATAAATCTGGGCTGAAAGTGCTTTTTCTGTTCTAGCATTGCATAGTGTTTTTATTTTGCAAGAGAATTAAGTTTTATAATAATTTCCTCCATCCCTTCTCTACTGGTGAGTGCACTGCTATTTGGTCCAATTACCATTGATGGTTATGTAACACAACTTGATTGACCACTTCCAGAGAAAATAAAGGTACTTGTTTCCCTGTGAACAAAAAGTACAAGCTGTCCCTGTACATAAGTTGGCCTACCAGAGAACAATTATCAGGCTAAATTGCAAGCTGAACTAGGATAGAGAACAAGCATCCATTGTGTGAAACTCTTTAACAGTGCTTATAAGAATGTTAAGTTCTACCAGTTGCCATTCCTGTTAGGCACCTGTAAATAAAGAAACACATGGAATCACATTCTCCTTCACCATAAAGTGTGCAGGAAGCATTTATGTAGCTTCCTTTTTTTCCCTCCCCTGTCCTATAGGATCCTGAGTTAAGAATATACCCAGTAATGCCAGGGAATGAAGTTTCTGAATTTGTAGACTGGTGCACTCTTTAATTTCTGTTTTAGTTTTTGCTGGCATGCTTGAATAGCATGTTTTGTGCCACACGGGAATGACTGATCAACTCTAAAAATGCTTGTGCATGAGTAAAGTGGTCAGAAGTACACCTAAACTGTATTAAGTTTCTTACTTGACTTTGTTTGCTGCTTACAAGGGGATCAAGGTAACTAACTCTTTTACTCTTTTAATGTCAAAAGATCTAATAATGTACTTTGCTAGGGCTTAGTGAGTTTGTTTGCTTGAGAAGTGGGTTGGTCTGTTTACTTTCAGTTCTTTTGTGTCTTTTTTAGAGCTCAGATTTTCAAGCTACCTATTCCTGCAATAAGTATTCTAATTACTTAGCAATATGTTCTAGCTATGCATTTTGTCAAATGTTGTCTTTAGTAGCTTTCATAAAAATGCAATTGTAGAAAAATCAGTTCCTGCTAAGCAAAAGGTATTTCACTCTTCTGAAATGATTTTTGGGGAAAAATAAATAAATAAATAAATAAATAAATAAATAAATAAAAATTAGTAGCAGTTACAGCTTAAGGACAAGAACAATCAAAATTCCACAGCATTTATAATGTGTATCAAGTTCATTCATTTTTGAAATCTTAAACTGCAATAATACTTTCCAGATTCAAGCCTCAATTAAATAAATTGAGGCCAGGTGTTTTGTTTTGGTTTTACTTACAGAACCCTGTTGTTTAACCCTGTCTCTAGAATCTGCAATTGGAGTTTAAAGGCATGCAGTGTTGTTTTTCATATTAATAACAGTAGCCATCAAGTGATGTCTTGAAGCAAGCATTTAATCATAATACCTGTTTTTATTATTTTGCTATCCCCACTTCTATTCCAAACTTATAGCAAGACCCATCTTCTAACTAACAGTTGATCAAACGTGATGAAAAATCTAGGCCAAAATTATACGGGCTAAATTCTCTGATAATCCAGTACAATTTTTATGGGTCTGTTCTGTTGTTGACAGGGTTAGAATTTAGCCTCCTGGATTTCTGTTACCACAAAAGGGTAACAATTGTGCTCAAATTAGCCTAATAGTCATCCAGACTGGAGGCAGTGCAGCAGGCATTTGGTTTTGTTAGGTCATGAACTTCTAGAGGCTGAGCACCCTCTACTCCTGTTAGGTTTGTGCCTCTTCTTTTTTCTCGGAAGCATCAAGTCAAATACACCCTTTGCTGCCTCCCATATAATCATTTCTCTGTTAACTGTAGCCTATTCCCTTACAGTTAGTATATTCCATAGCAGTAGGTGTTATCTGATGTTGTAACAGATGTTGTTGTTTGCACAATTTATTTTTTTCAGTCTGTGTTGTCTTTTTAGTTACTTTCAGCAACTGTAATTATATAAAGATGCTTCGCTGGCCTTAGACTTTTTAAAATTCACACTGATAAATGACTTACACAGACTAAAATGTAATAGTTGTATCTTTAATGTGATTTTGAGAAGATTTTAATAATGTCAAATCAAGGTTTTGTGATGGGGTTTCTCAGAAGAAGCGAAGTTGGAGGAAGGTTAACTTCAGATATAGAAAGTCTTTTAGAGCATTTCTGAAAGCAAAAATTTACTACCTGTTGGTATTCCAGGACTTTCCTATGGATTTAAATCATTAGAATTTGAAAATAAAAATTGGTGTAAGATGGTCTGTTCTGCCACTCATCCACAAAATCTACATGAATGTTATTTCTGCTCCCATCTATCAAAATGCATATGATTTTTGTTAGTTTATTATGAAACTCTAAAATCTAGGCAATAAACATGTAGTTGCAATTGACCATTTCTTGTTCACTTGTAAAACATATACTATGGTTTTACAGGATTAGTTTTGCTTTCAAATATACTGATGGTCTTTTTTACATATGTCTGTTTCAGGCCGCCAGTTAGCAGAGCTGCTCCTCAACCTGAAAAACTGCAAAAGAACAATATCAACAAAAAAAAGAAACTGGTTGAGGTCAGACTTAGTATTTATTAATTTGCTTTGGAAGTAATATGCGCTGGGTGAAATTCATCCCTATTTTGAGCACAGCTGAAGTTGTTTATAGGCAAAAGAAAAGGGAAAGAAACTTCTAAGTACTGTTCTCAGCAGTGACAGCAAACACCAGAAGACGTGATAGCCAGCAACCTCTGGCAGAAAGAAAACTTGGATTCAGGGTATTAAAGCTTACCTGTAACAACAGATCTTTCCACACCCAAAATTTGTGTATTATATTGAAGGACATGTACAGCTAAGGTGTATGTTCATCCGCAGCAGAACTCACACTCACTAAATAACCCTAATGGAAATCCAGTCAGAAATGGCACTTTTGCACATACAAAATCATGTGCATTATTTTGAATTACAAAAATTGCATTATTTTGAATTATGAACTTTGCTTATTTATCTGCGGACATACCATCTTCCTCAAACTGTAGGCCCTCCCCTCCACTCCCCTCAGCTATGTGGAACGTCCATGAAATATGCTGATCAAGGAATATTCTCTGGACTGTGTGAACAATTTACAGTTGCTTGGTCACTGTCATTCACATTGTTCAAAGTAAGCTGTAATTGTGTCTGGGACAGATCCATTAAGATCCATTTGCTATAACAGCAAATCTAACAACAATCCATTGACCAGCAGTATTTTTCTGTAGGAAATTTCCTTGACAATGCTCATTGTAAGATGAAATGTCTGAGACACCTCTGATTAATATTTTAGTTACAGAGTTGCTTATAGCCTGTCTTTGCTTCTCATAAGGACTTTAATGTCAGAATTTGGTCTATTTTGAAGACTTCAATTAGAAGTAAAGATATTTGTAAATAGCAGATGTTCTATATAGATATGAAACTATGATGCAAAGGTTAATAAAATTGGACCCTTTTTAGAGTCGCATATACTTATCAGGGGTAGATATTACTGGATTTTTTTGTTGTTGTTGTTGCTTTTACAAGATACTTGTGTCTTGTGCAATGACTTCTGGACTTATGTGATTCAAACTCTCTAACCTTCTTTTTTATTCTTCTGTTTCATTCTTATTCTTTCTTTCTGTTTCATTTGACTAGGAGCTGGCTTTAGACCATGTTTTTGGATACAGAGGATTTGATTGTCGCAACAACCTTCATTACCTAAATGATGGTGCTGATATTATTTTCCACACAGCTGCAGCAGGCATAGTTCAAAATCTTTCTACTGGTAATTCAACTTGAAACAGTACTTTGAGACAAAAATTACTGTAAAAACAAAACATTTCTGTATGAAAGTCATAGTTTCTTAACGTTCCTGCAAGTTTTTCACATTCTGCATCTTGATAAATAATGCAAAGTAATTTCAATGGCTATTTCTCCATCTGACAAGTTCTGCTATTCAGGTCATCCTGTAGAGCTATCCTATTCCTTTCAGGAGGTATGAGATTCTGTTCGGAAACGTGAGGAAAACTGTCTTATTTCTGCAGTTAGGCCTTGCCAAGATCCACACTGAAGACATAGGAATTGTTTTCTCAGAGGGGAGTGCCTGAGATGTGAAATGTTGATCATCCTTAAAATTTTAGGAGCGATAAAATTCACTTTTTCATTCTGAGTTATTTTAGCAAAGGCATACTCCGGGGAAGAATACATTTTGATGCAATGCAATGTGAGTAAACTGTTCTTTGGAAGGAGTAGAAATATTCCCTGACTTTTTGGGTAATGGGAAAACAAACAAACAAAAAACACCACACAACTTAGCTAGTTCTGAGTTGTAGCACCAACAACTCCATGTTCTCCATATATCTTAAGAAACAAAGCCAGTAATTCTGGCTTTATTCTCTTCCCTCTTGGTGCAACAGTGAACCAAATGAGCACTCAGCGGCTCTGCTGCCGAGGAGAGGCAGAGACAGAAAAGCGGTCACATCTGCTAACCCTGGGGGACTCTTGCCCTAACGCAGCCTCTGACCCATAGAGCTGGGAAGCATGGTCTCGGCTTTTCTTTCTGGGCCATTCCCCTTGGGAGAACAGTGCAGAGCATAAACTTCCCAGGGTTTTCTTCTCCTCTTCACTTCCCATTGACTACTTCAATTAAGCAGGAAACCTGGTCTGTGTGTTTGCCAGTTTTGTTTTTTTCTTGCAGTTACAGGTGGCTACAGGATGATTCTTGGACTGAGTCCTGGTTTCCTGGACATAGCTAGTTTACTAAATACTGCTTTTATATGTATGTGTTAGTGATTACATTCATAGTGCATTTGGTAATGGTGCCTGGGAATGAAAGCAAAGCAGTTTTCAACATACTTACTGCTCTCCTTCCAAATATCCCTTAGAGAGCACAGTATGAGCGTAGCATCAAGCTGCTTAAATGTTCTTGGCTTCAGTTGTGGTTCTTTCTTTGATACCGTCATAAATAAAACCATGTTTGAATTTTATTAGGTAGTCAGAGTTTCTACCTGGAGCATACTGATGACATTCTCTGCCTAACTGTGAATCAGCACCCAAAGTATAAAAATATTGTGGCAACCAGTCAGATCGGTAGGTGACTCTCCATATAATAAAGTTTTACTCAAGAATTATCAGGGGCACTGATTTATTTTGGGCTTTTCTGTGTAGGAATTTTACCAGGACTTGCCACTGTTACTGTCCTCAATTTTTTTAATTTGATTTTAAAGAGATAATAAAGCCTCAGGATTTTCTTATGATTTGAGTCTACCTGCAATAGTTTCATCTCTGATTGTGAGTCACTAGATTTTAGAGTTAACTGTAATAAAATGCTATTTCAGAAAGCAAGTTTTTATAAACTGCACTAAATCAACTCATTAATTTGTAATCATAAGATTTCCAGAATTCCCTCTTTCCTTCTTGTATCCAAGGCACTGTTTAGCAGTAAAATGCTTAGCTGTGAAAATACAATAACAAACATTTCCTGTGCAGAACTACAAAAGCTATACAGAAAAGGAAAGAATTAGAGTGAAACGTCTGCAGAATTTATGGCACAAATAAGGGCTGATCCTAAAACCATAAGTATTGAAGAATTTATTATTTAAATAAGGAGTCCTGTTAAATTCATTAGTCCTTTTCCAGGTGTAAACACTATGCAGAAATATGCAGGATCATTTGTCCCAAATAGGGTAATTAATTTAATGAAAAATAATGGAGTCATTTTACTCTGGAAGGATGCTCAAATCCATAACTTCTGTAGTAAGTAATTTAACAATGAGACAGAAAAATGGTAGTAGATGAACACCGTGACAAACCATCTTTGCCACCTGTACTGAGTGCTGTCACTTTCAATTTGATTGTCGCGTAAACACAAAAATCAAGACAGTCAGAGCTGTGGTTCAAAATACTGATTTCTGTGATGTAGAACAGATGTCTGTTAAAGCCCCTTTTTCTGTCAGTAAGAGCCCATGAAATCAGTGTTTCTGATTTTCATTGATATCCTGTATAACTGTAGATTCATTTTAGATTTAGTTAGTAAATTTTAAAAACTGCATGCCTTTAACATTTCTTTTAAATGCCAATTTTAAAATGAAAAGTACTAAATATTGTTGCTATATTTGTGTATAAAAGACAATATACCCAAAAAAGTTCAACAATATTCCTGCTTATTTGTTTTGTTGATTTAATCCATATCCATTTTCAATTTTTTTAATTTTTTTCCTTCTTGTGCTGATGCTGACACTTCAGCATTAGAAACATGACTTATTTCACCTATTGTTTTCCCTTGGTGCTTCCTCATTTGCCATTGCTCTCACAATGCAGGTGATATGACAGAATTTACAGGTAAGGCTGATTTGTTTGTGAATCTTGGTCAGCAGAGTTATGTAAAAGTCTCATGTTACCTCATTGTATCTGTGTGAATCGCGGATACAAGCGAAACATCTACAGACAATTTCTTTTGCATGATGTTCTTCATAAATGTTATGTTGTTCTTTTAGAGTTTGTCTTCATGAAATACAATAATTTCCCCCTGTGTTTTTTGCAAGTTCTTACGATTTTTTTGAGTAGTGTTAATCTTAATAATAATAAGTGTCTGTTTAGGTTAAATGTTCTCGCAAAAATGCGTATTTTGCATTGAAGCTTCTGACATGCTGAATTAATTCTCTTTTAATACATCTTTATACATTTAGGTACAACTCCCACAATTCATATATGGGATGCTATGAGTAAGCAAACAATTTCAATGCTACGTTGCTTCCATACCAAAGGGGTCAACTATGTCAACTTCAGTGCAACTGGCAAACTTCTGGTTTCAGTGGGAGTTGATCCAGAACATACTATCACAGTGTGGAGATGGCAAGAAGGTAACTCTTGAAAACACATTCCTTCAGCCTAGCAAATCTGAGTACAATTCTTTAGTTTTCCTTTCAAGCCCTTGGCATTGGTGTTCTTACTCCAAGTGTCATGGCTCCATAAAAGTTAAAAACTCACTGAAATGAGATAACAATGTGCTAGAAAATACTAACAAGAAAATGAATTTTAAATTTCTGTTATGAATAGAAGTAAATTAAGGAAAGAACATTTAATATAAAATTCTATAAAATTAAGGGAACTATTTTTTTTTTCCTCTGAAACTGCTTGGACTTGAAATTGTATGCAGTAGTTAGGCCTTTGGAAAGTCATTTCCAGAAAAGAATTATCACCTTTGGAAATTCAGGAGGGCAGAAGGGGAGGGTCTCAGCTCATCAGATGTTTCCCTGCTTTACTTCAAAAATTCCACAGATTTTTAGTTATCCCTGCACATACCTGTGCTTACTGCCTGTCTCCTCCACTTCAGGAGCAGGCATTACATTTTCCTAATTGCTGTGAGTAGTTATATCAAAAAGATGCGCTTAAAGAATGTCCAATGTCCCTGAACAGAGCAGGTTCTCAGGAAATGCAGTAGTCCTACTGTGCTTTAAAGGCTTTTTAAGAGTAGTGGTAGCAATGCTGATCTTTTTGGCCTGCTTTTTCTGGAGCAGAAAAACTGGATTTAATTCGTGCATGTGGACTTTGAGCCCAGATCTCTGAAAGTGCTCTAGTAGTGGCTGTTGGCCTGATGTTGCCAGCATGCAGGTGCCTAGGTGTTTTCAAAGAGTCAGAAACACGAATTCTTGAGTGTCAGCTTCCCTTTGTGTTTCACTAGATGGCAACTTACTGATGATACTTAGAATTTCTGTGTTGTTATTTCAGTGACAAAGGAGACGAGTCATGCTATTATGGTCCTAAAACTGCCAAATGTAATGGAATAAGCAGGGATCAAGCACATTGCATGAATTAAGATGTTTCATACACAATAATGTTGGGATTTGCTTAGCTTGCAGCATCTGAAACAGTTTTCTAATCCAATACCAGGTCAATTTATTTTATAAAACCGTATCAGAGCTTAGTTTTGCAGATAAAATTAACTATTTTTATCCTTTCCTAATTATGCAGGGGCTAAAGTTGCTAGCAGGGGAGGACACCTGGAGAGGATATTTGTTGTAGAGTTCCGCCCAGATTCAGACACTCAGTTTGTGTCTGTTGGAGTAAAACACATGAAGTTCTGGACATTAGCTGGCAGTGCTTTGCTTTACAAGAAAGGAGTCATTGGTTCCATGGAAGATGCCAAAATGCAAACCATGCTTTCTGTTGCCTTCGGAGCAGTAAGTTCAAATTACTTGCTACAAAATTTTGTAATACCTTTTTCTTAAAACTACAAGTGTCAATTTCCTTTTGTTGAAATCCCGTGCAAAACCATGGGAGTTCTTGCTTAGTACTTAAACTTTTAATGTGATACTTGTACGCCTTTAGATATCCATGTAAGTTTTCTAAACCAGGTTGGGTTTCTCTGTCAGAGAACGTTTTTTATTAATGACGGTGCATTATATTGTAATTTTGTGTATAGGCTCTGCAACCTTTTTTTTTGTTTGGTATGACATATGCTAGTGACCCCAACTGTTCAGTAAGGAACCGCAATTCTATGGTTTAGATTTCATAGTTACGGAAAACAATGCATATTAACAGTGAAAAAGCAGTGTTACTTTGTTACCATGGTCTGAAATAGCTTCTGCTTCATCCAGAAATTCCATACAAATTACCTTCACAAAAATTAAGCATAAATTACAGAAATCACCAATTCAAAAAAAATCCTTTTTCCTAACCATCCATCCGCTGGACTATGGTACTAATGTGTGAAATGTAAGTGTATACATTTAGGCTTCCATGATTAGGCATTCTGTGGTTCCAAATCCTAATGCTGGTGCCCAAACAAGTGACTTTGTCATCAAAAAATCCTTAATATTGTGATCCATATTAATCATCTCAAAGAAACACCATTAGAGTGCAGTCATTAAATTCATTCTTTTCAGTGCATGTGGTTTTAATTCCTACATTGATTACAGTTGAATTTTCTCAGGAAGTCCAGTAGCTAAAATAATTTTAATTCAAGCTGATCAAAAATGCTGAGATATTTATTATATCAAAGATCATTGCTATTTGTTGCAGAATAACCTTACATTTACTGGTGCCATAAATGGAGATGTCTACGTCTGGAAGGATCATTTTCTGATTAGACTTGTGGCAAAAGCTCACACAGGGCCAGTGTTTACAATGTACACAACTCTTCGGGATGGACTCATTGTTACAGGAGGCAAGGAGAGACCGTAAGACATACAGTCTTCCTAAAGTGCACAACTCTTTTCTTTTATATTATTTTAATATAATTAATGCACTAGACATAACGAATGGTTCCTAGGGATAAATCATGTCTGCCCTGTAGGAATTTCAATCTAAATGACACACAGCATGCCCAGAGTCTTAGTAAGTAAAAGACTATTAGGTAAGAGGGTCACAGTAATGCATACATCCACAAAGGATGTACTGAACTTCAAATTAGAAGTGATACAAACACCTGTGTGATCTCACTGTGGCCTGACCTTCTGCCAGACTGGCAATTTTTTTTGTTATTTTTTTTTTAATTCTATCAACCTACAGACTGCCTCTCCCAGTAGAGACTTTGTGAGTAGCAAGTTCTTCTATTTACTGAAAGTAATATCATCTTTGCAGACCTTGTCTCCGCAACAGAGACTTGAGATTAAGTGACAAGAGAGCAATTTGCTTTTTATGTATTAGGTATGCTACTGTTTAAAACGTGAAGTGTGAGTGTTATCTACAATATTTGTATTATTTACTTTACATTACAAGGTAGCAAGGTGTCCTTACGTTGAATCACCTTCTACTGTATTTATGTTATATTATTTAAGTAATCAGAAGAATATTGACAGGTTTACAGATGAGATTTTTTGTAGCCCATGCAGAAGACATCTGTGTAACACAATATACTCCTTTTCAGCACTAAAGAAGGGGGAGCTGTAAAGCTATGGGATCAAGAAATGAAACGGTGCCGAGCATTTCAGCTTGAGACAGGACAGCTCATAGAGTGTGTGCGCTCCGTCTGCAGAGGAAAAGTAAGTGAGCCAACGTGGCAGATTCCACAATTTGTCATGCATCACTAGGTATTGTTGTTGGTGAAGATCAGATGGGGAACATTTAGGAGGAGACTCTTCTAAACTGTATGAATATATGCTTTTTCCAAGTTTTTGCTGAGAAAACTCTTGCAGTTTAGACAGTGACAGTATAGCTAGAGTAGATGATCTCTCTGACAGTCTAACTGAATCTAACACTTTGTTTAGATTTTTGTTACTGCCCCAAAATGATATTAAGTCACCCCAGAGGTATAAAAATAATACCTTACCAATCGGTATGGAAACAGTTTGATCTGAATAAAAATCCTTCATGGCGCAATATAAGTCCACTGCCATTACTCAACTGAAACACCTGAACATGACATCAGGTCTTGAGATGTGTTTTACTCTCCTGTTTTTAAGATGCTGCATGGACAAGCAGGATGAGTTATCACAGACATATCTATAATATGTTGGTATTTTACTGCCAATGATACTGTATCTGCTATATTGACAAACCATCTCTCTTTCTCTTTTCCCTATGGACAGGGGAAAATTTTAGTGGGAACAAAAGATGGAGAAATCCTCGAAGTAGGGGAAAAAAATGCTGCTTCAAACTTGTTAATTGACTGTCACATGGAAGGGGAAATTTGGGGCTTAGCAACTCACCCCTCAAAAGACATATTTATCTCTGCAAGTAATGATGGAACAGCAAGAATCTGGGACCTGTGTGACAAAGTGAGTATCGCTAATTGAAAAGTACGTGATTAAAAGTGAGAATTTTATATACCCACACATTTTGCCAACTGTACAACATGCACACCTCCAGCCACATGCACCTTTGAGCAGCCACATAAAAAGTCCTGTGTGTTTTTTCTATTTTAGTACTGTTCTTTTCCTTCTTTGTGGCCATGTGAAAAGGTAAGTTCTTGGTGAAGTAGCATGCTGCACTTTCCAAAAGCAAGCTATTTGCAGAGAAATGCAGTTACATAAAAGCATTTACGCTGATGGAGTGCCTTTTATTGCTTAACAAACATTATTAAAAAATGAGATTTTAATGTAAAAGTACAAACTGGCATGCATTAAGGGAGCGTTTTAATTCTGTGCTGACACTGGGTAAGTCAGATTATTGGCTAATACACAGACCCTGACAATAAGCCTGCCTCACTGGCAAGCATGACTTCCTCGTTTCTAGAGACTTTTTTTAGAATTGATCATGTTGCATATATGTACATCAGGATTTTCTTTTCCAATGTCAAATTGCAAGTATCAGCAATGAATTTTAAAAATGACAAATGGGTTTCTTGTTATGCTAGGCTACATAAACCTTTTCAAAAGCTAGTTACCTAAGCTAGTAGGGATAATTCTTAATGTGAAAAATGAATATACGGTTAGTACAATCAGGTAAGTGAAACTGCAATAACATTTTATTGTTTACATGTAGCAAATAAAATTACACTCCCCCCCATCCTGCTCACCGGTATAGACACTAACAAAACAGACTTAAATAGAATAGGAAACTGATTTTTTCACCATTTTTTGCTAAACAGTATTCTTTCTGGTGTCAAAACTGAAGTCATCCTGCAACAAGATAGATCTATATTTTGAATTCTGTTTAGCAACATATGCCTCGTGGGATGTTATTTTTATGTGCAACTTCAGATTTATATTTAGAGGAAATGAAACAGAATTTGTTTTTAATAAGTGGCTTTTATACGTTTTGCTTGGAAACTTTCTGTTTACTTGATAGCATTCTACAGTACAGGTATGATACTGTTGCTTCCGTTAATACAGAAACTGCTGAACAAAGTCAATCTAGGCCATCCAGCAAGATGTGCTGCATATAGTCCTGATGGTGAGATGGTTGCAATCGGCATGAAGAATGGAGAATTTGTTATTTTACTTGTTAACAGCCTTAAAGTTTGGGGCAAAAAGCGAGACAGGAAGTCTGCAATTCAGGATATTAGGTATGTCAAAAACTTCAACTGAAGTTCTCTAAATACACAGCCCTTGCTTAGGAAATAGTCCACCCAGTTCAGAGGTGTTTTCCATTTTTCTTGCAGTTCCGTATTTGTTGAAACTTGCATGAAATCATGAAATGCATCTACCGGCTGACTGACAGATACCTTAAGCTTATATATACATACACATTATATAGCACATTCTTTTTTTAAACTGATATAATTCAGTTATATCCACTTGAGTAATTTGTATACTGTGGAGCTATAATTCTGGGAGTTAATATAACACATTATAAAATTGCAAATCTCATTTTCTCACAGAGGATTGGTGTTACTCTGCATATTGTGCTGCGCACTTTCTTCAAGTGCTACATTAACACCAGTTCTCTATGTATGACATCCTCAGTCTTTCTCATTAAGCATCCAAGCATCAGTGTTTGGTTTGGATTTAACCTCACTATTGATAAAAGGTATTTTGTTTCACAGTAAAGTAAGTTTGTCCCTTTGTGTTATCATAGGAAGCAGAAGAAATGGTAAATTATATCTTCATTCCATATTTTATTGTCTAGGATCAGCCCGGATAACAGGTTTTTGGCTGTGGGTTCACAAGAACATACTGTAGATTTTTATGATCTCACTCAAGGTACAACCCTAAACCGAATAGGCTACTGCAAAGACATTGCAAGTTTTGTCATCCAGATGGATTTTTCTGCAGACAGCAAGTACATACAGGTATATCTCACATAGGACCATGCTTATTTCTATTTATTGTGACTTATTTGCTGTCAAACATAATAACAAGGTGGAGGTAAAAAAGAGTAGGGGAGACTTTCTGATGCAAATCAGATAACTTAGATTGCCCTTACGATGTTCACAGAGCTATTTTTAAAGTTGTCTTTTTCTTTCTAAATAGTTGGGTCTTCCCCTGGGTTCTGCATACCCTGCAGTAGCAATATAGCTCAGTTCCCTTAAAAGATTAGCAGTGTGCTGAGGGTAAGGTATTCTCTTATCCCCAGTGTCATATGCATTGCCTTAAAATAAAATTGTGGACTATAAGCTCAATATAGAAACCTTTCTCTAGGGTGGGATGCATATCATAGCTGAATTCACATGTGAGTTTTCCTTTTGAATTTCGTAAAATTGGGTCGAGATAAGCAAGAGAGTAAAAGGAAATTCATCAGCTATGTAGAATGCATACAAACACCTCATTCAATTATTTTCCTGTAGCATTGTTGTTACTTTATATTACATACAATTATAGCTCATGAGGAAAAAAACACAATGGTTATCTGTGATGTTTATTTGCTGATACTACTTGCTAAGACTATTATTGCTGGAAAATTTTTTAAAAGATAAATTGATGAACTTCTGGCAAAATCTCTAGCTTTTTCCTTTCCTGCTTTCAGGTATCAACTGGTGCCTATAAGCGTCAAGTTCATGAGGTACCACTAGGAAAGCAAATAACGGATCCTGCCATGATAGAGAAGATTACATGGGCCACATGGACAAGGTGAGAAATTGAGGAACAAAGTTCTACCTGACTGGAGATCAGCGCAGTACTGCATACAATACAGTGCATAAGATCAGACTGTGTAAACCAAATACATGAAATGTCCCTGGGGTTTGACAAATGTGAAAGAAAAATATCATACACTCCCCTTCCCTAAAGTTCTTACATGCCTTTTTCAGTGGTTGAAGCTGGTTGGTGTCATGCTGTCTCTGTATAACGTTATTCATACTGTCATATATCACTGTCTTATATCCACTTTGGCTTGTTGCCATTTGTCCCAGCCTTCCAGTGGTGAAGTGCTTTGCCCCCTCACATTGCTCTGTGCTGTTACAGGCTCATTTTATTGGCATGCTGGCACAAGCAGCATGGGAGGCATGGAAACATGAGCTGATTGTATAGAAAGGAGTTGTGGGTACCATTAAAATGTATTTATTGACATGGACTTACATAGGACCCCCTTGCACGTGATTACAAAACCATGGTCGTGCACTTGTAGAATGTGGAACAGGCCAGAAGCAGATCTGACAATAAACAGTGGGATGATAGTACAGGCAGATGTTTAGGAGAAGATAAGTGAGGATCCTCCCACTCTTACTGCTCTGTAATTAGGCATAAAAATTCTGCCCCAAATTACTCATTTCTAAGGGCTCTTCACAGCTTTTGGGAATGAGACAGGTGTACCTGACAGTTAACATGTGGGTAAATAATTATAAAGAAACCTCAGGTAAGCGGGGGGGGGGGGGGGGGGGGGGGAGGGGGGAAAGCTATTTTGAGAAATACTCAGATCCAAACAAGTATTCACTCATTCAAAAACTCACTCAGGCTAAGGGAAGAGAGTATTATTGTTTAAAAAAAAAAAAATCACCAAGGGGAGGGTACAGTACATGCCCATGTGGAAGGGAAAAGCCCATAGTTGCTCAAGCTGCTTGTATAAAACAATGGGAATGGTTTCACAGAAGAAAACCTCAGAGTTTATGTTTAGAGACGGTTTAGGTGCCATGCAGCAATAATATATTCTTGTGATGCTCTCCATTATGAGAACGCAGGCAATGGCTTAGAGGGAAGAGATTTTAAAAGAAGGCAGTTAACAGGCTGTTGCCTCACCATGCCTTACCATGCTCTGGACAAGACAGGTCTTATGGTCTAATGCTGTTTTTTTAACTTCCTTTCTGAACAGCATTCTTGGAGATGAAGTCATTGGAATTTGGCCGCGAAATGCAGATAAAGCAGATGTCAATTGTGCATGTGTGACCCATGCTGGCCTAAATATAGTCACAGGCGATGATTTTGGTCTGGTGAAACTGTTTGATTTCCCATGCACAGAAAAATTTGTAAGTAGATATTTTATTTTAATCTAAGCAGCTTGCTTTTCCCTGTGTCCAAATTCCTTAATGTATGTTTTTAAGGAGTCCAAAGTGCACGGCCCAACAGGTCAGCTCTAGGCTGCTCCCAGCCAGCGCTGGTTGCAGGAGCGTGGGAGCCATGTGGCAGACTTGCTGTCCCTAGGAGAGCTGCTCGCAGGTGGTGGGGTAGCCACCTTCCAGCTGCTGGGAAGGCCACAGCTCCCAGAGCTGGGTGCCGAGTTTGGATTACCAGGAGCTCTGACAGGAGTGCTGCAGAGGGTGTGGTTATGCATGCACTCACAAGTCAGCTGTCACTTTTTAATGGTGGGCTAGCATACCGAAGTCCTGAACTTCTCTTCCTTTTCCAACAGGCCAAACACAAGCGGTATTTTGGGCATTCTGCGCATGTTACCAACATCCGCTTTTCTCATGATGACAAGTATGTGATAAGTACAGGAGGAGATGACTGCAGGTAGCTGCTTATTTATTTTTATGGTGATGGGATTGATGAAAAAATTTGTTGTGTAACTTCCCGTGCCAAACGCACAGCAATGCAAGTACCACGTTTCTTGGCTCACTCTGTATTCATTGGTACCTGCTGAAGCGTGAACTTTGCTTTTCTTACTCTTGCACTGCTGTATTTTATGCTTACTTGTACGTGATTTGCTCCTGCTACCTTGGCCACACTCATAAGGCCATCGGGTAATCATGCAGTCAGGTATCTGTGCCTTCAGTTTATGTCACCAGAGCACCCAGCATCTGCTTCTAAGTCCCTTGTCTTGCCTTCCTCCTGGAGAGGCCAGACCAGGCCGATCTTGCCTATTGCTGCACGGCCTGCAAGGAACACGGAGCCTTTGAGTGACAAGAGGTAGGTGAAGGAGCTCTGGCTGCTGGCACAGGACCCACTTGTGTGGCTGAAGAACATTTAGATGAGATAGAGACAGCTGGTGAGGGTGTCAGTCACACAAAAATAACTGAGTATCTCCCACCCAGAAAGGGGGTAGGACAGAAATTCCAGCTGAACAGAAGGATAGACGGATTTAGAAAAACATTTGAAGTAACCGGAGGCTCCTCAAAAGGTGCCTGAAGGAAAAAAAAAAAAAAAAAAAAGGAAAAAGGAAAAAAAAAGAGTGGATGTGGGTGGGTGCATGGATTGTATGCCTCTGTGTGGGTGTGTGCATGCACATGGCCATGTCTCTGGGTGTTGGCTCTCTGGCTCTGGGTGTGTGTGGCCGCATGTGCATGATGGTTTGCATGTGCAGCTGCACACGCATCTGCATGCAGCTGACTGTGAGTGTATGTTTGCATGTGTACGTGACTGGCTGTGTTGGGGGGGAGTGGCTGTGCATTATTAGACTGTTTCAACATGTGCACAACAGAAGGCAGTGCCAGGGCTTACCTTTGCTTTACCTGGAGGCTTGCAGTTAGAGGTATTTATAGACACAGACGTATTTTGAGTAGTCTGTCTATGATATGCTAAAGGTTATCATTAATTTACTTATAAATAAATGTTACACTATCACTTAACTTCTTTGTAGTGTATTTGTATGGCGATGTCTTTGAAAGACAACTTTTCCTGCTGTTACTGCAACCACCAAGTGACAGCTCTGGACTGGACAGCCATGAATGCCTCTACCCTCAGCCGCTGGAATTTCCACATGCTGCTGTGTGGATTACACCTTTTTGGATTACTCGTGACTTTACTGACCATGAATGCGATCTTGCGATGTGAAGACCAACATCCTTGAGCAGGAAGCTGAAGTTTGAAAGCGACATGTTTTGTAAGAGGGGTAAGCTAAAGTGAACAGTTAACACCCTAAGCTGCTTTTGCCTAATACTGTATTATTCAAATTACGTCTGAAAAGGGAGGACACAGAGGGCCCTTTAATTTGCATAATTTCAAAATTTAAACATTCACTCAAAAAAGTGTTTTTACTATACCTGCTTAAAACTCAAATTTAGTGCACTAAGTCACAAGCTTTTAATGAGCACGCTGGGTTCATGCTTCAGCTTTCAGGAATTGGAGGAGCAAAGTATAATTTTTGTTTCAATGTATTTATTTGGCAAAATTTTCTATCCATGAAGTGCCTTTGAACAATATTTCCAGTAGTCTGGGCTACAATCTTGCCTCCCACCAATGTCTGCTTTCAACATATGGTGCTATAACTTTCACACAGAGGAGGGCTAACACCAACACTTTTCCAGACATGTACTTACGTTATCCGCTAAATCCCTTTTTAGTGCTTTGGTTTTTAATACCTTCAGAAATGAATTCCAAAATGTTTCCAAGAGCAGGAACCTATGCATCATTATGAGGACAAAACTGGTGGTGTGACATCTCTTGGTAAGCTATACTCAATTGGTTCAGATGGTAGATGGGCTGCAGCCAGAATTTGAGGCTTAACTTAAAGTGGGGACAGGAGTGGGGGAAGTAGAAAGATTTTTTTTAACACAAATAATGAGGAAGTTGTTCCCTAAGTGTTCCTGCAATCTCCCTGTTGGCAGGAAAACATGCTTCATATTTAACTGCCATCCCAAGCAGTGACCATCTAGTGCATTAAAGTATTTTGAAAGCCATCAGGAATCCTTGTTTCCCATTATGCCCTCTGGAGAGAGAGCCAAATGAGAGAAACCAATGAGGGCTGTGACCCCTTCAGTGGGCAGCTATTCCCATGCTAATGCTATTTAGACATAGAAAATAAATAAATCTGGTACCTGACTCTGGTTTACCTATCCCGGAGAAAAGCAAAATCTTTGCTAAATTTGAACTCCTCTCCCCATCCTTGCTTCTCTTGCACCGTGTGCAGCCCCCTGCTCTGTGACTAGGCTGTGGGATCATGGGGCAGGAGGGCAGGAGGGCAGCAGGCAGCTGAAATGAAATATGAGATGTCTCCACTTGAAAGTGGAGACTATGAGCAGATGTTCACAAAAAGCAAGAACAGCTCTTCAGCAGTTGTTACTGAACTTCTTAGAAAACCAAAAATGATAGGGACAGTGGAATTTGAGAAAGAAAAGAAAGTTCAAATTTTCAAATGAAATCTTAGAAAGGAACAGAAAACATGGGCAGTTTCAAAAGATTTCGGAGAGTTCTGATGTGGAATGCCTCCGTATTTTGGAATGACCTTCCTTTTAAACAGACTGGTTTTAATCAAAAGAAATAAAGGCCAAAATAGAACATTTTGACTTATATGTAGTATTTGAAAAGAGATACTGAATTGTGGTTTAGTCCCAGTTCAGATTAATAGAATGATTAATTGTGGAACCATCCTGCCAAACCACTTCTGATTCCCACTACGTAAGTGAGACAATAGCTGTTGGACACAGAATATCATAAAAATGACAAATGAAACAACTATCCAATTAAAGGAGTGGATCCATGTATATTTAACACACAAAAGTGCTTCAGCAACCTCCAAGAATCACCTTTTTTTAAAAGTGAATTTATTAATGCCTTATATTACTATACAGATCAGCTTGTCAGATACACAATAAGAGTCCCTATGCAGTTTTTTTTTTTAAATAAACCTTATTGATCAAATATTGTAATCATGTTAGGTGGTGATGTCAGTGAGCACCTTCTTTGCTTATGTTGTCATGTTTGCCTTTCACATTGATTGTATCCTGAATAAAACCAGTTGCACAGCAGAAGGAATTATTAAATGGCTATGTTAAAAATATCTTAGAGCAATAGCGTCTGTCAGGATAACACTTAAAAATTTGTATGTTTATATGGTTTGGCTTTATGTATAAAATGTTCAGAAGTGATGATGTATTATACTGTAAATTAAAATATTAGTGCATGAATTTATTTTTCAATGGTCAAGATGCCATTAATTTAAAATCTGTGTCTCAAATAAACTCGGATACAAGTTTTCAATGTCCAGCTTTCTAAATCAGGCTCGAAAACATCTGAAAAATTATTGGACTCGCTTAACAATTTCCTTCAAACTAGCACATGGCATACATTACTGTCTTCAACATAAAAGAAGCCAAGGATATTTACTTCTTTTAGCAGAATCTAAAATTTCATCTTTTTCAAGAACAATTTTCAACAACCAACCAACTCACAAGACTGACAGTCACCCACGTCACTGAGCTGTCAGTGCAGCTGGCCATGGTAACAACAGTGGCCTTCAGTATTCAGCATCAAGGCCTCCTCACTGCAGGAAAGCATCTGCTCTACGAGAACTACGCGCCAAACTGAGCATCACCCACCAACACAGCTATTCAGGACATCAGATCTGTAACTAGAACTGAACAAACTGCTTCACGCTGCACAAAAGGTATCATGAAAAATCCATCTACTCACATTGCTATAAATCTGACAAACTACTTCTACCACCATGTACAATGGATATTTAATCACGATGAACTTAAAATAAACACAAATATATTAAACTTACCTCAAGAAAGCAAAATACCGATATTATTTTAAGTCTATAAGCTTTATTGATACTTGGGGTTTTGTTTTGTTTTTTTTTTTTTTTCTTTTTTGTTTGTTTTTTTTTTTTTACATTTCACAATGCATTCCACAGACTTAGTTCAATACAGCTTAAACTGCAAGTGTATAAATTTTCATTTATAATTTCTTGCATAACAAGGTTTTAAGTTTCCAAACAACATTTGCAGCGTTAGATATTCAGTCCACAGATTATCAGAGTTTGAGAGACTGTAGAGTTACTTGCTCAAAATCAACTACTGCATGTTTGCGCAACAAAGTGTATGCTGTAATCTTTTAATATATGTGGAGGTTCCTTTGTTCATTACTTTTTTTTTTTGTTTCTTTTAAACAGATGCTAGTGTTTACAGAGACATTTTAGTTTTTCAAGCTTGTGTGCTATGGAGCTAGTCCAGAAATCAGTCAATTCTCTGAAGTACAAAGCACTGTGGAGCAGCTGAAAGATCTAAGCTTTGTGAAACACATATATATATATATATATATTGGCAATTGATAAAACAATAAAATCACAATACAGCTATACTCATACCAAAAAGGCAAGATTTTTCAAAACTTGCTAAAATGGTATATTCTTCTAAAACATCTCATTTTAGAAAATCTGCATCAATCTACACAGACCATACACAGTGCACAAACTGGGAAGTGTTATCCTCCGCTCCACCTGCACTACCTCTTCTGGAACGCAGCAGCGCCTACCTCTGATGAAGCAAAATGTACAGCTTTCTCAAATCTTTTTGTATTAGCCAGTGCTGCACATGGGATAAAGAAAGATGATTAGTTTTAAATCCATACATAGCAGCTTACAATACTTAAGATGATGAAACACATGGCAGTCAAAACAGTTATTTTTCCTCAAACACTGCGTTGCTAAAAAATAAAGATCTGTGAAATTGCACTGCAATGTCAAGGGTTTTGCTTATTCCCTGACCCTCCCCATGTAAATCCAAATAAGAATTTTCCCCCTTAAAAGATGAACTTCCTATCAGTAAGTTGCTTCAGGCTTTTTATTCAGTTTTGCGCTTCAACCCAGGAATTTTTGCTTGGATCCTGCAAAAGGAACAAGAGAGGAAAAAGAACAGCATTTGAGTAAGGAAAAAAGAGTAGGTAGAAAAGCCTTCAAGACAGCAATCTGTGAAGGTAATTATCATGGCAAACCAACTACTACACTGAAAAATTGATAGAACTGCTGAAGGCCTCCTTTTCTCATGCCACAGCTGCAACCGCTGTGGGCCCACAGTTTCACTAATACATAGATTTCTATTAAAAATAACATTGGATGGACTTAAATGCACCTCCAAGAAAAGAGCTGATTTCATAACCATTCCATTTTAAGCAAAGAACTTTCTCCTCCCACAACTAGTATATATAACGCATTTGTTATATACAGAAGTAGCATGCATGCCAAGAAACTAAACATTATTTATGTTTAAGTGAAAAACAAACAAAAAACTCACTTAGCCATTGCGTCTTTGACATTCTTGTTCACTAGTCCCAAATAATGGTCAATTTGGGCCTGAAATGTAAGGTGAGAGATGTTAGAGACCAAGGCTTACCAACAGTTCCTTTGCTGCCTGGCAGGCAGTTACACACACTAAGACACGCCCTGCAGGAATGACCACTGATGGAAGGATGCAGCTCAACAGTGCTTATTTCCCAGTTTGATGCTGCTCCAATGCAAGCACGCACAACCAAGGCCCATGGTGAGAAGTGAGCAGTCAGCTTCTCCTTCTCCTCTGGGCACCACAGAGAAGGAAAGCTGCTTCGCTGTCGAACAGCTTACGCCCTCCGAGAGCAACCTTCGGCTTGTCAGGAGTATCAAGGAGCCCAGGCTAAGCCATGCAAACTGTCCATCATCTTTCCTTTCACTGCACAGTATTTAGCTCGTTTCTATGGTCATACAGAGGTTGGAGAGGAGCCCAAGAAGCTCTCCCATCTTTTTAGAGTATTTCTTCCACTTTTCCTTCATCCCAGACTGACCTTCAGGATCAGAGTTGTTTTGGAAAGAGGAGAAGGAACTGCTAAGCCAGGGCTGGCTCCCCCCCCCCCCCCCCCCGTGCTATCAACCTGCTGAAGACAGTCCCTGCTCAAGCTCTACTATTATTTAATCATAGTCATTTTACTTTGGCTTCTTCTAACCGCCTCTTCCTTTACAATAGTCTGCTGATAGAAGTATTAGACTGTACCAAGCCTCTTCTGCTGCCTGTTTTAGCCAAATTACAAATTTTGTGGGGCTTCAGGACACAAATCCTGAATACCAGCTCCAAAGTGTGTTTTTTTTCTTTTTTTTCTTTTTTTTTTTCAGAAATTGGTTTAAAAGTACTTATATCAAGATTCACACCCTGCCTACTGCTGCAGCAGGCCTGAATAAATCCGGATGAGAGGAAGAGAAGAGAGGAAGAGAAGATTAATCATGTTTTTTTCCATAATTGTTTGCTGGGGAAGCCACCTTACACTTCCACCAAAAAGGAGGATGGGAAAGCATGCACGGCCTGGACTTCCAAGTGAACTTGGTTCTCTTGGCTCAGGCAGTGACTCCTGATTAAAGGCCGCCATTTTAAAGACTTTAAAGAGTTTAGAAGAATAAAATGAATTTTTATTTTCTCCTGGTTTTGCTTCAATAGAACTAACTTCATGGAGTATTTAATGAACCTTATTGAACACTCACCTGATGTCTCTCATAAATAACAGGAACACTGAAGAGCGAAATCAAAGCTGGAAAAGAACAGATCAAAGGTATAAATATTGACAGAAGGAATGGTGCTCAGTTAAACAAAGACTTGCTTTCACACCTTAACATTTCTTTCAAAAGGGTACAACAAAAAGAAAAAACTAGGCCACACACAAAAATTGTTGGCTGGTAATTTAAATAATCCCTGCTAAGGAGAAGCTGGGCTGCTCTCCAGGTCTTGTTAACGGTACAGTAATTCTGGTCACAGTTCACTTTTTCACTGTGGGTTAGGCACATTCTTCAGCAAGAGTGCTTAGGTCAGTGGCACCGCCCTCTGGACTACAAGAAACAAACTATCTTCAGTGGGAGGTGACCAGAGCTGATTTTGTACCTCCACCAAAGTTACAATATAGCAATGATATTAAAGAAAAGCTAACCCTGACAGGGAGATAGGGTCTCTGGAAAATGTGCAACTTCACAGAATTCAATACAATTCAAAATTGTCCATTCTGCAGGGTTATCAATGTCCTAGAGAAAGGACACACAACTACATCATCCTGATACAATCTCAAGAACACAGGAATAGCCTGGGAGTATCGGGCAGACTTCATTGCTTTTCCAGGGTTATTTTGCAATGCTAGGTATTTAACACAATTTCAAACACTTACCCAGTATCAGTAATGTCAGACCATTAAACAAGGCACCAACATAAGTGAATACCCACATCAACACTGCAAACTGAAAAATAAAAGCACATGTCAGCCTGTGACTGGTCTTACAAGAACATATTAGTTATACCAGTAAGCAAGATAACTTCTCTAAATGCACATTTGAAGCTGGAACACCCCAAACTCCACCCGTGTGCATATAATGTAATTATAGATGAGTGACGAGATGGCTGAAGGGTTTAGTAATGGGATATGTGGCCTCTTGTGTCTAGGTCATTGGGCTGAATTCGGCCCAAGTCAGCAGTGACCAAAGGCTGTCAGTACGTGGTAGTTGCACAAGGTCCCCTGCGTGTGCACAGCACTTCCAATACGGCATTTCAGAACGATGGGCAAACACTTCCTACCTCCCACCCTTCAAAGACAGGAACAGGACAGGCAGGGAGGTGAAAGGGCTGGCACATATCGCAGCCCTTGGGGACAGAGCCAGAAGGAAAGTGGGTCATTTGGTTGCATGGCAGCCCAGCAGCCAACACATGAGCACATCAACCCTGGGGCTGCAAAGCCACCGGCGGCACTGCCCTACCACAGCCACGCTGCGGCTCCGCAGTGGTCTCCATGAACCACTGATTGCTAGGCAGGGGCTTCTGCCACACTGGGTGAAAAACCTGGCAGGGAATGTGGCAAGGCTGGCTTGGGTGACGTTTTTCCCTTAAACAACACAAGGACTTAGAATACTACAATATTCAGGAAAGAAAGAAGTCATCAGTGCCACAAAATGGAAGATGGCCGCAGGTCAAAGACAACCTCCAAAGAGAAGCTGGGTTTACGCACACCCAGCCCTTCCCTTCCTGCTGCCGCTCATGGTGCCTGCCCCAGCACTGGCCACTCTGTTGCTCCCCCTGCCCTGCTGACTCTGCTCTTGCACAGGCCCGATCGGGGGGGGGCCTCAACCCTGCCTCAGCGGTTTCGCACGGCTCTGAGGGAGTTAAACCCCAGCAGCTTTCCACCAGGTGCAGAGTGACCCAAGCACACCTCTGACCTATACCAGGGCAGGAGCGGGCTGCGGGCTGCCAGCTCTATTTCTGTGTAGGATTCCTCCCTGAGGAAAACCAGCCCATTTCTTCTAGTGTTGCACAGCCCATAAGGAACAGAGCAGAAGCCAGGATTTGGATGTCAGATCTAGTGGATTTAGCAGCACTTATTTCTTGCTAAGCAGACAAGACCCCAGCACTCTAATCAGCTAAGCATGTCTGGTTATTTTCTGGGCAAGACACTGTAAAACAGCGGAAGGTGGTGCAGAGGCTGCAGATACATCCAAATCCAAAGAATCCACAGATAGCAGCCGAAGGTGAAGCACCGCAATAAGCAGGAGATGCAAAGGCAAAAGGTGGGCACAAAGCACTGGAAAATAAAGAACGTAATGCTGAAGGATTGTGGGCAAAAGATGCAGACTGCAGCTGAGTTACTCAGAAGTTATGCAGCCAGACATCCATTTTTAGCTTATCATAAGACGCAAAATGTCCAAATCAAACAAAATCAACAGTAAGGGCAAAATCAAGTAAGGGCAGGGCAATAGACAGGTCTAGCTGCATAACCCCTGTAATGAAGGAAGTTTACTTCAAGAGCTTCGTTCAAAGCTGGTCCCATTCAAAATTCAGCAGGATTAATTGCAAATGATGCAGTTCTTTATCTGTCAGCTCTTTCCAGAGGTGACGCAAATAGCACTAGAGGCACAAAGTTAACCCTCAGACAAGGCTGCAATGTTACCATCAGCTGCATTTCCACTGAAGGAATTTGGCAGGTTTATCAAGAAAAATAAAGCAGATTTCTCTAACCTCCCTCATGATTCATTCAAACCTTGGCCCAGTTCTGCTCTCTGCAGTGCCAGGGTGAGAGCTGGCTGCCAGCCTCTTTGCACAAGAGCGACTTTACCAAAGCAAATCTCCACTTTCTGAGCAAGTCTGTCCCTGCAGCATGTCCCCTGCCTGAGAGACAGGAGGAAAGCCAACTGTTATACAGCAAAAAGCCCCCAAGTTTGTGAACGCCCAGAATGACTCTCACAAAGTGTGCATTCGGTATCGGAAATCAGCTGGCTTCAAGCATGCACAGTGAACCATTTTGACTGCTCTCCGAGCTCTCCCCTGCATGAGCACAGTTCCAGAAGCAAGGCACCACCCTGCCCAGGTAAACATTGATAACAGAGCTCAAGACTATGCCCATGTCAGAAAACACAGTTCACGTAAGCAGCGGGGTAACAGAATCAAAATCAATCCGAAAGTCCAACAACCATCAGAACAATGGAATATCATGTAGTGAGCATTGAATTTATGGTCCGAGAAATATAAAACTCCTGAAGTTAACATTTGACTGACAGTGGCATTGCTTGTCATGAAGTCTGTCCAAAGCAGTGCTAGGGTTTAATGACAAAGCCTATCGTGTGTGAAGTTTCTGTCCACTTTGCCCATTTGTTCCAGGCAGGAGAGGGAACCACCGACCCCAGCGAGGTGTGGCCACCAAAGCAAATGATGTTCAGCAAAACCCTCCAAAGCCCTCTCCCAAACCACTGCCTCTCCCTCCTCACACCTTTCTGACAGTTAAAACCAGGCTCTCAGGAATTAATGGACTCAATCTCAATCCCTCATTTACTTATGGTTTCTATTTTTTCCTAGAAATGACACAAACATACAAATGTGTAAAGGCTTACCTCAAGCATGCCTGAGCACTTAAAGCTCTAAGATGGGGGCGGGAAAAAAAAAAAAGCTGAAAGCAACCCAGGAGTGACCTACAAAGATAATATTGTTCTTCCCAGATGCTCAGAACAGGATAGAAGGAAGGCACGGGGCCCAAGCTCACCACCTGCACATTACAATGATATGTGAACCAGCAACAAAACTGTGTACCTGATGGACTGCATCCAGATTTTGCCTACCTCCTTCAGTAAGACTCCCTAGTACCCAGAGCATAAGGCAATTTAATGGCAAATCCAGAAAGGATAATAAACAGATATATCAGCTTCTTTACTATAAACCAGTTCAAATATAGCACAGAGCTCTATTTCTCAAAATATCAGTTGAGCAATGACAAATTGAAAGCAACTGTGCCCCGACATCAGAAGAGAACTGCTCCTGATTGCGCAGCCCAGGGTGAGCTGCTCGATTACTGTGTGTCAGGACAAAGTGCAGCTCCTCCTGGGACTCTGACAAAAGCTCTTCTGAAATTTCCCCTGAAAAGCTATGAGGAACTTCTCCTTGTGCTGCATAAATATTTAGTACATTTTAAGACTTCCATGACTGAAGCACTGTTTAATAAAAAAAAAAAGAAAAGAAAAAGATCTTAACGAGACAGATTTTACAGCCAGAACTATTATGCACAATAAACTAACCTGCAGACATTTTCTACATCAAAGCTCGTTAGCTTTCATTATATACAAACATGCTGTTTCCTATGGTGAAGATGTTTAAACTACATGAGCCAGGCGTATTTTTTTTTTTTTAATAAAACCAGAGCTGCTGTATTACATAAAACCTCAGCATCTTAATGTTCTCCTCAAGCGCAAAGTCTTCAAAATCAGCAACTGTAAATGGTCCTGACATTCACTGGTTTTATAGAGGGTTGCTCCCAACTACCATAAATCAGACTAATTAACCCACATAAAATTTTTTAAATGCCAGAATAGAGGGGAAGTGAATTATTTCATCTGAATAAAAATGTATTTCCTACATAGCATACTATTTTAGAAGTGATTAGAGTGCCTTGAAGACATCTTTACTGGAATTAATTCTACTATTGGAAGACTTAATTCTTAGAACAGTGCTAAGTACAACAGCAGTTGGCTTCGCTGCTTCCCCTTCCTTACTGCAAGGGACTGTGAACTCTAAACAAATGGTGTGGAAATTCGCATAACTCAGATGAAGGCTCATACCACAAAGGCCTTAATTACTGAAGAAATACAAGTGACCTTGTGACTACAAGGCTTTTCTGTGATGTATCCAGTTGTTTAATAAGATCCAAATATGACTTCAGCAAAATAACCTTTTTTGAACACTGAGAATCAATGCCATTAAAAAGCGCAATAAACAGAGAATATGTTCCTTTCCTCCCTCACACTCCAAGTTTATGTTATCAAAATACAGTTCTAGTCACAGAACAACAATTCCTTTGACCGAGGCCACAGCGCTGCAGAGATGCACCCCAAGCACGCAGTCACTGAAGTGCAAAGGCAAGCCAGCCTCTCACAGGCGGCGGGCAGGGCTGACATGATTTAGCCATCCAAACCAAGCCCCAAGTGGGAACACCAGCAAGGCACAGACAGAAACAGGCTCATTTATGTCGTGCTGCCATAAAATGACCGCAGCAGTATCAATCGTATATAGAAAGGTGACCAGAAAATATGAACGCACAAGCACCTCATAAAAGTACTTTTATTGCACAGCCCTGTAGGAGCTGGAAGAATACTGCACAACCCCCTGGGCTAATCCTTTATCTCCTCTTCTCTTTCTGAGAACCTGAATCTTTTCTATGAGCACCAGACAATAGGTGACAACACCCAACATCCTTACACATCTTTTCCTCTTTCCAGAGGGAAAGGACTCTTCCTGGGAAAAACTTGGACAACATTATTTCCAACGCCCACAGTACCAACTCCTCACTGTGTTTATATAGGAGCAACTGCAAGAGAAATGCATCTATATGAGAAACTGCATCTAGAAACTCTAAGATCCTGAGAACTATCTTCAATTTCTATTCCACAAATAAAACAAGGACTTTTACAGCCTTCCTATTTTATTCCAAGTTTCTCTCCAAACCCCTTCCCTCATCCTCACAACAACTCAAAGGCCTTTGCAAAGCACTTTATAAGCAAGAGATTTAACTGGAGGATAAATGCAACTTTATTTCAAGAAGATTATGCAAACTGAAAAGCAAATGGCCAACAAGTTGTACTCAGTAAAGGAAACAATTGTTTGAAAGACAAAGAAATGTGATAAGCTTGGCAGGAGAGAGCATAACTCTCACAGAATAAAAATTAAGGTTTTTCAGCCATTTCAATGCCATTTCTTGCTCTGCCACCTCAGTAAAGAGCACCTCAGTTTTGCTCTGCAACATTCAGTAAATTCTATTCAGTACTAAATTCAACATATGCTAGGTATCTGTTAGGCTGTTTTGCATGCTTTATGCAGTGTTGTTTCCAAAAAAAACATTTCAGTAATTTGTAGTGCTAAGAAAAACAACTATTTACACCCAAACCAAGTGACTGAAAGAAGCCTCTACCTTCCCAGTAAAGCACAGGCATTATTCAGTCCCCATTCTTCCAGTAAAAAAATGAATAGAAAACTCCTGCTGTTCAAGGCAAGTAAATGTATTGTAAATCAATTGACCACTTGCTAGTCTCTGTACAGAAACAAACTGAAAAACATAAGCCAGACTGTGCCAGTCTAGCTGTAAACGGATTTATTTATTTATTTTTAAGAGTGAGTGAGAGAGAGGTGGTCGTGATGCATTCTGAATGCCCATACTGGAGCAGTGTCTTGTTCTATGATTCCTGTTTTTAAGCACCAGCAAGGAGGTGTAATAGCTCAACTGTATGCAGCCAAAGTTTATTTCAGTTTTCGATTCATTTTTACTGTAGTACTGTCAAAATGAAGTACAAATAAAGCTAACCACTCTATGACTGCATTCAGTACTTAATGTGTCTAAGAGAATGCTGCACTTCCTGAAAAACAACAAAAATTGGTCCAGCAAGCAAACTAAAACTCGATACAGAGCCAAAGATGCTATTGTTCATTCACATTTGTAAGGACAAGTGGGCTTTGCTAACTTAGGTCAGCAAGGAATCTATTTACACAAGGCTGTCACATTTACAGTTGAAGTAGACTTACCTTCAGAGAATCAACTAAGTCATCGACTAGGAAGAGACGTCTCAGCTCTTTGACTGTGCCATTAACATGGCCAAGCACAACATTACTGTATTTCTGAATAAGCTCTTCAGACACGGCTACGTCAGACTCCAAGTAAGCCCTGCAAGACAGAATAGCTTATGAAACTGTACTATAAGAGCTCTGCCAGACAATATCAACATACAGCATGTTAAAATGAGAGAAACCTCACTATACATGGCATGCTAGAAGTATAGAACAGAGCTAACCTAAGTTATTCTTGGAAGGTAAAAGCAAACCTCAAAAGAGGAAAAACATACCCATATCTTCTTAAAGAGAAAAGAATATAAAGAGTTTCTCTCTCACTACTCTGCTGTGCTAGTGTATTTACAAAGTCACATGCAGTCTTACCCGGTGCCCAGGCAAAAAGGCACACTGGCTAGCACACACGAATGAACAGACAAGGCTAGCGAGTGGCCAAAACAGTTTCCAGCACCTCTGACACGTATACTGCTGTCTATCATGCTAATAAGGCCAATGTACATTTAAAATAAGAGACACAGATGGACAGGCTGGCAGGGGAGGAGGAGATCATTTACTGATTTTGCTACTGCATTAGGAAAAAGAAAGTTCTTAAGGCAACCTGAGACTCTGCTGGACTTGATATTTCTACGTTTCTCAAATAGAAACCATGTCCTACAAAATCAACATATCCATTCATACTGCTAGAAGACGCTTCTGAAATCAGCATCACGCTGTGACAAGTACACTAATAAGGCATGGCAAAATGAGAATTTTTTATTGTTTGCTCAAAAAAACTTCTCACGATTACAGACAGCAATTCTTTTAACAGAAAGATGTACAATTGTGTCTGGTTAAGTGTTCTTTCCACTACACCATGACATTTATCTGTAGTTGTTGTGGCTATGACAATTTAGACCCTTTAAATGAAGAGTAATTTATCTGATTTGTGCATTACAGGGAGAAGGAGTAATGTAGCACAACTATCACAGGGTGCTCATTTTACAGTTACTGCACCTTACCTATTACTTCCAGTTGGGGATTCTGCTTTGGGGTGGGAGGTTATTTTTGTGGTTTTGGTTATCTCCTATTATGCACAGGAGACATATAATGGAGTCTCCTACATATACTAGTAGCTCATCAGCAGGAGATTTGGTACCTGAATCAAAAGGTACATCGATCTCATGGATGTCTCTTCACTGTCAAACTAAATTCAAGCAGAAGCATTCTTCCTGCAGTTGAAAAGCAACCAGGGATGTTGGAAAAGAATGTCTAGAAGCTTCTTACGAATATCATTATTTTTAAAAATAAACTGCTTAAAGAGCACAGAGCAAACCGGATTTCCACTGGGAACTATTCACCCTAATAAGAAACAAAGGCCTTGATGGTTTTGTTTTGTTTTGCAAAAGATATATATGTCATGCTGCTATTCTGAATATTATTGTCAATTGGCCAGATGTATTTTTTTCTAAGATCAATCTAAGCTTGAAAACAAATACTTTTCCCCTCAGAGTTTTGTCCCACTGTTGTTTTAGGTAGAGATTGACTTCTACTGGCTAAATGAGCCACTACATGTAGACAGAGAGGGGAAAAAAAAAAAAAAATCAAGAAAATATTTTACTTCGTCTTACTAAAGATGAGAGGAAGAAAAAGAATGACTGGAAACACCACAAAATGAGTAAGAGGGCTGTAAATAGGAGGGCAAGCAGGATTTTCTGAAAGATGCAAGGGAAATTCAGACTGAGCCACTTAATTTGTTAAAAAAGGAGAGAAGCAAGAGCAGTGTGGGTTACGGCTGGCAGTGTGGGTTACGGCTGGCATGCACTCTTAGCAATTAGTCTAACCCACCAATATATTTATGTCTCTTAAGATGCAGCTCTGCAATAATGGGCACCACTGTACTCTACAGTTAGAGTATGATTACCAAGCATGCTGCATCCCCCCCTGCAGGGAAGTGCACACATGGTGTACCCCAAGGACTTAGCTCATCACGCAGAACCACTTAAAAACACTTAATCCTACGATTAAACTCCTCAATCCTTAGAAATTTCTTCAGAGTCCAGGTTTCTGGATTTTTTTATCTGGGCAGGCTGCAATGAACCTGGATTCTGCTGATCACAAGGCAGCCTTCCATATGGAGAACACAGCTCTGCTGTTACATGCTAATATATAATTTAAAGAGTATCCTGAAGTTTCAAAAAGATACAAGTACCCCCTACTACATTTATTCTATTTTTTTACTAAATAAATTGCACTGGAAGTGCTGAAGTAATATTTACATTTTGTACATCATCTGCCACTGGTTCACATTCTGAAGACTACACCACTCCAAAATGCACACATTATTCCATTAGGTTGGAATATGTTTTTTTGTTGTTCTTTTTTTAAATGCAAATTAGGACACTCTAGCAGTGCCAGGAAAATCCCCTGTACCAAGCATTCAATTCATTTGCTTTTCCACTGTATTTGCCTCCTGAGAAAAACTGAAAGCAGTGTAGTCGTAGGCTGGGTGACAGATTTTTCAGTACAGAGGCTATTTACATTATTATGCAACATAGTATGGCATATGTCATTTACTGCTCATAACAGCACCAACAGTGCTGCGCCCCAAAACAACATACATTTTTTCTTAATTATAAGAAAAACCTCACCTAAACGGGTGGCCTTCATCGGACTTTTGGATTGCCTGGATGACTCCCTTGTATATCCTAAAGCTGATGGTCACAGAAAGCAGGGCCAAGGCAATGTAAGCGGTCACGCTCACGATGCTGAACACTGTTAACGAGAGCAGCAGGAACAAGCTGGCACCAAACACCACTCCTGTCTTCTTAATGTCTCGCCAGTAAAGGAGGTCAACAACTAAAAATTAAAAAAGATAAGAAATTAGTACAAGATACCTTTTGCATCCATATGAAAACAGAGAATGTCATTCACTTGACTGCTGAGAGTCATCACGAATGGAACTCGCAATCACTACCAAATGAGAGCTGAAATTACAACTAGAAATAGGTTATTGTAGCACTGCTTTTGCATTGGACTTCAGATTATTGGGATTATTGATGTTCGGATTACCTGAAATGTAATTGCTAAAATTTAAGAACAATTCTGCCCCTAAGCGATGTCAGAATTAATCTCTTCACCTGCAGTGCTGTGCTGTGCATAAGAACCACAGCAGTTTGCGCTTCATTTAATTTTATTTTTGTGGAGGCCACTTACTGAAGAGGTTAATTCTGATTCCCTGTTAGGACAAATGACACAGACATTAACAGATCCCTATGCCATGGTATCATTGCAAGTCCAACAGAGGCAAAGGCATCAACAGTTTGTTTTGTTTCCTTTTGACTGAAGAAGTTCCCTTGGGAGTATATGGTGTTGTGACAGAATGAGCCATTAAGAGAGACTAACCACACTCTAATTTCAATTCAGGACAAATCTGCTGTGCTACAAATGCAAAATACTCATTTATAAACCAAGTTTATTTTTTCCCTAAGTGACTGTCAGCTGAGAATGCTGTATTATGCCATTTTCAGCATCACCTTTTAAAGCAAACTACACCCTTGCGTAAGTCATAGGTAATGGCTTAGTGCATCAATTGCAGGCTTGTTTTTGTTTGGTTTTGGGGGGGGATGGGGGGGGAAGTTTGTTAAAAAATTTGTTCATGAAATCCACCAAACACATTCTCCATTGTACACAACTGTGCGGGATCACCTAGTCTGGTCTAGTTTTGTACTGCATGGTGAGATAACACAACAAAATTCACTCTTCATGGTTTCTACTTCCACAGCTGATTAGGCTTCACGAGAATAAATTCCTCTTCTGCATCAAAACTGCTTGTTAACAGTGGTAACGTAAGAGCTATTAAATGCAGAACTCAAGACAAATTACGAACAATTACTACTGTTACAACACAATCTTAGTAATCCTGTCCTGAACATTGCAGAAGTTAACTGTAAAATAGTGTATCACAATTCAGAACAGGATTCTTACTCTAAATTCCTGTAAACAAAGCAATTCAAAAACAGTGCGATTATTATTTCTTGCAGGATGAAAGTGTGCTAATGCACCAACATTAAACAACTTAGTAGACTCTTTAGGGCAACAACTACATAATCCTTTTGTAGGTACAACACAACAACGCCACTGGAGCAATTTCACATGTTTCAGAAGCTGACGTCCTTTCTTAATTATTTCTGTAGGGAAACCACATTGAGCAGCAGGCACTGCAAAAACGAGAACTCTGGTGAGAAACATAGGGAAGCCATTTTCATAATGCTAAATATTTTATCTAAATATTTAAATTACTGTATTGGTAGAAATTTCATCAAGCTCTACAGTCGGGTTATAGTTACACAAAGACTTTAAATTTGTCATAAGCCAAAACTGCTTTTGAAAGAAACAGTCTCAGCCCTCCGCCACTCAAGTCCCATTACTTTCTTCTGCAGGGCCATGCACAGAACTAGCCTGGCTCTCTGCACACAGCCAACAACCAGTGGGACAAATACAACAACACACCAACGAAGCAGTCGGCCAGATCAGATTCTGGATGCGGTTCACCACGTGACCCCACAGACATATGGGGTGAGAGATAGAGCAGCCGACCAAAGGAGGTGACACTGCTGCTCTCAGAACAGCATCAGTTTAAAGTCCTCGTCGAATTGCAGCCCAGCGTAGAGACCCGGTACTCATCTGGGTCTCTTCGTGCTACACAGCTGCACTGCTATCTTCCCTGTCAAACAAATGAAGCTCTAAGCCAAGGCAAGACAAGTACTTTTATTTACTATTTGTAAAAATCAATCAAACAAAAAGTAAGTCTCGGTAAAATTCCTTTGATATGAACTATAAACCCTACATTGAACAACTTTTTATTTGGTTTGTTTGTCTCTAATCACAGAAGTGTCTGTCCAGGTCTCTGTACACCTTACATGAGCGAATTCAGCATGCAGAAGTTGGCTAGGGATGAAGCTGTGAGCATGGCCTACAAAACACTGGGAACTGAAGAGCCCTTCCAAAACCGAGCCGTAAGTATCCCCAACGCTTGGGTGAGATTTTCAAAAATCATCTTGACAAAAAAACATTGGTGGACATTTTGCTCCTAAATCATGCAAAAATCTTTGATTTTTCTCCCTGAGTATTTGCTTCAGATACTGAAACTATATTTAGTTTTAAATGGTGCAATTTGAGCATCCATACATTAATATTAGGGTGACGCTCATGTGACACACTAAGCATGGCCATATTCTCCTTCCGCAGATGGCATTAGCTCTATCAATGCCATACTCCCTTCTCTGTAACACAATTTTAAAGCATCTACGCTGGTAGATGGTTCTTCCTGCTTCATAGGAAACCATGTGTTACAACTGGTAGCGTGTTATATCTGAACCCAGTTATAAAAATGTGAAGACAATAATTCATCTGTATGACAGTTTCCAAAATGGGAGAAATAAAGACAAATTGCTGGAATTAAAGCACACCATAAACACCAAATGGCTTCCAGCAACCTATCTTCAAGTCTTTTGTTCTCAGTAATAAGAAAAATCCCCAAGCTAGGACCTCCCAGACCACAGTTAAACTGCACAAGAAGACTTTTCCCCGTCACTCTGTCTCCACTCCATTTGGAAAAAGACCAAATCAACCTCCATGTCACGACATGTGTATCTTGTTTCATAGTGAATTCTTCAAAGGGAAATTTGGTGTTATATATCACCTGAAAAATGGAATTGTAATTTTTAGTCCAGAGACTAAATGGTGAAATTGATTTATTTTTTTTCCCAATTGATCTGAAACAGGTATTTGCATTTCTTTCTAAAGTAAAAGAAAAGGTTAAAAGCATTACTATAAGCAGCTTTCTGGTGTTAACTTAAACATAAGATATTCACAGCAGATTAAAAAAAAACAAACAAAAAAATGACTCCCAAGAACAGCACTGCCGAGCATGCCTCTTCTCACTGAAACTGTTTTAAGCTGTATTTTATACAACACGAACTATAATCTCATGCATTTAATGCAAGTATTCCAGGCCTATTCTAAAGCAAGAACAGCTGCCTACATTTGGTAAGCACGAACTGTCACTTGGCATATCTAAAAATAGTACTGCTAGCATCCGTGCCTTACATGCAGAACTCATCCAATTACATTTTGCTTATAAAGCAAGTGCCGTGATAGCAGGTTTATCACTGTATTTTTGAAGTATCTGCTTTCTTTCACAGACATTTATCTTAAAACGGAATCATTGTATACAGTTTTTTGATGACAAAAAATAGTGGTTTAATATATTTAACCTGACAATCCTCTTTAAAAAAAAAAAACACGAACCGAGTAATCCACTCTTTTTTTAGAAAGAGAAATTAAAAGCCTCAAGATCTACAACAGAGCTTAACTCACACGCATGAAACGAACCAAAAAAAAACAGGGGGGGACTAACCAATTTTGGCATCCATCTTGAGTTTGCTTGCATGCACCCAGATCTTGTACAGCTGACTACCCAGCGCCTTTTCACTTCCTGCTGGGGCGTTCAAAGGTCAGCAGATATACGCAACTGCCTGCCTGCTGGCTGCGTCTCGCTGCGAGCGCGAAATCTCGCAGGCAGGAGCAGGAGGCTGGCAGCCCGCAGCCAGGAGCCGCCCCTCTCCAAGTCCTTGGAACGCAGCTGCCAGGCAGAGATGCGTGCCTACAATGAACAACTACCCTGCACGCAGCCTTTAAGAACAAACAAACAAAGGGCTTCAGCACCATATAAAGACTATTTGTCTAACGGGAGAACGAAGATTTTAAAAAAAACACAAGCAGCGTGTGATTTACAAGCATTGGGTGAACAACAGCCGTTACACTAGAATCTTTCTGTAATCTGAAACACAAGCAGAAAATCCTTATATTCTTCAAATAATAGTCAAAATAGCTTAGACACATAAATAGAAGCCTTTTCTGGATCAAGTTAAGAAGAGCGTTGTACTAACACAGAAGTTGAATACAAGCACTGAGAACAAGCAGCTCCCAAATGCATCTATGGTGCTGAAGGACAACTGTCATCATGACCATGAGGACCACAGTAGGTAAATTGCTGCCAATTTCTTTTCAGAGCAGCACTTTCCAGCTCCTTTAATTAAACTTCTTATTCACTTATGACAGTGATTTCACATTTCCACAGATCCTTCGTGAAGAGTACCTGGCAGGCGAGGTCTGAAGCCACATTTCTCTTCCCAAGCTTGATCAAGCAGCTGTGGGGGCAGACTGGGCTGGAAAACCCCAGCCCCAGCAAGAAGTCAGGAGCGGAGCAGCGAGCAGCCAGCCCATAGCCCTGCAGAGCCCTAGAGCACTCACCTCTGGGGAGCAGCTCAGGTTCAGACCCAGAGGCACCCCAAAAAACTGGTCATTAGTTTGGAGGGCCTGCTGGAAAAGACATCTGCGTGAAAGGGAAGCCTGTGCTTCTCCTTGCTGCAGGAAGGCAGCTAGAAGGACACTACTTGCTGCTGGTGATGGAGTGGCAGGAATGCTAACCTGGAGACACTGCAAGCAGCACGCAGTCAGAGAGTGATGTCACACCCAGGTAACCAAACCAGAGCAGATCCCTGACCTTACAGTCCTGCCAGATATTGCCTACGTACTGAAATACCCCACCTGAAGCAATTTCAATCACACTACAGAGAAGGTCTTAAATGCGTCCCAATGGGTGGTCAAAGCCTTCCAAGCACAGGCCCCATTAGCACACTCGAGTTTCACATTTTAAAGACTTTCCACATCAAAATGACAAGGTTACCTTTTTTTTTTTTTTTTTCCCTCCAAGTTGTGGTTGCCATTGTAAGCAGGAGCAGTTACAGAGGGGGCTACTTTACCCTGATCAGATGCTGGGAGCCAGATGGGTCTTGCGATCACCTTGACCACCAAGTCAGCAAACACCAAACCAGCCCCAAGCTGCAAACACAGTGTGGTCATGGCATGACTGCATGTGGTGCCAAGCTTGTGGGGCCGGCTCCAACCCACAGAGCCTTCCCTGCCCTGAGGAGAGGCACTACAAAGAAGCACCAAGTCCAGCGGGACCGACGGGTCTACCTGCAGCCCAAAGGTCAGTCGGTGAGCCTGGATCATATACACCTTTCAGACCTGGCACATCTGCCCCACAATCCGCAGCAATGAAAAAAAGATACATATTCCACAAAGTACATGCTAGAATGAAAATAAAGTCCAACACTACCGGGTTACCCACCCCACAAATGCAAAGACTATCTAACAATTTTAATTGAGCCACTGCAGTACGTTTTCTTTCATTTCTACTTAATCGTAAACCCACAGATGCATGCCCTCATGCACAACATACGAACTGAGGAAACCATTCCGAAGTCCTGTTTACTCCTCATGAAATTTTTAAAAATCAAAGGCTGCATGAGCCTATGCAACCCTTTCCACCTTTTATGAAATCTGAACCAGAACTCAGAGATATTTTCAGTATACAAATCAAAAATGATAAAATAAAATACTCCTGGGATATCCTGGGTGTACAGCTGTGGTGTTCATCCTATATTACCATTATTCAGCGATTAAAACCTGACAACCCATTGAAATTATTAAAAAATAATAATCCATTCTAGACACTTCGGTACTGATTACTCCATGGGGGCTGTCTTTAAATGTGCTAAAAATAAAAGTGTTGCCATCCCCAGGGTAAACTTATTTCACCCTGCTTATCTCGATGATCAATAGCACAGGTTAGGGAAGTTTACCACTTTCACTGTGCTGCTTTCTCAATTACTACAGCTGTACCAGAAGAAACATGCATATCAAAAACAAGTTTAAGATTATTTTAAGTAGAAAGTAGTGCTCTAGGTGGAAAATCTATGAACCATACTTTTGGCTCTTCTCTGATTTTAGATTTGATTGTTACTTCATTTTTTAAAGTTTATTTTTAAGCCTGGAAAAAAGCATGTTGCAATATTTGCTTCCATATTTATTTTGTGGCAAGGCGAATAGTGTCATAGATCCCTGAACTTTACCCATCATTTTCCACACCGCTGGAGCCTGACCTAACAAAGTAAGAAAACATGAAAGAGGACTTCTTCATCTCTTCATAAATAAATCTTAACAGAAACCACACTGCACAGTCACAAAAGGAGAGGAACCAGACTGTTCTGCTTCCCCAGAAAACCTTCTTGCTCTGCTTCCATTTTCTTACAGACCCTGACTATACCAGTTGTATTATAATTAAACCTCAAAGCAGTAGGGACTTCCTTGGAGGGAGAAACAGGCACGAAAACAGCTTCCTCCACCTAACGGGATGCCATTCTGTAAGAACAAGAAGAGGAATTTAAAACACTTCTTCAAACCAGCACAAAACATACGTGAAGGACAGCTTTGGTTTTGCTTTGCCCATTTGTTACCACTCCCAGGACATGCTCATCAGGTCCACGCTTTGCATAGAAGCCCGCAGACCCCAGGCCACTGGCCTCCCCACAGCTCATCTCCCCTCCATGCAGTAGCAGCTCACAGCTTACAGGGCTTGGCGTAACCCCCTGAGTACCCTCCTGTGCGATAAAGGCACGCTCATGATTGACAACTCATTAATTTTAATCCAAGAAAGACTCTATTATTCTCAAGGCCTTGAATTCTGGGTTAGGAAACGCCTGCTTTCGGTTGCAGTGAGGGACGGACTACAGCCAATCCTGCTCGTTGGGTTGCAAAAGAAAGCCTGAAAATGGGGCCAAAGTGCCCAAAGGTAACTCGTTCAATTTTCACAGAATTCTTCCAACCCCACCCTCTTTTCAGTTTTTTAAACCCAAGAATTTCAGGCCTGACATAGGGAGCGCTGAACATTTAAAATAATTACACATTAATACATATTACAAAACACTGCAGGGTATTTTTTCCTAATATTTTACAGCCCTTTAATGAAAGCTTACAACTGAGAATGGTTGTCTTCAGGACAAAGAATTTTCACCTGCAGCACTTTTTTTCTACATATTCAAATTTTGATAGAGCATTTTACAGATTCTAGACAGCTGGCAATTTTGCCTGAGGGGGGAAAAAAAAAAAAAAAAAACGCAAATTTGAAACAATAGTTTTAAAGAAGAGGAAAACTTCCCAAATACAAGTACCAAGCACGACAGGGACCTTTAAGAAGTTTAGTATCCAGAGATAATTAAAATTTTTTAAAGCTTGTCTTGTTGATAAAGTTTGAAGATTATGTATTTGAATAAGGCTTAAACTCTTACACACTGAGCACTAATCACAGAGATCCACACAGATTTACAATGGTGATCTCCCATTGGTGGTTACAGGAACAAAGGTCAGCACCACGCTAATTTAAGGCTAGCTACTTATTTACCTGAAACAATTTGATATTAGACCTTTAAGTTCTCAAAATCTAGCACAGTTTTACCTAGAATCCAACAGAATTACAAAAAATCCTAAGCAAACACAATTAACAGTAGACCCCAAACATGGTATATACCAAAGGGAAAAAAAAAAAAACAGCCTGCTATAGCCTGCATGCAATTTCTCCTCATAAAATTACTGAGCTGCATGACCTGCAAACATGAGATTCTTTTGAGCTAATGGTTAATATTATTAAATTATTAATAACCTAGGAATTTCAACAACTAAAATCAGACTATGCTGGTATTTGTGCAATGCATACCAAAATAAGCTGTTCTTTAATACATTCTGTAGGACTGGAGAAGATCTGCAGTGCCACACAAGCTATTTCATCTACATAAATAATTTATTCTTTCTGCATTGCTCATATTTATCCATTCTAACCTACAGCTTTTACAATTTTTACATATACTACAAACAGAACTTACATCTTCAGATACATTTCACCATCAAATACATGCTACAAATACCGTTTGTTAAAAGCAACCCGCAGCATCTTTAGCTTAAAAAAAAAAAAAAAAAAAAAAAAGGAAAAAAGGTAAAAGAACAAATACCCTTATCCTTCCAACTGCTCGGCTGACTGTCCATCTCTCCCAGCGATCTACCCTCCAGCTGTGATTATCAATTATGCATACCAACAGGACAGCTGCAAGAGGAGAAATCTACAGCCCGGGATGGCAAACATGGGCTTCCCCAGCAGCGTCTGCAGTCTGCTGCTGCACTGGTGCTGCAGGAGGCCGGTCAGCTGACGGCGCGGGGTGTGGAGCACGGCTGACGCAGTGCGAGCTGTAACCAGGCTGCTAACGCTGCTCCGGCACCGAGGCAGGGAGGCAATCCCCGGCTGTTGCAGCCATTTGCTTCTCACTGTTCAACAGAACCGAAAAGATGCAGGGCGGAGGACGAGACCGCCGGCACCCACATGAAGGGAGGCAGCAGCTGGCTCGACCCCGCGGAGCAGCACCGGGAGCAGCAGCGGTGCAGCGAGGCTCAGCGCAGGTTAACAGAAGCCAGAGCACCCTAAGCAGCTTTTCACGACGGCGTGGAGCTCCAAGTGGCAATCCAACACAGGAGCATGAACAGATTGCTTTTCAAGCTATGGTTAAAGCACACTCACACATCTGCTCTGTGTAGGCTTTTCCCTCATTTTAAAAACAACTGTCTGGCTGCATATGTGACTAACAGACATCTTTGTAACGCACCTCTCCTGTTAAGTAAAACAAAAAAGCCTAAAGGAAAACACGGTAGGACCTTACCCATGCCTGTAATAAAAGCAAGGGGCTCATGAAGAATACAAGTCTTTTTTGCTGGTATCTTTAGTCGTCATGAACCTTTCAGACATATTTAATTTCAGTGGAGCACAGACAGAACAGCTATCTCGCCCTCTGCCTAATGCCTGCAGACTAACACCTCCTCTTTTAAATCAACATCCTATGTTGTCAGCTACAGATCTGACAATTAAATTTTCCCATCGCTTAAATAAAAATGAGAACAACCCATAGGTTTATACTACTAACGTGTAAGAAGAAATACAAAGTATTGCACAGACATGAGACGAGCAGAAACTAGAAACTCAAAATCTGAAAGAGCTGTGAGATCCATGTTGTCCTTCTGTTTTCCATTCATGTGGAAAAATGTATGGCTTTTCTCTAGCATGGAGTCTCTCTTTAATACTTGTGGCTGTCAAGAAGAAAAAGACACACTAAAAACTCCCCAGTGCTGCTCTAAAACCTCTTAAAAAAACGATAAGCTATTTTCAAAAGAATGAGAAAAGGGCATTCAGACATCTCCATGGAAATCCTGCAGAATGGCTGGGATGGGGATGCTGATCGCTCCATAAAGAGCCACTTTTAGTTTTCCAGTAGAAGAGACAATCTCACGTGGAGAAAGATTACCACAAAATTAACTGAAAACCCTATATATTGCTTCAATTACTACACAGATTTAAAGATCTTTTTATGGCATAATTGGTTACGTTCATTTTTAATTTATAGAAGATAGGCATTTTATTCTCAATTCCAACAGGCAAATCAAAACCCAGACCATAAGAGGGGCATGTGAAATGTACACTTTTCACCCTATAGTGAAAAAGTACAAAACATATCTAAAAACCTGCTTCTGTCTCTGAGCTGAAATTCCCAATAGCAACTAGAAGCCACCAAAAGCTGTGTTTCTCCCCTCACTCTTCAGATAGCTGCACTGTCACTAAATTAATTAAATCATCATGCTTTCAGAAAGTTCCTTCTGTCAGTTGCCAGATTTCTAGACACTCAACCAAAACCTCATCGCTTCTCCTTTGCCTTCCTTCCCCACATCCTTCTCCAGGAAGGCTCGTGCAGCACAGCGCTGCCCCAGCAGCAGGCGCTGAGCCACGCCGCCAGCCCTGCCTCCCAGCCCACAGGGGCACCATCTCCCTGGGCAGGAATTTCTCCCTGGCCTCCTCAGCCGGCATATCACTATTTGCGTACTCAGCCTTCATTGCTACCACTCCATGCAAATGATACCTAAAACAAAGTCAGAATGCCCCTGCGCTCACATCTCCCGTGCCAGGAAAGATTCACAGCCCCCTGTAATGCTACTCTGCATCTGCACTGTGCCCACAGTCCTGCCTAAGCTTCACTGTGTCTGCATGTTTCTGCCCCAACATCCAGGCTAGAGCTCCCCAGCCAACAGGCTGGTTACAGAACGATATTACCAAGCGACCCAGACAACGCAGACAGATGCAATCAAGTTCAAAGCGCGTCCCTCTGCTGATATACCTATGTTCAAAGGGACTGCACGGCTGCAGGGCGGGTGCCTTACTCACCAAACCGTCATTAAATCTCCACCAGCAGCTGCCTGTTATGTTCCTGACTTGGAGCAGGGGAACACTTGGATGGTTACCTGATTCTGCTCGCGCCTGACATGGCTCTCAGTGCTGGCCGCCCATCTGTGCTTCTGGGAAAGCTGATAATTTACCACAAACACTCCATTTTCTCCATAATTCTTCCACACCCAAAACGCCTCGCTCTGAACTCTGCAAAAGCCTTTACCTCTCAACAGGGGTGACCTAAGCTCCAATGAAACACAGCAGGTCTATGGCTTTCCTTCAGAAGGACTTCACTCAAGGTTTTTGCTTTTAATTCTTCCTGCTCCTCCCCAGAGTCTCTACGCTGGAAGAGAAGTCTCTATTTATGATGCCCTCAAGAGCCAAATAATCTAAAAATATAACCAGGTGAAAGTAAATCAAGATTTTATCTTGAATCAAATGTTATTTTACAAATAACCTGCTCCTGAAGGAAACTGATCCGAGGCATTCTAGGGTATTTTTCCCTCAGTCAAATAAAAAACAAAACCAATGCTTCCCATCTGCTGAACTGCTCTACCTAAGTGAGCTACAAATAAACAGAAATGAACCAAGTGGATGCAGTGCTGGTGCAAGACAGCATTTCTAATTTCTTTTACACTTCATGTAACAGCAACAACCTGGCTTGCTGTTGCAGAACCACAGGATGTATTTTATTTCTGCCCTTACTGTCTGGGAGTAAAAAGAAAAGCTTTGCCACCAATACCACTCAGCTACCCTCTCAGAGCACAATAAATGCGCCCCCTCAAAAAGATATAAAATACGTAAGGTGTCAGTACTTTGCTGTATTTTTGTAATTCAAGTACTGAGCACTGTTAGCACATACAAATAAGAGCTGTGTAATCCTGTACAATCTAGTGTTAACCCCAGCACATCCAAACACACCTGCAGAGAACAAAAAGCACCACGAAACATGGGTTTCCTGTGAAACTGACTGCCTGACAATCAACTTCTCAAAGCCATTTCTTAAACTTCCTGCAACACTTGGCACGAACAGTCTGAGTAATTTAAAATGCCTGCATAGTTACACTGAGGTACACAACTACGTGTCACGAACACGAGTTTAGGTTTTGGGGACTCTACGGCATACTTTGAGTTTGCAATTTGGTCAAATAAAGAACTCTGTGCGCCATGCATCAAAAAAAGATTATGGAATGGTGTTTTTCTATCGTATTCATGCGAACTAACTGCCTGTATCCGGAAGTAAATAGCTGTTATTGTGAAGAAAGTCTGCACAACAAAAGGGCTAAGCTTTGTAACAGGTTCCAACTCTGCGAATATTAAGTGAACTTCAACATGTCAGAACTTCTCAAAACCTTGAACGCAATCCTCTGGAAGTCATATTGAGCTCCTGTTCCTTTACAAACACTAGGTGGCATCAAAGCCCTCTTTAATGAACATGCTGTAAAAGGAGTGCCCACAGCCCCCGCTGCACCACAGCCCTACACACACCCCCATGGGAACAAGGCCTGAGCGAAGCTGCAGCTGCTGGGGACAAGGAGGGAAGGGCCCCTCTGAGGGCACAGCAGTTTTACAGAGATGGAAAATACAGGTTTTAAAGCCCAGTCGGAGCAGCAGGGTTATCTGCTAAAAAGCTAATACAGCCCAAATTGAAAAATGAGGGAAAAAAAAAACAAACACGCTTTTCATGATCTCTTAAGGCGACACTCGAGTGTTCAACAGTCATAGGCACTGGTGTTGCAGAGTGGTCTTTGCCCTTGAAACTACTCTAAGTAGTAACATCTTAAATGGAGATAGGCTTCTTTAGTTTAGTTCTGAATTACTTTGGCAATTTTTTTAAAATCTGTGCCGCCATGAAGTACACGGCCCCTGTGGTCTGACACCATTACAGAACACAACAGGCAGCCCACAGCTCTGTCAGGCAGCATTAAACAAACCCAGTGCTACCGGCGAGGCTGTTAAAAGCTTTGTGTGCTTTACTGGGGTGATGGTTTTTATTAAAAAACATAATCTGCAGTCATTTTTGGGTTGCTGTTGGCTCCCTGCAGTCCACTGGGACAGTCAGAAGTTACAGCTGCAGGTGCACAGAGGCATGCTTGCATTTAGGTCAGCTTTCAACAAACAGGAGCGGTAAGTATTTGAGAACATCACAATACAGCTAGACTCAGAAGCACACACACACACATTCACTCCTGGCCCTGTGAATGACCCCCCTTCCTTTCTGATAGAGTGGGAAGCAACTAAGTGTTCTTTGCTTTGTTACTCTGTCTGCTACTTTGTGTTTAAGTAATTGGGTATTAAAATCAAATTTTATTCAAGGCTTGTGGTCAGAATCTGGAGGCAGGTCCCAGAAGCGCAGTTCCATGTTCCATAACACAGTAACCATGAGCAAAAAACAGCACATACTTTAAAAAGCAAACATAAATCTAGAAAAAAAAAAGGCTGATTTTCATTTTGTATTCTCATCTATTTAACTTTAAGAAAATGTTCCTCTATAATAAGACAGAAAATTATTTTTTCTTCCCAAGCAATACAGCATATCAAAAAGTACAACTGCTTTATAGGGTGAATACAACCACTGACAGAGACTGCAGACAGCTCCCCAGTTCCCAGCCCCCTGCCTGGCCCAGCTCCTGCCCCTCAGCTAACATAGAAGCAGGACAGATGGGTGCCCTGTCACAGCATCGTGCCACTAGACAGGAGAACGCAGACAGTCTTCAACTCCCTCCTCTGCTTTCATGCGCAGTTCCATACAGACAGAACAGCAACAGCTGTGTCCTTGTCAGACCCAAAAGCTTCCTGTTAAAAGAACTAACAAAAAAGCTAAAATATATATACATGTAACATTCAGGGTTCCTTTTTGTTTGTTGGTTTTAATCTCTTAACTAACATTTTAAATAAATAAGGCTTTTTGCCCAAACATTTGATTTTATTATAAAAACATAACTGTGCTTTCTGCAGTAATAGGTTTTAGTGGGAAAGCTTCTGGTGCTAGACTGTAAAGCAGCAGCAGAGTACTGTGACATCAGAAAGCAAAGTACTCCTCTGGTCTACAAGAAGCTGGAGCTCCACAATCCACACAATCCATTCAGTGTAGAATGCAAGGGAAAATTGACAGCAGTCTTATCCTTTCTTAATTCTCTGAAATATTAACTACGTTGAAATGCAAGTCCCACATGAAAGTTATCATCTCTGCTGTATGTAAACCAATTTTAATGTTTGCAGGATACTGAACTTCTTACTGGCCACTTTCCTACTAAACTGAACAAGTAACTCCCTCATGTGTGCTGTTTATTTTAAACCACTGGCCTTGATATAATAAAAGCTGCAAGTCATGTTGAGTGGAGCTGTATGGTTCCTTTTCCATATTCCAAACGCAAGTTATACATATCACAGCAAAAATTATATTTTCCTAGATTTCAAAGTCTGATGATTAACTGAATTCTGTATAAAAAGAAAAACACCCTTCAAATTGTGCACATGGAGCAGACTGAGACACCAGATTCTGCTTACTATCATGTAGTAAGAGCAAATTTGGAAGGCCATCTAATGCCCAACCTGCAGACAATCACAGAAGAGCTTGCAGTGAGCAGTGACTTATTTCTGTGTCAACAGATCACCAGCAGGAGAACTGAAGGAGAAACCTGAAGACAGCGAGTCCAGCCCTGATAAACAGGAAAAAAAAAAAAGTACTAAAGCAGTCAGAATATGAAAAAGCTAAGAGTGCAGGCACTAACATTTTTGTTACCCTCAACCTATACAGGGAAGTTTGCAGAACATGACTTAAAAAAGATTAAATCATGACATGCTTAAGTGTAGCTAAAGAATTACAAAGATTAGTGAACTGCAAGACAGTGTACACAGATTACCTGAAGATTTACTCAGCTTTGCTGAAAATACAGCAGTAGGCTTTTCCTTTTCTTTAATTGAAGCAGCTTCTCTCTCAGCTTCCTTCTCAAAAGCTTCTGGTTTTACTACACTGACTATCTCTTTTTCAGTGGATACAGGTAAGGTATCTGTGGCTGGTAAGGACAATATGGATGCTTCAGGCACTTCTCTGTCCACTGCCTCCAAGGACTTTTTCAAGACACGAGCATCTTCTTCAGCTTTAACTTCTACATTCTTTATAGACAGATCACAGGGTAGCTCTGGGCAAGGCAACTGCCCCTTCTCATCTTTGATCTCATTACTGATACCTTCGCTTTCATCTTTGTGCATGATTTCTCTGTCAGCAACTTCTGCCACAAATTCGGGAACAGTTTTAGGATCAACTACCATCACAAAGTCTTCTGCTACTGAGATTGGGGAAGACTCTGTGGATGAGAGACCTTTGCTGTCTCCTGTTTTTGGTTCTGTAGCAACAGATACATCAGCTGAGTAAGTCATAGCATTCAGCTCTTCCATTTGAAGGGGAATCTTCTCTACCTTAGCTATTTTTGTAGGTGTTGGCTCAGATGGCTGCGTGGCCACACTTTTGGAAGAGTCCAGTTCGGCTGGGAAAGACTCCAGATAAGGCTTGCCTGGGGCAGCTACTGAATCTACAAGTTGTTCTTCATGTTCATCATCAGTTACAATGCTCTCAGTTGATTTACTTTTTAAGATGAGAGACTGCTCTTCACTTTCTTTCTCAGGAAAGTCAGATATCACCTCGCTATTAAACAAGTCAGATTTTCCAAACTGTGAAGACAGTTTTTCAACAAACTCTTTGTGTTCAGGCACATCCTGAGAAATGCATTCTGTTACTGGCATCTTTGAATAATCTGTTAAAGATGAAGAAGCAGATTCACCAGAGACCTTTGTTTCCTTAATTAAGTCACATGCAATAGATATATACGGAGTCTCTGTATCTTCAGGACTGGCACTACTCTCACGATCAGCTTTAAGTGTCAATTCCTCTTTTGCTTCTTGGGCCTTTGTCGATGGTACATTCACTGCTTCCTGGTATAAGGGAGGTTTTTCTGCCTCTTGCTTTACATTCTCATAATTAGCAGTAGGAATAAATGTTTCTAATGGGGAAGCTTCAAGCTGCACAGTAGATGTTTCTGTACCAGCAGTCCCACTGCTTAGCGGGGCTTCCATGACAATATCAGGCAATACTGGTGATGGAGCAGCTTCCGAGCCTTCGAATGAGGGGCAGAGCTGCGTCACAGGTTTCAGAGTCTCTTGTACTGACTCGGAGGTTTGAACTAAATCAATCTTCGTTTCATAAGCAAGTTTGGTACATGCCACATCATGCATTTCACTTTCATATGCTTCTTGTACTAGATCAGGAGTAAGACCTTCAGGCATACTCGCTGCAATGTCAGATAGCCTATCAGCAGTGCTATCTGTTTCAGCATAGTCAGCTTCCTGGCCTTCCTGCTTGCCAACTGCTCGAGTACTAAAATCACCTTGTTCTGTGTTCTGAGCTTTCATCTCTGCAATTTTTTTCTCGTCATCGGTTCTATTTTCTGAAGTGCCTTCCTCTAGTGGAGAAAGAGATTTGACTTTGTCACCATCAGGAGTTACAGAGGCTTCAAATTTAGTGCAAGTGATGTAAGTCTGAGGAGGCTCTTTTACAGCTTCTGGGGTACTTGGGAAGGAGAGATCTTCAGCACTGCCTTCACTCTCTCTTTCATAATCCTTCTGCACCACCAGCTTATCTACACCGTATTTGTTATCTAAACTGCTTTCCACTGTGCCATCTATCTTACTTCCAACATCCTCTCTCAAGCTGCTCAGTCCATGACTAGGACCTTTTAATTCCCATATTGGCTCATATGGTTTGAAGTCTACATATTCTTCCCTCTGAACAGTGTCTTTTTTCAATGCTCCCTTTTCACCATAATCACCACCTTTGTACTTGTCTTTGTTATAGAAGATATCTTCCTCAATTTTCTCAGACAAATCTTCAGGAGATTCTGGAGACATTTTCAGCTGCTGTGCAGGCATTTTCTCCAGGTTACATAATTCTTTAGGGCCCTCTAGCTGCATTTCTTCTTCAGCTTGAGATAAAATGGCTGCTTCTGCTTTAGCGAATGGGGGTTCCATTTCTGAGTATTTCATCTTAGAAATGTCTTTGTTTCCCTCAGCAAGAAATGGATTTGTTATGTTTTCCATTGTTTCTTTACAAATCTCACTTGCATTTTCTCTGTAAATGCCTCTTGCAGGTAATCCATCTGAGAGTTTATCAAAGGCTGTGTGCTCTTTAAAGGGATCAGCTGAGAGAGGAGAGAAGGAGGGAAGAGAAGCAGCAGTATCAAGTGGGACTGCAGTAAAATCCTCTTGACCAAGTGACTTAGCGCTACCTGGCTGCTCCTGCAAGTCCATAACTTTTTCTGTGACCGTGGACAGAAAGGAAAGTTAGAGAATGCAAGTGCTCTTAAAGTCAATGCAAATTTTCATGACAAGTTCACATGATGTTAGTTATGGAGAGGTTCTGAGTTCTGTAACAGATATTACTAGCCAAAAAAACAAAGTATCGTTTAAAGTATGCTATTCTATTTCATCTCTTCTAGCAGAGAAGTATGCAGGAAGTAGGCTAGAGAAGCAGCAACTTTTTGCAGTGCAAAGATCACAGTAAAGCTGAAGATGCCAGACAAGTACAGAGCATCCAAGTATAGCAGGCAATATTGTCAAAGTGCAGAGGGAAAAGAAACAGAAAGAGGGTATGTCCATACACTTGTGCATAAATATATGCACAGACGTGCATGCCAGTAAGAATTTTTTTCCATTTTTTGTTTAAATAATGGGAATTTGGTGGACAATGTAGCTAACAAAACCCACTAAAAATATATAAAATTTTACTTTTATGAAGTACTGCAGAAAGTTACTATGGATTAATTCTTTCTGCTAAATCAATAAAGCAACTATGCTTTAATGTGCTAACCCGCTAATAGTATCAACTGCTCTCTTACATCAAGGGTCCAAGAACTCACAGATGGCTGTAGTTTGTTTACAGAACAGTTTACCATGTAAATAAATGAATACGTATTAAAATATTGAACAGATCAACGGAAAATTCAAAACTGAAAAAGAATGAGAGGTGCTATTCTTGGACCCATGCTGACTTTTAGTAAAGGCAAACTCATTGGAAAGAGTTAATGAGATCAGATCAGAAATGCAGGATGTATTCAGACAAAGGTGAGCAGAAAGAACTTGCCTGCAGAGGAGTGCATCAGAGGCGCAGATGTAGCAGGAAGAGCAAAAAGGGTCTCATCTGAAAAACAAACAAATAACCTCAGCAGAAATAAAGGCTAAATAGTTTGATGGGGGAGAGGAAGGGGAAAGGGAGGGAGCAGCGAGCAAGTAGTTCCCAGTACCTAGACAGGCATGTAGCCAACACCCACACAGAACCTCCGAACTAGATACAAGCCAGGTAATTTGGGAGAGTCAATGTTCAGAGTTCTCCCTTTGCAACAGGATCTTTACTGAGGTAACTGAAGGATCTCCACCCTTCAAGCCAAGGTCCAGTTTAGGATAAGATACACACCAGCAACTATTTTTTATTTTCGTTATTCAAACTTGCATACTACCAAGCAGTTTTACTACCTCCATCATCAGAAAAATCACCTGCCATTGACACACTGTCCTTAACCTACTCCCTTTGTCAGAGGGTTTCCTAGCTCTTAATATTTGTGAGAACAGCAGGGATAACAAGACTCAACCAAAAATTCTGAAAAGTTAAAAAGAGTAAAGCTCTGAAACTCTCCAGAGAGTGCTGATCTGGTAACAGTGCCTGTACTCCTAGTCACTATTTGCATTATGTTATAATGTAGACAAACTTCCAAATGAAGGCGTTCTTAAATCTTTCTTTGTCTTGAGTCAAGAAGACTATTTGTTTTTCTAAATTTGTATTAACCTTAATATTTCACTAGAGAAAGTTCCAGACCTCCAATTACAACCCAAAGAGCTAAGTAAATATAAGGAAGGGCACCATGCTCCAAAGGTAAGATAGTCACTCATAGTCACTCTGCTTCACAAATGCATGTCAAGAAGCCAGAGGATCCCAGAGTTTCAGATTTTACACTACCTGAAATAAAGGCATAACTATATTTTACAAAGCTGCATTAAACATTTAATGAAAGCCCAGTTTAGAAGCAGCAATGTCAGTAGGAACTAAACAAACCAAAACCAGTCTTCCTCTATATTCAAGTCAGCAGCAGTATTTTTCCCAGATCTGTCATGGCCTGTTGGCATTACATCAATGTAAAAATAGTAACATTTAGGTAACTATCTTTTAATTCAAAAACTTCATACACTCTTCAGAATGAGAGTGCTAAAGAGTATTTGCAGTTTGCACTGATTGCATTTCCAGAATTGAAAATTATTTCAAAGCATTTCAATTAGATTTTCAATTTCCAGTCTAGACAACATCAACAATCTTTAGTTTTATTTGCCTGGACAAAGATCAAGTATAAAGAAGCTGAGAACACATATCGTAATTAAAAGCAAAGCGAAATAGAATCAATTGCTTTCAAATGATGAAAGGCAAGGAATGAGAAACATGGTGAGTCCAACAGAGTATAGAGAATAATCCAATGAAGACATTATGGTCATTCAGCGTTGAACCAAGACTTTCTCCAAAAGCAATGCCACTTCAAGAACCTCATGACCTGTTTGGCTTACTCAAATTATTCCCAACTGCAGTTTTCCAAAAATCAGAAGCGTTTGCACAACCTACATTTCCTGTCACAATACAACCAGTCATTTTTGTTTTGCAGAACACTTATCTTCAAGTGATGTTTAGAATTCACAAACCATGACAAGAGTAATAAAATTGGAGCATAGGACTCAGTATTTAGAAGCTTCCTTAACTCCTGCCAGGCTAAAGAGGGCCTCTGTTCCATCTTCTGGAAATTACGTTTTCCTATTAAGAACCACAGAGTGCAACCTCAATTCCCAATTTAAAACTTGTTAAAACAGTGCTACAGTTCAGTGGCAGCAAAAGCTTTTAAGGATCAAACCCACACCCGAGGACAGCTGACCAATCTGATACCACAGGTCACAGAACTGCAGCACCCACCCACACACCGCCTGTCCTTTATTTTGGGAGATGCTCAACCCGCGGGCCTGGGCTCCCAGCCATCTCTTCAGCCAGGTGCTGACCCCCCTGCAGAGCCCGCTGCCCAGCCACGCCACCAGGCCTGGAGCGAAACACGGGGCTTCACCGAAAATACAGCCTGAGCAATCAGTCCAGAGCACTGCTCTGCTTTCCTGAAAATGATGCCAAAAGCAGGAACATCAAGTATTTTCCTTCAGTCTCTAGTGTGCCCACTGTGTCAAGGGCCACTGTTGAGCTTTAGATTTGGCCTCACCCTTTGCACCAAGAAGCAGCACTCTCTTATCCCCCAGCTTTATGCCTAGAGGGACTGAGCAAGTAGCACCTCCCAGCCGTAAATACGGAGCTCTGTCCCTCTTTTTGCATGCCAGATGCTGATCCTACTGAAACATTTCATACCACTTGGTTACATGGATCAGCAGTGCCTGCATATCCCTGAGCCAAGGCCAACATTTCTTATCACCTCACCTCTTCCCTGCCCATGACACACTCCCCTTGGAGCACTGCACACACAAACACCAGGTCCAAAGCCTCAAGGGAGCTGCCACGTGCCAGCTCACCAGGAAGCTGGCAACAAGGAGCACTGCTCAGTGTGCACCTTCCCCCAAAACACACACTCATCTCCTCCAGGCCGTGCTGGAACAGCAAATCTATGTTTGCTGGAAAGGATTTACACTTGGGAGCAGAGGAGATGGGAAGGGAAGCAGGATGGACTTGAAGAGACTGTACAGCGCAGCATCAGGAGAGAGACAGGCACTGGAAGAAAAGGATCTCACCATGGGGAAACCAAGCACAAGCCAAAGAAGCGGGGATGCAGAAAATCTAGAAATAGAAGGGTGAAGAAAGAAGACAGTCTGCTGGGGTAAGGAGGTGAAGAGGAAATCTTTTTAATGCTTCACAACCCCAGCAAGAGAGGTTTCTGCTGAGGAACACTGATTTTAGCAATGCGATCCCTGATTTTGGAGTGGTGCATTGAGACAGCACAACACAGGAACTCGCAGGTTTGGCCTCCATTTACTCAACACAAACACACAATAGCCACGCAAGTCACTGAACTCCCAGCTTCTCTTAATGGAAGGATATTATGCCCACACCCATACTTTACTTTTCACACATAGCTGGAGTGTGAAAAGGGATTATATAAAAGCAGTATTTCCTAACCAGCCAAGGAGAACCACCCACTTGCCCTCCATCCACATCAGAGCAGCATTTTTCCTGCCAAAAGGAAGATAACACGAGGACCATTTCCTGCTGTTGGCCCTGTCTAACACCTCCAGGCACGTGGGGGGGAACAGAGTAGGCCCTCTACAACTCATGACTGCTGAGGGAACCACCCATTCTCTTCAAACTGTAGCTCAAATGACTGAAGGGAACGAGTTTTTTCCAGCACTGACATTTGCACTGAAGAATCTTTACCTGTGATATAAGAATTGGAGGTAGAAACCTTTCAGAAACAACTCCGGGGGTGCTTTGCCTTGGGTGCTGGAACCAGGGGCCAGTCCCACAGAAGTTCCAGCACAGCCTGTACTTTGGAACACATGGGAGCTCAGATATAACTTTATGACAGCCCATCAGCATTGGTCATGTAATACAGACCTGTGGTATCACGCGCTGAACAGCCCTTAGTGCAGATTTGCCCGGGTGTTTTTGTTCTGCTCAAATACCAGACTCGAGCTCATGCCTGAGCCGACTGAGGAATCTGAGGTGACTTTATCAGGTACTATCCAGAGCATGCTTCATTAAGAACAACATTCTTACCTAGATTTTAGTTTCACAAACCCCTAAGAAATATTTTTAAATACTGGGGGAGGGGGAACAGCCAGACAGGAACAAGACTTCAAAAGCTTTCCCATCACACCCCCCATCCTCACAGGCTAGCAGCTATGCAATAAATCAAGAGAATACAGGGTAGCTGTAAATTAAGAATGGGATTGTGCAGGTCAAACTAAAGATTAAAATATAATATTTCACTATGCACATACGTATCCAGCAAAGGAGCCGTGCAAATTTATTTATGGTCCAATTTAAGCTTCAGTGTAGCTTTTTAAAAACAACCACCCATGTATGTGAATATATCACCCTAAGAGGAGAGGAGAAAAAGAACGTTAACACATTAATGCACAAAGTGATTCATTTTGATCTTTCTTTAAATGACTCAGCAAATTTTACCTTGACTTTATACAAAATATTGCCCCGCCCCCAAAAAAAGTGCAGCTCTTCCTTTCATTAGCACGAACCCTCACACTCAAAAGCTCTGTAAAATTGTTTCAACTAAAATGTAAGTTCCACTAACATAAAACTGATTTATGTTTTTAATTTATGTTTTGTTTAAAAATAAAAAAGTGAGATGGCAACATACCAATGAAGCATCATTTAAAACTCACATTCTGATTTTGTACCAATTCCCCTGCTAACCAGGGTTGTTATAGGAAACCATTATTATCAGTTTAAACTGAAACTGGTTAATACCAAATTTTCGGAAAAAGAGCATAGAATTAAATGAAGAGAAAGATTTCTGAGACAACAAAGAGAAAGTGAAGTTAGCTGCAAAACACTTCCAGAGAAAGAGAAAAACATTTTAAAATGAAAAAGTAGTAAACTGACAGTTCCTGTGAAAACACATTAGCCCAAAAAATGAATTTTCTTCAAAATATACTTGCCACAAGAAAGCAGCAAGCAGAGGACTTAAGTCTAGTCACAGAAAAAAAAGAACTGAGAAGAACACGCTTTGTCCCCATTGCTGGATTTTTGGTAACAAATGCACCTATCCACCTGCTCTCACACACAACTTTCCAAGCATCAGGTTTATGGTAAGACAGGTCTGTTGTTCTGATACACTCCTCATTTTTATGTATGAGCTCAGTATTGAAAAAAGAGACAAAAAATATTTTTTCCTTACATATATATATATTGATAGTATGCTTCATCCTGATGCACAGCTTAGCTTTATTAGGGGACTGCATCAGGGAATTTGCTGATGCTAGATGGCATTTTCAGTCTTCAGAAAATAAAAAACATTTCCTGGATTAGTTTACTGGAGATTGTAAATTATTCTTGCCAACTGTTCTTTTTTTTTTTTTTTTTTTTTTTTTTATGAATAAAGTTTTTAAGAATCCACTTCACCTCTGCATTTTTAAGAAAAATATCAAAATGCCTGCTAGCAAGACAAAGTACTAATAAGACAGACCCACCACAATGGGACACTGATTCTGAAGAGCCTCTCTTGTTAATACAAATATGTAACAATAAAAGAACAGACAAAATAAGTGGTGTCTCATGTGGCATAAAAGTTTTATCCACAGCAATTCCTGTGGGGCTGACAGGAAAAGAAACTGCCTGCTACTTCAACACATCGAGTTGTTAATTTGCCCACAGCAAAGACTGCCCCAAGCTGCATTATTTATCTCAAATTATTTACAGAGAACATGCATATGTATTACTGCTAAAGTTTTACTCTTTATGATTCTGTGATTCTTACTGTTTTGTGATTTATTTTTACAGATTCAGGAACTACAAAAACCCCCCAGGTCTTTGCAGAGCAATGCAGTATCCTCACATTTTATAAGCACAAGGACAGAGTGCTATGCTTTCCCCTGCCATGTGCCAATATCAAATTATTACAAGTAAACTGTTACATCTTGGCATAAAGCGTCAAAGTCTGTATCTGACCATTTGAGAAAGTTAATTTAAATATATTAAAGCAGAGTCAAGTTCTCTGATGCCTAATTCCGTGCTGCAGTGCACAAAAGCACACAACTTCGCAAGAACTTTGAGAAGAGCAGCTGCCTACACAGACTCCATTTAAATCACCTCCTGTTCTGATGCAGTTGTTCTAAATACAGTATTTCACCAAATACTTAAGCAATTCAAGATGAGGATTCAACAGCTAATAGCATCTTTTCGTATCATTAGATCCGGCTGCAGGGCCACAGCAAACAACTAGGTTCTCTCACTCGACACTGTTTAGTCATACATGTAGTCTATAAACAGACATTTCCAGTTTAGTAAATTAGACTGTAAACTACTTGGAAATCTTAGAGAAAAGTATTTACATACAAGCCACTACAGAAGACAGACTGCTGCAGATTCAAATGAAAACAGAAGCCCTATTTTTAACATCTTGATGTATCAGAGGTAGGATCACAAAAGGATCCAAGAATTTTATCATCAGCAAGGGCAACTGGGAGTCCTCTTGGGACTTCAGCTACTGCCAAGAGGCACCATGCATCATTTGCAGAGTAAGTTCCACTATACTGCATTGGAGACTTCTAATTTTACATTAGTTGAAACAGATCAAGAAAATGAGTTCCAAACAAGCATTTTGAACGTTTGCCACTTTAGATACTCTGTTTTATGGAAAAAAGTCTCTAGCCAGAAGCAGTGTCATCTTACTGTTTAATAAATCTATAACCAGAGTGGTTTAAGAAGCTTTTTTTCCTCCTTCAGATATAGTATTTGCATGGTACAACTCACAGCACCCTTCCTTCTTTTCAAAAAGTGACATTTGAGGGGAGTTGCTCCACAATGCAAATACTGTTCAGGGTACAAGGACACAGGTAAGCTATGCCATTCCATCTTCTTTTGGTCAGCTATAGAGTAAAAAGGGAGACTATACCAGCCCTGCAATACTCATCTACCAACCAAAGCAGGAACGGGGTACAGGGAAGATGTGTTAATGCCAGCTGTATGATGATTCCCTCCATTACAATTGCCAAACTGCCAAAATGAATGTCCATTGTAAGAGCGTTGGTATTTTGTTTGTTGTTTTTTCTTTCCTTTAAAGACCTTTAAATACTTCTGACACAGCTGTCAACCCCTCCTTGGTCTTGCATCAAACGCTGATGAATAATTCTATGGACAGGATCCAAGGGGCGTTACAGAAGACGCTTGTTTCGCCACTTCCTATCTCCAGGCTCTCACCAGTACAAGTATCCCTGTATCTCTCTGGAGCAGGGACACAATTTTATCTGGCTTTTAGGGGAAAAAAAAAAAAGTTCACTTAAGAATAAGCAGCACATAACAAATAACTTTCACCTAGATTAACCAAAAGTCTGTATCCTTGCCCAGCTATATCAACTGATCTAACCACAAAGTGTTTTCTTACAGAAGTAGCATCAGGTGGTGGGTAAATACCTCCTTTTATTAACATCAGGTGGCCACAATCATCAGCTTCAACTGTTCAGAGCTCACCTGTGAAGGCCTGAAAATACCCACTTCATCACAAATAAAGGCAAATATTTAATAGCAAGGCTTAGAACGAATCTAGAGAGCTCAGATATGAATGAATATTCACAGATCAGGGATTTATATTTAAGGATTTAAATTATTTTAATATACTTAATTTAAAATAAAAAGCAATCTAGCCAGCTACAAACACAAATCCAGCTCTACACCACCTTATAGATGAGAACTCACACTGGCAGTATTTGTAACCAAAAACTTACGGAATTAATCTAAAAACTAAATAAGCCTTACATAAGATCCAGATTCTTTAACCATACATTGGCATAATACACAAATTTGGGTTCTGGCAGTGCCACAAAACAGAAAAACATAATTACATCCAAACTTATTCAGAAGCAGGAGGTCTAAAGAGCCATGCAAACCCTATAATTACGCACACATTATCCAATTTAATTTCAGAGATTATACCAATCATAAGAGTCCCCTTCACTGATTTGTACAGATGGAATTTTTCTCTGCTTGCTCCATGATTAAAGAAATTAAGAAATATTTAGATTAGCTACTTTATCATTGCAGAATACATTTATTAGCTAAATTAATCTTTCAGAAATGGAGAAGAGATGCTACCAATTTCTTCCAGCATCTATTCCCAACACATTACCTTGTGTGACAAGCCTCTGTCTTAAGAATTTGTAGTCTGCAAAATAAAAACAAATGGATGCGTAAGGTAAGTCCGTGCCACGAGACAGAAAAAACACGGATATTCTGAGGGTTCAACAAAGCCATTACCATCATGTAAGAATATCTTTTAAAGAAATGGATGAAGCGATGTGAAAACATTAAATATACTATCCCAATAATCTCCTTTTAAAGGAATATGTTCAGATATCAAGTAGGGCTATAATCCTGGGTTGCAGTAGATTTTGGTCAATACAGGTTTTAACTGCCCACTTGGGTTTTTGAATCACTTAGACCACTCACATACAAAGGAGAACTGATTTTCTTATCTAACAATGAGATCTTTTAAACAAAACTTGGGTTCAAAACACTGGAAATTCCTCCCTTTGCCCTTTGAACAGCATTTCTCAAGCTGAAGGCATGAATTCTCAAAGACTAGGCTGAAGACCAAGGAACGACCTTTCTTCTAACACTACCGCATACTTTTTTCTACTTTCTCCAGCTCTTGTTCCTTTTCCTTACGGTTCTCCAGCTCCAACCTGCTTTCTAAAGGCCTCACACATGCTCTAACCATTTTGCTCGGCATTCATTTCCTTATCACAAAGGACAGAGATGGACAGGCATTACAGGCTTTTGTCTTCTCTGAGAAGAGGGACTATAGAACAGCTCGAAAAAACTGGTCACAAAACACTAATAACTGGATAAGCAGTAGGGTTTTGACATCAGACCAACAGCATCTAATGGGCCAAGAGCATTTTTAATTGGAAACAGAAAAGTTTATATTTATCTCAGTCTGCTGTCTTATTTAAAGACTTCTCAATTAACATATTCTTCTTAGCTGATGAAGTTGATGACATGATTGCTCCACTCATTAAAAAGCTGCAAGTAAAAGTTCACAATACATTCCTAAGACAAAAAGCAAGCCTTCCAGCAAAAACAGAAGGTCAAACTGGTATTCCTAGCACTTCCACACAACACCAAAGTAATATTTTCTGTATTGAAAAAGGTATGTCCCCTTTATACATTGGAAAACACTAAACGGAGACAAAGCCATTAAAAACCATAGGGAAGAGCAGTCTTAAGAAAACCTCTACATAGAAATAGTCTTATTTTGACAGATACAGTTAACAGCAGATTATTTCCACTTGAAAGATAAAAACATTCTAATGTAATTTGATTTTCTGAGTTTATGAATATTAATAAGCCAATTAATTTATTGCTACTGTCATAGCTCCAAATGTCAAACAGCTCTAAGTCCAGTGATCTCACTGCTACCTGTACTTTACTGCCCCAAAAGCTATCTTAAAAAGTAAAAAAATCATGTAGTGTCTTCAAAGTGTGATAGGAGCCATTTCTATTTCAATCCAAGAAACAAGATATAAAAAAAAATATGAAAATATTTCACTGTTCTACTTAGACTCCCAATTCACTTTATATATGTAACAGCTTCTTTTCTTTAATTTCTAATGCAGCTCAATCAACAGCTACATGATTTTCTCCTACTTTGTATATAAACATTCCTGAATATGTCAGGACAATTTATCTGTAAGCGACATGCGCTGCTTTATGTTTTCTAGACAGTAAAACACCAAGAAGTATTTCCTTGCTTATAAAGTATCTAGAACCTGAAGGACATTTTCAGACTAACCAAGCATTCCTAATTTTTGTATCAGTTTCATAGTTACCATAGTAACATGTAAGCTCAAAAAAAGCCATTTTCATTCAAAACCTTGTTTTAACAGGAAACAAAGAAAGATAATGAGCACACTCAGATATGCCTCGAGTTGTAGGTTAACAGCCCTGTAGGTTAACAGCTAGAGCAACCCAGTGAGAACAAGGAAGTCACTGGTGCTGCAAAACAGATGTTGAATGACACAGACCTACTGGCCCTACTGAAACCTTGTGGCAAGCAGCAGGATCTGCACAGAATGGAAACAGTGGTTTCCAGGGCTAGGAGAATGAAGACTGCATGGCTTCTGCTACGTAGCCAGGCTCCTGGATGGAATGCTCTGCAAGATCCACATCCTTCCCATCTGGAGGAAGAAGAGAGGAGGAAGGAACAGGGAAAGCAACCTCCTCACAGCACACCAACCAGAATTTAGGCTAGAAAAATGCATGGCAATTTACTGAAATAACACAAAATGCTTCAATGTTCCAGTAACAGTTCTACTTTAAGACTGCCTCCTTGCCATGCCAATTGTGTATTTCTCTCCCTGTGAGCTGCAAAGTTGGAATCTTTTGACCTTTATGTTCCAACTACCACTCATTCCTAACTCATCGGTAGATCACCCATTGCAAAGGGACTCGACACTTTCCTAGCAATGTTCTAGGTGTTCTCAACCAGAGCAAGGGAACACCACTGACCTGGAGGCTTGAACATTGCCCTTGCCTCTTCTTTAGAAGGACTGCCATCAGTGCTTATCCAGGAGATAACAAAGAGGTTCGGTGCTCACCAGCAGTGATGCAACAGTGTGGACACCAGTTGTCACTTTGTAGACATGCTGCAAACTCCCTTAAGTAAAGGTAAGGAGGAGGGGAATGAAGGGCAACCAACCAGCAGTTCCGTGGTTTGTAGGATTTCATCTCCAAGGGAAAGCACCCAATGCAATTCAAAGCCTCCCTGTGGGCTACCTCATTATACGGTAGGTGGAAGCTGTGCTGTTTTATCTCACAAAGCAAGTCAAAGGACACCTACGTGCTAAGCATATACACTATCAAACCTGGCAGGGCCATCCTTGCACATACATCCGGTTAACAGGAGAAATATGGGGTTTGGGCTTCAGAATCTCTTAAAGCAGCTGGTCCCACAGCACTTGACATTGCACGTGTGCACAGCAATATGATATAGAAAGATCCTTCACTGAACGTGGAATACAAAAATGAAAATACTGGCTTGATTGTACCAGTCAAATCGCTGGTTACTCTCCCCCTCTGTACATCACTAAAACGGACACTGGTAACAGCCAGAAAAAGTCACATTCCAGCTTTGATATACACAGGTGATGACCACCTCCCTTACAGCTTTACTGACTACTTTTGGGAAGGCAGGAGGGGATACGTCTCAAAGAAATGCTGAAGATCAGCAGGAACATATTTTGATAACCAAGGGCTGCAAATGAAAGTCACCAGCAGCAGCATTCAAGGATAGCTGTATTTTTTCCAAGTCACGCTGCATTCCGTCCCCAGGCCCCACACAACTCCTCTGTGCATTCATAGCAGCGCACCGGAAAAACTCATCAATGTGGAAAAAAGCCAGAGAGTATATATGCTGCTTTAGAATTTGTGTAAAATGCAAGTCACAGGAGTTCAGGATATTTCCACTGCAGGATAAAAGGGACACTCTGTAATGAAGTGGGCAGAAGCAGGTATAGACCACTACATGTAACTGCCCTCCTATCACAGCTGGGGGCAATTTGGTGAGGATGAACTCTAACACAGAATAGTTTGTGTTGCTGGTAGCTTGAGGCTACTGATGGCATCCCTGCTGACCTCTGCTTGACGCAGTCTGGCACGCAGGCAGACTGTTTATGAAATCTCTCCTGAACACTGATGAATTAAACTAAGTCCTAAAAAAAAAATAAATTAAAAACAAAACTAATTCATCAACTGGCACATCAGAACATTTGCATATGCATCGAGTCGCAGGCTGCTTGCATGCAAGTCATCACCTTTGTTCGCTTTGGATGCTGGTCTGCCATCCCATGAGGCCAGGCTGCCTGGCTGTGCATATGGGTTTCTTGTTAAGTGTGTGGTTAAATGGCCTACCACAACCTCCCCTTCCAGCAAAGCACTGTATAGCCTGCCTTTAGCAGTATGCACGGCTAGGATCTGGGGCTTTGAAGACAGAAAGTGGTATCTTCTCATCTTAGTTTACTTGCTGATCTTACTTTAGACAGCTCGGGGAGGGGAAAAAAAAAAAAAAAAAAGGATTCATTTTTACCATGCATGACCACCTCAAACCTGTTTTTCTTTGTATGTAAATGTAGGTAATTGAGAAGATTTACATAGAAAGCTCAAGAATAATAGTAAATTTTGTAACAGTGAGTAGCAAGAAAAAGAAGTGCCCAAGACAGCTTAAGTTTTACTGTAGCCCTCTTGTTTTCTTCTGCAGCAAATATTTATATTAGCTCTTAAGAAGGTAGGCTGCAGACACACAGCCAGAGACTCACATTACATATAATTATGTCAGTCTCTTACAACAACACTGAATACTTATAAGTATGTAGCTGATATTAATTACAAAGATTTACTTTTTAAAGCACCTCCAGATATAAATAGTACGTTTTAATGGGCCAAGAAGTTGTCTATACATTTTCTCTATTGTTATGCTGACAAAAAGCAGCACTAGCCCTTATTGTTGGATATAAAAAGAAAACCCTAGCATTTTTCACACACTTGCTATAGGCAATACTATTTTCTCAGAAATAAAATTTCAAAGCTATTTGTCTTAAAACATCAATAAATCAAAGCCTTAGATTTTTAGTATGAAGAGAACATCTTCTAAATTTCTAGATAGACTGCAGTTTTTCACTTATATCGTAAGCTCATAGCAGAGCTGAAAGTAAATGAAACCATAGCCCTCCAGAAGAGGGGGAGCCACCACAAACATGGGGTGATCCATCCCATAGACACCCCACCACAAGCTGCAGGCACCAATTTGATTTTGCCAATTTCACAGCAAGACTGGAAGTGAACTCACTTGAAGCAAGGTAAACATTTTGACTGAGAAACGTTAAGTATCCCTTTAAGCATCAACTGTTTTTTGGTTTTACACCAGGTTGCTGTTGAAACAAAGTACTCCTGCACCTGAGAGGACCAAAGCATTCATAGCATATCTAGACAGCGCTTCTATCAAAACAGTTTGTTCTCATCTAGTAGTTTCAAGTGCTTAAAACACAACCTGTAATGTTCCAACCCATCATTAGATGAGCATTTTATCTGCCACACCTTGTTTCTGGGAGCCAGGCCTCCCAAAGATGGCCTCCTCACTTCAGAGCTCTGAATTAGTCACCACTGATAAATTCCGTCCCCTCCAGTTAGGTCTTACAAAATAACTCTGACACCACTCCTCAACTACACTACCCAGCCCTCGTAACTCAACCCAGTTGAGTTGTGCCTCCTCAGCTCCAAGAAAGAAGAAATATTTCAGGAATTACTGTGTTCCTTGCCTTATCCCTCTGGGGTTAAGGAGCAGAAAGCAAATGCAGCTCTACAGATCACACTTTTATCCCCACTTTTCAAAGCAACACCAAGATTTGGTTGATCCTATTTCTTCCATTTTGTTCTGCTTGAGCCTCCATGGCTCCACTCGAGCTGCTTGCCTAGAAAGAAAAAATGACACTCGCCCATCAGATAGGATCCCTCCAGTTAAACCTGTTCCAAGTTTTTTGTCATTATCCATCATCCAAACGGTGGAAATAAAAATCTCCTCAGCATACTGCTACAGAGAGCTAGCGAAAGCACAAAATCAGAAGGCTTCATAAAAGACAACAGCAGAACCAGCCACAAAGTCCTGGCACACGTGCAGCTGAAACGCATTCTGAACCTATCCCCCCCAAAACGCAATTCACGTTTAACGGGGCGTTTTGTTGTTTCTCCAGCACCTTTTTTCAATTAAATCTCGAACACCACATTCGCTCCTGACGTTGTTACTGAAACAGCGCCGCGGCTGTTCCGGGGGGCTCGGCGGGGGCCCGGGGCTGGGTCTCTCCCGTGCCGAGCCGCCGCCTTTGTGCGAGGCCGGGGCCGTGCTGCCGCCCCGAGGGGCCGGGGGTCCCGCGGGGGTCCCGCGGCCGTTCCCGGGCCGTTGCCATGTGCGAGGCGGCGGCCGGGCGGCGCCCCGCCCTCCCGCCCCGAGCATGAGAAAGAGGGGAGGGGACGGGAGGGGAGGGACGCGCAGGCAGAAAGAGGGGGTTTTTGTGAAAAGAAAAAAAAAAATACAAAGGGGATAAAACACAAAGCCGGCTTCCTGCGCGGGGCGCGGCGGAGGAGCGGGGCCGCGCCCGGCAGACAAAGGCAGCGCCCCCCGCCCGCCCCGCGGCACTCACCGGCCGAGCCCGAGGCTCCTCGCTTGCGGGCCGCGGGGGGCTCCGCCGGGGGCTGCTCCCGGGCGGGGGACGGCGTGCTGGCGGCGGAGGACGAGGAGGAGGCGGCGGCCGCGGGGCTCCAGCCGGGCTGCGGCGGCTCGGGGGCGGCGGGGCGGGGCGGCTCGGCGGGGCCGCTGGGCTCCGGCTGCTGCTGCGGCGGCGGCCGCTCGGGCAGGGCTGCGGCGGGCGGCGGGGCCGGCTTCCTCTCCATCACCTCCAGCTGCTCGTCGAAGTCCTCGTCCTCCTCCTCCTCCTCCTCCTCGTCCTCCTCCTGCTCCTTCTCGTCGTCCAGCACGAACTGGTAGTTGAACTGGGGCTGCTGCGGCCGCGGGGGCCCGGAGGAGGAGGAGGAGACCAGGGGCGACTGGTCCAGCTCGTCCATGGCGCCGGGAGCGGGCGGAACAATGAGCGCGGCGCGGCTGGGGCTGGGCTGGGCTGGGCTGGGGCTGGGGCTGTGCCGCTGCCGGCTGCGGGCCCGGCCTCCCCGCCCTGGTGACTCACCGCTGGGGGGGCGGCGGGGCGCGGCTGCCCGCCCCCCGCCCCGGCCGGCGGCTGAGCGACGTAGGCGGGAGCCAGTGGGAAGCGGCGGGGGCGCGGCTCGGCCAATGGGGCGCGGCCTCGTCATGCATATGCATGAAGGGGCGGGACCGGGACCAGCCCCAGCCCCGCGCTGCCGCCGAGGATGCGGCGGGGCCGGGGCCGGCCCGGAGCGAGCTCCCCCCGGGCTCCGCAGTGCGGGGGAGCCGCTGGCTGGGCCGGAGCAGCCCGGGGCCGGGCGGGCTGCTGGGGGACTGCTGGGGGACGCGGCCTCAGCGCAGCGCTCGGTGCGGCCGGGAGGATGTGGGGCGGTGCTGGCGCCGCGCCGGCTGGGCGCAGCGCGGACATCTTGAGGCGAGGCGGCCCCGGGGGCGCCGGGCGCGGAGCCGCGCGTGGGGGCCCCGTGTGGGGGCCCCGAGGCAGCGCGGGGCTGGCGGCAGCCTCCCGGGGGTGCCTCGTTTCCAGTCGTAATTTGTTCGAGGCACGTCATTTTCCCGTTATTCCCTTCACTTTAAGCTGTTCTTTTCTCTGAATGTTCATTCCTCAGCTGTCTGAAGGGATGCACCTTGTCCATCCCTTGCCTCCCTCAGCCCCGCTGGAGCAGCTCTGCTGTCACCTTTCCCTTGCTCCCCCCAGCAGCCGGTGCCTGCGCCTGTTCCAGGCTCAGTTTGGGCCAGGTGGGTTTTTTAGAAGGATGTACAAAGACATGGATGTTCCCTACCTCTACCAGGCACATCTAGAAGGAAAATGGAAATAATTTTTATAGCAGCAGCAAAGGCAACACCATGGGGATACAAAATTTCACAGCTGGTGAATAAGCACTTAACTAAAGACCTGTAAGGTCTTCAGACTTCATTCTTCCTTTCTTCCCCCTAAGATTTTGTATCTTCTATCGACAAATTGTCCGTGTACATTTTCAAACCAGACCTTTTTACAGTGCTGTAAGGGATGCTGCAGTGGCAGCAGGATGGATGGATGCAATTAAAATAAATGTGTTGTGAAACGTAAAACTTGGAAGTTTCAGTAGTGGCTAAATGCTATTCCTAGTTGTATTGTTACAGCCAGTGGACTTCATCAACAGAACTAACGCCAGAAAGGGCCCAGGAAAATGAAGACATAAACTTTTCTTCTTTTTACTTACCTATTGCTATATCTACCCTGTGTCCTACAGCAGCTGCCATGGTGCTGGTGCAAGCAAAGAAGATGTCAGCAATAGTGTGCTCCTCCTCCCAGCTGGCCAATGCAGAGCACAAGCGCAGGGGAAAGCGCTTGCTTCAGGGCAGCGTCGAGTCTCAGAACATTTTAACACTTTGAAAAAGATTAAACTGCATTAAGAAATTAGTAACAATCTGGTGATGATTTTTATCTATGAAAATACCAGGCCGGATTTAATGACTTTCCAGATGAATGTAAGTCTGTGATCTTCAGTGGCATTTTACCCCATTCACTGGTAGATGACTGAGCCTGAAATATTTCATAAAAGGAAATTTCAGCTTTTCTGCGTACTCATTTATTACATAATATGAAAGTATACTTTTTTTAAAAAAATTGTAAATCTGCACTTTTTGTATAGCAAATAAAAATTTGATTGAGTAAGCTCTTTACAATTTCACCAGAAAATCTCATTTTCACATCTCTTAGTTAAACAAGAAAATGGAAATTTTAACATTCCATTAAAATATACTTTTAGGCAACAAAGTACTTCTAATACTTCATAAAATTCTGAATGCAGACACAGTGCTGAAAGTAATTTTAACATATCTAGCCACAGTGATTTTTGGTCTTCTACAAGTAGGAAAAATCTATATAAAATTCAGTTGATTTTATCAGAATGCTTGAAAGCAAATCCATCATCAGTTAAAGAGAAATGAAAGGGATTTTTATTTAGGGAAAGGAAGTGACTAAAGGTCTTGGAGGGAAACAGGAAGGGAGTTCCAGATTGCTTAGGCAAGTCAAATTAACAAGTGAGAGGGAAACACAGCTCTCCAGTACTGAACATACACCGCAAAATACCCTTTTAGCTCTCAGAAAAAATATTTTACTATTCTTACATGAAGATTGTCAGCAAGTAGGAGTACTTTGCAGATATTGAGCAAGCTAATTTACAGATTTTCATGAGATGTTTTCACATAGCAAACTTAGGAAGAAAACCATTCAGTTTGGTGTGTTTCTGAATGTCCACACAAGAGCTGACAATGGCCATGGACTAGCTGTATTTTCATCTGTCCACCATGACCTTCTGCCTGACCTTACACAGAAGCAATATGGTATCACAGTATATCATCGACTAGGTGCATAATAGTGAGGGGACAAACGCCGTGTTATGCTGCGTCACAGCGGGTTCCAGCAGGAAAAACGTTTAGTCTCAAGTAGCAATTTAAAAACCTGGAGTTAACATTACAGTGACAGCTGGATTTCTGTCCCTCATTTTAAGCTCAAAATATGATCCCCTAGGTTTCAGACATCATCTCTTTATCTCTGGAAGGATAAAAAGTGACAGTGCCTTTGCTTACAGATTATGCCTGTGCTGCCATGCCTTGGGCATCAAGCATGTTTACCTAGCACTTGTGTCTTGGTTTGAATGCCCCCTGTACTTCTTTTCAAGATCAGTAGTGGGATATTTTACAAAATCACTGCTTAGTTTACTAATACAAATGCAGCATACTAAGAGAAAAAAGTGTTAAAACAACAGCACAGAATGGATTGCCAGCTCCTGATGGTAACAGGCAGGTTCACTCTACCAAAATTTTCTCTCCTGCCTTTCAGCCTGGTCCTTTGCAATAATTAATATTTTCTTGACAGTCACTTTTTAAACCTTTTATGTTCTTTTGTGTTCCAGGCACTTCCTATTCTGTGCTTGTAACTTTACTGTGAGCTGACTTAAGTTGAGCCAATTTTTCTGCTTTTTCCCCTCCAATATCATCTTGAAAAATCAAAGCAGCCCATTTCTACAGGAAGGGTCCATATAGCCCCATCCATATACAGTATTCTGATTTAGATCTGTCACAAAACATGCTTTAAAACTTCCTTCAGCCAGCCAGCTAGCGGGGTGCTGCATCACTCCATCTGCATAGATGAGAGTGGTTTGAGGTCAGCTCCAAATTATGTCAGCTGGCACAAGTGCAAACTTACCATCAGCTGTAGCTTTAAATTCCTGCATCCAGGTAATTTCTGCCGAGGCCACAACTTGGTTTATTTAAGGTTCCATTCAAAGGAACCAGCTGATGTACAACATTAAAAATGACACTGCAACAGAGGACAAGAATCTATTTGCTCAACCATTAAACTATACCAGCATATGAAGCATACCAATGATAATACACAATGCTCTCCAGCAAACAAGGCTATGACCTAAAGTATTCACCTCATTAAAACTGCACAGAAATTCAACTTAAATTGGATTTTGGTCTCACTACTCTTTCCCTTGCAAACAAACCATTATGCCTAAAATACCAATTTTATGCTTTACTGATGTTGTGGGACCCTAAGCAGTGATGTCCTTCCACACCCAAATAAGACACTGTTTACACTGAGGAAAGGTGCGACTTCTGTGCAAAACCATTCCAAACACTAGCACTTCCATGTTCCTGGATAACCTTTTGTCTAAGTACTGACCCCAGCTAAGGCTATTTCACTTGCATGACTAACAAGTTCTCAACAAGCAGATAGTGGGGATTTAAAGTAAGTATTTTCCTTAAAGTCCTCTCCTCTCTGCCCAGTCTGGGAGGTGGGGGTTGGACGCTCAAGGGAATACGCTGCTTTGAATCAGAAAAGTCCTTAAGTAAAAACAATGATTACATTCTTACATCTCATTATTACAGCAATGCGATATATTAGTAAGAAAGTTAATTAAATAAATGTATCCATTCACACTTAATAATAGTGTATTAGAGAAATAAAACCATGGAAGTGTGGCAGAATGACGTGCATTGAACAATTTTTAATAACACTATCAAAATTCACCAGGTCACTGTAGAAAATTTAAGCATACAAGAATGTGAAGTCCTCTGAGACTGTCTGTGAACATTCATAAAATTCTCTAAGGAATCAGAATGAATAGTGCAAATTTTTCAAATTATCCAGAATATAGATAATTCCCCAGTTTAGTTCCAATATTGCTACTATTCAGTCCCTCAAACCTCTAAGAAATAAAATTAAATTATTCACTTACCAGTTTGGCCACAATCATTCAGACTCCCAAGGAACATAAGAACGACAAGCTTCACTGGACCTAGACACAAAAAATCCATTCACTATTTGTAACTCTTGCAAGCAGATCAAGGTAGTATAATAATTACTTTTTATAATGCAAGATATCCATTTATTATGATATCTGTATCATAATGCATGATATACATTTAAGCATAAATGCTTAAAATCACTATCAAGTTTAGGTCTCAGCACCCCTCACTAAATCTGTACCCATGCACATGTCTACACTCAAACATTACAGCCTTGATTCTTAGCCTTTTTTTAGAGCTTTATTATGTCTCTGTTTTATGCAAACATCCCACATACTGTAATTAATGTCTTGAACCAGCAGTGTTTCTTCCCTGTGTGCTTGGGGATTCAATGGAGGAAAGAGCCCACTGATACCTAGTACCTTTCAGGTCCTTTGGATGGACATATTTGTGATGTCCAGTTCCCAGGGAGTGAGGAAGCGAGGATGTACTCATCACCACACACATTAGAACACAGAAAGAACAGTTTTACAAGCTACAGCTGTAGTTTTAGAGCAGGAACAGAATTTGGATGGCGTGTTGCAGACTCAGAGTATCTAACATGCTCAACCACTGATTTCTGAACTTGGAGTGTACAAGTGACTGAGCTGAATTAGCTGAACAAACTAATTGAGGAAAATGTGTTCCCTGCATCTTCAGGGGAAGACACAGGTGGCAGGGGCTGACCTGGCAGCCCCACCATTCTGATTCCAGATGCTGAGATTGTGATTCTGCTAGCTCAGTGACTTGAATTTACAATTCCAACAGCAAGCATGAACTATCTGAAAATATAGCGATTTAATCACACTGTTTTAATAGCTTCAAACAAAAATAATAAAAAAAAATATTGGGAATTCATAAAAGCTATAGGAGTTTGGATTTATTTTTTTAAAGGGAAAGCATGTATACTTTAAGTTAGAAATCAATTTTTTTGCTCTTTTTAAGCCTTAATATTTACCTGCTTAGGAAAGAAACAGTCTGGTAACCAACACTCAGGTTATTCCTTTGGCTGCCAAATATGCCCAGGGAGTATAGAGACTGAGAGCAGCAACATTGTCACCATTACTGTAGACAGAACCGATGGCGCTGCTACTGGAACTATAAACCTTAAGAAGATGGGGAAAATTTGCTTTGGAAACAACAGTACTGATTTTAAATGCCTCACATTTGAAAGGAATCAGCACGGCATCTTCTAGCACTTTGCTCAGTGCTTAATAGCTTATGCCTCATAACTGCTTTTATCAAACCATAGCAGCTGGAGTCTTCACTCAGGTCACAGTGGTGTATGAGGGTTCCAGTGCCTTTTTGACTTCCAAGGACAGATGGTATAGTACCTTTGGAAGCCAACTCCAAGACTGTGACTGCTGCATCTTTTCTTATGAGCGTTTAGGGAGCTCTTCCTTTTATCTGGGTCAGACAAAGATAGGATGGCTAAAAAAAATTTAAACATGACTACCCTGCTTTCTGAGTACCACACCGAGCCGATCAAACACGGAAGCCCTTTATCTCCCTCACCTTTTCCCACATAAAACAAAAAGCCCACCACCACCACCACCTCGAGCTTTTGAACACTTTGGACAATTTCGCTTAACTATGGCAGTGGTAGAAAATTCAAGACTATTAAATTCCTGACAGCTTTGCAAAAATCAGCAGCATACAAAGAGGTGACAAGCTCTCCTGTGGAGAGTGAGCTGGGGAGAACTCAGCTGTTGCCCATTGTGTTTGGCAGCCACCAGCCAGTATGCAGTTTTTATAAGCATGTCTGTCTTTCACCCAGATGGCAAAACCAGAAAGGAGGATAAGAGACGTGTAGAACAACTGAACATATTCCAGTATACACTGTAAGACCTGAAGCTATGGGAAACCTGATTTTCCTAGTTTTACTGGTTTTAGAACTGGTTTCCAACTGCTGTAGACAGGGATGAATTTTACATGAGTCACGCCAGTGTAACTGTGGTGAAGACTACCTAGGTGCAGCCACAGTTTTGGCAAGAGCAGAAAAAAAGGAACATAAATTTTGTAGACCAAATTGTAACTGAAATATCCCGTGAAAAGGAATAGAAGCAAAAGGAAAATACCTGGAAAAAAAATAGCACATTAAAGAAGTTACATAGGGCTATCTTACTGCCTAAGGTAATAGGCAATAAGGTAATAATATTGCCTAAGGTTCTTCAGGTTTTCTAGGGCACAATGCTAGGCAGGTATTACTTATTCTAAGCTGTTTAAAAATACATTTTTTTAGTACAAAGATAATTTCTACTTTTCTCGTTGAAACTTTTGAAAAATGTAACGTATTTCAGTAAAAGACAACTACTTGAATACCATATATTTGTTATATCTGTTCAAATTACTCCTTCAGTACAGTTAATTAGCAAATTAACTGTTTTCATTCCATCAGTTAGAAACAGGTTGCTGAACAGTGCAAGTTTTAATATATGAACCTGAAAATAATTATAACTTGACCATATCCTGGGCAGAAGTACCTGGGTTAACTGAAAAAAAAAAAAAATATTCTGACTTGAGAGGTAGCTATTTGTTATTTGTTTATCCAATTAAATCAGTTCAATAGAGCTCTCGTAAATTTTGCATTGGGCCATTGGAGTATTGAACAGATTTGTTTGATGGAGCACACTACAATCTTTCTGAAGCTAATATAGATGATCTAAGATGGCAAATGTCTACCCTCAGAAACTACTGCAAAGCCAACCTCACTGTGTGATGACTAACAGCTTTCTGACATTATACCACAGTACTTTCTTTTACCTAGGGGCAGAAAAGTAAATAAGACATACATAAAGTTTTTCTTACAGTGTAAAACTATTTTGTAAGTATCCCAGTTAAAAAATAATTAAACAAAAACAACAGGCCTGCTGATTGCCATTTCAAATAAATCTTTTCCATGATAGGAAGATATCCTCCTGGTTCCTATTCATTAAGCCCAAGAATTCCTCTATTTTGCTCAATACTGTGTGATCATGGATGATATATAGACAGTTTCCCCATACTATGGCATGTTCACGTAACTGATATGATGGCAAGATGTACCTCTGATCACTCATGGTCTCTTTTCAACACTGATGCAAGTGTGATCCTTACCTTTTATTCTTGTCTCAGAGGAATCCTCAAATTCAGCCCACTTCTAGCCAATTTCCCTCAAAGATCATCACTGGTATCATGTCACTTCTTATCCAACTTGGTTTAGCCCTTACAGCTTGAAGTTCATACAGATGTTCGACAGTTGTACTGAACTCTTTCTCTGAGGCAAAGTATCCTTTATTTTTCTTCCAGAATGTAGCAGAAAGAAAGGTTGTAAGACGTTTAGATGCATATGCATTTTATATTAACTACATGTAATACTTCATCAAAATTTCCATCCTGTTTTTTTTTTTTTTTTCTGCAAATTGGGTGATGGTTGCTATCTCTGCAGTCTCAGTCTCTCTGCCGTGATCTAAGGCACTTATTTGAAAATCTACTGCTATAGCTGCCTCAGGATGTTGAACTTGTACAAGTAATTCATGCATCCCACTGCTGTATAAGAGGAAAGACAGCTGGGAGAAGACAAAAACTGATGCTAAAATGGATGAGACCTCCAGTTGCTGATGCACAGAATAGAAAGATTAGCACTGGCAACTGACACAATCTAAAACTACCAACTTTAGTTCCCCAAGACTAAAAGTGTCCAGGACTGGATAATTCTTACTCTTTCTTGTATCATCTGTCCAGCTCCAACCAAATAAAGATAATCTTTTTATTCCTAAAAGTACGTGATATCATCTCTCAGAGTTTTCAGAAATAGCAAGTGCTATTCGAACTGTTTTTTAATAAAACCAGGTGCCCCCATATAAATATGTAATATATCATGCATTGATTCAATTTTAGATCATTTTATGGCAACTGAATGGCATTTAAATTTTTGTCACATTTCTAAAAATATGCAGTTTTTAAACATAGTATGTTAGCAATTTTGTCTACCTCTGCCTGGAAATTTCATTTCAGATCATGCTATTCCTTCACTCTGTTTATGCATTTATAATTGTGTGTGGCATATATGTGCATATATTTATAAATGCATATGCAAAATATGAACCAAAAAAGTTAAATACGCTGTCTCTAGCCTGATGGGCTGTTTGGTTTTGTTTAATTAGGTTCATGTTTACTCTTCCAGAATGCCCAGGCATCCCAGCCAAGTATCAAGGCTCACTGGGTTATGCAATGTCCTGGTATGTTAAAAAGTTGGTTCCTCCTACACACAGTTCACAAGGCACAATACAACAGGTGGATGAAAGACGTTGTGCCGGGGTGTTTTGGAAAAATGAGGCAACAACAAACCGAAGAGGTCAGTGGAAAAGCAGCAGTTTGCCACCTACCTTTATTGGTTAATTGATTTCTCTTGCAGATGTTTTGGATTTGCAAACCAGATCTAGAAGGAAGCAAGAAAATATATACATGCATTGAGAAAAAATAAATAAATTGAACCTCAGTGAGCTAAGAACAGCATCTCATAATGTCAAATTTGAATACACAGGCAGTTCAGAACATATAGCATATATGTTCTGCACCATATATTATAGCTAATTGCACACAATTCTGTGAGCTCTCTTCATTTGTAAGCTTCTAAGACAAAGACTGCATAAACTCTTATTTACAGAGCATACCACAACAAATCCACAATCCTGATCACAGCCCCTGTATCATATTACAAATATTACTGATATTACAAATACCTCCTGCCAGGCTGGGCTTATATTTTTCTTTTTTAATCAGATTTCTCACAGCTCCATAGATAAGCCAAACATGTCAGCTGAAAACACAGCTGAATGAGGTGCCAGTAACCCCCAGTAAAGTTCAGAAGAATCACTGTGCCCATGAAGTTAACAACACAATATGTGGAACAATTTAATTTCTATCTATTCAGCTTTAATCAGGCTTCATGTCAGCACATGCCTGATTTGTTTTAAAATCCTGAGTACAAGCAACAAATAGCTGTGTGGAACATGCGCAGGCAATGTATGTAGCCATATCACCTGGGGCAACATCATGTGGGATTTGACAAGGTAGGCGGGTTTGGGGTTGGCAATACTTGGATAAGGAGCACATAAGATTCCTGCAAGAGATAATGTTGGGTATTTGTATTCTCAGTGCTGCTACACAGAAACTCTGACGCCACCATAAGCTGTGTGGTACTCTTCCAAAAGTAATGGCCATCTAATATAGCGAGCGTGAAGAACGGCTGGCTGTTCCTGCTGGTGAGCCTGAATTAAGTCATTTTCACAGGAGAAGCAATGCAATCTGAAGCTAGGAGTTTGAGGGCTTGCCAGTGATGGTTACATGGGGAAGAGTTTGTAATGGCAAAAAAGGGAAGGTGGGAATCTATGTACAGAAACTGTGAATGACAGCTGAGCATGTTCCCTGTGCTATCCAGCCTGGCATGGAGGAAAAGCCAAGCACTGTCAGTCAGCAGCAGCTGGAGGAGAAAGAACAAAATGGAACCTGCGCCCCTACGTTTTCTGAAAGAATGGCCTGTGGCCAGACATGAGAGGATTAGGAGAAGAGTGAAATGAATCATGACTGCAATATACAGTGACTGTAAAAAAAAATGAAGACCAAAAGGAAAGGGCAAGAAATCCCTTTTCTGTCACAAAAATAAATGAGGTAGAAAAACAGTGAAAAATCTAACTTCAGGTTTTCTTGCTGTACTGAATGTATTGATTGAGTTTTCTCTCAGGTATGTGCATGTAAGTGTCACCACGCTACAATGCAGTTGTTTATGAGTATCTGAAGGCAAGAAGACTAAAATATTAAATGTGGTGCGAGACAAATCTAGTTAAAGTATTTTTAATAAGATGAGGACTGTCTTTACAGCTTCACCTTCCATACTGCTCATTCTAATTATATACAGATATTAAAATAGGAAGATATTACACTAAGTTAGACATTATTCTGAAACAACCATGTATTCGTTTAATGAAGAATAGCAAATTTGAATCTCTGTATCTATGCACGCCACTCAGGTTAAGCTTCTTAGGCTAAGAATCCATTCTCAAATTACTATTAAACAAAAAAAAAACCCCACCCACAATATAAGCTGAAAAGACATTTGAATGTATAATAATAAACAAAAACATTATTACAAAGTTAATGTGATGAATGCATTTGAGGATTCCACCTAAAACCTAGAAAGCACAACAGAGCTGGGAAAAAGTATCAAGAGGTATCCAAACTAGGAAATGAGCAGCTCAAGAGATGCAGCTATTTAACTCATGCAATAACATCGCTTCTTCAGATGATGCAAGTCTGATGTCAATTGACTGGAATGATGAAGCAAGAAACACAAGTGAGCTAAACTGGCAGGGGCCTGGGAATGTGAGCAGCATGAACCACAGTGAGGGGAGTGTGTGTGGGGGGGAGAATACTTGAAGAAAAAGAAGTTGGCATTATCCCAGCATAAAGTTACCGAAGTTACAAGCACTAATGTAATCCTCAATGCCCACAAGGGTTTGAAGTGTCACAAGGATAGACCTGAAACCCTGCTGCATCTGTCTGAGAGCTGCAGATCACTAGCTGAAGCAGCCCTGCAGAAATCATCTCCCCCATCCTTCTCCAGAGGGAGCTTTTCTTCTACGCTGCTCTGCAGTGTAAGGAGCACAAACTCATTCTAAGACTACCACAGCACTTTGTGTCAGATTTATGTGTTCGTGGCATTTGTAGACTACATTGTTTTCAAAAGATAACCCTGGAAATGTGTGGAATCATGGAAATGTGTATTTGCTTCAGGAAAAAGTAAAGCGACCCTTAATTTTTACCAACCTGGTTAAAAAATAGGTCTAGAGAGTTTGCATTATATATTTAAGAGAATTGTCACTAAAATCAGACACCACCTTCTTGTGCAGAATCATTGAATTTTCCTCAGCTCCTCAGCTTGTACAGATCCAGGCTGTTTCACTCCAATCAATACACTGCTGGGAATTAGTGGCAGCTGAGAATCTGGCTTGCTACAGTTAGGCTTAAGTAATTCAAAACTAAATGAAACATGGGCTCTCTGAAAAACAACATATCAGAAGATATCTCTGTGTAGAAAAGTAACAGTCCAAGCTAAAGTCTGACACCAAATCCATCATGCATCACAGGAACATGGATGTAGATTGGACCATCTGACTCCCAATGTCCACCTTCCCAGTGCTTCATTCAGGGATCCAAATGACCATCTGCTCTTCACATATCCCTACAGCACAAGCCAAAAAAGACTTCCCAATACCCTACAATAAGTAGGTCTTTTCACAGATAAACTATAGAAATACTCTACTGCCAAAATTAGCAACATTTTTTCCTGTTATTGTCTCTGTTGCCCTATACCAATCGTACTGTTTGTATTTGAAAAAGCAAAACCAAACTGGGAATACTACTATTGTTCAAACTTGAGTCCATATTCCCACTACTTTAGTAATCCAGTTTCTATTTGGGATGGTATGCAACACTGACACCAAAGAAATCAAGAGATGGATTTAGTAGGACCGTGCTGTGATCTCAGGCTGACAAAGAACAAGCCATAAAAGGGCTTTGTAAAGTCTAAGAAGGCAAGAAAAAAATCTTTAAAGCAATTATTACTTATAATTATTTTTTTAGGTCTATGAGATTTTGAGTAACATTTTTTTTTTTTACATGTGGCTTTACTATTAACTTGTTTTGAAAATAAGTGAGTGTTGCCAGTCCCTATACTTTTCAGAAACTAATGGAATGGGATGTACCCATAAAACAAACTTTAACTGCAACTTTAACTGCACTAATTTTCTTGTATCTGCAAGTTTCATCTAATTTTTGCACTTGATTATCAGCTGAAGATTCTCCTGAATAAAGTCTACATATTTCTAAGAACAAGCAGTTCAGAAATTTCTATTCTAGTTATCAACCATACCACTAGAACTGAAATAGCATCAATTAAAATTGTCATTGACCTCTCACAGAGTACTGATATAAGTGCCATTCTCCCCTTGTCCCAGCTGCTTTTTATACAACGGGGTATTTGATTTCCTCTGAACATTTGATTGAAAGATGAAACCGTCCAATGTTTCCAATTAAAAACAGCTTGTGTTCTACAGTGGATTTAACTACTTCATTAAATCATTCATTATGGGTTTTCTCACAGCTCTGTTTTTTATTCTTTCCTTCAATCCGTAAACTTTTCACTTATGGATCTAATAAAATCATCAGGAAGCTTAATTTTCTGTCATCTGCCAGTATCAAAAAGATGTAATTAAAAATCATCACCACTATTCCATCTGCCACTTCTGTGCACTGTCACTGCACCTGAGTCCTCTGTATGCAGAGCGTTAAGAAGTCTCCTTCAAATTTCCGTAATCTGAGCACAGAAAATGTGTATGTTATCTAGGTACAATTTAAACTTGGCATTTATTCCAGAATGTCTCATGCTGCTCTTTCTCAACCCTAGGAATCTAGCTGCACTCTGGTCCATCAGGCAGCCAGTGTGCCTTCACGTGAGTGAAATGTTTCCCCTTCTGTTTGGGAGCATTGCCAATACACTTCCTTGCCTCATTCGGATGTGACTGTCCTTCATGCCTATGTTTTGTTCCATTTAGATCGGCGTAATGCTAGACCCTTTCTGCCGATGTGTATGCATGCAGAATTAATAGACTTCATCTACTACAAAAAGAGGCTGGCAGGAGTTTTGTTGGCAGCAGACAGGGTAAGCACATAACTCTCTCCGTGGCTTAGTTACCCTGGTTGCCAATCACATTCAACATTGGCCTCAAGGTGCTTCCTCTTGACCTTTAAAGCCTCGTGGAATCTCAGTCCGAGCGTGTTCTCCAATACAGAAATTCCCTCCCTCACCTTCCTGAGTGCCAAACAGGCTTGACTGAGTCCTCCCTGTCCCATACTCAGGTGTACAAATGTGCCCAGCCAACTTGCAACTTAACTGCCCCTAGTGCCTTTCTCCTGCAGGAACATCCACCTAATTGTGATCACCACAGTTACACACGGATTGCACTCAAGGCATTTTTTTTTTTTTAACTCTTTCCCCATAAATGCACGTTTGGCATCCAAAGTTATGCTGAAGTCCTTTATTTTTAGTAAATATTATATTTGGTTGTTATAAGATAAGATAAAATAAGATAAGATTAGATAAGATTAGATAAGATAAGATAAGATAAGATAAGATAAGATAAGATAAGATAAGACAAGATAAGATAATTAAATTTAAAAAAAATTGAAGTTGTTGCTCTTGGTTACACTCTCCTCTTACCAAAATAATACAGAGCTTTAGGAAATACGCAACAAGCACACGCTGATCCTGATGACAATTCATAACACTGAATGAAAAGATTAAAAGTAGTGTGGTATAATTAGTATAAATCAATCTGACTTTATTTCAAACCAGTGAAACTTTTAGTAAGTAGTAAATTTGTATGCAATATGTAATGGAAGGACAACACCAATTCCTTATTCTTTTGACTCACACCTGCAAATGAAAAACAGGAGCTCTCTTATTTGCTTGTACACCAACTGGCAGGTTTTGATTCTGCAAGTACTTCTACGCGTGTTCCTCCTTCATAGTCACAACCTGCTCTACCCCATATCCAAAACTGCTTAGTAGCAAAGCATTTGCTGGACCAGACCTAAGAGCAGGATTTATATTTTTAAAGGTTTTACCTTAAGAAAATTAGGTTATATTCTGAAAATGAAACACAATTTTAAAACAATTTACTGTCAGCTTTTGGAGGAAAAGGTCTAGATTATGCTAAAGATGTGGTAGTTGTCTGAATATCCTTTCTAGCGGCTGACCCCTTTGGCCTTTGTGGCACTTGTCTCAATACTGCCAATAATAACAAAGCATAGCAAGTAACAGATCTTGTATCTATAGTCACACATGCATCTGCAACACAACTGTATGCAAATATGTAGTCACAATTCTGTTTCAGAATACCATTTTAAACAACAAGCTCAAACTAACTGAAAAGACTGTTTAAACAACAGTCAATAAGATTTTTTTTCTCTTGTACATAGACCTCCCACAAAGATTGTTTTCATAGATTAAAAAAAAAAAAAAAAAAAAAAAAAGCTTCTTTTTAACCAGACCATACTTCAGCTTCCCACTAAAAGTTCAGTTTTCCAAATATCACCTCTTGGGAAAAAAATCACAAACATTGTTTCCAGAGAAACACATAGTTGTGTTTGAATGGAGGGCATGGCTTGTGTTTTTAAAATCCTGATTATACTTTACAAAGTACTGACACAGGCCTACATTGCAGAAGGCTTATTTCACAGCATTAAAACACAGCGTAAAATGAGAAGGCTGATCCTGGCCTCTTTTTTATCTTACTGGGAAGTCTGGCTCAACTCCAATCTTCCCTCAGTTTAGGTTTAAGCCGTAAGTTAACAAACTACTTGTCCATATAAGAAAACAAAATTATTCAGCCACTTTACCTTCCCAGGATCATTTTCCTTGAGGTCTGTTCCCCAATCCTGCTCCATGTGACAGAGATTTCCATGACAGTCAGAGGTTAACACAAAGTGAATGTCATAAAAACCAGGAGCAATACCTTCACTGTAATTGCCATTGCAGGTACACTGCAATTGCTACAAATAAGCAATCATTTTTATCATAGTACAAAAAAAAGGTGTGGTTCAGTTTGTGCTTGTCAGAGGGTCTGTAGGAGTTCACACAACAGAGGATCAACAGTGCTTTTATTTTAGCAACAAGAGCTGTTCAAGTGACGGTATTTAAAGAATGAGGTCATTTATTCAAGCTGTTTAGATATAACAGTGTTCAATGATGTCAGTCAGGCTCCAAGTAGATAAAAAGTGCATCATCTTATCAGCCAGGCATTTCTAGTGCTGGTGAGCTTCTCACATTTAATAAAACAAGGCATGGAAAATAAACTCCATCCTGGCACAGAGAGATGCTTCTGAAGCCATTTACACTTTATAGCAGAGTTGGAAAATATGAATTACGAGACTTTATGCATGTGTCTCTGAATGCCTGTACTTTGTGTTTAAAGGACAAAAATCAATGTTCATACCTGAATCAGTAGTTTTTCTCTCCATTAGGTAAGATTTCAGTAAGACAGATGTTGTGGCAGGAAATCCTAGGCAACAAAACACATTTTAATTACTATATTGGTGAAAATCATTCAGTAAAGTAACTAATCTGACTTTGTAATTTTATCCTGATAGATTTAATTAACATACAAGATTTGCCCCAAGATTTTTGGTAGAAGATGTTTGAATGTTACTATGCATCCATAAAAAGACCAAAATCCACCCTCTGAAGTAACCCCTATTGTAAAACAAAATGAAACAAAACAAAACAAAACAAAAACAGGTCAATGGCTGACAGTCTGATATTAGTCAGTATGACCGTAACCTCAGTAGGAATTATTTCATTTGGCCCATGGTCTTTACAACAAATTTATTTTCCTATGTAGTTAGTTAAAAATAAAATCTTCCTTTTTCTAAATACAAATATCATGTTTACAGAGATAGGTTTATCTGAAAACTTTAAATTTTGTCTCACTAACATATGTAAATCCATTATTTCTACTCACGTTGAAACTTCTTAACTGTTGGTAACTGATATGTGCTTTCTCAAAACACATTTTACAAAAAGTATTTGTCACTTAAGTTCTAATAAATATATTTCTGATATGTGTTTAAGTTATCAGTTCTGTTACAATAACCCAGAAGTTAGGCACTGTAATCACTTTTCCGAATAAGTTATACTGGCCAAGTCTCTGCCCTGAAAATATTTACATGCATTACTTCAGTAAAAGTATTCACATAAACAAAACTATTCATGTGTACAAGTCTTCCAGACTTCAGCCAAAAAGATGATAGCACTGAGTAAAAAAAACATTGGTATTGTCCATAATACACTGAAGATAAACCAGGCTGTCAGGCAATGATGTCTTAAATTTTTGTGAAATGGTTTATGCCAAATAAATTTCCTCTGACTTCATAAATGCAAAACGAGTTATTTCCAGGCCTCACACATCTAGCAGATACTTATGTTAGGCTTTAGTAATTTACATCATTACAAAGATATCAAGATTGGGCCCTTGTAATGGTAAGTATTTCAACAAATCCTATTATAAAGTTTTTAGCTTCCTTTAAATTGCATTTTACTGTTTGTGTATTGAAGGAACAAGACTGCAACAATGATGAAAAAGATTTACAGCCTAGTTTGATTTACAGTGCCTTGTGTTTACACAGAAGCTAATAATATCCAATGAGCCTCACCTGAACACGTGAACAATTTTTACTCAATGAAATAAGCCTACGTTGCTTAACAGCAATACTAATCTGCATGAAGAATATGTTCCAAAGAGATAAAGTGAAGTAACCCTCAAAACATGCTTAAACTCCAGCTCCCATTATTGGTGTGCATCCTCAAGGGACTGTAACATTAGCCCTAGTACAATACCCCAAATCCAAGAAAAAATCAGTATAATTGAAACATATCACAATTTCAAACTGTTCCAAATGTTATCCTGCTTAACATCTGTTACATTAAAGAGAAATAGAAGAAGATGGATAGGAAAAATATTCAACAGGGACTAGAGTCACAACAGTTATGCACACTACTTGATTAAATCTTTCATTTTGAACTATTTTTCAAGCATAAAACATACCAAGCAGCAAGTAAACCAGAGAATTATTACACTAAATTCTGACCAAGTAAAACTAACAATTCAGTAATTCTCACTTTCCTGCTTTATACCTGGACAGCAACCATGTGGACTGTAAGATAATCAATATTTATCATTAGACAGAAAGAAGAAATGTGGATGTCTTTCTGTAGAAACGATCAGTGAAAGTACTGCCACGGACAGGGACAATACTGAACAAACAGCCAGAAGGAAGACATAAAATAAAACCAAATTCTGTTAGAAAAAAAAAATGTTCACTGACATGACTAAGTTATTCATGTTTGTTTCTGCACTTTATCAGTCATTCTTTTCTCTGTCCCCACCCAACAACCCAACAATAGCAGACATAGATATTTTTTTTCTTTCCTCATTACAAGATAAAATGAAAGCCTCTTTGAAAAAGGCTCTTTTTTTTTTTTTTTTTTTTTTCTTCTTTCATGTTGCTGCTTGGGCGCTATGTGTTTTCTCCTTTGTGTAGTCTGTGTGTACGCTAGGTACCTGAACCTGCCCCAAACAAAAACTATGCCTGAAGCTAAATATAGAAAGCAATTTGTACCTCATCTACCTGTCAGAACCACAAGTTGTTTGTATTCACTGAAAAATAGGAAAACCTGTTGCTAGCTACTGGACAATAGACAAACCTGTCTCCTTAGGCAGTAAGTCGCTGGACAGCCTCTTTCTCCAAAGGCACTCACTGAGCAGTTTCCTTTCTTTGGAACTCTCCCTGTGGTGGAATTCACAGAGCTCTTATTAATGAGCATTAGCATTGGGTGTACACACAAATTTCACACAGGAAGGCAAAAAGCAGTGAGCCAGTCCTTCAGTTAATGTAAACTGCTAGGGTTTTTGGGTTGCTTGCTTGCTTGCTTCATTTTGCGTTACTTTTTACAAGCCTTGTGGCATTAGGCTGAACGCTCGTGCTGAAATATGACAGGTCAGAGGGGACAAATGCTTGGTTACTTTCACTCATCCAAGCTGCTGTTTTAATCTTGCTGAATTGCATCTGTTCTGGAAAAGTGTTTTTCGAGTTCAAACTGGACCACCTTATTAAACAGCATCAAGGCTATGTTAATAAGGATTCTGATGAGCATAAATTTCTTTCAAAATTTTTGACTAACACTCTCCTGTCCATACAATCCAATAAATACCAGAATAACTATCAATAGAAGCAAATGAAACCTACCTAAAGAATTCCACTATGGAAATTTCAACCAGGGAGATTTACTTCCATTACAACCAATTCATAAGTTGTTGAGAGCATTTTACTCCTTCATTATTTCATGTTACCAAGCTGCTGGGTGATCTATGTTGTATGAATGTCTCATTTCATGGCTGAACAAAAGCTATCACAGCCACTTTCCATATCTGATTCAGAAAACCTGTTATTGCTTATTACAGATGGAGTTCAAATAGACATGAATGATTGAGTCTATTTCAGCTGTTTACCAGATATACTACCAATTACATTATGAAATAATAGAGGAAAATGTTTCTAATTTTCTGTTAATTGAAGGTAAATTACAGTTGTGCTACAGGTGAGAATAAACCAGCAAACCTCAATTATATTAATTAACCTATGTAATTTAGGCCAACTGAACATAACTCTTTGCGATTTTTCTACATTTATATACCGGAGCATGTAACATGCCGGTTAATTGTGATGAGGTAGAACTATTAATTATAAATGCAAACAGAACAGAGTTCAAAAGAGTGAGCTTGGAACCTCTTAATTTCTTTGTTATTATTGGCTGGCCATCACACATCAGCTTTATGAAGAAACACCCCCAAACTGGAACATGCTGTCATCTTGCAGTCAGCTACAGTATAAATTACCTCCCAAACCATTCCTCCTTCCCAACAGTCAAAGCAGAGCTTTCTCCAGCTTGAGCCTTCGCCAGCAGATCTCTGAAAATGGTGTCAGGGAGCGGATTTAGCACAGTCACACAATAATGCTGAGTAACTCTGATCCTCACTGGGAATAATTTCTGCTGCTGCCACTTCTCAGCCATTACATCTGAGGAAGCTGCCTTCTTTGCTAACTCAAACTTTATTTGCTGTACCACCACTGTCTGCAAAGTATGCTTGTCAACTTCCCAGAATAAAACAAACCATCCAAACGAGTTCCTTTGGGGAAGGAACAATAGCTAATCCCTAGCCATGACTTTAAAAATACTTCTGCCTTTTCATTTCTTCTCTTTAGGAAGGAATCTTATTATTTTTATGTATTTATTTATTTATTTACAATCATGCATCCAAATCTTTAAAAGGAAACATTTTTAAAAGGATCTTCTAACATAATTTCAACACCCTCTGCCTTCTTTCCCTTAGGGCCTCACCATTTTCCTCATTTCCTCCAGAGCTACTTCCCTCTTTCTATGCTTGTTTCCTTCAAACACCTTCTCATCTTTCATGTATTTTAAACAACAAAAAAATCCCATTTAAAATGTTTGGGAATGAAATAGTAATAAAATTCATTGGTGGATAGTACAAAGGACACAGAGCTTTGGTGTGACAGCAAATCTATTCCCCTAGCTTTAAATGCCAGACAATCCAACAAGATTGAGGAACCTTTCCGATGAGTTCAGGAGACGTTACATCTTCATAGCTTGCCTTGGACAACTTACAGACATGCACAAGGCATGATACTAAACTACAACACTTTACTGTTTTTTCTGGCTTACTTTTAGAGTAGTCAACAGCAGTATTCATATTCTGTCTGCTACTTGTTTTCCTTTGCAATTACAAAGTTAATCTTCATATATTACCAAGTTAAACCAAACCAATGTACTGTTTAAGACTTCTTATTCAGTGCTAAGAGAGATGATAAGGAAGGCTCAAACTGCCCTGTGTGCCCAAACAGGCACACCTTTGTGGAGGAAGGAAGGAAGGTAGGGAAGAATGACAGCTCACAGATGTCTGATGCTTTCCATCAGGTGTGGCATACCTACTGAAACCAAGCGCTCTGAGAGGCCGCTTCCAGACAACAGGTATTTACAGATTTCATTTTTATTTTACTGGCAACTTAAGACATTGTGAGATCTATAAATTCTTGTACCTTCATGATTAGGTAAGACAACTCCATATTACATAAACTTTTACATGACACTCATTCTACATAGTCAGCCAACGTTTATGCTCTCAGACCAATTAAGTCTTCAAACCGTAAGCATTAGCATCTGAGTCATTTAAAATAAGGATATACAGGCACCAGAATCCCACATAAGGGGGAATAGAAGCCAAGGAAGAAGCTTTTTTCAGTTCTGAAAACACCAAGTCATGCTCTGCAGACTGCTGAAATGACTTTCCTTTCCCAACTAGCCTATGGAATGCCTCTGCAACACTGGCAAACCACAGATAGGCTTTCTGTAAGAGCTCCTTTTTAAAGCTTCACATATCTGTGACAGCCCAATGGTTGTGCCACTTCGAGATTTAGTCAGGGGACATTCTCTCTCACTTGCAGTGTGCTCAGTTAATTGCCTGTTTGAAGAACAGATCACATTTCTTTGGACTGAGATTCAAACTGGCAATAAGCTTATTACAGCCTATTAACAAATGTAATGTTTTCTGTTAAAAAGCGTTCCCACACATCAGGATACCACTCAGCTCCAAGAAACATGCCGTGCAAAGTTCTCTCAAATATTTCAGATGTACTAAGCCAAAAAAATATAGATTAAATGGCTTGTACATTTACACCCCAGGAAAGGTAGGTTTCTCTTTCCCACCCCACATGTTTTCACCCGCCAAAGCACTTTTATAAAACCAACACTGGGGCAATTTTTCCTCCATAAACACCCCAGTAAGAATACTCAATTAAATAATCTCTTTTAGCACAGTGTAGCAGCCTAACCATGTTGGGCTTGTGGGAGAAGTTGATAGCTGCATATGTTTGGGGATTCCACTTATCTTGAAAAAAAAAGCCCAAATCTTCTCAGGTTCTTCAGCTTTGAAAAAAGCTTGCTTGCAATGAAAGGAATTTCCTTTCCTGCATTAAATCAAGTATTATTGCCTCAATGAAATAATGTATGCTGTTAATGTGGTCAGTTTTTCTCAAGTTATAAGGTATTGTTTGTTTCTTCTTTTCCTATGTAGACAGCAAGCAGTATTCTCTCTTCATGAATCTTTCTCGTTCTTCTTCAGCACTCCATAAGTGAAATATTGATCCAACATGCTTCCTGCAAACATGGTGACATCGCCGTGCCAAGCTTTCTGCAAACATGGGGGCATCAGGGAACTTACTCCATACTTTTTTTCCTTGTAGTTGGAATTACATGATGAGCATGAAGGATGAACTAAAAATTTGCATTTCAACCCTATCAACAAAAAAGCTGCACATTTTTCATGTTCTAGATTATGAATATCTGGAAATCTGAAGCCTTCTAAAAATGCAGAGGCTGATCTAAAACAATGTAGAAAATATGAGGTTTTGCAGTCTCTTCTCCGTCTGTGAAGTCTACACAGCATGTTTGAGTGTGCACAGATGCAGCTGCTTAGAGCAGAGCCAGGCAGTCATGACGTCTGCAGAAACTGTGTCCAGAGCCTGGTATTGAGAAGAAATGAAGACCTCCATGTCTTGTTACAGCCTTGGGGATGAACAGCACTGGGGCAATTTTTTTCCCATAGACACCCCAGCAGGAATTCGCACTTCTTACCTGAGAGATCTTCTTGTTACCTATTGGTCTCACATGGTAACAGTGCAAGAACAGAGCACAAACCCTATAGATAAAGACTAATCATCTAAAAAGATACCATGCTAATTTTCCTCATGAAATGTAACAGCTACAGAAAATCCATTTACAGCCTGTCAAAGATGGACGAATAAAAGAAAGAAAAAAGGAGCTAATTCTCCATTATTTTTTTTCCTGTTTAGTCATTAGTCAGAGACCATCAGACCCAGTCCCCTAATAAGGACAGAAGACCCCTGCAGATATAATGGGGAATCTGAGTGTGAGGAGTCCCCTTGCAGCAGCCTGTGCACTGCCACCTGCCTACCACCACCTTACTGTTGACAATGCTTCATCACCGTGAATATCTTCGATCAAAGATCTTGAGCCAGCTGTGCCCTCTTGGTTTGTCTTGCAAAGTGTCACTGCAGCAATACAAATATAGCCTGTCCATTACTCTCAGATTGTCTGACTAAGCAGTTTTTGGCTGAGTAAACACTGTTATTTCACTACTGGGGCGAAATTTTTATTTCAGATATAATCTTGCAGTCACAGAATTTCCTAGCTAGAGCTACACCTCTAAAAATCCAAGGGCAGATTTGGCCCTTAATGGGCAAACAGCTCAAAAAGGAATCCACAACTGAGCTTTTTCTTTTTTTTCTTTTTTCTTTTTTCTTTTTTTTTTTCCATCCAGAGAGTTGATATAATAAAGAGATGACAGGGCACAAAAATATGGACAGAAAGCAAAATGTTAAGGATGCTATAGGACTAAATTCTATTATCAGTAAAACATTTATTAAATAGAGAAATTCTGTAAGAATTTACTAAATCTAGTACTAAAACTACTTGTCTTTTCAAGGGTATGGAGAGCTATTTAATAACCCTGAGTCAGGTGTTCCTGGTTAAAAGTCTACATAACAGTAATCCCACATGCTGCAATTTTAATAAAATATTGACTGATCTTTTGGATCATACTCCATAACTTGACCCTGGCTTTTTATTTACTATTTATGAAATATGGGAGTCGAGTCTTAAGAACAACAGCAACAAAACTTCCTGATAAAATACATTAACTGCAGAAAAGTTGCCACTTAGGGTAGTAAATCAGATGCCAAAAAGTACCTTTTTGTGTGCATGGAAATAATGTGGCAACTTCTTGCATGCTGAGTACAGCTATCTCCCTCTTTACATTCTGTGCACGCCCAGCTCTATACTGCATGAGCTGGTTTTGTTTACAGATGACAGGGTTTCTCAGCAACATAAGAATGTGAAGCAGAAACAGCATGTGTCACTAAGAACAAAGCAAAAAGTCAGTCTTGGTTTCCTTTCATGATCTGGTATTTTTCCTTTCCTGTATTTCCCCTACTATGCTTTTTGCTTACAGATTACCCAACAATTTTCAGAGCTTGTCTCAGGTGCGCTTCTGCTGCGTACATAAAATATGCTCCAAAAGAAAAGGGGAAAGAAAGGTCATAAATCTAAGTACATAGATGAAATGTTTCTATTGCACATGCACCTACATAATACATACAACAGACATAGGTCCTATTCTGTATTATTGGGAAAATCTCAGACTTGATGCGTTCTTAGGTCTATTGATAAGTAGAATCTTCTTAGCCTAAAGTTAATATTCATCCCACATGAGTATTATGGGTGTTTCAGAATAATCATACTGTTTTCATCTGGGCCAAGAGTAGATTAAAAAATGGCTTTAATTATCAACTTTGAGATTCTGGAAATTCATATGCTAGAAAGACAATTACACTTCTTTTTAAAAAAAATACTTTTATATATATTTTTGAAATGTTTATATCATGGAGTAGAACCTTTTGTCTCTTTGGCCACATTTGTCTGCAAATAACATTCCTCAGTACTGATGTCACCATATTAATTAGCCTTTAAATGAAGCCCCCTAACTGTCACTGAGAGCTGCTTTTTCACTGTCACTGAAATTAATTATCTTTTGCATCAAGTGCCAAACTGATGGGCAATGAGGTGAATTACAAATAAATTGCCCAATATAGCCAACACCAAAGTGCTCTGTCATTTATGCAGTCCCTCCTTTACCCTGGGAGAAGCAGGAAAAAAAGCAGCCTCGAGACTCGTCATTTTTGGCAGGGTCCAGCAAGCTATCTAAACTGCCTTCATTTACCAGCTCCAGCTTTGTCTGCAGGAGTTGAAATGAAGTGTAAAACAGCACCAACAACTCCTCTCTGCTCAGATTTGCCCCCTAACGGTTTATCTTAGGGAAGGAACAAAACTTGTTGCTGGACATGCTTTCACAGAAACAGTGCAAAAGAAGGAAAGAAGCCGTGTCTGTTTCACTATCCCCAGCAGGCTTATGTCCTGCATACTGTCAATTCAGTCCTGAATATTTATATCGCTACCAGTCAACAGACTGTGTTCTTTCACAAACCGCCAGCCAAAGTGATTTCTCACAGCCAAGCAGCTGCTATTCTTCTCTGTCCTTTCCAAGGGCTCAGCCTCACAGTCACTAGATAGAAAAGATCAGGTTAAACAAGGGGAAAATTTACAAGTTCTTCTTTAGACCCAAACCAAACAAACAGACACATTCATACACAGTTACAAGGACCAAGGGCACAAGAATCAAGCAATTTTTCAGATTTTGGAAGAGGAGTTGTATTAGAAGACTCCATAGAAATAACACTAACATACTGGTAACTAAGTCTGTGAAGAGGGTGGTTTGAGCATCACAGCAGAAACAGAGGTGGTATCTAGCTGGCTGCAAGCCTGTCAGCTTCAAGAGATCAAACACTGCGTAACAGAGGAGGTGATGGATTTCAGGGCAGTACAGGAACTGTAACTCAGCACTTCCAGCACAATGGATGTCACCCTGACTGTAGATCTAACACATTCACCGCATGACTAAGGAAACTGGGATGGAAATTGTTTTTGTAAGTGTCATTCCTCTATTTTGTCATCTCTTAAATTACCATATAGCCAGATGGGGTAAGTGCCAAAGTTTTACATCTGAAGCCTCTCTCTCACCCTTTCTTAGCAGGATGTGGGGTATATAAAAATTTAATAGTAAAAGTTGAAGGAGTTATCTTGTAAAGAGAGTCATAGACCTGTTCTCTTGGCTAATTCAGGCTGCTTACAGCATGGAGCAAAAATCAAGTTCTCAGAACAGTTTGTTTCCAAAACTTCCTTTTAATTGAGGTAAATCACTTAAGCAGGATGGTTCAATTTTATTTTCATAAACTTATGAAAATTTTATGGAATTTCGTCATGATTTGCAGAAGCAGGATTCTCCTTAGTAATGCCAAATACAACTCGCTGGATGTTAACTTTTAACACCCCACAGGCTGTCCATGGTTTTGTTGTTGTTTTTTACAGTGAGATGGATTCAAGGACATCATCAAAGAAAACGGGTAAGTGGGTATTCGTTTTCCTCATCTTTAGCATGGTCCACATACTTAACAACAGTGGCATTTTCATAGGAGTTCAGCTCCAAGGTGAAAACAGCATCATGTTTCAAATGTGATCTTTAAAAAATTGAGATTTTTTTTTTGTTGTTGTTGTTCTCTGGATATCCCAAAAGGCATCATTTCAATAAAACAGAATGAGTAACCTGAAGACTTTGAAATGCTTGCACAATATAGTTCAGAAGAATCTCTCTGTAGTTCCATTAAAAATAAAAAAGACTGAAAAATACCACTCCTAGAATATTTGTACTGATCAAGACTTGCTCCAGCTGGTCACGCATATTTACCCCTGCAGGCCAGCATCTACTTCTGCCACACCAGTGCAACCTCCTCTTCCCAGAGGCGACAGAGAACTTCCTAGAAGACTAAAGGCTCACAGTCGCTTCTGCACTACGTGTCCCAGGACTCAGAGGCCACGTGTCTGGCATTCAAAATATTTCCATGTTTGCTACAGCAAGCTGCAGTGCAGGTACTGCCAGATAACATCACTGCTGTGTTCTGTTAGTACAGGAGTTTCAGTCCTATACAGTGTTTAACTTCTTGTCTATCACCTTCTGTTGTGAGGCACAATATTTGCTAAACTTCATGCCCAGCCCAGGCCTATGATGGACTACTTTGACAGCATGTGTATGTACTGCCTATAAGCCACACTGCTATATGTATATCTTAGCTCTCTCGTTGCCTGGAACAAAAATCAGAAAAAATACTGAGGAAAAGATATAAGTTTGGGGTTTATTGTTTATTTTGTTGTTTTTGTTTTTCTTTTTTCCTCTCCTCTCCTCTCCTTTCCTTTCATGATATTAGGTTAGTTGTCTTGGAATTAGCCTTTGGGCCATGTTTAGACCATAAGTTATAACCAAAATTAGGAGAAACAGCTACTAACCATACAGAAAATTGTGAGCCTTTTTCAAAGGTGCTAAAAAGAGAAGTCTAAAAGATAAATCTTACTTTGTTCCAGCTTCTGAAGCAAGAGGCAGAATGGGAATGAGTTCCACTTACTCCAGACACTGCTAGATAGTGCATGACTGCGTTCATCCATCCACCTTGTAGCATTCCCAGGGGTTGCCAAGACTCAGGAGACAAAAACTGCTGCAACTTCCAGCACAGACCCAGAGGCTCTGCCCCGGAACAAGACAGCTCTCCAAAGCCTGGTGTTTCTTTACTTGGGAAGCACTCTCATGCATGAGGGCTAGTTATTACAGGTCACACAGACCTTAACAGAATTGGAAACCATTCAAAAAAGTATGGAAGCTGTAAATGTGCTTCAGCAAAATTGGCCAACTTAATTTCAGAGTGGCTGGTTAAATATAAAAATAAAATACAAAACAGCCAGATTCCAACATTAAAGTTTGTCCAGCTCCCTGTACCTTCTAACATAAGCAGCATTGCAGTTTTAGGTTTCTGGTTCTTCTGTGCAGGGGAAACCTCTTATTCTGGTGCTACTGAAATGGAGACCAGTTTCTGCAGTCAAAAGGGGAAGAAAGCTGCAGTCACATGCAGTGTCACACAGATGAAGTCATACACTGGCATAACAGCAAGTGTTGTCAGTTGTCAAAGGCCATCTGTAGCCAGCAGACTTAAACTGTCATCCTGGAAAAAGATGCAAACAAGCCTAATGGGAGATTGTATTATCCTCTTTCTGGCATTCAATCAAATGAAGCTTGTTCCCTGACCAGATATAGAAAACAAAGGGCCACATTCTTTTATTTTCTTTTTAAAAAGAAAATCATTATTTTTCAGCAGTTGATATATTTTCAAAATGACAGGAAAAATAGGAACACCCAAAGAGAACTCCATAACTGAAGGGTCACTTGTCAACTGTGGGTTGCGTATAACTCATTTGCTGCTGTAGGGAGAAAGGGATTGCTCCACTGTTTGCTCTGCAGAACAGACTCAGAGACTTTTGATTTGAATCATTTATGGGATGGCGATGTAATTTGACACTCTGCTTGTGTGCTTTCTCTCTTTTGGGGGAGGGGGAAAGAAGTTATTTTTATGGTGCCAAACACTGTGGAAACCGCTGGAAAAACATACTAAATAAGAGATCCATTACTTGGAGCAGGAAATGGACACACACTTGGAGATGATGCATTCAGCATTCCTGACAAAGAGTAGCAATGGCTCCCTGTACACTGTGTGTACACCTCCTAGAGGTGTCAGATCTCCAAATCAACCTGCAACTGAAGACAGGAGATGTGCTGGGAAAGAGGCACACGTTCTGGTGCACGCAGGCCCCAGTAATGTAAGAAGGGAAATATTTCTATTCTGTGTTCTAGGAGGCAAAGATAAATGTGCTTGTTTGGTTGGTTCTGGTGCAGACAGGGGCCAAAGAAGAAGAGTACTGAGAAGTGAAAAATGAGTCTTGGGATCTGTGCCTGGTACTGATGCAAATGAAGGTGAAACTATACAAACAGTAACACAATCAGACCATTCATCATTCCTTCATTAGCGGCTTTTCTTTGCAACACCCCCACCCAAAAAAAAAAAAAAAAAGAAAAAAAAAAAACTTTCCTTTTTTATGAACAACCAAGAGGATTGAAAAGAAAGCCTAACTGGCGAGTGTGCAGTATGCACGCTGTTTGTTAGACCGTTTGTTAATGCAAATAAGATAGCCCTGAACCATAGATGGTGTTAGTGTAATTCAATTTGCACAAACTCCATCAGACGGAAACTTACTGAGTATTGATATGGAATCTCAACTTATGGCAAAACAGTTGCCTGCTACAATCAGAAATGTTTCCAGCAATGGTGCTAAGCAGATACAAGCTCTGTACTCCAGATACAATCAAAGACCTGTTATCTTGCTCAGATTTACAGGAAAGGTCAGATTTCCATAATACATGCACTACAAATATGCTGGCCTTGTTACTCATACACAATGACAATTACACACAATTACTATCAGTGAAAAAATGATAAAATTGTTTTAAAATACTTCATGTCCATTTAACAGAAGAAAAGTCTTTCATGTTCTATTCACTTGGATGATTGGATGACTGAACAGTAAGGTTGTGTTTATATATATGTGCATTATTGTCTGGGCTCATGGAATCCAACATTGCCACACCAGCCTGTCACTCCCCATTAAAAAAAAAATTGACTGCAGCTGCTAAATAAATGTTTCAGTCAAAATTTTCCATGTCATTGGCTGAACATTTTGGAGAGCATTTCAGCAAGAAATGATTCAGCTGTTTCCAAGAAATAAGTTGGAGAGAAAAAACATTGTCATGACTATATTACAAAAAGAAATCTTCAGAGGCTTGTTTTTGTTTGTTTGTTTTTGTTTGGTTGGTTTTGAGGGGGCAGGTGGGTGGGCTTTTTTGTTTGTGATTGTTATTGTTGGTTTTGTTGTTTTAATCCTGAAGAGCATGTAACTGGTAAGGTGTGCACCTTGCTATTCCTGAAAGAAAATGTTCTTACAATCCTCAGAAAAATTCCACTTGTTAGATTTTCTAGACCTTGAAGCTACTAAACTTTTGGAGATCCCAATGCCTTTTACAACTCTGTATGTAATCAGACTGCAGGCACCGCCCACCTTCAGAAAGCAAGTTCCAGAGATTCACAAGGACTTCCATCTGCCGAACCCAGATGCTAGAAGGCTGGACACAAACTGAGGGCAGGAACTTCCCTGTCCTGCTCACAGCAACCTTTTCCTCAGCACAAAGTCGGCCTGGAGAAAGTAGCAGTTTCCTTCAGAGTGCACACAGAACACAAGGATTGACACAAGGACATCATGAAGAAAAAAAGCAGAATGGGAAAAACTGTCTTGCCTGCACAGTAACGGATATCTGATTCTCCTAAAGACCCTTCTGATAGCATGGAGAAGTGGGATCAAGTGAAATTAACAGTCCAATAAGAAAGTGCAGAAATACTGATAATCCATAAAAACAGCAACAGAAATATCATTTAAGTCGGTAGGGGCATAAGGAAGAACAAAAGAAACCCAAGATAAAAAGTGATTAAGCCTTTGGAAACAGACCGGCAATCAATGATTCTTTGGATTTAAGGTCAACTTAGATACTGGCTGCACTGCAGAAATCGTAGCTGAATAGATTAGAATAAATGCAGATTTCAGCATTGTGGTGCCTGAGCCTGAATACTTGCCAGCCTAGTCCTTGATTTGACTTATGCTTAACTCTAGTCTATGTCTGAATAGCACTTCTTCACATCATGGCTGATCAATAAGGATCTTTATGTATAGCCCTCTTATAAAATATCCAGTCCACATACCCAAATTCATGTAGGAGATGCATGAATTTGCAGAAGAAAGCTGAATTTGAACATACGATACACTATTAACTTACGCATTGTGTACCTGGATAAGTACAACATAGCTGGCAACACCGACATGCGTATGGTTCCCCTAGGATCCAGAATCAAGTATCAGCAAAATAAAAAAAGGTAGATATTTGGAAGGTAAAAAATAAAAAATAAAGGTTATATCTGGAGGTCACCTGAGACATAAAACCAGAGTAGTTATATAAAGATGACCAGGTCCAACAATTCACAAGTTGTTCTTCCAAAATATCTTTTCAGTTTAGAAGTAATTAACTCATTTCAATCAAGTGCTGGGGATACAAAACATCAGGAATCAAAGTTTTAATCTTAAGAAACACAAGCTCTAAGCAAAAGAAATAGGGCCTTGTATATTTTGTCTGGAGGAACTGCTCACTCCCTTGCAGAGTGTGGCAGGTAGACAGTGATCCAAGGCCACCGAAACCATATCTCAATAATACCATATTTCTTTCTAGATGTAAACTATTCTCAACCTCAAAAGTTATGAGATTTATTTCTAGTTTAATTTTTTTTTTTTTAAGTAAGCTTACCCACATATTGTAGATTATTTAGAAACAAGTTTTTAGGAGGAAAATAAAAAAGGTCACAAGAAAAAGTAATCAGTGTTTCCGACAGGCATTTCAACCTTAGAGAACATTTACAGAGAAATCTGCGAGAGAAGAACATGGCCATGTTTACTTTTTGAATTAAGAGGAAATGCTAAAACCATATGCAAACACAACTGGATTTAAAACTGGATACCTAATTAAACCCCACAGATTAGATCAGGAGAATTAAAAATACTTCATTTCCCTCATTCATCATTCCCAGGAGCTTAGTTCAGTAGTTCATTAGTACCAAAGCAGAGTTACTTCTATTTTGGTGCAATTTCAACATCTTTCAGTACAATTTCAACATCAGTTTAGAAGGAGAATGGATACAAGACACAATCCTCTGACTTTAGTATGCTTTCTTGCCTTGCTGCTGATTCTGGTGCAGCCCTTAGAAACTTAAAGACATTCTACAAAAAACTACTGGCTCCTCCTAGCATTTGTTATTCACAACTGATAAAGCTTTTCCTACAGCACTTGTAACATTTTCACTAGATTAAACAGGGAAAACCAGAACTAGATCCTTACCAAAGCCTAAAATACAATGTATGGAGACCAAAACCAGTTTTAAATGAGCCCAGCTTGTTTGGCGGAGACTGGGCAGCACTCCAGCTACAGCAGTTTTGAAGGGAGACTGCCACGGACTAATTTGCCCTGCTTCCTGACAATCTAGTTTAAGGACAGGTTGGATACCTCTAAGCTACATTGCAATCTCCAGTGGAGGCATGTCCTGAGGGAGAAAAACAGCGACTTGCCAAAGCCCAGTCATAAGTCATCAGGACCATACCATCTGGCTTACACCACCCCTTGATTTACTTTTGCTTTTAAAACAGTCTTTTCAGATACTGTGGCTCAAAAATTAAGAACAGCAGCAGAAGTACACCAGTTTCTGTAGTGCAGGGAGACTCGCTGTGGCCAGACATGAACAGTTCTTATTTCTGCATCCTTAAAAATTAAAAGAAACTTCTTTATTCTTCAAAAGCCCTTGTGTAGGAATGAATGAATTCTGATGGATAATTTTTGTCACTGATACATGTTTGAAGAGTTCCTACACAGTAGCCAAGATGATCTATCTGCAAGCAAGATGTCCTTCAGGCTGGACACTAGCCTTCAAGAAGATACCTATTTTAAAGCAAAGACATGAGATGGCAGGCATACTGATGCACTGAAAAGGAAGGGAAAGAGAGAGTATTATTTCATGTGACTGAGCTTGCTGTATGTGCTAGTTATCCCACATGGCAACAGGAAGGCCTAATAACTCAGGTGCAGCATGAGATATTTCTGGAAACCAAAATATCTCCATGTACTCCAGTCCCCTATTTCCCTTGATCAGGGAAATTATTCTTACCACACAAAATTCAGGAACAAAAGCATGAGCCATAGTCTTCCTATATTCATGACTTTTTTTTTTTTTCTTAATCACATTGGGGTAAGTGGAATTTCCATTAATGAGCAAAATGAAAGGTTTTCTATTCTGTCAAGTCAGCCACCAGTGATGTCAAATACACAGACACAACTATCCAGAATATATGCTGGACATCAAGACTGAAAGAAAATCCTCCTTATTTCTAGCTTATAGAACTAGAACTGAATTTATAAATTAGGCCTACAATGGGATTCACATAGACCTTCAAACTTAAAACAGCTCCTAGATGAGGAAAGTTAAGAGCCAAACTTCTGTTTTAGGTCCACTGGTCTCCCTGAAGATACCTGCTCTGCACACGCCTAGTACTATCCTAGCCTGAAATGTGGTAATTCAAAAAGAAGTATGAACAACTCCAAAGACCACAGTTAAACCAATTGAGAGGGGGTCTTCTAGTCTTGGTGACTGAATTCAACTCCTGTCAATACCAACCTTGCACAAAGGTATAACTGCAGCAACAATTAATGACACTGCCACGTCTCTTTTCCTCATATCCAACTTTTACATTAAAGACTACTACTAGTTGGTTACATTACTTGTGAATGAAAACAAGCATAAACCAAACGAGTAAAAAGCAGCAGAATTTCAAACCAATTCCCATTTATAGGTACTTTCTTTTATAAATTGCAAGTTAAATGAATCACAGACACAATTAGCTTGTGGCGATATAGTGAATTATGGAGAGACTGAAAGTGAAGAGTCCAATATCTACCTGTTTATTTTGACCAAACAGTTTGCCAAAAGAAGACAAAGCCTTTGTCAGCGTATGTGCAATGTCAAGCAGAGTGGTGTTTGGCACCTTAGCTAGGTGTTCTTACTCTATCGTAAGAAGGATTAAGAAATACTTCTGTTAGAGCAACACTGTTCTCAGTGCTAGGGAAAATTTACTCTTCCACCTTCTTCTAAGATAGGTGCAATTATTATTCTGACTTTACACAGGGGAGAATGGCGACAGAGAAAAATCAGGTCATTTAATTAGCATCCACAGAAAATTTGGCAGGTTAAAACTTCATTCTCTAAGCAAATATATTTACTCATCATTTATCTTTGTGTTTATGCCAGGAGACATGAGCAGCTCTAGAGGTATGTATACAAATTGCTGTTTCTCTGAATTCAAGGCTTCACCGACTGCAAACTGGTGCACCCAACTGGGCAGTACAAAACTATGGCAGCCAGAGGTTCTAAATTGTAAATATATTTTAAACAAGGACATTTTCCAGTCACAAGTTATATCGCCAACTCCCCTGGCTCACAGCTTTATACAGATAGTCCAAGTAATGTTCACATCCACTGACTTCATAGGGGAAACACACTTCACACCTCAGGGTGTCACATCTGTAAACGAGATTTCATTTTCTCTAGCATCAAATCAAGACCGGTATTTACTGCAGACAGCTATTGCAAGGGTTGCATAATGTTAGCAGAGTGCTGGGAGCATTAATGCGCCTACTATCATTAAATATGTGACAGATGTACCTGGAGAGAACTCATTAATTCTAATTTTGATTCCTGTTAGTCTAGAAATATTAGCATATAATTGTTGGTTTCTAAAATATTCTGGCAAACTTTTTTTTAACTGAAAAACTGTGTCAGCATTTATTTTGGAATATCTGATGAAGTCTGTTCTCTTGTATGCCCCTCAAGTAATGTGTTAGGTTAACCTCAGTTACCTAACAGGAAATGTTAGAGCTTCAGCAAGAATGCTTTCTGCAAGCCTTTAAGTAGGAGCTGTGAAATTTCTTCTCACCAAAACTAAGAAAGAAGCCTTAATTGTGACAAGAAAATTCATAATGATCTTTGAAAATGAAAACCCAAATCAACACACATGATACACAGACTATAACAATAATGCACGTATTTTAAGATTGCATTGCAGTGCTCATCATGGAGCAAAAGGCTGAGTGAAGAAGCAGCCAGCAGCAGCACGCTGTAAATGTGCTGTTAGCTGTATCTGCAGTCTGACAGAAAGAAATCCAGAGGAATTTGCATATCTTCTTTTCTTAAAAAGTATGCTAGCTTAACTAACACTGATTTTCTCTCTTGTGTTGTATTATTTTTCCTAGAAGTCTCAAGATCTGTTCATTCTACACAAAATCAAAGCCTGAAAGTAATATTAAGCTAAGTAGCTGTGTACAAAGCCCAGCAAAAAAGCATCCATCTTAGCAACAGAAAAGGCTCACATACACAAGCACTGCTCCCCAGTGAGAATGGGAAAACACCATGTTGTTCTGCATAATAGCACATGGGGACCAGAAACTTACTGTATGCTTCCCCTAACTGTAGCTTTGGGGACAAAGTCTGCTCAGGCTGCTTCTTTAGTGTCTGGTGACTGGAAAGCCTGACAAAGGACAACGTAATTTAATCAGAAAGATATCAAAGACATACGAGCAGCAGTGTCTCTGCAAATACTGCATAAGAACACGAACTGTGTATGAGAAACCAAACTAAGAAAAAGAAACATAGCTTCAACTCTTTCATAAGACTTCAAACACAGATCTGCAGCAATTACTGCCCCAAACAATAATAAAGTTGGAAGTAAACATAGTACCCCATAGATCTTTGCAGGAAATAAGCTGTTTAATTAATTAATTATTTTAAAAGGAAGCTAAAGAGAAGGGAAATACATGAAATAAATGGGTGGGAATGTAAGCGCTTGCACAGCATGGCATCACAAGCATGGACAAAGCACTGTAGAAATTATGATGTGTTTCTGCTCAGCTATTTCCCACAGTATGTGATTACATGATGAAAAGCTGTATAATAACCATGTACACAGGAGGGTAGACTAAAATTACATAGGCAAATTGGGGGAAATTTCCCTCTCTGCTCACTCATGCATACTTTGTTTCTGATTTTTTTATTATTTTTTTTTATTATTTTTTAAATGTCATTGTTCTGTTAATCTAGAACATAGGTCTGCTTTACCAGAGGTCAGGGTTGTTGTCACTGTTTATGGAATAATATTACAAAATACTATTCAGCAGAATGTCTCTTCTAGATACAATAAAAGCATATGCTACTCAAAGCAAAGCACCTGTCTTGCAAGAGTTTCTTCTAAGTATGCACAGTGAGTTGCAACACTGCATAGTAGTTGAGATGTTTTGCTGTTTCAAGTTTTTCTTTAATTTCTACTACACGTTCACAGACTACACATCTACCTCTTTTTTTTTTTTTTTTTTTTTTTGCTTGGTTGTTTTGTTGAATGACTACAGTGTGGTGCTTTAACATGAATGAGAGTTCACTGTCTGCTTAAGCTTCTCACGCAGATTACTACATATTTTGCATTCTGTAGTTTTGTAGGAACTCAGTCTGAACTGAATAGGGTAGGTCTTTGTGATCCATTTCTAAACAATACAGTAAATCTTATGCCTCTAACAATACTTGTACTTTGGGTCCCTAAATTTGGCTTCTTACTAGCATCTGTGGAAAACAAACAAACAAACAAAAGCATTTTATGTGAAACAATTCATGGTGCATCAGCACGTAGCATGTTGTACTCCTGAATGCTGAGTAGGGAAGCAAACATTATGAAAGGATAACACATCATTGCATTAAAATGGAGCATAGGTCAAAAGAGTACAAACAGGATAAAATAGACAAAAAGGCTAGTAAAGAGTCAGTTAGTTTGACAACAGCTATGAAATAAATGGCAATGATACACACCAATGCTACTTTTCCAATCCAATGCAGAACTTAACAGAATAGCCTCCAGGGATAGGGTTGTGGATGCCTCTGCCCTGGAGGCATTCAAGGCCAGGCTGGATGCAGCTCTGGGCAGCCCGCTCTAGTGTTTGGCAGCCCTGCCCAGAGCAGCGGGATTGAAACTAGATCTTTTAGGTCCTTTTCAACCCAGGCCATTCTATGATTCTACGATTCTATGAATAGCGATATAGATTTGTGCTACATATTAAGCATATATAGATAGTTAACATATTACATGTTATATATAATACATTAAGGACATCTTTTAAGTGATTTATGTCCCATATACTGTCTGGAAATGTATTTGTAGGACTAACAAAGGGTATGCATGCTACTCCATTACAGTAAAGCTATTAGTATAAATGGGACCAACTCCTAGTGTCACAGACAGCATAATGATGAAAGGTTTAATGGGCTTTTTGGCAGGAGACAGACAGAATAGATTCAGCTGCTAACACTGAGACACTGTCATTTTGCCCTTTGTTACCAGTGGTCTTATCTTTCCCCATAGAAACTTAAGTGCTGAACAGCGCCTACTGCCAGTCTGTCAGCTTCTCAGGAGGCAGTACTGCAACAGCCCTACTTCCCAGAGAGAAATCGATTTCTCAGGAATATTTGTGATCTGTCGCTGTTCTTAGGGTACTAATTAATATGTAATAATTAGATGTGCTGACTAGTCTCCTTGTCCAGCATTTAGAAAGCATACAATAATAACTAAACATAGACATAAAGTATATACATGTCATGGCCTCACCTCTTTATCGTATTCCCCTTGAATTCAACTATAATGTTCTCAAAGCAGTCAGGCAGAGAACATTGCCCTAGAGAATAAATTGCCTAAAATTCAAATGGTGTATCTCAACAAGTTGGAATTACACAAGAGTTTGAGTATCATTTTATGGGTCACAGTTTTATTTCCAGTCCTACTGACATTTTAAGGCACCTGGGATACATCAGGAAAGGACATCTGAATAGAATTGTGAAGACACATTAGATACCTGAACCAGTTAAAAAGCCAGAGGAAACAAACAAACAAAAGAAAAAAGAAAGGAGCTGTGAATCAGGCAAAAAACAGTGCAAATACTGTGCTTTTTCAAATCTGAAAAAACACCTGGCAGATTTTTTTTTTTTTTTCTGCATTCTTCACAATTAGTAGGCCAGAGCACTATAGCACTATTCCCAGAGTTCTCTACTCCCTCAGGAATGCTTATTTAATCCATTTTTAATCCCTCTCTCAGTTTCACCTGAGTGCTGAGAGCAAGAGAAGCAAGCTCTCACTTCTAAGCATCCCATCTTATTCTCTCCAATATTTATGAGAGGAAAAAAAAATGTTTGAACATATGTTGCAAAGCATGACTAAGCAAGAAATCTCATTCCTGACATACCACCCCAATTACACCCACCCAAACAATTATTTGTAATTAACGAGCCTTCTGCAAGGCTTTATAAGGGTTTTATTTACCGTATACATTTGTTTCAGACAAGTCACTATGTTTAAAGTGAAGCTGCGTCTGGAACAAGGGATTTTTTCCTCCTGCCATGGCCATTCCTCTCTGGAATCCTGCAGTGCTGCTTTTCCTCCGTCACCAGTAATGCAGACACTTCTTCCCACAGCCAACCTCCAGACAGTTTCAGTTCTCACACAAAGCAACGGGTGTTGTCAATTTAATGCATTACTTGCTGTTTTACAAATTAATTTAGGAAGGCATACGATGCCGAGCTTCTTAACAGCTGCGTGGAAAAAAAAAAAAAAAAACAAAAAAACTGTTCTGGCGATACACAAAAGGCAAAGATTGCGGGTCCCACTGACCCTGCTCCCTGCTCTCAGCATTCATGGGCGCCATCTGCTGGCACGTATTAATTATCAACATCTCTAATTACATAAATGCCAGGTCAAAGCAGGCATTTGCTTTCTGTACGTGTTTTATCTTCTTCCGGAGAAGGCAGTACGTCCCCCCACAACTTCCAGCAAAGATCTGGGACGCAGACCTCTCCAGCCTTCCCTCACCCCCACAGGTGGCAGCTAAAGGTGCCATGAAAGCAGAGGACAAAGCTCTCACTGCTGGAGAAACTCCAGGCAGCACCTTGGCCTCTCATTACAAGCCTGGAGCCTGCAGCCAACCGCCCTGCCTCTTACTCCCTTGGTCTAGAGGAAGCATTGAGCAGTGCCAGTCTCCATGTTCGGAGAGTTTCCTAACACCAACAGCAAATCATCACAGCAGCTGAACGGGACTTTTTGTCCATGCTACCAAAATTATAACATATTCTATTTATACTGCTGTTGTTAAGCTACTGTACGTCTGACACATTTAGACAACAGTTGATCCTAAGCCACAAAATGACTTGGTCTTGACTATGAAAATGGCTCTAAGCCTGGGGTCATTCTGACGAGCAGTGAAGACTATGATTCACCTTCTTAGTAAGAGCTAAAAGCATCTATTCGCCAAGATCTGGACTCAAAATTCAGGGAGTCCCCATTTCCCTGCAATTAAGAAGCACATGGACATGAGATTTCATTTCACGCCTATTCCTACTTTACACATACAGACAGCGGCACCTGACACTTCTAGAAAGAACAAACTGCTGCTTGTACAGGTCTCTGTTGGGCAAAAAACAGCAAAATAAATACCTCTAAGAGTGTGGTATTCCCGGTAAGCTCTAGAAAATTAAGGCATTATTCATGTGTGACAAACAGAATCTAAACTTATGAATGTATGAATCAAGGAGGGGATTTCCAGTAGTATTTTAGAATGAGAAGAATGTTTAGCTGGCCCTCCTCAAACAAAACTTTTGCCACATGTAGGCTCTGGAATGAGGAAGAAATTCAGTTCTGACGTTCTCTGCCAATGACGTGAAACTCCATTTGGAAACATCAGCTAATGAAAAATACAAAGACGTTCCCACACCCACAGCTATGAAGACAAATTAAGTATACTCACTGAATGGAAATCAGAAGTATTTTTAATAGCTGGGCACAGCAGAAGCAAGTCTAAAACTATTGAAGGATTATACCCTCCCAAATATGTTTTTGCCCAAGGATTAGCTCTAAGAATAACTAAAACCACCACTCTAAGTTTCTCAATGTAAAGAGGATTTAGACATGCAACTAATGAGGGATGTATAAATCCTGATGCACAAGAATATTTGTGCCCGTACTTGGTGCTGAAGGAAAATTCTGAATATAACCTCCCTATTCAGATATTCCATGAGCAGCTGCCAGTTCCTGATTGCACTTGATCCCAGCCTAGAATACAACTGTTGGGACTCAAATTCATGCAATGTTACTTGTCTGTGAGTCTAATTTAAGAAATGGACCTACTGCAAATGCAGGTCAAGCAATACTTTCATAGCAGTACAATGGTTCAGCTATGCATGACACTGCCCTGTGATTCTGCATCACTCACGTTTACACACACAAGACATTTACTTAACCAGCAGTCCTCTGTCCAACCCAGTTTCAAATATCCCAAAGGATCAAACTATCATCTCCCATGGACAACACTTCCATAATAGTCACTCTGCTAAGAACTACCTCCTCATAATCAGCATAATTTATTTTTTTTCTGACTTTTCAATCCATTTCAATATTCATATGACTGTAAACAATTCCATTCATTCTTTGTGTTTCTAAATCTCCTTTCACTAAAAAGTTCAGGAAGAAGTATGTTCCTAAGTAAGGAATACTCAAAAACAAAAATAAACAAACAACAACAAGAAAAACAAAAAACAAACAAAAAAATAGGGCTCCCCTCTTCCACGTATTTGTTACATCATTATTTAAAAGCACCTACAGGAATTCAAAATAAAACACAAAAGCTATACAACCATCTGTTGAAGGGCCAGTGGGTGACAGTCTTTTTCTACCTGAAAAACAAAGATGTGCCTGTCTTCTGACATTCGTTCAGTATTTTCAATATTTTTCAGTATTTGTGGTTGCTTTCTCAAACATTTCCCACCATTTACACAGAAACATGTACTTTTTTTTCCTCCTTCCAGCTCAAAGACTTTCTGTGCTTCCTTAAATTTTTGTATCTTTTATCCTCCATAAGGATCTCTCCCTTTTTGTTTTTCTGAAACAAAAGCTTGGAAATGAAAGCTTGGAAATTATATTAAAATTTGCCCTTATCTTTCCTCCTTCCTCACTTTGGTCTGAGTCTCCTATTTCATCTTCCCTTCCTGAGCTGCTTTTTCTTCTCTAGATGCAATATAAACTCCCTCTCCACTCTTCCTTTTATTGAGCCACTCATTCTTTCACTCGCCAAAAGGGTAACAAATCAAAAGCAACTATTTATGTACCCGATTACGTGAAACTTGCATTTTTATGGAATAATCTCTCACATTCCTGGTTTGCAGCTTTCTGTCAAAACCTGGATGCTCTGCCATAAGACATGAAACACAAGTAACTGCCTTAGATTTGTGGCACAATCACTACCTCTCACCAGCTCTCATCTCCTGTTCTTCCCATAGAACTCTCATTTCAGAGCTTTCCAAAACTGACTATGAAAACAAACTGGTGGACCCAAAGTATAGCATTCAATGAAATTAAGAAGAAAAATCTAGGCTTTGGGAAAAAAAAAAAAAAAAAAAAAAAAAAAAAAAAAAGTTTCTTTTTGCTGTGTACTGTCAGACAATGTAAAGCTTTTGTAAAGCTTTTTTTTGTTTTTTGTTTTTTTTTTGGGGGGGTGGGGGGGTGGGGCAAAACAGCTAACAGAGAACAACAATAAAATACACTCCAAGTGGGAGATTTAGAAAGCAGCTTTAATTGAGGTGCTTTGATACAACCTCTGGCACCCTTTCTCTCCATTGTCTATGCAACAGTAATGGCAAATATCTTCGAGACAGGTACCACTATTCTCCCTCCTCTGCCCTCCATCCTCTCTAGCCCCTGGGACACCTCTCTCCTCCCACTCCTTACAGTTTCCTTCTATGCCTTTCTGTTGCTGATGGAGCTTGTTGCCTGAGCAACTGCAGCTGAGGAAGGGATTGAGATGAGCTCTCGCCCAGTTGTGAGCTATGTGCAATAGCACTGCGTTCTAACCCTGGTATGCATGACACCTACAGAAGCAGCCTCAGGAAATTCACAGCTGAATTACGTACCTTAAGTTGGGTGCAACATCCTTACAAGGTGCTGGGTATCTGGCAGACACCTTACATTTTTGTTCAAGCGTGAATAAAATAGCCTAAAACTCAAGACTTTCAAGTATTTTAGCATATCCACAGACCTGGATTGTATTCACCAAGCAGCCATGTTTGCTACACTCTAATTCCAGTCCTAACAGAACTCAGGAGTGCAAATAAACTGGTAATCAAACTCTAGAAACAGAATACTCCCCTTTAGAAGTTTCAGCTGATTATGATACAAATCTCTCTCCTCACTCTTTTCATTGTCTATTTTAGAATTCAGAAAAGTAACCAAAACAAAAGCATCTATCAGTGACCTTTCCAGATCCCTTGAGTATTTATACTTTGCTTTCTTTTTATCTTTGCTGTCTGTCACTTGGTATTTGAACAATATCTAGTAAAATGAGAATGCAGTCTCAGTGCTACTGCAATAAAAGAAATAATCTTTGCAAGATACCCAGCAGAGATTTCTTTTCTAATATTGTTTTATTGAAAAAAATCCTTTTACTTGGAAAAAAAAAAAAAAAGCAACTCAGCATTCTTATACTGCAGGAACACTAAAGCTTATATGAAACACTAAGGGTTGCTCCCCCCTTCCAACATGATTTATGATCAAAATGGTTGTAACTGATTACTTGTAGCTCTGATGACTGCAGTTTTTCCTGCATTTGTGCCAAGTATCACTTTGAAACATAAAGCACGGGTTCATCTGCATTCATGCTTCTTAAAAGACATTAGTCTTGGTGAAAAAAAATCATCAGGAACTGCAGGCCTAAATGACTGTAGCTACAATGGCACTTCACACCCTTTTATTATTTTTACTCCTGAGGTAGAAATATAGTTAGAGGTTCCACTTACATCAGGTGTTAACAGTGTGTTACTGAGAATGATTTAACCTTTTAAATTTCATCAGTGCAAGATTCATGCAAAATGAATTTACTACAGCTTATCAAATCTGCCTTCAGCAGCTGAATGCTTGCTAATTCTCTCCCTTACAGCATATTTATAGCATTAAATTTTTTTTTTGGTACTATGTTTATTTTTGTTGAACATAAGATAGTGAACAACTGGAGTTTAAGCTTGACAGAACCCTGCCACAAAAACTCAGTAACTAAGACTTCATTTTTTTGCTGCGTTTTGCAATCTTCAGAGATATCTGCTTGCACTTTCACCTACCCAGTGGAACCGTCAGAGTGAATATCACTGGAGCAAAATGCAATCCAGAATTTATGGCTTAGTACATCTAGAGAGAAGGTTGAATTAATGAAGTCTGGACCACTGTGATTAGATAGTAGGTTCCAAATAGTTTTGAATAAAGTGATCAGGATTTCTCAATGTCTCTGGGAGTTTTGAAGCCATCTGTCAAAACAATGCTATCGCGTCTAGGATTCACATAATTGTGCTTGGGAGAGCTCAGGTTAGGTAAACCCACTGCTGCCTCTTCTGTAGTTGTTTCTGACTACAGGCTTCAGTAATGATGCAAATCAGGTGACTGCACACACAGCTTTGAAAGACAGAAGGGAGACTCACAGAGTCTTAAAATTTAGCAAAGGAAAAGGCATAAGGCTAAACATCCTCTGTGTGACTCATAGGTTTCAATGGGATTACAGCAGGACGGAAATAGACCATATTTATCGTATTAGGTCACCATACTAATATCATTAATCGCCTGCCAGTGAAAGAGTGTTCCCTGTCATTCTACGATTTAAAGTACGATCATAATTGCACTATGGGAATACAAGAAAGCTAGAAGGAAAAAAAAAAGTGAAATAATGGGAAGATTCTGAAGAAATAACTTTTAAGATATCTAAATATTTATATAACATATTTAAATAAAATATTTAGTTTTCCTTAAAAGGTACTATGAATACCATTGAAGGACTCCTATCAACATAAAACCTTAGTGATATCTTCATCATGTATCTGTTCAGCAAAACAAACCTTTTTACACAGATAACATACCACCTGTGATTTGCATGTGGTGAAAGCTGTACCACAACATTTTATTTTGCTTCTGGTAACTTCAGAAAACAAGACTCTTGCATCACATCCGATTTTGTCATTAAAGCATGCAAAAAGCTATCTACATTTGTAGCCATCTCCTTCTTTCCATAAAACTTGCTGGAGTAGTATCAGAAAAAAATCATCTCACCAAGATGAGAACGCAGTAACAATGGTATTAACACTTCTTTAAGCCCTTGTGAAATTTCTTAGTGGAATTTGGAGAAAAAACATCAGTAAGGGCACTCACCTTGGAAGTGGTTCTTGGAAGAGCTTTGTATTTTTCCAGTGAATGATGTATTTAAAGTCTAAATAATTCAATAAAGCAGAAAGCACAGCTTATAATTTCTTCCTTCCAGTAAGCACCTTGGGCACTAGGCTATGTAACTTTGCATTTTCTCTCATTCTGACATCTTTAATTTCACATTCTTTTCTACACAAGGGGTCAAAAAATGTGACACCTGTCTTGAAAGAGCTTAATTTCTTCATCAAATAAAAGTATAAATCTGTGGCTTACCTTTGTCAGGTCTGCATTTGAGGGAGGTAAATGCAGCACACCAACCAACTAGAGACAGAAATAAAGTCAACTAGTCAGAGCTTGGCAATAAACAATTGCATAGGACTGTGCTGATGTCTACCTGTAAATATTGTTCATTCTTCAACCACTTTTAAAATTCACACCTACTTTCTTATAATTACGTTTCAGCCAGATTGCTTTATCTAACTCAAAATTGTTTAAACACCAGGTAACCTATTAATAGTGAGTTTGATTAATAAATAAACAAGAAAGAAATGTATTGCCAGTATCCAAAGTGTTTCAGAATCTCCTAACAGCCAGGTGATCAAAGTTCCCTTCTCTGTGACACTGGGTAAATCACATTGAAAATTCCATCGGGGACTGGGGATGTAAAGCTTTGTAAGCAATTTAGAGGTAGGCTTTAAAGTTGCTTAGGCATTTACAGATGTTTCTAACTTTTTGAAAGTCTTTTCTTTTTTCTTTTTTCTTTTTTCTTTTTTTTTAATGTAACTTCAGATGTTTGAGTACTATTAAAATACTATTTCACTTTTATGGAGACTTTGGGTAAAAGTATATTGACTGCTAAACAGAATGTCCAGAATGTCCATGAGATTTGACAGGTTTGGTTTTTTTTTTGTGTGTGTGTGTGCTTTTTTCTAAATCTAAAGGTCTAAAGGTCTAAATCACTTTAAGCCTGAGAAGATGATTACCAAATGATTGTTGGACTAGGAGAGTCACAAAGTTCCTTTGAAGGAAAATAAAGCATATAATGCAATACCTCCCCATACACTCCTCCCCAGTAACAATTTTGTCTGCTCTAAGAGTATACATTTAACTCCACCCTTACATTGTTTTTCTTATGTAGCATGATTTCTAAAACTTCTACAGAATGCTTAATACAAAATAGCAGGTAAACAGGGCGCCAAAACTGGCACATATCTCAGGCCTGCCATTTGATCACATATCCCTGCCGTTTGATCACATATCCTTGCTAGAAACCACCCCTGCACAGTAAAAATGGCTATAAAGAAAAAGAATAAAACTTTGTGGGTTTAGCCCATCACCGTCATGTTTATTTAACAAGCATTTCATTTTTCAGTTGCTGCAAATATTAAACAAGAACCATGAAGTCACCTGGGGGAGCATGTCAGTTATATCTGCACTGCTTTCTTGTATGATGTCAGCTTTCATGCAGAAAGAATGTCAGTGATCTTTTCATTCATTACTTTCATCTTTTGGGTTACATTCCAATCTATGCTATACTGTAAATCAGGTTACAATACATACAATATATCTAAGATAAATGCTCACCCCACCTTATCATATAATAATTGTGACAACTATTAAGATAATGATCCTTTGTTACTCATTACATACATGAGAAATAGCACCATTGAAACTAATAGATGCACACCAGCAAAAAATGCAATGAGAAAACTGAACCTGAAGTTTCAGTAGGCACAGTCACGTTTAAAAATGAATCCGTTTTCATCATCAACTGCTCTGCATTTCACAGTCAGAAAGTGTAGAAGTCTGTGGTCACTCTGGGATGTCAAACTTAGCTCAGGAAAAGATCAGGTCTCAGTAAAGAATGCATCAGTTCTGTTACAGAAATAACTACCTCAATCTGGAAAATAAGCATTTTGTGAACCCTGCATTTCTTATAAAACCAAGCGGTCCCCAAAGCATGTTCGTAATTCTGGGAAAATGTACTCAAATGTTAGTCAAAATTCAGCTGCAATGGTATGTGAATTAAACATCACCTAAGTAATTTTTTTTCCGGAACACACTCAGAAATAGGTGCCATAATAAATATTTTCAATCTCATTGTTCCTTACTTTCATCTGAAAATTTCACCTCCTTCTCCCCCCTTTCCTTCTAACAGAATTTTATCAAATGCCTTTTGACTTTTAAAAACGTTTGAAATTCTTTGTCAACATAGCAGATGTAATACAAAATATATACATACTAGCTTAAAAAAATATATTCTACCTGGGAAAAGATGTGATCAGCTGAAAAGATGTGATCAACTACAAAGGCGTCCTGGCAAGGCCTTGCTCCTTCGCATCACAGAAGTTACATTTTTCTACAACACTGAAGAGCTACTAAAACAGCCAATCTTTGATAGATTTGACCCACTTGAGGTAAAAGTTGTAATGTTCATTATAAAGACTGTATCCCTAATGAAACCTTCATAAACTATAAGCTCTTCAGAGCAGTAATAATTCACAAACATTTGGAAACACATTATTAAGTGCCAGGAATTATTATTTTTATATATATATATAGATTATATGTGTGTGTGTGTGTGTATGTTTAACACTAATTTATTTCATAAAATATCAATATATTTATATATTTAAGGGTTATATTTAGAAGTCATTATTCTAAATGTTAAAAATGGAAATTGGATACCCCTCTCTGTTCTTGATTCAAATCCAATACTTAAAATATCTGTAGATTTATATTTTTCTTCTTTTAAAGAAAGTTCTCTTGTGAATCCTAACTCTTCAGATTCACCCATATAACAAATATTTCCTATTAACTTTTTAAAATGCAAAAATGCATTATTTAAAAAAAGAAAAAAGAAAAAAAGAAAAAAGCAGTAGTCATATCTAGCTTAATTATAGAGATATCTGTTATTTGGGAACATGTAGCACAGTGACAGCAATAGATGACATTCAGCATTCTTCCTGTTTATACTGGTTGTGGGCTGAGAGCTAAAAACAGGCTCTGCCAACACGCACCCAGCATAAGACTATAGTTGGACATCTTCCTTTCTCTAAGGCTGAATCACCCACCTCTTAATAATCAATCCAAGCTAAGTAAGACTTCCAGTACTGGCTCTTACATTGCAATATGGTCACTTAATTCCCACAGGAATCCAAGAAGCAGTTGGATGTGCATAAGTGAAAACTAACTTCAAAGTAAGCACTTGTTGCATTTTGACAGGATTTGTTAGATTACCAGGATAATCTAATTTGTTCTATGACTCTAGTGATGGTGACCTTTCTGGCCTACCAGAAAAAAAAAAAAAAAAAAAAAAGGCATTAGGGTGTGTCTGCCTTGTACAATGCCCTATTGTACAGTGCTCTCAGAGTGACGATCCACAAACAGCAGTTTCCCTTACCCACACTGATTCCAAACCCTGTGCAGTATCTCCCTCCAGCACTATCCTGAAAGACAGACGTGATGTATTGAAGCTGAGAACAGGGTGGATAAAAGAAATGTGTATCATTACCACAGTACACCACTCCAGAGTGTCATATGCCAACTTTCTTCTACATTAAGGATACATTTCCAGTTAAAAAAAACACTGCCACGAACACATTTTCACAGAGACACATTAAGAGCGACGAATAACTGATACCTGCTGGTAAAATAATTCTCAGCACTGTTTTTTGCATGCTTACTGTTTACTGTAATTCATACAAAGAGCTAAATGGACTCTTCACTTGACTGCTGTAAGAGCTCCCTCTGTTGTTACGCAGGAAAACTACCAGAAAACCTATTCCATTATCCTCGTGTCTTTTTCATCTTCAAGTCGTGAATTATCAAACACTCCATCCTGTGAGGTGAGGACTGACACAATTTTCTGAGATAACTTTTCATGCTTATTTTCTGCACAGGTAACTGCTATCTTATTCCAGTCTTCCAAAGTGCTGACAGTGTCACTTAGAATAATCTTTTCCAAAGCGTCTAAAGGAAATAAAAATAATTAAAAAATTGAAGGAAAAGGAAAAGGAAAAGGAAAAGGAAAAGGAAAAGGAAAAGGAAAAGGAAAAGGAAAAGGAAAAGGAAAAGGAAAAGGAAAAGGAAAAGGAAAAGGAAAAGGAAAAGGAAAAGGAAAAGGAAAAGGAAAAGGAAAAGGAAAAGACCCTGCATTTGCCTCAATAAGCTTTGTATTAATCATATTAGGGATACTGCACAAATCAGATGGATCATTTTTTTCAGACGGATTATAAATTCTATGATTGAGTAAAGAAAAACTGATCAAATTAAAGGCTTTTAAGAAAAACAGTCTTTAATTTAAAAGGATTAAAGGCTAAAATCTTTGATTAAACTCAAAATCATTTCTGAAACCCAGAAGAGCAATAGAATGACAGAGAAGTGGCAGACACCAAAGTTAAGAGCAGTTAAGGGCAAGATACAATATATACAATAGATGGAAATAACCATTCCTGAATGGAGATAACCTACTTTGCAGAAACATTATCTTTAGATTTAAGCACTTTTCTTGGCTAAGTCTAGGCAAATAAGCATTACTTTCCCTGCAGAGTCTGCAGCACATTCTGCCCATGTGGTTTGTTGCAGCTCTGGGCCTTTGGCTTGAGCTCACGTTGCCTGAAGAGCTTCTGCACCTGGCATTGTAAACGCTCTGGGAACTTACAAATCTTACATCAAAGTAGGATTTTGGTTATTTCTTTTTTATGTCCTAAGCAGTAAATAAGTTACTGGTTGTCCAAGAGGCAGTCTACAGAGTCCCTGCTAGAAGCAAACAAAGTGCCTGCATAATTATTTCAGTGGTTGGGTTGCCCCAAGGGGTGCTCTGTGCAACAGCGAAGACTGAACCTGTGTGTGTGAGAGCAGGCAGGATAGGCTGTGAAATCTGACATGAGTGACCCTCATCCCTGTGGAAGCTTCAGAAGATGCAAGAATGCACAGTTCAGCTTGCTATGAAGGAAAAGCTTTTATTTAGTTTCCATTATAAACAAGGAGCACTGAATCCAAAGTAATTTATAGCCTGAAACTGGACTTGAATTAAAATGTCAAGTTTGAAAGTTTGTTATTCAAATTTTACTGTGCTTACTTTTATTGTTCATTTCCTCCAACAGCTGAAAGCCATGCTTTTTGTGTTCGGCCGAGATAAAAGACAGGATTGTAGCCCCCATTGATGAAAACGGTGGTTTTCTAATCCACTGTTGACTGAGACAGCGAATTAATGCAGTGCTAGGACAGTTTTCCAATAAGAAGTAATCATCTGAAAATAAAACACCAAGATTATTATAAATTTGCACATGGTCACCTCTCCCCTTCCTCACTATAAAAGAACACAAGGATTTTCCTAAACACTGTGGAAAAGCTAGTATGTGATTAAAATCTAACCTTCATTTACTTGGAAAAAAAATCTTTTCTGTAATTATTTTAGAAATCTCACAGAATGAGAAAATGAGCACACAGCAGAAAAGTACTTAATATTGAAAATCCACCTTTAACATGATTTGGAATATGGTCAGTGAATAAAATAAGAAAAAAATAAGAAAATAAGAATGAAAAACTGTAACTTAACTGAGCAATAACATTCAAAGCAAGAAGACACATAGAAGAAAAAAATTTCACAGCCAGAAGTCACAGAAGCTAAGCAGAAAGGAGCCTAAGAAAGAACATAGGACACCCTTCTTTCCTTTCATTGTTGGATTAATAAACTCATGATCCAACAGAGGGCTAAATCTCTGAGATTTCCTGCAGGCCTCCTACTGGGGTTTTGGGAAATCCCTCCAGTGATTTTCAAACAAGTGTACAAAAAGAAATTCCTTATTTCAGAAGATCACGCATTGATATTATGATAACGCTGACAGGGTCTTTTAATCAGAGTTCTTGAGGTCTACTTAAACATGATGACAAGTTCAGACTGATTCACTTCAAGTTCCTTCTGTACAAATGTGGTCCAAAGCATCATCATTAAACCTAAAATAAATAAACGGTAGAACAATCATCAAAGGCAATACAAGCGCCTTATTATTTACCTAAAGAAAAATGCTCCACTTGCTGAATATAATCCACTGCTCCAGCAATTCGGCCCTGTTTACACAGGCACAACGCAACTTTTTTGTACGCACCAGAATGACCATACGCGGCCTGAGCCAAAGCCAGGCATTCCAACATGTTGTTTGGCTCCTCTTTCCCATAATCATAAATAAGGTCTCCCACTGCCTCAGAAAAAGTTAGCCTGAAGAAGACAAGGCAATAAAACAGCATTCCTAATATGCTTTGTAACTTCAGAATATTTCAAAATGACCTCCAGCATAAGTGGATTGTATAGATGGGCATATTTCTGCACGTATAACTATTAAACTGTTCCCCTTCTTCTTTCTGCCTCTCTTGCAGCCTTAATTCTCTACATTTTAAAAAGTAGCCTCTTCCTTCTCTTTCTTAATGTCTCAACTGCCACAGAAAGCAATAGCAACCAATGGGACATGTCTTTTAGAGATTACTGCAATTCCAGGCTGTGGCAGCTGGGAGGAACATTCTTACATTCTTCCTGAACATGGGAGATTCAAGACTGCTTTCAGAGAAAGGGAAATGCTCACATTTCTGACATCAAGAGTAGAATGAAAGAAACCCATCTTTCAGTAATTACAGTTTTCTTAATCCACAGTACGGTGTGAAAACTTTGCATCTGCATAGTTTTAACTACAGCATAAGAGAAAAGAGTCTCAAACAAAACTGGGGTCTGCAGTGCTGCCAGAATGGTTCACAGCAACGAAACCAAAATGTGTTCTTCAGAACTTGCTGTTGATAACACTTATTTGACCTATGCTCATATTGAATTTAAGATTTAACAGTGAGTTTAACAGCAGAATCAAAAAGGACACCCACTGGTACTTTTGGCTGTGTTTTGTTTCAAAGGGTTTAGTTTGAAGAAAAAGAAAAGCCTCATGGACGTCAGTGCAGAAGAACCACATACCTTTGCTGTGTAACCCAATGGTTTACCAGGTTTAATTGCTTTTCAGACAATGCACATTTAATTGCTTCCAGAGTTACAGGTAAATTTGGAAGGCGTCCAGCTGCAGTACTTGCATTTATGAGAGTGTCAAAATACTTCAGCAAAGGCAGATTTCTTCCTTCAAGACAGCTAAGAGCTAAAGGGTTGAAAACAAAAGTCACCCAGAAAAGCACAAAGAGAAAAGTAACTTTCACTATTTAAGACTTCCTAAGTTTTAGTCTTTGTTTGCTGACACACGCCAAAGGCCTCTGACACAATCCTTAGCAAATCTCTGAGGTTGTGTCATATGCGATGCTACATTAATCACTCAAAATGAAGGTTGCTCAGAACTGAAGGCACAGGAATCATGACAGTATTTTACCAGTGACAGGTAAAGGTAAAAAAGGTAAATCTCAGGGGGAGAGATGGTTGGGTATTTAAGGCATATAGGTTTTCAGGTGAAAATGCATGAAATAACATTGTAAATGCCTTTGTACTGCTTTTGGAATATAAGATCTGCTAAGACTGATTTGTAATTCAGATCCCACATACTAGCTTATTGCAGTTCTTCTCTCTAAAATTGAATGAAAACCAATAAAAATATGCACACACACACAAAAAAATGTTGATCTTGTAAAGTTCGACCACGCCCCTATGATTCCTCCCAGATTAAGAATAAAATATTCAGCTGCTCATATCTCTGATACCACCAATACCACTGAATTTTGTATTTCCAAATACAAGGCAAAACATTGAGACAAAGACAAAATTATATAGACTGTTTTTCATTTACCTGGGAAATTTAAAATCAGCAATAGTTTTTATGTATCTTAGATTTCAGAAACTATTTTTAATGCAGCTAACTGGAATATTGCTTTACAGCTCAAAAGGCTAGGCTTAAGTAGTTAACACACATAACAGTCAAACTAGCAGGTGGACTTTTGTTCTTGTCTACTACATGTCACCCCTCAGTAGAAACAAAAACAATTTCAGCACAGCTTTAGGAACAGCGTTACACTAGACCTTAAGACCATGGTAACAGGAATTTATACTTCTGCAGACCCTGAGTCCCAGAGTGACGGAAAAGGCCTTGCCTGTAACATAATGAAGTCTATTAGCTAGTTGTAATTTCACCAGTCACACATTTTTGAAAAGCTTACATGACTGTTTATGTTCCATTCTTTTCCATAAACCACTGCTTACCCCAGTGCTGCTCCAACAGTAAAAACAAAAACAAAACAACAAGTGTTGTAAACTAGCTATCTCTTTTCCTGCCTTTCAGGGCATGTGCTTAACATAGAACAAAGGAGAAATAAAAAGCCTTACAAGTTCTTTGTATTCGATTTGGAATTTTAAATGCAAGCCTCAAACCCCCACAAAAAAATCTTGTTTGATAAATCCCAAGATCCTAAGCACTAAAACAACTAGCTTGACATCAACTAAGATCCTGTAAGAATGGATCCAATTATCAAGTTCTTACATTTAAGATTCTTTAGAGCCTCTTCATTACAGAGAATTTCTCCAGGAGAGTTTATTGCACAAGTTGCTGCAGCATCATACTGACCACTTGAAAATAATTCACTGAAACTAGTAAAAAGGAAGAAAAAATACAGAGTATATGCTATGCAAACACTAAATAAATACACATAAACAAAATGGCTGGCTTTAAATAGCAATCCAGTCAGGAATCCTAAACTTTAAGAATACACAGCTTAAAACATATATATTTTAACCTAGTACATCTTTATTGCGTTTTCCAGCATGAAGCAGCAATTTTCATTCCCTGCACATCCAGTTACGTTTCTTCTGCCTCACTACCTAGCGCTTTTGAAAACGTCCATAATGAAAATTGAGAAATCTAAGAGGGAGTTACCTGGACAATTGTAAAGAGAAATCAACTGCATTTTAATATAAGGCTTGTAAAAGATTGTGATTTAGGAGGGACTAAGAAAATTAATCAATTGCCAGAAACAGAAGCGAGTTACTTCTGTTTAGCAGTTACACAGCAGGCTATATGAGATCAGTTGATGAACTAATTCCTATTTTTAAGATCAAGCGGTTATTAAGTGATGAGATCTAGGCATCTAGAAGTAAATCTCTGCATTGGATGCTTTAGAAAAGTCCAGTAATGTCCAATTTCCTTCAGGTATCTGGACACTTTTGAAAAACCCTCATTTTCATCAAACCCTCAATTTTGAAAAAAAAACCTACATTTTCACTCGTAGGTACAAAACCTATAATATTTAAAATTAGCTTGTCAGCTTTCACAACACAAGGAAGTAAGCTAATCATACACCTCAACAGCTGGTCTCTTCAATGTCAGTCCCTTTAGAAAAAGGACCAAAAAGCCTCTGAAAGTGGACAAACCTTTGATTTAATGTCTATGTCTAAATGGCAGCACTTTTTACAAGCTCCAAAAGGGTCAAAAAAAAAAAAAAAAAAAAGAAGGACTGCATTCAGGCATTCAGTATGATATATTAGCTCCAGTGTTGTAAACTGCTAATACAGAGCACAATAACAATATTCTTTTTACCTTTCAAAATATTCAAGTGAATCCTCAGCCATTTTACTAGGGACATCAAGAGCTGGAATATAAGATATGGCAGTGTAAGGTAATCACAGTACTACCTCAACAAGCAAATCAGCATTAAAAGTGCTAAAGCATTTAAAAACAAAACAACAACAACAAAAACTATCAACTGATACATTTATATGAAGGCATATAATTTAAGCTGAAAATATTTTCATGTATTTTTAAAGAATTGAAACAATCTCCTTAAGTGCATGATTGTTTAAGACACACCTTTTGCCACATCAGTTAAACTCTAAAGACAGTTTTCCCACCAGTACCCTCAAAAATGAAATATCTCTCTGGAAAGATGGAGAAAATACTATCTTAAAGACCAAACTCTTAGTTCACTACAGCTGTCTACACTCACACTCTCATTCTTGACTGTTCTGACATTTTATTTTAATGACTTTACCTCTTTCATCATTTTTCGTGATCTGAGAGAGGACATTTTGCAGGGTGATAGTCTTGTCTGATTTTGCACAGGCAGAAATAGCATTTGCAACTAATGAAATTCTAGTGTATCTACAGATAGTTGAAGAGGGAAACAGGTATGTTAGCAGAAGAGTTACATGAATGCAGAAATATTCATCATAGGATCTGTGGTATCTGTATTAATAATTGATTCATGTACTGAGGCTTAATCTGTAAGACTTTAAAAAATGTCTATGTGACAGAAAGAACATATCAAAAGGAAGTGTTGCAGATGCTTGTGAACCTGAGCTTCAGCTTATCCCTCTTTGCTTCAGCTGTATCTCTTATGGCCAGTAAGTGCAAGAGTTCTTGTTCTAACTTCGTCTTTTTCTGACGAGGGACGTACTTCCCGTCCCCATCTTTTTTCAGTTCCAGCAACCGTCTGTCTAACTGAGAGAGATGTTTAGAAAGAGAATCCAAGCTGAGAGATTCCTCTACACTCAGACCTGTGGGAGAACAAAATGCCTTTCATGAGCTCTCCTTGCAAATCTCTTCCAGGTCTTTCTTTTGAGGAAGTCCAGCAATAACTCTGAATCATAGAATCATAGAAAATGCTGAGTTGGAAGGGACCCATACGGATCATCAAGTCCAACTCTGCTGGACTTTTTCAAGTCACGAGACACAAAAGATACAGAGGTTTGATTATATATTCTATTTTGTTCTCTGCTTCTCCTCTAAGTAATTCCTTACACTCATTTTTTGTTGGTTTTGGTTTTGTCTTTCATGGAGTTTTGCTTTCATGGAGCAGATGTGATGCTCAGTCTTACAAGGTTCTCCTGTTGCAATTCACACTTGGCTCACATCCTTGCCATCCTGAATACCTCAGCACCATCAGGAAAGATGATACTTTTTGTTTCTACTCTTCATTTCCTATCTTTTAAACAAATATTTATACAAGGAAAGACTTCGCTTCTTATGCTGCCTGACTTACTTCAAAGATTTACCTGATGCCTTTTGAAAAATCAAGGCTGTGTCATGTCACCCCACCCACATTCTTGTACCTCCCTTCAAAAAATGATGTGCAAAAAATGGATGGACTACCCCCAACTGTTGGGAATTGGCACAAAGGGCATGGACATGAGTCCGTGGAACAGTTGTTCAATCTGAGCTTGTCTTAAGCAACCAGGAGTAGGCCTTAGCAAATCCCATGGCCTGCTGTAGCTGAGCAAACCAAGCTACCAGGGCAACTATGAGAAGTTCCCATGACAGTGTTCCCACGTCGCCCAATTGAGGAATTCAGAAAAATATTGTTACCAGCAGCTGGCTTCAAGGACAAGGTCTACGTGACTGCTAATCACAAGGGGGTTGTTTTCTTGCAGGTGGGGTTGTTTTCTTGTAGTTGTTTGTCTGAGTGCTTTTGACCAATAATCGTGTGTGAAACACTGTCCACCCCTGTTAAGTTCACTATAAAAGTTAGGCTATTTGGGCAATAAAATGGAGGAGCATGATCTGACTCTACTGGTGTCTGTCGTGCTTTCGGCCATGCATCCTGTAACACCCAACCAAAGGTAATGTTTGCTCTTTCCAAACAAGCTGTATTTAGGCACACATCCACTTAGGCTGCATCTCTTATTATTTTTCCTGTTTGGACTTTAGTCTTGCAGATCTGTAATTCTCTGAATCTCTCGCATCCTTACTTCCAACAGGCATCAGATTTGCCACCTTCTGGTCCTCAGAGGACCTAGTCAGTAGCCAAACTGCATACTCCCATAACCATCTACTGAGAGGTGCCTATAAAACACCATAAAGCAACCCAAGGACACATTTCAATTGGTGTGAGATGGGGCCAGTTACATCCTTCTGCCTTGTTGAGTCCTTATTCCTGCAGATGCCAACGAGATCCGCTGCAGACGGGTTTAAGTTGGAGCTTTACAGAATGCCCTGGCTTGCATGAAAGACCAGAACAATCAGCTGCCGCAGATCCAGCAAGCACAACCAACTCTCTCTCTGCCTGCCCTGGGGTAGATTTAGCCCTTATAAGTCTTCAACTCCTGCTTGTCATCCCAAATAAGTGAGAGGCTGAGCTGGTGGTAACTCCCTCTTTTCTGGGCAAAAAATAGTAAAGCCGCCTGATGACAGGAACACAGGCTGATTGGCATCTCACTGATAAACTGCAGTATTCTGGGTGGCTTGCCTATTCATTTGGTAATCATTATTACTTAAAAACATACTTAATGTAGAAGAAATGCTCACAATAGCAGAACCTTGGATTTACCTGGGATGGGTTTAGCGGGATGTACTGTTTTCTCTTGTGTGCCAAAGGTTTCAGAGGGCACCTTTCCCATATTTTGAATTTTTAATATTTCATTTTCAATTTTTGCAGAATTCTTCTCAATAGCTTTTATTCTGGGAAAACAAATGAACAAAAACCCCAAGCAAACAAAACAGGAACTGTTACCTGGTCATTTTTAATACATCAGGCTGCAAGAATATTAGTTACAAAAGCTTCTGAACTTGCTTGGTCTCACACTGTTTTGCTGTTTTCTGCCCCCTTGTTTGCCATATTCTATTTCAGACTGCACATAGCAAGATAATTGGCTCTTTGCAGAATTCTACTAGATAAATGCAGCTATATAGTATCTTCTTAATATAAGACTGTAAACTCAGGAAAAGTTAGTAATTCACTTTCTTTTCTGTATTTCTCAGCATCAGACAATCCATTTTAGCAATGACTGTTCAGAAACATAAAAAAGTGTGAAAGTCAACTACACTTAAATTATTTACGTCCTAATTAAAACAACATATTTTGTTCTAAGCATCATGAAAGAGAGCTTACTTGTCTTCAAGCTCCATTGCTCTTTTCCTATAGTATAACAGAGCTGTGGACTCAGATTCCAGAGCTTTTAATCTCCCACGAAGAAAAAACACATTCCTTTGGCCATTCTTAATTCTTGTAATAAATGCCTCATATTCCTGTTTGATTGAAGTCAGGATGTTCTTGTACGCACTAACATACTCTATTATCTGTGAACGTATTTTTGGATGCAATATTTGTGGGAAGAGAATCAACAACAAAAATCTTTCTGGAACTTTCTAATACACATTTTCTTTAAAAGAAAATGGCTAGACAAAGCAATACGTCTTAGATCAAGCTTTACACCACCACATAATAAAAGATATTATTAACATTAAAAAACAAACAAACAAACAAAAAAGCTTCAGAAACAGGCTTGGAAAACCAAAGGTACAGGGGCCACATGTTAGTATGCTAAAATAAGTGAAGATGTAAAAGTAGACAGAGGAACTTTCATTCCTACTTATCCAGAAAGCTAGGTGTGCAAGGGTGCTTTATTTATTTATTCACGGCATCTTCCATTTCAGTCAGAATCTGAAAAAGGCAGATGAAGTCAGGCAGGAGTCCTTCACAAGCTTCAGCAACAACTTTTCAGCCTAACTGAAGAGCAGCTGATGCTCATACAGGGCATATGGGGCAAATGGGGTAAATGTCATGGGTCTTTATAGTCAAACAAACAAACAAACAAAAAGTTAAGAAAAGGGGTTATCAAGCATGAACCCTACTGTAATATAACTTCTGGTACTATGAATTCATCATAATGGTTTCTATTTGACTATAGTGTACGTAGTGGGCATAAAAGAAATGGATAGAAATGTACCAACCTCTGATCTGTGTAGCAATACCTACAGTTCACAATTGGTCTGTTTATGTATTCTTCCTCAGAAAACAAAGCAGCAAAGCACGCTTAGTGTGAGCTCTATTAGTCTTGCTCATTTACCTGAGAAACATGTTACCTTGTCAAAAGCGTTACTGTATATGATGTAGCGCTCCTCAGAGGGCCCTGGCTCAGCACAGCCCACTTTTTCAGTTTCTGTCAATATGTTTCCTCGAATGCTCTCCAGAAACCTCCTGTCCTTCTCCAAAAGGAAGGGAGGGTTTCTCTGCTGCCCCTCCATGGCTTAGCATAGCAACGTGGCACCTTTCTGACAGAGAATCTAAACCTCTCTCCTGCTTTATTTAACGTGTGCTTCAGGTCAAAACCTGGAAGAAAAGCTGAAAATGTTAAAATTGCACCAGGGATTTCCAAATTAACGTGACTCTCAGTACTTTTCCGTACCTAATTTACCTAAGAGTTTTCTAATTCTACGGATATTTGCCCAGCAAACGCAGGCGGGATTTGTCGGCGTTTAAGCTGCCTTCACGGAACTAGGAGGAGAGGAGGGCCCAGATTTCTGGGATTTCGCGCTGCAGCGCCGCCTTGTGGAAACACAGCTACCTGGGGGGAAAGGAAAAGAAAAAAAAAAAAAAAAAAAGAGAGAAAAAAAGAGAAAAAAAAAAAGAAAGAAAGGCGGTCCCTGAAGCGCCGGCTGTGTGTGCGTGCGCACGGCCCCGCCCTGAGGGGAGCTCGGCTTCGCACCGCCCCTCAGCCTCCCAACGGCCGCCCCGAGCCGTTGGCGCCCACAGCGCGAGAGGAGCCGCGGTGCATCATGGGGGCTGCAGTTCCCCTCCCCTCGCGGTCCCGCCCTCCGCCTACGACTCCCATGGCGCACTTCGGGCGTGGGAGGCGAGACTACAACTCCCAGCATGCCGCAGCGCGGCTGGCGGCGGCGAGGCACGCCGGGAGCCGTAGTCCCGAGCACGGCCCGCCCCTTCCTGCGGCGCGGCTGGAAACCCCGTGCGGGGCGGAGGGGCGCTCTTTCGGGGCGCCGCCATTCCGCGAGCAGGTCGGGGAGGCGCGCGGTGCGGCGCGGCGGGGCTTCGCCATGCAGATCTTCGTGAAGACCCTGACGGGGAAAACCATCACCCTCGAGGTCAGGCTGCGCCCCCCGCAGCGCGCACACCGCGGCGCTGGGGCTGCGGGGGGCCGGATGGCCGCGGCGTGCCCCAAATGGCTGCTTCCCCTGCGGCTCGTGGTGGCGAAGCGCGGGTGCGAGGTTGCCTCACGGCCCCGCTGCTCTGTCTCCTAACAGGTTGAGCCGTCAGATACCATAGAAAATGTGAAGGCGAAGATCCAGGATAAGGAAGGTGAGGCCGCGGTGCTTTCTGCGCGGTGGGGGGGGGGCGCGGTTCGCGTGCCTCACGTGTTGCTGCTCTGCCGCCCTCAGGGATTCCTCCTGACCAGCAGCGGCTGATCTTTGCTGGCAAGCAGCTGGAGGATGGACGCACGCTGTCGGACTACAACATCCAAAAAGTGAGTGGGAAATGCTGGGAGGAGCGCGGTGCCGGCTGCTGCTGAGCCTAAAAAGTGCTTCAAACAGATTGAAAGAAATTGACGGGGAGGAGGGGTAGCACTTCTCGCTTGGGAAGTGCTGATGCTAAGAGTAGAGCTGGCAGTGGAGGTCGTATCTTTAGGTCAGAAGGAGACATTTCTGAGAGTTGGCACTTTCTGATGAGCGATTTTAGGGTGGGGTTAATGCTGCTGACTTCGGTCAGATGAGCAGCAATGCCACCAGAAAACAAGATTATTTTTACAGTAACAAATTGGTGATACATTGGCTTAGTCGCATCATGAACCTGTATTCTGCAATTTTAGTCAAAACTGAGGAATACATTCACAATATTTTTATTAGTATTTGTACCTTTAAAGCTTTGGGATGTGACAGCACACAATTCTCTGGTGCCTGCTCATTTGCAGACTACGGAGTGAAAAATCCTTTAAGAGTTTTCCTAGTTGGCTGGAGGTTGAAATTCTGCTATTTAAGTATTTGCTGTAGATAAAAGGCATGTTTAAATACTACTCACGGCTTGTGAAAGCATTTTTAGTCTTTCAAATGGTATTCAAATTTTCTTACTTTACAAACAGGAATCAACCCTTCACCTTGTGTTGAGACTTCGTGGTGGTGCTAAGAAAAGGAAGAAGAAGTCTTACACTACTCCCAAGAAGAACAAGCATAAGAGGAAGAAGGTTAAACTTGCAGTGCTCAAGTACTACAAGGTATGTAGAACTAACTCGGTGAAGCTTGATGAATGCTTTGCTCTCACCAGGAAGGGACTAGTTACAGCTTACAAAGGCTGTGACTAGTCTGCATGTCACCCAGTGTTCTTAAAGTCCTTCTGTTTGCAAATACCCCATCTGTTAAATAAAACAGAAGTTTGACTGTTGCAGTCAGGCACTTCAGAACTTTGTTTTTCTGTCAGATTTTTGAAAGAAATCCCAAAAGCTGCTTTGTCAAAGAAAAGTACTTGAAAATAATTTGTGCTAAAAGGTGGTGAGTGTATGAGATGTTGCCTCTTGCCCTTGACAGGTGGATGAGAACGGCAAGATCAGTCGTCTGCGCCGAGAGTGCCCCTCTGAGGAGTGTGGAGCAGGAGTCTTCATGGCTAGCCACTTTGACAGACACTATTGTGGCAAGTGCTGTCTGACGTACTGCTTCAATAAGCCAGAGGACAAGTAAATGTACCAGACAATAAAAATCTGAAGTTCTGTACTGTTTAGAGATTTATTTCTGCACTGTATTTCCTCTTCACTGGTAAGAAAAAGACTTGTTAAGTCTTGTTCTATACCTCTTTTTGGGGGCGAAATTCTTTTCCCAAGGAAAAGGGGAAAAAACAGCTATGCAAAGACCGCAGGAGAATCCTTTTCAGAACTCTGAGTTCTGAAACTCATTTAACATGAATATTTAGTGATTTAGTACTTCAAATATGAACTATGCAAGCACCATTCCTATTTTTTTTTCCAAAAATATTCAATTCTCCCCAGTTACAGTCAGCCATGAAAGTCTGATTTCTGACCTGCTTTTCACAGCATTAGCCAGTCATGAACAAATATTCCTACAACTGTATAAGAGGGAAGCAGGGTGTATTTGCTTTTTTTGTTGTTCTGCCATAGCTAACTCTGACCTCTAAGCGGTCTGTTCTCACATGAGTAGATAGCACTGCGATTCTTATCAGGAAACCTGGGAGACCAACAAGTCTGAAATCATACACAGAATCAGCACTAGAGCAAAGGAGGGTCCCCACCATGAAGACCATATACTGAAAAAATAGTACCAGCACCCTTGTAGGGGAAGAGAAAGAGGGCTCAGCTATTTTGAAATCAATAAATTTGGAAGTATTTACACCTTGATGGCTTTACACACACAAAGTGCTTGCAGTTAGGGTCATTCATCTGGTGCTCCCGTGAGGTACGTTGGTTGCTTGATGAGGTTTAAACAGAGAGATGCACATAAGCTTCTTCATAAGCTCATTTAATGTAAAGAGTTCAAGGCCAGGAATAGTACATGTCCTTGCTGGGGATTCAGATGCATTTTAAAATCCTGGATCCCACGAAGTTGTCTGTTGAACTTCTTTTTCTTCATAACAGACAATTTCATCTCCAATATTGAATTCTATATGCTTGTCCAAACTTAATCCACAATCCATACCTGTTTTTATTACCTGGACATCATCTTTATGATGCTTCAGCGATGATAAAGATCCTACAGAGAGGAAAAAGAAAGAAAACCCAGTTGACAGAGTATAGATGTGTTTTGGTTTCCCCTTCTCACACAATTCAGGTTTCACCACATAGCTACAAAACAAAAGCCAGACAACCTGGAGATTGCAAGTGGCTGCAGCTGATTAAAGTCAAGCATCAGTCCTTTTCCATAGGCAAAGGCTGTGATAACTACTTTTCTACCAGAAAAGCGGGGGTTAGAAAGAGGTCTGGATAAGGAGAATGATGACATTTTACAGCTTTCTCTGCTTTGAATGATTCCATCCTAAACAGCACCCGTAATTAATTGCCTTGTGATTAGATGCACACTTTCTGCATTAATTTCACCGGGAACTAACTAGTCACGTTGTAACACTGAGCACAAACACTAGTTTTGCAGCTAGTTACTTACCTTTCCAAATAACATCCCCTTTACGGATTAACTTAAATTTCATCTTTTTGTCAAGTTGCCCCTTCTGTACTCTGCACCCAGCTACTGGAATTTTGCTTTTTCCTACTGTTACAGAGAAGATGTCAAGAACAGAAGCTGTCCCTAAAAGAAAAAAAAAACGTAGTAGAGTTCTAAGAAGTACAGGAGAATAACAAACACATAAGAAAAACCAAGCCATGCTCTTCCACCTGCTAAGCTGTATAACAAAATAGAAAGGCAGCTACAGAGGAGCATTAATTATTTGATACAGGAGGAACGCATCATCGGAGTGCAAACCTAAAGCCATACAGCACAGGAAAAATGTAATTTAATACTCCCTGAAAACTCACCTATTGTATTTTCCACCACAGATGGAGGCAGTCTGCTATTTAGCTCATCTTGCAAGTCTTCAATAAGTTTATAGATGACGTTGTGAAGTTTTATTTTTATTCCCTTTTTAGCAGCCAGTTTTTTAACAGTTTCATTGGCTTTCACGCTGAATCCATAAACAACACCTGGCAAATATAATAATCAGCAACTGATAACATAAGAAATTATTACACAATAAGTGAAAGCATTTGGCATCTCCTGAAATGTTGAACTTGCAGCACAGGTTAAAATTAGCATTACCAGTCAGCAATACAAGAAACATCATTTCACTACTTCCCTTTTAATGGGGGACCATGTACCTCCCCCACTATCACTGCAGTCAGCACACCCACTACTACTCGCCTCATATCAAAACAAATGGGCTCAGAACTCCTCACAGAAAGTTCCCTCATGACAGAGATGAAGTTATCAGAAATTACTGCATACACAGAGCCCACCAGAGTAGATGGCACCACACACACACAAAAAAAATAAAAAATTCCCCCATTTTTGGGCTGGGAAAACAATTTGGTTGCCCGGTATACGCTGGAAATGAACTTTCTACATTCTCATGCACTCGTGGAGCGTGTTAGGTCCTGCGACCCCCTCACATTCTAGAGCAGGTGAGAATCATGGCGCAAAAAGGGGACCAACTATTGATACAGGTGTTTCTTTTCAGTGACCTCCCCGAGCAAAAGGAAATTCTGTTGTGTGCTGCTTTTCTGGCATTGCCCTGCTCAACATCATAAAGCAACTTAAGTGAGAAGTTGAGATCCAACCATTATCTGCCATTAATAATTCAGTTACTGACAATGGCTGTCACAGTCCTATTTCTGTGATATTTCTAGCCTTCCCTACCTGCATTAGTATTTGATGTTAAAGGTGTTACTTGCTATTATTAATATACATAAGTTTACATTATCGATGCTGTTAATTATTAAAAAAAAAAAAAATAGTATGAGATCTACTGATTTCAATGGAGAGAAGTTTCTACTAATTGTACATTAATTTTAAAACATACACTCACCATTAAATGCTTCAGCAAGACTTATGTCAGTTTCGCTGATATCTCCCATTCCAAAATGGATGATATCCAATCTACATTCATCATCAGCATCATAGCTGTCCAGAATGTTCAGAATAGCTTCGACAGATCCATCCACATCACCTGGGTATATAAACGGTAGTGCTGTTGACTTTGTATCAATCAAAGTGATACTGAAGAAGAAGAATTAGGGGAATGAAAATTCCACATTATGCAATATAATCAAAAGCTTGGATATTTAGCATTCTTTTTATATTTCCAGCAGTATATTAGAAGACATATGAGAAGTCTTTCTATCACAAAAGTGAAGTGAATAAAGACAGCAGGACCAGAAGCTCCACATCTGCTGCCATTTCTAGGTCAAGTCTGCATAGTTTTTCACTTACTACTGCACGTATACCACTGAACGTAAGGTCAAACCGAGTTCCTCCTGCCCCACTTTAACTAATACACAGATGTTCTTTTCCTCCATTCTGCTAATGCAGTACTGCTGTTCATATAACTTACACACATGTGCACACATGCACTTGTATGGCTTTTATTCAGGAGTTCCTGGGTAAGGGTTTGGGCCCCTAAGATTTCATCTTGCTCTGACCCTTCTGGAAGCACATTATTCTGACCACGGGATGATTTCTGATGACTCTCCCGTTCCTGAGAGGCATTCGATAATTTGTTCAGTTTTAAATTGATCAAACTTCTGCCAACAACATTTTTGTTAATTATTTAGAACTACGCTGCAGACTGAGCATTTGAGAAGCACGGAAACATTGCAGCAGTAAACAGAACAGAACGGTACCTTTAACAATTACTGACAGCACGTTTTTGTCCACTTCTGTTCTCTCTTTAGGCTTTGAGAACATTAGATGCTTGTTGGTCTTGTAGAGCAATGCCCTTCTCTGTCTCCAGGTCAGATGGGCTAGCTGCTGTTGCTTCCTCTCATATTCCACCCTGTGTTCCTTTTGCTTTGCTTCAATAACTTCCCCATCTTTTCTCATCTTCTCTTGCTGTTCAACATAGGTTCTCCAAGCTACAACTTCATGTGCCCTTTGCTGGTCAGGAAAAAAAGAAACGATCTTGCAATAGAGAAGTCCACATTAACTCTCATTTACCCTTCTGTTTCTTCTCTACCATCCTACTCATTTTCTTTAGCATTTATCAATAGATTTTGCTGCTATGATGACAAAGAATCAGCACAATGACTTCCTCCCGTGCTACAACAGCACAACTCAAGGCATCTCTGCATCAGAGAAAAGAATTATTTTTTATTTTTTCAAGTGGTATTTGTCCAGCTCCCACAACACATATTTCAAGATAAATTTTTAAGCAGTCTTCTGTCAGAAACTAATTCTCTCATAAAATTACAATACTGATACTATTAAGTACTGGATTGTTCTCCGGGTAGGGTCACAGTAATTTATATATGAAAGTGAAAACAGCTTTTCGTGCCTTTAGAAAGGACACACATTAGAATGTATCCCAGGTTATCCCTGGAGCAGCCATTTAAGACTACATTCATTGCAAACATATCACAGAGGAAGGCATAATGACCATGAGAAGTAAAGGGTATGAACCAAAGGCCACTCTTTATCTCCCCTGGCAGCCTGCTTTCTTCATGTGATTGTAAAGTAGATTAATTTGGATGCCTGGAGAGGAGAGAAGAGGATGTAACAGTCCAGCAGGAGAGAGGTGGGGGCAGTGGAAGAGAAAGAAAGAGGCAACATGCAAATTCTCATTCCTCTTACAGAACACCTAGCTCAGGCATCTTAATACCCACGCTCAGCCTTCATCTTTCATCAGTTTACCTTGGTTACTTAGAATGAAATGCAATTCTATTGTGATTTACTTATTATTTTTAAACTTGGCTCCTTCCTTTCTACCTTACTGCAGTATGAATTTTCCATTAAACAGTGCTTTCTGTACCTCAGATTCTACTTCAAGGATTTCATCTCCCGCCGAAGGAACTTCCTTCCAGCCCATGATTTCCACAGGGATGCTGGGAGAGGCTGCATCTACAGCTTTTCCATTCTCATCAAACATGAAACGCACTTTTGCCCAGGTCTTCCCTGCAACCAGAACACAGCCTTTCCTCAGGGTTCCTCTTTGGACAATGGCTGTGGTAACTGGACTAGCAAAGAGCAGAGAGGAAAATAACAAAATTAAAGTGACCATTTTCAGGCTTAGCATAAGTAAGGAAACACAAAACATGATGTACTTGCAATCAATCTCAGGCACAATATTCCTGTGACTCATTCTCATCAGCATGCAAAGAAAATTTTGAAGTGCAAAAAGCCCCAAACCTGTACCGTACTCTTCATTTCTGCAGATCAATACAAAATTTGGCATCTTGAACCTCTCAGCAACAGACTGATTTCGCATGTTAAGTGAACACCCATTCCATTCTCCCCCCAAAATTTCCAGCCTTCAGTTCATTTTTAAAGAGGGCAGAACACGCCTTCTTCACAGAGGACATGCAAAATGGCTAAAATACTTTGAAGTGTAAAATGTCATGCAGTTTTTGATAAATTGTATCTATTTATTATATTATGACTATGAACTTCATCACCTTTACTTTTAAATGATGTTAAAAAAATACATCCATTCTAACATTTTAGAGTATTTCCTGAGCTTACAGGATTTCATTTCAGTGATATAACTTGTGTTGTATCAGTTTATAACCTCTTTTTCTGTACGTCATGCTGTAAAATAATGTTTTAACACTTTATTTACAAGTGCAGCAAAGAAACTGCAGTTTTTTATCTAATTCCAAACAAAAAAAGTACAATATTAAACCTAAGTACTACAAACCACGTGAACAGTATTGCTGCATTATTACAAATTGCTTCCTTGAAGTTGTAAAGACAACAAATAACTTACCCTTTCCCTTTGTCTTTGCGAGACTCAATTATAGTCCCCTCTACCAGACCTGTGTAGTCTGCCTTCAGTTCTAACATCTCTGCTAAAGCAACAGTTGCTTCTGCCAAAACCATCAGGTTTTCACCCTGTATAAAACCATACCAAACAAAAAAAAAAAAAAAGAAAGTGCCCAATTAAAAAAAGATCAGAAGTTGAAATCTTAGTGCCAACATCTCCCATTTAATTCAGAACTTCTAACAATGCAATACTATCCAACACCATGGATTCCTTCACCTTTTAAGGTAAAATGGTACTGAAGTAATGAAATACTACGACTGGTGGTCCAGAACACAACATAACATTAGCAAGGACAGTTTCCTTACTTTCCTCTTCACAGCATCATAGTTAAAAATGCAAATTGCAATATTCTGCTACAGAGGTGAACGGAGAAACCATTTTTATGCATAACTATTTTGAAAAAGCATAAGGGAACAACTTCAAAAGGTCTTGAACTTGGCTGAAATTTTAGAAGATGACTGATGGAATGCATGTGGAAGGACAGCAATAAGCCTAAGATACTGCTGCATTAGTTTGGCCACCATAAAACTATAAGCAAACATAGTTTACTTTTTAAGCTATCAGTTGTTCACATGATTTACTATGTTATCCTTGCAAGTTCACTACAAAACTATGTTCCTGTAATAAGGCATGTGTTATAAAAATATTTACCTTCGTTTGAATTTCTCTCTTCATACATGCCATTATCATTGACCTTGATTTTGCACAAATAAACAATCATGGAACATATGAGGAAACAAAAACTAGGATTAACCTGAAAACCAGCCACTACATTTCCCAAGGAAGAAAAATAGTTTCTAGTGCTCACTGAAGGGCTGAGCCTCAAAATACGACAGGATTATGTTTCAAATGATCCTGGTGAGAGGCAGCAGCACTTAGCTCATGGTAAGGTGTCAAATACCAGAAAGATAAGCATTCATATTCCAACCACCAAACAAAAATGCGGGTGTATGCACATCTTAGGCATCCATGAACACCATCATTTGTTTCAAAACTTTACCCTGAGTGCTGAAATATTTACAGCTTGAACATCCCCTCCAAACTCTTCACAGATCACATCGTGACCCATCAATTCCTTCTTCACTCTTTCAGGATCAGCTTCAGGTTTGTCACATTTGTTAATGGCAAGGATAAGAGGAACTAAAAGAAGGGAAGAAACATATTGTTGACCTAACAAAAACTTGGTGCTGCTAGAATAGCTGCAGTAAGATGTTAGAACAGCTTGTGACCACTTAGAACAAATCATCTCTCTTGGCACCTATTTCCTGAGCAACCTTAATTAGAGACTTGGCATTGTTATTTTGATATAGAAGAAAAAAAAAAAAAAAACAAAACAAAGCTACCTACACACTACTCATGCTTTTCTGGCAAAACTACAAATCCTGCAAAAATTTCTTAATATTTTTATGTACTAATATAATATTTGGTATGTATTTTCAGACACCTTCCTGGGGCAGAAGGAGGCAGGATAGGACAGCAACTTCACAAAGTCCATGGATTTTAATTCAAGGAGTTTCCTTTGAGAGGCGGATAAACAATTGCAAGGTGCTCCATATTTGAGCTGCACAGTAACACACATCTCATGGATTAACTTTATGCACTGGGCTTGCCACTTTGTTCCAAACGTAATGTTAAGAAGTCAAACACTGTACCTCCTGCGTTTTTAGCATGTTGAATGGATTCTACAGTTTGTTGCATCACTCCATCTTCCGCCGCTACAACCAGTATGACTATGTCAGTTACAGAGGTACCTCTTGCTCGCATGGCTGAAAAAGCTGCATGTCCAGGAGTATCAAGAAAAGTTATCTTTTCCCCAGACGGCAGATGCACTGTGAACAACACATTTCACACAGTTTTATTTGACTTGCTGTAAACAGAGCAGTCAGTTATTTTATGACTTTTTTATATATATAAAACAGATTTTTTTAAGGCAGACAGATAACTGGCATGGAGGTTAAAGGTACTTCTTCTCAGGGAAGAAAAAAGCACAGTAGAATCTTTCATAATCAAAAATAGTCTAAAATTATTTCAGTTGTACAATCCACTTGAAAGTTCCATCCACACAGTTGTAAAAGTTTGCCTCGTTTGGAGAAAGGAAGGCTAACTGCAAACCTCATTGCTCTACAACTTCCAGAGGAGGGGAAGTGGAGGAGGAGGCACTGTTCTCCTCCCCCCGGTAACCGATAACAGAACACGTGGGAACAGCACAAAGCTGCACTAGGGAAGGTTTGGACTGGACATTAGGAAAAAATTCTGGAGAGCAGTCCAAACACTCAACAGCCTTCCTTGTGAGGTGCTTGATATTCCTTAATAACATGCTCTACTTTTTGGTTAGCCCTGAAATAGTCAGGCAGTTGGACCTGATGATCTTGGTAGGTCCCTTCCAAGTGAACTATTCCATTGCAGTTATCACAAGTTATGCTTTCCTTTTTCACTGCTTACATATAAACCGTGTATGCTGCAACATTTCCCCCAATAAACTGTCAGCAAGTCAGCCCATTGTGTAAGAGAAAATTGCTTTACACACATGCACGTACACTTGGATCATACCAAGAAAAGCACCGATGTGTTGTGTAATGCCTCCTGCTTCCATTGATGCCACTTGAGTTTTTCGTAGGCTGTCAAGTAAAGTTGTTTTCCCATGATCAACATGGCCCATTATAGTAACAACTGGGGGCCGTGGGGTTAATAAAGCTGGGTCTGCAGGGGGTCTGCAATCAAAACAAAAACACCTTTCATAAATTCTAAAAAAGTTCACCAAGCCACCATCATGCCCAGTGTGGCTAACGAAAAACCATTTACCAGAACTCAGTGATGAAGAGGTAAGCCTAGCTTCTCCCCACAGTAACTGCAAATCCTAGCTATAACACAGTTTGCCCTCTTAGTATTCAATCTTCCTGCTGCATCAAAAGATAAAGTTGGCTTTTATTCAGAAAAACACATAGAAAAAACTCACCTAAAACAAATCACACCTGAACATCAGTTTAATGCACAAAAATCAAAACAGTAAACTCTACCTTATAAATATTACACTTTATGACCTTATCAGGTATCATCAACATACCATTAGAAGAAAGAAAACACAGTATATCAATAGCTGGTGCAGAAACAAATAGGATAAAAAAGAGCAAAAAAGAATAGTTCACAATTTACCGTTTTACAGCATCTGTATTTTCTCTTTCTTTCTCTTCTTTCAGTTTTGCTGACTTATACTTCATTCCTGATTTTTTAACAATTAGCTTGATATAGTCCTCATTTAAAATGGAATCTGGTTCTACGGAACCAAGATCAATATCTGTGTACAGCAGGGCTTCATAAACATGATCTAGGGAAGAAAGAAAGATACTTAACAACTCACCCAAAAAAAAACCACAACAACACAAGGGACAGAAACACACTGTTTGTTAATTGTTAAATACAATTTAAGATTTTGGGTTAGTAGGTTATATTGTAACAGTAAGTTTCATTCACAAAGCATTTTTGCTTTAGGTAGATTTATCTAGAAGTTGCTACAACCTTATTTTTCACTCAAATTTTCACAGCTTACTTTCCTACTTGAAACTCGTCTAAACTAAATAGCTAAGAAGTGATTCAAGGAGGAAGAAAATGTGATAAATCTGTTCATTTGTGACTTTCTCTGGCAGAAGAAATACGGGACAAATAGTCAACGATTGTTCCACACTGACTTCAGCACCATTACTAATCTCCCTCTGAAACATATAGAGACATGACAGACTCTTGTTTCTCTCCTTCCTACTGCGAAAGAAGTTTGCCAGAAAAAAATACATGGTTGAGAAGAAGAAATTGGCAATAGGACTGTTTTAATGGAACACAAATTGCTCCTGAACCCAACATCCTGCTCTCAGACAAATATCTCAGGCTGAAGCTCTTTTGTACCTTTTCTTTAGCCCCGAATTCTTTACGTAGCAGCTCTCACCCCGCTTCAACAAACCAGGGTGCAATGTTTCTCCTACCGCAATGTAATCTAGCATTTTGGGAGAAGTCATAGTGTCCTGTCCAATAATTTGGGTGGCCTAACATTTTTTCTCCTTAGACTGGCATCATGCCTACCCACATGTTCTTTTTCTCCAGTTAAATATTTTTGATTAAAGGAGTTACTTTGGTAATGGGCACAATCCACCTTGCCAAGGGAAGGATTAGGAACAACTAGTACCATCTCAGAACATTTTTGCCTTGACCACACATGGAAGCGTCGTGGCTGACTAAAACACAACAGTTAAAATACACCCCAAGTAACAAAGCAGGCTCCCACCTATGTCTTTGCCCATTGCTTGTGCAAGTTCCTCAACAGTCATCTGCTGCTTTATTTCCACTTCACCTTTGGTCAGCGGCAATTTCTTCTTGTTCTTTTTCTTCTCCTATATGGAATTAGACATGTATATAGGAACATACAGCTGGCATAAACTAAGAAATAGTAAAAACAATATTAAAGAGACAGTGGTCTCAAGCCACATCTTTTTGTCTATAATATGAATGAATTACAATAAATTAATGACTTAAAACATCACACTGAATATTTAAAATGTTCTTTCTGCCCTTAATTTAAATAAAAATTAATTCTGCCCTTAATTTTTTTCCCCATATTAGTTCAAAACAAGGGGAAAAAAAAAAAGTTCTCCTGCCTCTTCAAGATTCATGATGCTGCTGGTATAAATACTTCAAGTCAATATTTGAGAGGAGTAACAATGTAGTCTCAAATAAGTACATTTTGGCTCATAAACTTAGAATAGCTTCTGTAAAGTTCTCCTTTTTTGTCATAAAGCGCTCAAACTGATTTTTTGTACTTTGAAATTTCACACAGAATCAGAGATTATTGGATTTTATTAATTACCTCCTTTGTAGCTAGATATCTGTATTGAGATAAAGTGGCACTGCTTGATTTGTCTTTTTGCCAGAACCGTGGATACAGATGAACAGACCGTACGGGATACGCAGATGACTGCACAGGCCTCCATTGTGCTCTGTTGACTTTCCTGTAGGAAACAGTACGCAGCTGTCGGCAAGCACCACGTAACTGGACCAGATTTTCAAACTTCGCTATCAACCCTCGATTCATTTCTTCACTGAAAATAAAAAGGACACATTGAAATCAGTCTCAAGGCTGGAAGTTGTTCTTTGCTATGACAATATGCACAGGAAAACAAGGCATAAATGCTACAATGCTTCAAAGCAGGTTTTTTGATACTGACAATGTTAAACTACTTAGTAGATCTGCTCATATTTAATTTTCCTGCCACTGTCACTATTCCAGTTCAGACACACAGATCTACTGATGTTGTCATAACTTACAAGTCTTCCGCCTGTCTTTGCTGATCTTTAATGTAAATTACTAAACTCCTAACTCGAGGTTCTTTGATACTACCTCAAAGAAGTGACATCTGTACCGTACTGACAGATACCCGGTGCAACCTACCCGGTGTAACCTACCTCTCCCGCCAGTAAAACAAATTTGCAAAATGACACTTACACGAGCACATACCTCCACTAAGAGACTGCAGTATTCTAATGATATTGTTTTAACGATACGATTCCATGATAACAGTGTTATTGTGTGCACAGAGACGTTTTTCTATGCTAAGGCTTGGCTTAGCAATTAAGCTTTTCAAGACAGCTGTCAGATCCTCCCGCATCTTTTAACCACGTTAACTGTGTTTTGAGTCATTTTGCTACCTACCCTGTAGCAGAGTCTCCTGTTCAAGCTACTCTTCTCGTTCAGTTCGCTATTTCGTGGCTCCTATCTACCTGCATTCCCGGCCCGTTCCCAGTACCTTCTGTGTGCTCTCACAGGCGGTGCTGTACCATCCTCCAAGCAGCACGCGGGCAAGGCGCTATCCTCAGTCCCTCTCCACACGCCCACGGTCGCTTTAAAACCCCTCCACAGCGCCTACAGGGAGCGAGCAGAGGACGAAGTAACCAACCAACAACTCCTTTTTTCCCCCTTAAAGAGCGCTTTAAGGGGCAGAAACAGCCGGACACGCTCGCAGAGGACAAATGCCCTGAGCGGTAACCGGGCAGACGCCGGGCTCCCCTCACACCCCGCGGCCCCTCACGGCCGGGCCCACTGCGGGCGCCCCAACGGCCCCCAACCGTCCCCAACGGTCCCCAACGGCCCGCCCCGCCGTGCGCAGGCGCGGCTCGTGAGGGCCCGGCGCTTGCGTGGTGCCGGAGCCGGAGCGGGGCGGCCCCGGGGCGGCCATGGCGGCGGCGGGGCTGCGGGCGGCGCTGGAGCAGCGGCTGCGGGAGCTGGGCATCGCCGCGCTCACCGCCGAGCACCCGCAGGTACCGGGCCCGGCCCCCGCCGCTCCCTTCTGGCACCCTCGAGCGAGCGCGGACGCGTGTGAGAAAGGAACGGGAAAGGGCGCGGGAGCAGCGCCTCGCGTTTTATTCGGGTTCTTGGGGAATTTCTTCATCAAAAGGCAGGGTTTTGGGGCTGAGCGGGACATGCGGCGTTTGTTAAATATTTAACGAGCTGCCGGTGAGGCTGCCTCACACGACGCTCGTTGTGCTCCGCAGGTGTTCACGGTTGAGGAGATGATGCCACACGTCCAACACCTGAAGGGAGGGCACAGCAAAAACCTTTTCCTCAGAGACAAGAAGAAGAAAGGCTTCTGGCTGGTGACCGTCCTGCACGACAGGCAGATCAACCTGAACGAGCTTGCCAAAAAACTGGGCGTTGGCAGCGGAAACCTGAGGTTTGCTGATGAAAACGCCATGCTGGAAAAATTGAAAGTGGGCCAAGGCTGCGCGACGCCGCTGGCCCTCTTCTGCGACCAAGGAGACGTGAAGTTCGTGCTGGATGCCGGCTTCCTGGAGGGGGGCCACGAGAAGGTGTATTTCCATCCCATGACGAACTCTGCAACCATGGGCTTAAGCCCTGAGGACTTCATGAAGTTTGTGAAATCGACAGGCCACGATCCCATAATCATACATTTTGATGAAGACAGTAAATAGGAGAAGTTGACGTTTTTATTACTTGGCAAAGATTTTTATAGAGCAAAACTGGTTAATTTTTTATTACAAATACAATTTGAAAAAATAGGCATCCTCCTTCTTATGTTGTATAATCTGGTGAGGAAAAAATACTGCATTTCAGCTGTTAAAAGTTTTAACAGAATATTCTTACAAGGAAAAGATGATTGCGATGTACCTGTAAGTAAACAAGTAGAAATGGAATTTATGTTGTAGTGTTTATTAATAAAATGGATGAAGTGGAACTTTTTGTGTGTGGTAGTGGGCTTGAAGATCTAAATTAAGAAATAATGAGTTAGCAGGTCTAAACTATTTGTTGACACTTCTGTCCTATGTGCTTTTTTTTTTTTTTTTTAAACTATATCCATTTATCCCCTACTATGTTACCTTTTATTTTTTTTCCTTATTTTTAATCTAGAAAAAAGTAACTTAGTTGCACTACAGAAAATGTACTTGATTGTCTACATTTTTAGCTGCATTTTCACTCTCCCAGTATCCTCCCTTCAGGAACTAACTACTAGGTCTTCTGGTAATTCCCAGATGATGCGACTACTAGCGGCTGCGTTAGGGCAACGAGAACGAGAAGGAGACGTCTGAAAGCAGAAAGGGGTGCAACAAAGGAAAAGAGCTTTAAGGAACAGTGTTATTGCAGTTTCCTGTAATTGCAGTGTTACCTGGTGATTCCTGGGAGGAAAGTAAATACAACCTGGCACTGCATTCATTTTTGTGTGCAATTTCTACTGGTTCATGGGGAAGATGTGCATATTCTCTGCTCCACTGTACCCTTTTAACCAGGTGCCTACAGAAGTGGAAAGAACAGTGGGACAGCAGACATACTTGAGTTTCTCCCTTCAGAAGGGGACTGAACATGCAAACATCCCCATGTTTAAAAGGTTGTGGGGAGGTTGATTTTGCTTTAAATACAGGATATAGTTAGTATAGAAGAGTATCTACTATCACAAGAACGAGACCAGCACATTCTCAACATTGAATTTCTAATCTTTCTCCTCTCTCCTACCTAAACAAATAAAACTCCCTTCAAAAGACTTTCTTTGTATTAAGACAGAAGAAGCAGAAACTCCATGGAGTCCAGCAGAAATACTGTGGCAATGAGTACCCCTTAAAAACCAGACACAGGAGTTGTGAACGTGTGAAATTTGAAGATGACAGGGAAAAGGGCTTTTAAACACAGCCTAATGAAAGTGTCTGTTGTGCGAGAACAATGCCTAAAGGCAAGCAATAGGGTGAGCACAGAGAAAAATGAAAAAAAAAAAAAAAACACCACAAAACCAACCAGTCATATAAAAGGACTATTTGCTACCGTATCGTGCTAAAGGATGCAATACTAATAGTGATCAAGGGAAACACTTTAAATCAACAAAAGGCAAAAATCACCCAATTTGACTCAGTTTTATTATATATAGCTAAGGCAATTCTAGGAGCTGAGAACATGAACAGTTCTCCCAGGCCCCAGTGAAATCTTGAAAATTAATAACTTCCATTAACTGAGTTAATTAAGAAAAAAAAGCTTCTTCTAGGACAAGACAAGGTATTTCAAACATTGTTAACATGTTTTCCTTTATTTCAGAGAGATTTGGCACCTGTTCTCACAGATATGAACAGAACTACAGCATACTTCACGATATAGCAGTTTAAGTTCTCCTTGTCTACTTTGGAAAGACAGAAACTGATCCCATCTATAATGGCAGTTGGCTCAAATGAGAAAGAAGCGACCTAAAAATGCTGAGTAGATAGAAACCTGTATAAGAGTCACAAAAAGATGTCCAGATACACATGGCTGTATACTTTTTGTTAAATCAAAGACTAAAATGAACATCTGTTGTTTGGGAATACTGCGTTGATTAATGGACTGCCCGGGGAACTTTGGGTTGACAGATGTGTTACTGAAATACCTAGATATTAAGATACAGTCTTAGGTATCTTTAGAAGTGAAATTTATCTTACCCTCTGCCTGCCACTCACTCTCCCTTCCTTTCAGGGTTTCTTCTTTGTGCTACCCCCAAAATCCTTTATCACTTCCAAGAAGGAAAAAAAAAAAAAAAAAGAGTAAATGCAACTTGTCAAGTTTAAAAAAACAGAATTTAAATGTGAAAGATGAGTTTAAAAGACATGCACAATAGCAGTTTACTATGCTTCACGAATCTTAAAATCTGTACAACTTAAACTTTAACTACCTTTATCTTTAGAAGAGATTCTGAGACTTGTTCCAGCAAAAATAACGACCAAGCAAAACTAAAGCATCAAATACTGCACTTGGCAAATATGCAATGAGTTCTTATTGTATGAAATTAGTGTTGTGTTTTTTTTTTTTTAAATAATATTAAAATAATGTATAGTTAAAAGCTACACAGATTTTTACAAATAAGCAACACAAAAACAAACTACACACTGTCCAGAAAATTTCTGCTACAGTTTTATAAGTTTCCTTCCAGAAGAAATAGTCACTAAACACATTACCGTCAACAACGCCATTACTTAACACCAATATTCTTCCAGTAACATCAGTTTCCAGAAAAAGTGTGTATAAATGTACACACAAAATAAGAATAAAAATTATTTGGTTCGGCATTTTAATAACATCATTAATAAATGTATACAATGGCAAACATTAAAAAAATCAGTATGTAAAGGAAATTACAGTTTTAAATAAGAGCTTTTTAAGTTTTGTTTCACACCTAGGTACATTCCTTTAAGGCAGTTTTATTAATATCAAAGCATTATTTACATATACATTATCATCTACCTCTAAGAATCATACATGAGCTCCTTTGTTTAGGCTGCATCATGTCTTGGAAAAAGTTTAAAAATAATACACGTGGGAATGTTACTAAATCCTCAGCAGACTACCAGCAAAGCAAATGAAAATTACACATTGTACGGTATTAAAACATCTTTTGTAAACTTGAACTAACAGGGACACATTTGGCAACTCTTAACTCTTGCTGAAAACAGCTATGTACTCTTGTTGTAGGCTGCCCACCAGCTGCTGTGTTACTCTTCTGGGAGTCTGTGCTTCAAAAAAAGGGGTCGTGGCTCCCAAATTACATTGGTGGTTTTGTTTTTTTTTTAATTTTATGGGCACAGACTGGAAAGATTAAGTGCGTTATGTAAGTTTTGTACCAATTCAGAAAGGAAAAAAAATCATCATCATCATCATCAGAGCACAGAGAACATCCGGACAGCTCTTCTGCTCTGAAACTTCTCCGCAGAAGAAGGTGCTGGAAATATAACCCCGGTGCTGCTTTGGGATAATTCAGTCAACACAAACCAAAATCCCCTCTGCACTGATGCAGCCTGAGCGCCTTGAAACCTGCTTGTGATGGCGCAGATGGACACTAGCGAGGCCTCTGGCATGCAGATGCACCTACGCTAGGCTGACCTAGCAGGATGCATTCTGTTGTCTCGCCCTCACATTCATGCTGATTCTCTCAGGCAAGGAAGATTTACCGAGTTTTTTGGGTAAGGGGATTTCACTTCCAATACGTGCCATCAGTTGAATAGTAATTGTAATGTTTGTGACTAAACATCCTGGTTGTGACTGCATAGCCATTCTTTAAGATGTGACAATATACAAAAAGCAAGCGTAGGAAGCTGTGATGGGGTATCTTGGACAACTTCAGGAATATAAAAAAAAGCTAATAAATGAAGAGTCAGGAGATGCCCCTGTGAAGGAAATGGCACAGCCACATGTGAGAGCACAAGGTTACGTGTGTCCAACAATGTTCCCTGCAGAGAAGCGTGCTGTGCATCAGTCATGGCAACACACCTTTCTCTCACACATTCCCAGGGTCTTCGAGTACATGGTATACCTAAGCACATACAACTGCACAGATTCTGTGAATACAAAAAACATTTGGCACTAGAGGTTAAATCTGTTAATTCAAGATACATGTTCTTCTAAAAATAGTGATGCTACTTCAGTCAGGGTTTAATAGTTTGAAATGCATCGGTCCTCTGTTGTTGAGGAGAGCTTCTGGAAGAATCCACCAACAGTCAGACCCTGAAGCGAGCCTGAAAAGTATCAAAATTCAGAATAGGAGATGCTTTCCTAACATTTACCATATTTCAATTCTCTTTCAGAAAGAGCTGTGCTCTTAGTAAGGGCTACTGGCATTACCCATTTCATGTCTATGAAATGATGTAAAGGCAAGTGTCCCTTCAGAATCTATGGCTGTGCCACTACTGCAGTACAGGAATGGCACAGAGATCAGGCTTGAGACCAAGTTCTTATTGCTTAAAGTAATTTTCTCCTAGAGCACACCAGGGCTCCGCCTGGCTCACTTGGTACTGTGGGAGAAACTCAGCCATGCCCTGAGCTCTGAGTGCATACAGGAACACCCAAGTTACCTGCAGTACAGACGTGCCATGACACACCCTGCCTGTTCTGGCCACTGCCATACATCCCGCCTGCCCCTCTGGTGACATCTGGTAGCTGTCATTGCACAGTTTGGAGTCCTCTGAAACCTTCCCCAAAAGGTCATATTGCCAATTACAGCATGGGAAATTATTCCACGTGCAACTGAGCTCAGCCTGCCTACAAAAGCATTGTGGAACTGGATTTCAGGAATACTCTAGGCTTCAGATCACTCCTGGAGCTGCTGAACACTGTTCATACAACATCTGGACATGGAGAATAAGGGGACCAGAAACAGATCCTAGTATGAGTTGGTAACCAAAGTAAACTAATGAATTTAATAAAACACCAAAAACGTCTTTAGAGGAAGAATGGAAATTCTATATGGTGGAAAGCTGCTAAATTCATCCTATTTTCACTTAAGGGGGTGGGGGAATAAAATTCTTTGTGGAAACAATCTCAGGCTGAACAAAGTGTTTATACTGCAAAACCGATGTTTTGATCTAGACCTTTTAACACTGTCATAAAAAAGTATTTCAGAAAGAAGCTATTTAGAGGAAAAAAGACAAATTCCCATTCTAAAGCTTATTGAACTCTTCCTCTACCCCTCCCTGCTTTTGACATAATTTCAGTAAAATCCAAAAATGACTTTCCAATATGCTTTTAAACCTATTGAACTGCATTCTCTCTCCAGTGGAAAATGATTCGTTTTCAGTTGTTCCTGAAAGCTTGAGACGTGATAATGATAAAACCTGTAAGCCTTGAGAAAAAAAGTTATTAAGTTAAAGAAGTTGCAGTGGCTGTATCACACCACCTAAGCAGCAGTGTGATCAATCTCCAAGCAGTCTGCAACCCAATTTCTGTGAATATTCAAGCCATGCTTACCGGAAGTCAACAGAGAAAGTTGGAGGTGAACGTTTTCTACGCGCCTGTTTGGAAGACCTGACACTAGGAGGTTACACAGTTAACATAACCCTTTAGAACATAAATATGAATGTACCTACTGATTTGTAATATAATAGAATTACACTGATTTTGTATCTGTTACTAAGTTCATCTATGCTTCCTTTGAGCTCCCTGCAAATGCTTTTAAGACAACAAATGTATACAACTGTTGAATGTACCAATTACATTTGCTGACTTTAATATGAATCAATAATGAACAAAACTTATCTTACTAATAAAAGATAACCTTAAGGGGAGGTGATTGTAAAAATGCATGATATTATTATTTTTTGCCATCAAGAAACCTCCTAAGCCACAAACAGCTCATGTCAAAAGATAAACAATAAAAGAAAAAATTAGTCAATACATAAACATTGTAAGACAGTCTTATCCTGGAAATGCCGTTTGTTGAGAACAGCCTTATATTAAAATAGAAGTTACAGAAAAGTCATACCTGACAATTTCCTGTCAAGAAATCTGAACGTACATAGGCAGAATAACTTGGGAATGTGAAAAACACAAATGACAAACAATTTCAGTATAATACGATTATCCCATGACTCCCACTTCTGTTAGTTATCAAATGTTTTCACATATGTAAACAGATTTTTCTCTTGCAGTATGCAACAAAAAAAAAAATCAGCATAAACTTTTTAAAGAGCAATTTCATGCAGATTATGCTAACCAAATAAGGCAGTGAAGCGCCAGTAAGCTGTGAGGTTTTTGTATCTGTATATACAGTCACTTTCAACAAAATACAACAGCATTTATTTTAAATTTACAGAAGTAAATATAAACTGCAAGTTATGTTTTTTGGCTAAGTATTAGCAGAAGCTTAAGCAAATCAGTGGCTAATTTCATAAACAGAAGATTAAAAGTTTTGTTTTTTTTTTTTTCCTGGAGTAATTCTTGAGACCTTAAAATTCTTGGTCCTTAGGGAGATGAGAACTGTCCTTTTTTCAGTAGATCTTAACAGTGCAATGTGCAATAATTCCTAAGACCATCTACAAATTCTCGGCAGTAGACTCCAGTAGAGCTCCTTGATTCAAGGAAGGAAGGTAGGTAGGTTTTTATTTCTTGCCTGCTCTAGTCACGAAGAATGTAAAAAATTCCCTTAATTTTTATTAATGATTCCTACAGTCGCTGTCTTGTTTACTTCAGAAATAAAGGCTTCATACTGAGATACTGAAGGACACTTTTCTCTCTGTGTTCAGTTAAAAGGTAGAAAGAGAAAAGAACATAAGAAAAGCTTAAAGTTAAGAAATATAAAATACAGAGTTAAGTCACTAACAGAACTAACAGCACTAACAGCATGCATTAAAGATGTTTTAATGAAGTCAAGAGAAGGACAGAACGCCAAAGACAAGCTTTATAAAAAGGCAGTTTCCTCATACTATTGAATGCTTTATGAAACAAAAATGTTTTGTTCAACTATTCTTTTAGATTTATCTAAGAACTGATTTCAATATTACTTCTTAATCCAATTTTGTTGAACTTTCTTCAAGAGAAATTTAAAAAATAAAAATAAATGGCATTTTTACAAGCAAAAGGATAAACGGACTGAAGCTCCCTATCTAGATAGGCAAAATAACTGCTCTAAAACAACCTGTTCTGGCTTAACTAATAAGCAAGATAGATGCCAGTTAAGCAAGCAGTATTTACATCTGGTTAATGCCATGTGCACTTTTTCTTATATGTAATGCTGTTAGTTTGTTGTAAATGAAATTAATCTCATTTACATATTGGGCAGGAAACTCACCACTTGGCCCACATCTCATGTAGTGGGTAATAGAATTAGGAGCTTTGTTGCTCCCTAGACCTGCATTTTGAATTTCTGCTTTCTGGGATAGCTTCCACATCTGCAGAGAAAAGCATTTCATATTATTCATTGTGTTTATCAGGACATGAAAAAACCCTCATGCATTAAAACACATTCTACTTATTAGTAGAGCAAAAGGATATACAAACACTTTTTTTTTTTTTTTATAAGAGGAAAGGACAGACAAGAGGGACAGCAGAATAATTCGAAGCACCTACTCAATTATACTCATTAAAATTCATCTTAGCATTTAGAATAATCAGGTATTATTTTCAAAGCCACAATCAGATATACTTAACTGTGATATACGCTAACACTATATTTCTGTCTGTATGAAAAGGAAAAATATCATATTTAATCAAGATTGACTGAATTTAGCTGAGAACTGAACTCCTTCACCTTTTTTTTTATCTGCTAAATGTTTACAGAAATGCTCACATTCAATTCAGAAAAGCCATAAATGATCTTTGCATGCAACAGCTGAACATGCAAAATGCACTATCTCAATTTACTATTCACTTAAAGCAAAGCATCAAGCAAACATTTAACTGCAAGCAAATTATTGAACCTGAACAACAAAACCTTCTTTGGCTGGCAGCCACTATTTAGTGTTTATAATTACCATGCAAAGTCCTGACATCATTTTTAAAGGCAACAGGGACCAAGAAATGAGCAAGGGCATTTGGGTTTTACAGTTAGCCACCTGAATGGCCACGGAGCAGCAGTGACCAGATCTGAAAGGAATTTCACAGACCCTTCCACTACCTAGGCAGAAACCAACAGACATCCATGATGTATGTATGCATTGTTAATGTGTAAAGACCAAAAAACTGACAAAAAATAATCCTTGTTATACATGAGAATATTTCTTTCATATATAATAAACAAAAGCTGACAATTTTTTTTTTTTCCAGAGACACGAAAAAAGCCCATGCTTTTTGTGCTGCAGTGGTGCAAGTATAGGAGCACAAAAATTATTATCCTCAGAACTGAAATGTAATTCATTACAACTTTATAAAACAATTCCAAATAGTAGCTTGAGTTGGACAAGATTATCAAGAACTCCTGTAAGAGGACACAAGGCACCAGTGTTCGATGACACCAGCGTTCAGTTATACTGAAGCCCTTTGTATTAGTGAAAGCAGCTGTTTTAACGCTGCTCCCTCCTTCCCTGGCATAATGCAAGACACAGGCTTTAAAGGCATTCACTATCAGGTATAAATATATGCTATCAGACTTGTTTTGAGTGTGGAAGTTTAGTGCTGTGAAAAGAAATGAAACAATGCAAACAAGTGCTCTGTGAGCAGTGGCAGGAAAAAAAAAAAAAAAGAAAGAAAAACAAAAACAAAAACAAAAAACAACACTTTTTTGATGCCCTCAAAACAAGCTTTTAAGCATTCTCCCCATGAAGTTAAATTTCTCTTTAGATTGGCCTTGCTCATTACAATCGGGGACCAGGGCTTGTGCTGGAAAGTTAATAATAAACATGTATCTGGAGAATATTGCTATTTTTTGTAGCTGTGATAGTCTAAGGGCCTAAGCAAGGTAAGGCTTGCACACAAGAGAGAACAGCGTGCCTGAAATCTTAGCTGATTTCCTCAAACAGCAGCAACTGATTTAAATAGAAGATACTGTCTCTAGCTACAAACCTTGTTCTAAACATCATGAGAAGTTTTGCTGCAAGGCACAACCTTGCAATCAGTTAAGCCAAAAAAGAAAAAAGATACTGAAAGCGTGAGCTTATAGCGCGTACTGTCAGAGCTAAAAAGATTTTCTCTAATTTCTCAATTTATGAAATACAGTATGAATGTGTCACTTCAGATAAGAGCACTATTCATCTCAAAACTAATTCAAACACATCTGTGGATTAATAGAAATGAAGATGAATGATGTGACCCAAGATCAGAGTAAAATGCATGTGAAACTAAGATTCTGCTTCAGATCAAACTTTTTTGTTTGTTGTTTTTTGAAAAGGTGAAATAATTTTAGAGGCAATGATACAGCAGTGATTAGCAGCACATTGTGGACAATGATGAACTGAAAAATTTCTCAACCCAATAATAATGGATGCCTGCAAACATGGTAAAGGATAGCCGCTGTATTTTGAAACAATGAGTTTGCCCTTCACAGAACGTGTTTAAAACATTCATTTTTTTCCCCATCTTGAAAACTAGTTGAAGCTCAGGAAAGGTTTACCTCTGCACTTTGTTAACAATTCTGCTGTATGAAATGGAGAGCCTAGAGACTAACAACATGTACGTCTGCTGCTTTCCCTCCTTATTTCTGCAGTACTTCTATCCCTCCTTAGTTAAATGTGAAGGAATTGAAGTGCAACTCATGCAGCAGTACCATGACTGCTGCAAAACTGCTGGCAAAATAAATTCAATTGGAAAAAATCAGAATAGGATATTTGTTATTTCCAATTAAGTATTTTTCCTTTATATATATATATATATATTTTTTTTTCATAGCCCATATAATTTTGAACTGCAACTGTAAGTAACTATTTCCTCTCAAAAAAAGCACCAACATCTAAAACCTCATGGAATTATAACTTAAGTATGGCACAATTTTAATCTGTTGTTTGTATTTATCATTACAAAGTTTCTAGCAATTGCTTGAAATAGTGGCTTAAGTAATTACTTTTCAACATTAAATTCCAGATGACCAGCTAAACAGTAATGAGTTATTCACTTAAGCATTCTTATATTCCTATAATTGGGTAAGCAAATTTTAAATTATTTGGCTTCTGCAGCACTAAATATTTAACGCAGTTTCTGTTATTGTTGCACCTTGTTTCTTATTACATGAGTGTTACTTTGAGTGAGAAGAAAAAATGAATTTCCACCATAATCAGTACAAGTTTTTATTACCATACATCACCCGGAGTCTCAGATAACTGTGTTACTTGACTCCTACTGAACAGCATACCTCACCACATTTGTACAACAGACGTGGAAAAAACAACGCATATGAAAGGGAAACGGTGGAAAGGGTCATTTTTTCATTGCAAGTGCTGCACACTGTTTACCTCTTAAGAATTATCATTTATGTTCAGGATTATGAATGTTAATTGTAGTTACTTATTAAAATATTTGAATGTTAATCTGAACAAGGATGCATATCTGTTGGGCAAGGTAAGTCACTGAATTATTGGGATATAACTTGTTCCATGTGCGAAGTGACACAGTGGACGTGGCAGAAATGTTAAGAATGAGATCCTGAAATCTCTAAATGAAATGCTAATGAAACGAAGCATTTTTGAAAGAAGGAAAAAAATGCATTTCTACTCCAAATACATAACTAACATGTTACTGATGCATCTGAAAGCACGACCACAACTGAAAAGTACTGTTTTGGACCAAAAATTAATTCACTGTGCCGCTTTTGGCAATGCAGCATGCAACTGGTTTAACATGCATTCAGTTACATACAGGAAAAAAAAAAAAACAAAAACAAAATACTTGTAATGGATGACAAATTAAATATAGCTTGTATTATAAAGAATTTTAAAGGCATGCAAAATATACACAGTGCAATTAACGTTTCATGCAAACTTTGGTGAAATTACAATTTTACATTCGAATACATGCTAGAGTACACAGCTGAATTCTGTGTCATTGTCCTCAGAAAAAACAACAACCCATAGATCTAAAAGCAAATCACTTTTTCATCGTAGTGAAATTTTCTATAAATCCAGTGGACATTGAAAAGAAATCCTACATGTCACATATGATTATATATCTAAAAATACAATTTTCTTTTCATACACAACCATACTCATACCACACAGTTTTATTATCTTCAGAAACAAGCAGCGGGGGTTCAGCCTCACTAGTGTTTACACAAGTGGTAGGAGCAAATTCACTAGTTAGAGCTGACCGTAGGTCACTATGATCAGATTCCTGATTAGCTGAAGGCTGTTCTTGGATTTTCAGTACAGATCTAAATGTTGACAGGTTCACCTGATCAGTTTTTGATGCATACCTTGGAGGCAATCCACTTATATTACTAACTAATTCAGTGTTAAGGGATAAAAATGGATGAGCCACAGTAAATGATCTTGTGCTATCATTGCCAGATACACTGACTTTATCATTAAAGACATTTGTGCTTAAAGTTTTCTCATGAAAATTTGACCTTTCCATCCTTGAAGTCTTAGGCACATCAAAGTTACATCCTAAATTACGTGGTTTAACTGTATTAGTTGCATCACTTTGTGGAACACAATCTACTCTGTAAGCCACACAGTGCAAAACATTAGGGGATAACTGGTGTGCTGAGTACTCACTAGATGTTGCTGGAACACTTCTGTCAGCGGTGGATGGTGCTGGATCAACTGAAACAGGTTGCCTAATATCCTTAGACAAAAAATCATGAATGCTTGTCCTTCGAGTAGTTCCTTCTGCTGTAGAAATTACGCTGCTTGCACGAGGTAAGGTAGCATAAGGATTGCAATCTCTTGATTGTCGCTGTGATACAGTTGCTTGCATCTTTTCTTTAACTGATTTGGTCTTCCCTTGAGTGCCTGATGTAAATTTTATTGGAGAGCTAGTAAAGTAGGCATCCTCAGTTTTACGGAAGCTGGGCCTTACAAGTTGTTCTGTTTTAATGGATCGTCCATCTGAGAAATCAACTGTATTTTTTACACTTAATGACCTCACAATACCACAACCAGCAGATGCCTGTTTTCTTAGCTTTTCCTTTCCTGTCAGCTCAGCAGACTCAGATAAACTTTTCATTACTTCATCTAAAAGATTCTCTTCACTTGCAGATTTCATCTGTCAAAAATATGAAATGCCTTATAAATTTATAATTTCTAATTTTGACTTTTCCTTAAGCAATCTTCAAGGACATAAAAAAGTATTCTAAAATATTTTTAAAGTTCTCAGAACTATAAGTGGTATTATCACGTAAATGTTTAGAGTACACATTTATGAGTTTTCTGTACAGGTTACCTACAAGCAAGTACTTTGAAAACTAGGTGTCAGAGATATCATAAGTAGCTGGAATTAGCTCCCATAATACTGCATAATCCAGTAATTCAGAAGTTGAAAACTTCAAGTTCATCTTCTCACCCACTTTCCCTCTGCCATCACCAATCAATAATTTGCTAAGCAGATCTGTATGTGCTATTATTTTAACTTACACTGATAATATGAAGCTAAAAGTTTACATTCTCTACATATTCAAATAATAAAGACAAGAATCTTAGAAAGTAATACAAAGCACATAACCTTGGTGCCTGAATTTTGATCAGCTGGCTTTCCAAACCTCTCTTTTTGGAGAAAAGACTTCATAAAAAAAAAAAAAAAAAAAAAGTTGTCAGTGAATACTATTCACAGACTCAGAGAAAGACTTCAGTCTTTTTCAAAATGGTGAAGGTGACAATTTGGAAAAAAATCTTAAGCTAAGATTATTAAGGAAAGGCTCCAGCAGAAGGATGAAGAGAGATCTCTTGAAGAGCAGCCTACCAGCCTAAACTATTCTGTGATGCTATGAAAGCGATTTTGTGATTCCTGAACAGCAGTGGACTGACTTGATGACTCAGGTCGTTTCTTTCAGTTCTATTTCCAGAACTGTCTAAGGCTAACGGATAATAAAAGTAATAACAGTAATTCTCTTGCCAGAGAAATCACAAGCGATACATAATTTTAAGTAGCTAACAAAAAATCCAGTGACGTGTTCCAGATTCAAGTCATAGACTATGCTAATCAATTCAGCTATGAATATGTATGTTGCCATTATAATTGTGTAGTCAAAAATAGATGGCGTCTGATCCTTATTCTCGATAGGCCCTAGCCACAGTAACTAATTTGCTTTACCCTAGTGGACTTCTAAGCTTAGGACAGATCTGCTTGAGAACTAGTGATGAAATTAGAATACTGGCAGAGACACGATTGATTCTGAGCTTCTAACAAACTGTCAGTAATTTAGATAAACATCGTCTTATTCCTTCCAGATTTCAATCAGTTTGATGGTCAGCTGTTCAGGTGTTTTGCCAAACAGGGTTAAAAAAAATCTTTATCTGTACATATATCTGTATCTGTATATATCTTCCTTTCTGTAAATATAAGACAGATCTGACAATAGCTACTACTGAAATCAATGGCTGAACTGGAAGGTGAGAAGTGAATTTCCTTTGAGTTTATGGTCTTCCATCTAAACTCTGGTGAGTGTACCATACATCAGTACACCGGATAATTTGGTGCAGTGGAGATTGACTTTCTCACCTAATTCAGCATCCTAGAAAGAGTAAAGCTGCAAAATTCCAAACTGATATTTATGTAATACAACAAGTAGAGTTTATCAGGATACAGTGCACACTACTACTAAATACAGGCATAACCAGAATCTCTACGAAGTTTTAAAGCAATTCTACATGCTTTAAGTACTCTATTCATTCTGTAGCCATACATGGCGTAGGAAGTAATTTTTAAACTAACCTCGCTTGAGGTACTTTTGTTGCTTTCTTCTAAAAACTGCTGCAGGGTAACAACTTCACTTCCAGGAGAACCGTTTTTGATCTGTTTTCCACGACTATCCAGTGTTTCAGGCGTTCTTTGCTGGAGCACAGGACTAGACCTTGTATGACCTTTCAAATACTGAATAGGACTGCTGCTGCTGCTAGACCAAGCCTCGTGTTCATGTAGCAGACTAAATTCTCCACTGCTGTGACTCTGCGGCCTGCTTTGATTGTTAACCACACCTGCTTTTGGAGTAAACAGTATTAAATATCCAATAACAGAAGCATATGAAAGCTGTTAGTATAAGTTTACCCAAATTTGAACACTTTCACATTCAGTTAAAGGCAATTCAATTTAGAATACTAAAAAAAAAAAAAAAAAAAAAAAAAAAAATCTAGTTGTCTTATATTGCTCAAACCAAATATGAGTACAATTTCACTCCCCTGATTTACCTCTTACAGCTTTTTCAACGTGACAGAATAACTTTTGAATAAAAACTACCTTTCACTTACAACGTGAACCACTATCTACATAACATTGTATTCTGTGAGGCCAAATGTATGCCTCCATTCTTGTTCAGCGTGACTGTGAAGTACACATTTTAATGTACTATAAATGAGTTTTACATTAAATGAAATAAAAAAGATGGAATGCAAAACAAGTATTGTCTTCAACATAGTTCTTCAACAAGAACAATTTTAGAATGTTCCTTCTCCAACAGTTTCTGCCATTACTTCTAGTTTATTACAGCTGTTACATGAAGAAGGCATGTGGCATTAAATGCACAATAAATTCTACAACACCATTTCTGCTTATTTTTCAGTAATTGCCAATTGCTTAGAAAATGCTGATGAAAAAATCAAGTATTCCTACTTCGTGTTACTCCTACAAAATGAAGTGAAGTTTGAAGAACGATAAATTGTTTGCAGAAGTAATTTCTAATACTTTATATGAACTAGGGCATGGAGTACCTTAAAGAATTCTTTGTAAAAGGGATTAATCAAACAGACAGAAAATAAATGACTAAAAATCTTAAGCTAGCATTCACCTCTCAATTTCCAGACAGATATTGTTTAAAAAATGTAAATCACAAACATAAAATGGATCTCAAATTGGCAGCATTTTACATACAATGGTCTCCAAGTAACAGTAATTTTTAAAAAACTTGTTGAATGTCTATTACAAAAAAGTATGTCAAGGCTAATAATATATGATTTAGCAATATTTTCTAAATTTCAAGGAATGTTATTAATCTTTTAAAATAAAAACATAACCATTTGCAGGACAGTGTTACATAGACCATTTGTGTGTTTTGTGTTGTATACCATACGACTTTACAGCAGCAGTGCACAGATGTTTGGATGCTAGGAGAAAAAGCAGAGTAACTTCTCTGTTTAGAAATACAAGATTTTAACATAATTTGAGGGGGGAGTTCTTATTCTGCAAGATTGTTACTTGGTAAGCTTTGGCTCAAATAGTTTGAAAGTCACGTCAGTATCATCATTTGAAAATCTATTAAAAATCTAAGTTCTAATACTTGTATTCTTTCCTAATTTTGGGAACAAAGACTGCGGTATAAAAATGCCTAAACAAAAAAGCATGCTATGTTTTTTGTGTTTTTTTTTTGTTTGTTTGTTTTTTAACCCGTATAGACAATCCTACAAAGAGTAATGGAAATTAAGCATGTATGTAAATTCACCTACAGCATACCTTTGACTTCATGGAGTGAAGCATTGTTATTGCTATTGCTAGTGGATGTTCTGCCACTATCAAGGCTGGCTGGTCTGGAAGCTAAATGGAAAATTAGGAGACACCATGATGAATAAAATTTTAGCAGATGACACGGTACCTTTACATTCTGATCACAGAATGCTCTGAGGCAGGAATCATGCACTATTTCACAGGCTGAGCATGCCCATTGTCAACAAAGTGGTTTCTTACAGATCAGAAAGCGAAGGGATTTCCAGGCAGTCCAAGAGGACACTTTAGAAAAGGGCACTACAGGAATAGTAAGGTACAAGGGAGAGGAAGAGAGAAATAGAGTGTACATTTAGAATTGAAACAGATTGGTTAGTGGGAAACCAGGATTTTACAGATGGAAGGAGTGGCATGCAGAAAGTTGCTTGTGATTAGGTCACTTACAACAGATTTGGCAAGGAACCTTGCACATTGTTGAAATGCCACGAACAGGAGGAACAAGAGCATCTGCACAGTTAATGTCCTGTACTCCTATCCAATACAAGGGAAATGCACTGTTATTATCTTAAAAAATGTTTATTGCTCATACTAATTTCAATTATTTTTAGAAGAGTTAAAGCTTCACTTATTACAGCTTTCACTTCATAGCTTTGCTCGAAGGAACATATACTGTATTTTACAAAATCACGAGATGATAAATTTACATTTCACTGAACAATAAACATTGGAAAAGCTGGCCAGATTTCATTTTTTTTTTAAGATTGGAATTGTAATAACTGATTTTATTTTACTATCAACTCCAAATACATTTTTAAAAGGCAAAAAAATTTGATCCTGTTCAGATGCACTTCATAAATACTTTCTACTAGAGATATAGAATATCTGATAGTATTTAAGAAGAAGAAAAGATAGTACAAGCAATAATCTGAAGAAATGATGCTATACATTCAAGAGGTACGCAAATCACAGAAAACATGCTCACTCGTAATTAAACCATTCACGTTTTTTTAGACCTCATTCACATTCACATAATATATCCTTAAGTCATTTAATTAAAATTCACATCTTACCATGAACTCTTGATCCTGTACTAGAATCATCACTAATACCTTGTGGACTTACATCTTCAAAGGATGTAGTATCTATACACAGAGACATAAAAGCAGATGTAAAATAAAATAGATTATAGGCATATTTATTTCATTGTCTATAAAATATATTAAAATAATCGTCAGAGTTTTATTTATGTAACATTCTGTAGGAATAGTCCTGAAACATTTTGTAATTGCAGTTAATAAACCTGTTCAGTATCTTATCACTGTAACTCAATTATTCAGGTTGCCTTTTTTTTATTATATATTTTCATTTTGTAGAAAAAAAATAAAGTAAAATGAAGATTTACAGGAAATTGCTGTTACACATAGACACATCATGGTGCAAAAAGCTTCTACCTGTACCTTTATTATTTAGCAACTGCTTGGATCTGAAGCCTGTAGAAGAGTTGACAGCTGCAAAGTTGATAGCTGTAGTAGAGAAGGCCATAGCTCCCAATTCTTTTCTCCTTTTACCCGCAGATATATCATCAGGACCCTCCAGATGCTCAGAACTACCTGTCCATTGTCCTCCTGCTAGGACCATGGACTGCACCAGGTCATTCATGGCTGGGATGCAAATGAAAGCAAATGATCAGCATGGTCAATGTATTTGCTTTTGTTCTTATCTTGTATTGCAAAATGTTTTGACAGTTTTCTAAGCATTATAGCATATAGAATACTGCAAGGTACAAGCACAAGATCATCCATGTTATAACATGCAATCAGCTCAATGAATGAGAAGTGTTGTAAGTCAGAGACTTCTCTGAATTCAGTATGGTTCTTTAAACTGATTTTATTAGGTATAGTCATCATGCTTGTGCTGCAATGATATGCAATATATATGTTAGAAGCCTTGATATACTGTTTGCAATGATAAGATGGAATGAATAAGGATAAAACGGGCAAGGTGCTAACACAACTATGTCAACAATGACACGGGATCCTTGAACAGTGCAGGTTACTGCAGGGATATTGTATTTTACATAACAAATAAAAAGATCTGAAAAAGATGACTTCTGATGATATTCACCTTTACTTTGCAAAGACAGAGAAAATTATCCACTACTCTTGAAAAAGTAAAATAAAGTAAAACAAATCAATACAACATTTTGGCAACAACAACTGATGAATACTTGAAGAGTGACAGACCACCATACAGCCTTGCACTACTTTTTCTACACTTTCTTTAAACAAAAAAATTGCAGCAGTTTTTGAAGGCTTATGAAATGTGTAATTTAGAACTACTAACATTAACACAGTGCACTGTAAATTTATATACACAAATGTGTATATAGACAAATATGTATACAAATACATGTAATCACAATGCACTGAATATATATATGTATATGTGTGTGCTTGTGCATGTGAATGTGTGGGTACATGTGTGTGCACATATGCACATATATAAGGTATTCAGTGCCAAGGTTTAAAAAAAAGAAAAAGCTCCAGCTCCTTTTATAGTAGCAGGACTTGCACATTGCAAAATAGAAGGAAAAATAAAGCGCAGTCCAGGGAGAGGTTAGTGAAAAATTAGTAATGGAAGCCAGTGTAGCCATTTAAAAGAAGCTGAACTGTCATAAAGTCTTACACATGGAGCGACGGTAGAAGGCCTTCATTTTGTCTTTTTCCTTCGGTCTGTTCCTCAAAAAGGGCAGTCTTTTCAGTGCAACCACTTTTATGTCATAGCATGAGGAAAAACGGAAACAGGGAAATGAAAGAAAAAAAGGGAGAAGAACAGATGGAAGTTAAATGTTGAAACTAAGGACAGAAATGAATGTCTGAGTTTAAGCTATGTATGCTATGCTAAAAACTATCACTCTCATGCTTCTGTGTGACAATGAAATATGAAAACTACACCAAAATATGAAAACTACACTATGAAAACTTTAATATACTAAGAAATGCACCGAAAATAATGGTGAAGAGTGTAACACAGTTTGAAAGTCCTAACTACCATCACAAAAAACTAAACGCAAGTGCTTTGCAGATTATAAAAATTGGCTCTAATTATTTTTACTGTGAAAAATGTATTTCTTGAACGTAAAGAAAAATGTGAATCAGAAAAAGTTCAAAATGAAAGTAATCAAGTATAAACTATACTTTAAAATACGAACATTTCACTGTTTTTGAGACTAACTTTTGTAATTTTTTGCCCACTGTCTACAGCAGGAAATAATCTTCGTTTGTTGTATTTTTTCTCATCACTAATTTTGATCACTTACTGTCTTCTTGAAAAATTACATGGACCTCACACTCAAATAACTATGTTTACTTGCACACTGATTTCAGTATTTTACTGAAATATCTGTAAATCAAATCAAACCTGTAATTAGAAAAATAAAATAAAAATGTGTTGGCAGGAATGATATACACCAAATTTTTGACTGAAAGAATACCCAAGATTCAAAACAAAAAAAAATAGCAAAAGAAAATCCAAATGTGAGTGTTACTGTTATATTTTAGGAAGGATAAAGTAAAGTTAAAACAACATAATTATAGGAGTTAAAATTTTAAGTAGTAATAAAATATGGGGAGTGGGAAATCACAATTAATCTTGTCCTTAGGTTCAGCTGTTCTCCATTAGTAACTGATTACTGGCAGACACCTGCATCTGGAAGCATCAGATAAACGTGTCAGCTGACTGTGAAGTATACAGGAGCCACATGCAAAAAATTAGGATATAAAGATCCAGGAAGAAACAAAAAATGGAATTATTGAGAAAATTGTATTTATGCAAATGTGAAAGCAGTGTAGAACAATCTGTCAGCCCAGGAGCTGCTTATTTTACCTCCTTGAAGTGACTTTTCAGGACGCATGCTTTGTCATTTGCCTTTGTTTTCTACTCAGCCAACAGCTTGTTATACAGCCATTTCGATTTTACACAGGAGTACATATATACATATACATTTACGAGTGCACATGAACTACCTAGAAACAAATACCCCTCTCCATCACATTATTCTGTGTTAGCACTTAGAACAAGCAGACTACAATGCCCTGTATTCTTCAAGCAGCATCCAGTAGTCCAAGTCAAACCACAGCAATACCATGCTGGGCAGCCCAATATATTTCTATTACTTCCATGAGGATGCGATGTGTCTGCTACTGGTACTATTAAAAGACGACAGGCTTAGTAACAGCCTTAATTCCTTGGAATGCTGTTGACGATCTGAAACACCTGAAGTGGAAGCTCACAAAAGTAATCCGTTTTTCTCCACACAAAAAAAGATTCCACTTGCTTGCCTTGAGTTTTCTATGCAAAAACTCAGAATGGTATCCATCCCCTCCAAGAGGAAAGGCTCTGCAGAAAGCAGATGTCAGATCCACAGTATTCAGCTGATTCAATCACTGAATGCAGATGTGAAAAGCAAAGGTGAAACTCTGCAGTCAGGAGCATCCAGCATTCTCACTGCCTGCAGGATTTTACCAGTGCTGCAAATGTTCCCAGCCATACAGGCAGCCCCTCATTTGAGAGTACCTCTGGAAACAAAGAGCTTCAAGCGCTCTGTGAGCAGATGAAAATCTCAGGTGCTGTCTTCCTTTTTCAACAGCATAACCTGATCTTTGCACCAAGATCACCTGTCTTTCTAAGAGAACAGGTCTTTTGAAAACATCTGCATGAGAGTGTCCTGTATTAGGAAAACACTCTGTCTCCACTATCTGCAAAAGAAAAAAAAAATCTACAGATGTCACATAGCTAATTATTTGTCAGTTGTGGTAGCAGAGCAATACATTTGGACATCTGTATCTCCTCACCTCCTCTGACAGAGGGTAAGGAATAGGAAACCTGTATGTCAAAAAGATCATTAGAGGACAGAGAATAACAAAGCTTTTGAGACCACCACTGATTTGTGTCACTGGCTGCAGTCTGGGGAATGAAAATTACCTTCTCTTGCTTCCTGAAGGATATAGGAGGATTTTCCATCTCAACAGTTCCTGCTGGGACCACCTCCATTTGCAGACACAGATGATTAGTGTGGACCAGAACCTGTCCCTTCCCTTGGTGCAGACTGCCTTCAGTCAGTGTGAAAAGCTACAACACCTGAGTAGTTGCTTAGACAGGAGGAAACTTCCTTTCTTATAGTTGTTTGTTTTTTTTTGTTTTTTTTTTGTGGAGGCCACTACTTAGAGAATAGAAAGTGGCCACAGTTTCACAGTACTTAGGATTTACAATCATTCTAAAAGAAGAAGAAATAGACTGCAAAATGTGTGCCACTACTGGTTCTTTTCACACTAGTCCTAACTCCGTGAGACACAGACTGTCTCAGTAAGATAGTCAGCATTGAACTGGCACCTAATTTATCCAAATTCTATCCAAAAATATGGTTTCCGTGGTGACGTGTAATGGACGAAAGTTGGGATTCAGAATTAGACCAGCCCTTCCCGTTTGCACATAAATACATTGGGATTAAAAGGAACATCAACAAGGCCCATACAGTACAAAATTAATGAGGTCTGAACAACTTCAAACTTCTTTTGAGTGTTAGCCACTGTTAACTTCAACCTTGGCTCTAACAAGAGGAAAAGTGCTTTGAGTGTAGCAGCAGCATGCCCAGCTGCACTCTACAAGGTCCCAAGTATCAGTGCAAAGAATATTGTCACATAAAATCATCCTGACCATAAAATCGTTGATGCACCTGACCTGATCCAAAGCATACACACTTGTAAACATCCGCTATAGCTTCAGTCACTCCTGAACTCCACAAGACTTCCAATTTACGTTCCAAAAGCCACAGTTGTGTTTCTTTATTCAGAAATACCTGTTCTGAATCTTTACCAACCACCCTTAGGCTGAAAAATGTTAAGCTCCCCAAAACTGACAAGTTAGCAATGAAAGCAATAGTTTACCCTCAAACTTAAATTTTATTATTTAAAATAAATCACAAATCTGATTTAAAGTTCCCCTGAAATAGTGCTCTTAGATGCCTTAAAAGTTTACGTAGTAACCTTAAAAGAAAAAATACACCATAATAGCTTTAATCATTTTTAATACAGTAAATTCATACCTGGCTCAAAAATATTGATCTGATGTCTTGTGAAACCCAAGACATAAAGAACTTCCTATTGCATATTCAATATCAAAAAACTTCATCACTTATTTTTTGTGATGCTGGAGAAACATCTTCAGACAGAAGATCTGTTTAGGATCTGAAGGATGTTAGCACAGCCACGGCTTGGAAACCACTTTTAAAGACAAGGGGAAGGATGCATGCTGGGACAAGAGGGAGAAACAAAATATGGTGCTTGTGGTGGTATCCGACAATCTATACAAAATTCTGTTCACCTGATGCAGTAACGCTACCTACTTCATCATACCTTAGTAAACATATTTTGACATCTTTATAGCTGCAGAAATGCTAAAAAAAAAAAAAGATAGCATCTGCCCATACACTCGAGTCTGCATGAAGTCAGTATAAATTTGTCACTGATGAGAAAATCCAGGCTCATTTCCTAAAGACCTTCAGAATTAACTGTAAAAAACCTCGAGAACTCATAGGTTTTCTCAGCACCTTTTTATTTTTAAATAAATAAAAAAACATTTAGCTGAGAAGTATTAAAAGAGAATAAATGTTTTGCTGTACTCACTACTACTCTTTTTGGTTCCCAGGGTCTGGCCATCTTCAAGAGAATTTGAGCCCACTGAAGAACTATCTTGACTGTCCTGGTGGGGCAGCTGAAGAAATCCTTCACTGGATTCTGAACGGGTAGGTGTAAGGGTCACAGATTTCAAACGTTCTCGATTAGCATCCTTCTTGGATTTTATCAGCTTCTTCATCTTCAGAGCAATCCAGTTACCCCTTCTGTTATCAATAAGACAATACATTTATTGCATTTATAATACATTACTTAGGTCTTCGTACTTTTCCTAATTTGTATGCAAGAACAGACATGATTCTGCTCCTCTGAAGTTGAACAAAATCTTGTCTTTCAGCCAGAACAGAATGGGTAATCGTGCTTTAGATTTGTGTTTATTTTTATACAATATTCATCACTACCTTCTTGGTGGAGATGGCTCATAAAATTTATACTGATCCATTATCTTCTCTTCCAATTTCTCCTTCTGTCGCCTTAATTCGTTTAGCTTGTCACTGTAAACAGAAATTAATGATAATTTATGTTTGGAAAATGTATACGTAACATGTGAGTAACATGATCCTCTGGATACGTTACTCGAAAACTGTAGGTTTTCATGAGAAATTCTTCCGTAACAGCTGTTTCTTATTTGAAAAATCAAGAAAGTGAGATAAAGGAAACAAGCATTCTTCTGTTTAACACCACAATATATCATTATAAATATTTCCACTAGCTTTGTTTATTATACAACAGAAGTTTGCCTTTTTTTTTTTTTTTTTTTTAAGTAACAATGTGTACATAGGCTATACCAGCATCATTTACACAAGCATATTTTCTCTTCTCTCAAATTCACTAAAATGGTTACAGTTTTCAAACAAACCTATCATCTTCAAATGGGGAATAAATAACATTTTTATTAGGCATTTCACCAATAATGAATGCAGTGGCACTCATCTTTCAGATTTAAAAATAAAATGCTCTTAGTTTTAATTATCTGCTTTTCACACATAGTTAGTTATTTTAAGAAAAGAAACACATGCTACTTTGGAAACATTAATTTCTATATACAATGAAAATGGTTGGTTTTTTGGTTTTGGTTTTTGTTTTTTAATATTATGTAACTGCCCTAATCACAGTAATTTAACTGTTTTTAAAACTCACATGTACTGCCTTTGCTCTACATGGAAGAGATCCTTGCTTTCCATATTCTGCTCAAGTAATGTTCTATTTTGTAGCATTAATGTCTGAATTTGATCTAGTAGATGTCTGTTTTCCTCCTCCAGATTTCCTTTAAGCTGGCTAAGCAGCTGTTAAAATAAATGAAATGGTATGTACGTAAGTATATGTGAACATATTTCATATACAGATTATATTATCAAGGAAACTTAGGCCTACAATGTATTTAGAAAGTCAAATCAAACAGAAAACTTAACAAAATCATGACTCAGTGGGTAAAATCGTCTTTGATGCTTTAAATAACTTACAGTTTACCTAACACAAACTGCAATTTTTTTATGGCATATAAAACAGACAAATTCATTTGTCTTCAGACTCACGACTTTATCTATAATCTAAATGTCAAATTCTCAAGCACTTCATTTTTTATGAATCTGTAAATAAGCTTATACAAACATCGCAACAATACCAGTCCTAAAAACAGGATAATTGTCACGTACCTCACATTGGTTATTTAATTTGGTAGATGTAATATCCAGTTGTTGGTACTGTTCTCTAAGTTTAGAAAACTCAGCTTCTAATCGCGTTTGTTCTAGTTTGGAATTATTCAATAATGTTTTCAGATTCTTATGATCAGTTTGCAGAACTTCATTCTCTCTCAAGAGTTGACTGTATGTATGAGCAAGCCTGGAATTAAGAGAATGTAAAAGAATACACGCATGTAAAAGGAAAGGTATTCATGACCCCACACTGCTCCTGAAACATGAAACTTCCGGACTTTGATGCTACTTCACAAAATACACATAAGAATTTCTTGGTATCACATGCTGTAGGTAAGTTACCTGTAAATCTAAAATTCCTAGGTATGTATCAAATCTTTACCCAAGTATGGGTCTTCAGATTTTTAAAAATAATTAGGATTTCTAAATGTGGACATAAAAACTAGTTTTAAGATGCCACTTTTCAAAATATGAAGATCTCACAAAATAGCTAAGATTTCTTGCCAACACAAAATAGTAAGTAAATAGGAATGGTCCAAATCTTGGTAATTTCATAAGCTGTGTATGGACTCTTAGGTTCCCTTTGCTCCTACCCAGCTCTGGCACGTCCATTTCTAAAAACAATTTCCAGTTCCCACTAATTCTTCTCATACAACATCACAGGCAGTAGACATTTCATTGCAAACATCCCTACCAGATTAACAATTCTTAATGCCTCTTCTTCAGGTGGGTAAGTATTGTACTATGTAAATAGTAATAGTAATTTCAACCAGACTATTTAGGGCAAGCTGTACCTCAGTAGTAGGGATCAAACTGGCCTTCACCATCCACAACACTGAATTTCTACTCCTACCAGCGTTAACCAGTCATTCTGCCTCACGCAACTCACAGAGAATGGCTTGCTCCGTCTACAGCCCACATCCACACAGCACAGTGCATGGCCTGGCATTCTTAAGATGCTATGTGGAATTCAGTATAGTCAGCACGCAATAATTATGCTTTATGGTGTTCGTTTTTTGTGTTTTTTTTTTAAACTGTTCCCTCTTCAGTTTTCCTAAAGTAATTATACCATAGAACAACAGAGTGTGTTTCTGTAAGGTATGGATTGTTAATATTCTGGGGCACAGCATCAGGTTTCCAGATACATGAGAGGATGCAATGCTTATTTAGACTGCACCAGTGTTTTGCTTTACCTATCATTTTCATCACGAAGTTTCTTATATTCTACTGCTACAGTTTCGTGTTTTTCATTTTGCTGAAGCATTTTCTCCTGTTCTATCTTGAGCACTTTCTCCAACTCTTCCAATTGCACTTTCTGTTTCAGCAACTGATTGTACCTGCAAACAAGAATTGTATTTACATTTCTTTTTTTTGGAACAAGAAAACATGGAGTTTTTTTTTTTGTTGTTGTTGTTGTTTTTGAAAATGTGATCTTTCAAAGTTTTAAGATCTTAGTGTTGTGTTTCAGGAATACAGATTCTATTCATCATAGGTATACAGCATTTCTTGCTGTTTAGTGAGGATCAGTCTTCTAATTATAGTCATGCATATTAGTATTTACCTATCTTCTAAGTCCTTATGTTCCACCTCCAGATTTTTGTGTGCAGATTTAAGACTTCCATGTTTAGCAATCAGCGATTCATACTCAGAAGCTTGGCGCTCATGTAGGTGTTCCAGTTTTTCATGATCTTTGAGAAGTGAATCGTACAAGGATTTCAGATCCTCACGATCCTTGAGCACACATTCGTTTTCATTTTCTAGAGCAGACTGTTGGATCAATAGTTGAGCATTCTGATTCATAAGAGATGTACTTTGAGAATTTAGGGTGGAATTTTCAACCTGCAGCCATAAACATTTGACAAAAGTTGCACATTAATTTCATAGACTGGATCATCTTGTCTGTATCATTCTGTTGAAGGATTTCTTGAATGATCAATTCATTATCTCCGCAACCTTCTAATTACTCCATTATCTGAAAGCCTTGAATGGAAACACTTATTTCTTATATCCTTACAGACAACTCCAATTTGTACATGTTGTTAGATCTAACAGAAAGTATTCCTGTGGAAGAGTACCATTTCTCTAAGAGTTATGTCAGAACATTATTTACATCCATTAACACATTCAAGCTTTCAAAATATGACATATAAAAATCTTTAATTGCGCGCTTCTAGAAAAGATTAACATCATCTAATCCTTGGATATCTTAAGGAATTAAGGATACCTGACATGTTTGTCATCTGACCTGTAATAGTCTAGTTTCCTCCTCTTTCCTATTCAAAAAAAGGAGAAAAAAAAAAATCAACTACTAAGGCTTCTAATACCCTCAGGGTATCTGCTAAGGAGAAAAAAACAACAAAACTATCACTGCAATGCATGCTGTTACTAAGGAACAAATCCCTTTCTGTTGGAACTGCAGCACTCTTTGCTACAATGACAAAGCTGAACGTTTCACTGGAAATGAAGTAATGTCTGATGGCAAGTGTATACTGTAAAACTTCAGACTGAATTCCAAGTTCGCTTTAGTATAGAATTCCCAGTCACCCTTTAAGACATCCTTTCTCTTGTTTGTTCTTTATGGGTATCAGGAAGAATACTAGAATTACAGTTGCCTAAAAACAGCCTTGACATAGTCTATGTAGACTTTAGTCTTAGTTCACATTTCAGCTTTAGTTAACAGTCACTCTCATTTTCTTGAGCATACTTCACCTTTCATTTTGATTTAGAGTTAATAGAGAGGTGTCTTGCAAGTGGAACTCCCTTTCTTGGACTGCTGGGTGCAACATCCTCCTGTCATCCCCAGCAATTAAAATTACATTGTTTGGTGAGATTCACCACAAAAAATAGGCAGAAAATGCCTCTCCTTCTAACTCATTGTCCCAGTACTTTGACTTATCTATGGTTGTTTTATTCTCCAGCTTTATCAGACAGGAAAGGCCTCTGCTATTATGCAATCCATGAGGCAAAAAGCAAACTGCCCTAAGATATTCCTGCTATTTTGCCAAATATAATTACAAAATACTCAAAGAGTTCTGAATCCCAGATATATACCCTCATCTGTCTACAACAGTCAAGGATGCCCATGTCCACTAAATTTTTAACAACTAGATGAGGCACACTACGTGCACAAACGTTCTGTTTTGTTCACAGGCTTGCCAGACACAAAGGGGAGTACTGTGCACTAATTAGATTTCAATGTGGTAGATAGAAAGTGCATCTGTGGTACAACTGGGTTCTGCTTTCCAGCAAAAGACAGAAAGATGACTTGAGGCATTCATGAAATGCATTATTTGTTCACCCTTTTAAAGATTCCTTCACTCATGGCTGTCTGTTTTTCATCATTTTTGGCATTTTGTTTACTATTTGTGCTGAACTGTGGATTTCGTATCTCCCCTTTAAGTATTCTTACAGCTCCAAAAAGGATTTGATTCATTAACAAGAATATTTCATTTATCAGAGAAAAAAACATGCATTTGACACTGTTGAAGCATGAAGGATGATATATGAATTTTGGCCACGATGGCTGGAAGATTCTGCAGGCAAACATTTTTATAATTTCCACGGCCACTCGTTACCTTTTTTTCTACCTCTACATTATCTGAATTACATCTTTGCATATTTATTTTTATTCAATTTTCAACGTTTTTACCAACACTGTGTAATTACTAACATCTTGATTTTCCTTTTATGTATGATTTTTATCTATTTATTATTATATCTATAAAAATAGACAAAATAGATTTATTAGTCTCTTTGGAGGTGCTAACCGCTTTCCTGACCTAATTTAGAAATAAAAAAGAAATTGAAAAAAAAATCTTACAAAACTGGGTAACAGTCTTCTTTACTCCTGACTACGAAATCAAGGATTTAAATAGGATAAACACAAAGGATTAAAGCAACTTCTGGAAATTTTATTCTTTATCAGCCATCACAAAATATTAGACTGCTCGTAGTGCGGATTATTTGTATGTTACTTCCTCTTCCGTGTCTGTACCAGAATCGAAACATGATTTGTAGCATTTCTGTTAGCTTTAAAACTTTCACTTGAAAAAACATTAAATTAATTTTGTATTTAAAAATAAAATATTATAATATTACCTGAAGTTTAGCATTTTGAGTTTGTAGAGTTGTATTTTGCTCTTGTAGAGAAACAGTCTGTCTCTGAAGTGCAAGAATCTGAGCCTGCAGATTACTATTCTGTGTTTCAAGCTGCTTTAATTGTGTTTTCAGTGCTTGTTTCTCTGCCTGCAGTGTAGCATTCTTTGAACAAAAAAAAAAAAAAAAAAGAAAGAAAATTTGAGTTCATGGCTGTTTACTGAACTTCAGGTAGAACTGTTTTTCCAGAACAAATAAAGCAGCATGACAGCATGACTTATGCTACTATGATTCTTTATGCTTTACCTTCAGTAGAGAGAAAGGATTTAAAATATTCAGTTATTTCCAGAGGAGAACAAACTGTGTCACCTTATATAACAACGTAACATATAATGATACTGCTATAGATTGATTTAAAAAATGCGCAAGTAACATTAGACCTATGTAGAAAGAATAAAGAAATCTCAATTACTAATGTAAACAAAGATTATATAAGAGAGATTTGTGAGGTATCTGTGGATTCAAAAAGTCAAATCCAGGTTTATATTTTTTCCTTTTAAATACCGGTCAAGTGCTTTATGGCATCTGTCAGTGCAGAATCCAGCTGTATCATACACTGTATTTTATACAGATTATGCTTAGTCTATAAACTAGGTCATAAATTGCACACCTCCTTAAGAATATTCTCATTCGTATTACTGGAGCAGCTCACAACAATACTTAAAATCAGAATAATAGAAAAAGCACATCATCTTACATTCCTTTCAACTTCAATTAATCTATCTTTAACTTTCAGTAATTCTCTAGTAGTTTCCTGATTTTCTTTCTCCCACTTATTGACAGACTGATTCTCTTCTCCACTTCTTGGAGGAGAATTCTGAACCATCCTTTCCTCTTCTTGTCTTTGTTTGAGGGCTTCGTAGTTCTTTTTCACCTAAAATTATTTAGAACAACTTAGATTAGGTTTAAAATTTTCCATTTTCAACATCCTATTACATGACCGTGACACTTTTCAGAGAACAGAAAGTGCAATGTGTACATATCTTACTGTATTTGTAAAATTGCTTTCTGTATATGTTTGATGAGATGATGTACAAGTAACACATGGCTACTTCTAGCTTAACCATAATAAACATTTAAGACAGGTATGACTAGGAGACCAACAAAGAGGCCTCTAGTCTGTATTTTACTTTAGTGCTTTCAACTGTAACCCCGCAACTTTTATGAAGTCCTACAAATCAAGATTGTTTTTTTTGTTTGTTTGTTTGTTTTTTTAACCACTCCACTCAGGCTGTTTAAGGCAGACCAGAAAATGTGACTTACTAAATAATGACTATTGTTGGCATTCCACAATCAAATAAACTTCAGATTATTAATCTACCTGACATATTCAACGACCATTGAATCAGCTCCACCACACCTTTTCATGTGATTTCAACACCAGGCCTGTATTACTGAAGTTTTAAAAAGCAGTCATACTTTTGCCCTGCTTTATATTACTCTACCCCCCCGCCCTTTTTTTTTTTTCTCTTCCCTTTCATTTCTTAAAACTAAAAGGTCAAGCAAAGTATAGAAACAACAATAGCTGATATATGGATCATTTAATCTTACAAAAAAATGTCATTCTCCTTACTGTTTTAAGCTCTTGACGGAGTTGCTGGTTTAAATTTGTTGATTCTTCTAAACGAGCCTCCAAAGCAGCAATTTTTTCTTCTTTTATTTCAAGAGACTTCTTAAGTGTGGATTCTAATTTTGACTCCAGAAGCTTGTACCTACTGATCAATGACATCCCAGAAAGAAAGAAAAATAGTATTTTGGAAAATTATTTCAGGTATTTAAATTTTAAAGAGTTCTGAAACAGCAGCCCTAAAGCTACATTCAAAAACACACGAATGTTGACTATTCAAAAGCATTAAGACACCTTGGTATTAATACCAAGTTCTTTTTCTAAAGAATCACAGAATCACAGAATCACAGAATCACAGAATTTTCTAGGTTGGAAGAGACCTCAAGGTCATCGAGTCCAACCTCCAACCTAACGCTAACAGCCCTCCACTAAACCATATCCCTAAGCTCTACATCTAAGCGTCTTTTGAAGACTTCCAGGGATGGTGACTCCACCACTTCCCTGGGCAGCCTGTTCCAATGCCTCACAACCCTTTCTGTAAAGAAGTTCTTCCTAACATCTAGCCTAAAACTCCCCTGGCTCAACTTAAGCCCATTCCCCCTCGTCCTGTCACCAGGCACGTGGGAGAACAGGCCAACCCCCACCTCTCTACAGCCTCCTTTAAGGTATCTGTAAAGAGCAATAAGGTCACCCCTGAGCCTCCTCTTCTCCAGGCTGAACAAGCCCAGCTCCCTCAGCCGCTCCTCGTAGGACTTGTTCTCCAGGCCCCTCACCAGCTTCGTCGCCCTTCTCTGCACCCGCTCAAGCACCTCGATGTCCTTCTTGTAGCGAGGGGCCCAAAACTGAACACAGTACTCGAGGTGCGGCCTCACCAGAGCTGAGTACAGGGGGACGATCACCTCCCTAGCCCTGCTGGTCACGCTGTTCCTAATACAAGCCAGGATGCCGTTGGCCTTCTTGGCCACCTGAGCACACTGCTGGCTCATATTCAGCCGACTGTCCACCATCACTCCCAGGTCCTTCTCTGCCTGGCAGCTTTCCAACCATTCCTCTCCCAGCCTGTAGCTCTGCTTGGGGTTATTGCGCCCCAGGTGCAGGACCCGGCACTTGGCCTTGTTAAACTTCATGCAGTTGACCTCAGCCCATCGGTGCAGCCTATCCAGATCCTCCTGCAGAGCTTTCCTACCCTCAAGCAGATCGACACACGCACCTAACTTGGTGTCATCTGCGAACTTACTGAGGGTGCACTCGATGCCCTCGTCCAGATCATCGATGAAGATATTAAAGAGGACCGGCCCCAGCACCGAGCCCTGGGGGACGCCACTAGTGACTGGCCTCCAACTGGACTTGGCTCCATTCACCACGACTCTTTGGGCCCGGCTATCCAGCCAGTTTCTAACCCAACGAAGCGTGCGCCAGTCCAAGCCAAGAGCAGCCAGTTTTTTGAGGAGAATGCTGTGGGAGACGGTGTCAAAAGCCTTGCTGAAGTCAAGGTAGACCACATCCACAGCCTTTCCCTCATCCACCCAGCGCGTCACTCTGTCATAGAAGGAGATCAGGTTCGTCAGGCATGACCTGCCTTTCATAAAGCCATGCTGACTGGGCCTGATCGCCTGCTTCCCCTTCAAGTGCTGCATGATGACTCTCAGGAGGATCTGCTCCATGAGCTTTCCTGGCACTGAGGTCAAACTGACAGGCCTGTAGTTTCCTGGGTCTGCCCTCCGGCCCAGAAGGCAGCAGTCCAAAACATTTTTTAATCCTTCATTCTTTGAAAACATTAGGTATATAAAAAGCAACATTCAACTACAGCACTAGACTACTGGCTTTATCTGGATCATAAGCATGTGCGTGATGACAGCACTCTTCCTTCTGGCTCCACTCCAGTGAATCCTGCAGGGACCTGAACTAAATTCGAATGTGAAGTATTCAGAGAGCAAGATTTTCATCAGTTTCAATTTCCTGCCTGCTTAAATAGAGGAGGCAATAGGGAAGGAGAAGAACACAGCTCTTTGCAGGTGCATACTCATTTGATGCATGAATGTGCGAATTGCTCACTCGGCCCAGCTGCTGGGATTTTAAGACTGTTACCACTCCTGATGTGTATGATTCCAGTTTTTACCGTATTTACAATATTGTAGGGTACATAGAAAACCTAAACCACATATTTAGGAGAGAAGTGATAAGGATTTAGAATATATTATTTCAAAGCAGTATCTCCTGAAACTGTCTGTACAATATTCTAATGCATTATTAGTCCTTTAAAAAAAAATTACTTCAGAATTCTACACTCATTCATCACTTTTCAACAGTTCCATCACTGTACACGTGTTAAAAATTTGGAAAACATCCCACTTTTGCCTGCGGTAGGATAAAATACAACAAGCCATAAATATTCCCCTTCCTAATCTCAGTTGCCAAAGAATCTATCAGCTAAGTGAATAGATTGCAAGAGACTCCTGAACTGACAATAGCATTAAATCTAGGCAGGAACTGGAGCAGAAGACCAACGGTAAATAGAAAGATGTCCAAAAACATTATGTAGTAGTATGAGAATTCTAGATTTTAGGGTATGAAAAATAATTTTCAGGGATTTAAGAAATACAGGCATTCTACAATCAGTAGAACAGACACAATTTTATCTTAGTGACCTGAAGCATATATTCAGCTGCAAATGAGAAGTTTCGTTACTGCAAAGTTATACACTTATACAGAAAAGGAAAGAGACTAATAGCAGAGAGCCATTCTCCGCCTTCCTTTTAAACACCTGATTATAAAAAATGGTTACACTTCTAATCCCATTAAGACTTGGGCATTTCAAATTCAGGGTCAGAATCTGCAAATCTGTTTGTCTAAAGACAACAGCCATTTGAAAGATAAGACTAAATGAAGAACACCTTGAAAGTAACTCACCAAAAGTGGTTGGCTTAAGCCCCAGCAAAGAGGAGATTTTTCTCAATTTTATTTCTCTCCGAGAAAGAGAAATGGTGCTTTTTAAATTTGTCACCAAAATGAGAGAGAGAGACCAAAAATACACCAAGAAGTGATTTTGGTCATAACGAACTTAGCTTTCTACAGACCTGATCAAATAATTGCTAATGTCTCACCTTTTGGATACATGAAAAGTTGAGAACACTGGAAAGGCAAGATAGTCGCAGAGCACAAATTCACACCAATCAACCCTTCAACTTTTCAAACAAGGGTTTCCCACTCACAATCCTCCAGCTCTACATGCAGTTGTTACGGGTCAGTCTACATTTTGATTGTAGAAGGGTCTCAAAACAGTAGCTTACCCCAAATTCCTTCACATCTAGAACTATTTGTCATAAGCCTGAGCTGAGAAGCGGGCTTTAGATAATGTTCTGGGTAAGTAAGGTTCAAGACATAAATCTTACTGTACACCTTCCCACCAATCAGCCTGACCAAGGCCAGCAGAAAACAACCCAGGAACAAGTAATATTCATTATATACACAGAAAAAAAAAAATGCACTAACTCCTTGGAGAGAAAAAAACACCAAAGGGAGTATGGCAATTGAAAACTGTTTACTTGTGTAATTCCCACTCTTGACTAACATGGAATCACACACAGAAATGGAAGAGGTCACAACAGTGACCTCTTCTATGTTAGAAGTTCACTTCCAGTTTATATTTTAATTAAACCTGAATAAAACTCCCAATTCCATGGAGGTAAGATAACTCCAAATTTTCTTCTGAATTACAATTTATAGGTCCAATAATATCATGCTGTAAAATGTGGTGGAAACACTAGCTTTACATGACCCAAAGTCATAATTAATATAGCTGCCCAAAGCAACTAACCAATGAGAAGTGAACCCAGAACATCTGAATCTTCGGAAGTATAAGCACTTGCAAGAGACTAATGGCATTGCCTGAAATGTAGACGCAGATTCATAAATCTTTTCACAGAGTATAATTTCTAAAAGCACCTTTACAGAATAATACGTTTTCCCCACAAGAAGTCATACTAGTCAAAGCTCTGAGGGCTTTTTTTGAACTTCTCATCTGTGAGCTGAGAAAGGTAGATTAAAGACCCCAGCAAAAAACAAGAGGTGTCAACAGATTCTCCATACAGGACTTTGGCACCACCTCACTAACACAGCTCTGGCAACATGAAAGGAAAACTGAAGGGAAAAAAAATTAATTTGGTTTTCTTTTGATATAGAAGGCCCCAAATCAATCTACATGTTCACAACAATCAGTGGTAATAACAGATCATGACGCCAGTTTTTTTTTTCCCCCTTCTCCTTTCTAAAAAGGGCACAACTGAATAGCATCATGAAAGAAAGATTGGCTAGACGCCCATACTAATCTGCTTTCCTCCAGTCACAATTTTTCCCTAAATCCCTGCAGGATAAGACAGAACACAACATACAGTAAAGCAAACAGATGTCAGGATAGCAGCTGCTTTATACCGGCAGGTGTGGCAGAGTGATAGAGCCAGTATGAAGTTTTGGAGACACTCAAGAATTGGATACATCCCAGCATGTATAAGAGGGAATACAAGTGATTTCTTTTTTGGTAGAAAAAAATAGAAGAAAATAGCGTCAAGGAAAGCGTGAGAGTTCAAGCTAACCATTATGTGACAGAAGTGTAAATAACATTTCTATCAGTCAAAAAGAAATAAGCCTCACTACGGGCCTGTTTTCTTTTACTGCTACTGTTCCATTGCTAACTACAATATAAGCTTTAATAATATATTAACTGTATCTACTGACATACATCAAGAAATTTCTTAGTAGTAAGAAGTGGTAATTCATTTCCAGAGACAGAACATGAAAGCACATCAGCTACCTTATTAATTTAAAAGAATTTCAAATTCCCTTTTGGGCTTATTACGGTGCATTAAAACCAAAGCATATACACAGTAAGTCTGTAAAGCTGTTTTATTTTTATGAATATAAAAGACCCTCAATTCTATACTATTCCTTGAGTAGATAGGCCTTGACATTCTCACCTGTCATCACTACTCTGTTCATCATGCAAGAGACGCTCTTTGTTTAAGCCTATTTTTTCAAGTTCATGGGCAAGCTTTTCTAGATCATTGTTCATTTGTTGGGTCTTCAATTTTTCACTCACCAAGTCCTTGCACAGAAAAAAAAAAGCAGTGTTATTATACAGATATAATAATGCAGTCTTAATTTTCTTCGCCTATGTACAAGTCTTCTATTACTATGTAAAATTTAACTGTCATTAACTCTCCTTTCCTTCCAAGTGTTAGCTTTTAGCTAGCATCAGGCATTAAGTGTGATTTCAGCATAGCTCTTTACTCCTTTCCTCTCTGAAGAATTGCCCTGATTGGGTCTTGAGCATTAAGATCAAGGGGCAACACTGCAGCCAAAACAAATACTAAGATGAAGAATATGAAAAACATTAATTTAACAAAGGCTTCATGACTGCCTGTATGCATCCTTACAGATTTAAATGTAATGTGACTGCATTTATTATTATGTATTTATTATTATGTAACTCCATCCCTACTGTAACCACTGAAGACACGAACAGCATACACAGAAGAACGCATAATACCTTTCCCTCCCCCCCCAAAATACAGATTACATTAAGAATGGTAACTACTTTCTATTTACCTCTCGTAAAGTGACAAGGGTTTTCTTATCAATAGTAGCTCTTTTCACAAGTTCTTTATTTTCCTTTTCTAGTTCTTTCAGGCGAATGCATGACTCCTTATATACAACTATTTCTTTAAATAGAGATTTATTTTCCTTTTCCAGATTGCTTATTTTTACATTGTTTTCTTCTAAAGTACTATCTTTAATTTCTGCTTGTTGTCGAAGTCTTTTATTTTCTTTTTCTAACTGTTTCTTATCTTTTTCCAGTTGAGAAGTCTCTTGTTCTAACAACTTATTCTCCTTTTCCAATTGCTCTAGGCGCTTACTAGAGATTTTCAACTCTTCTAAGTTTTTCTGCAGAGTCTGATTTTCAGACTCCAAATCTTGTAATTCACTTTCTAGTTGCTGAATTTTCTTATTGCTGTTTTCAAGGGCTTTCTGTAACCTTTGGTTTTCTGTGTCTAGACCTTGGTAGCTGACTTCTAAGCGTTCACTTTTCTTAAACGAGGCTTTCATTAATTCAAGGCTTTTTTTAAGTTGTTCCTTTTCACTCTCCAGTTCCTTATTTTCTAATTGTAGTTGTGCCACTTTAATGCTTGTACACTTCAAAGATTCAATTGTTCTTCTTAATTCTAAGTTTTCTTCGTCAAGTTGTGAGTTTTCCTTTTCCAAGGATTCTAATTGAAAAGAGAGATTTTTTAGGCTATCCAAAGTCTTTTTCAGCTTTCTGTTTTCCGTCTCCAGGTCTGAGTTTTCTTGTTCTAAGGCCTCTATCTTCTCACAAGTAATTTTTAAGTTAGTAATTTTTTTCTGTAATAATTCATTTTCCTTCTCCAGATGATGCAGCTCATTCTCAAGTTCTTCTGCTCTTTCCCCTTTCTCTTTATAATGTTCCAGTTCTTTTCTCACTTGTTTTTTCTCAAATTCAATCTTATTTAACTTACTACTGGTTTCTTTAATAGACTCATGAAGAATTTTATTTTCTTTTTCGATTTCCTTCATTCTCGCTTCAGCACTGATTTGTGAGCGTTGTCTTAGAGAAGCTACAGTTTGATTCAAATGTTCATTTTCTTGTTCTAATAGCTTAATCTAATTTTGGGGAAAAATGTAAACTCTGGTAAGCAACATGCCAACAAATAACCAATTCCATATATAAACTGAAAGCTACTAAGATTACTACGAAGATTACAACATATTTCCCTTTTACTGTAGGTTTTTTAATAGGATTTTCTCTTCTTACACAACTGATATTTATTTGCAGCCTTACAAACACTGCATACGAACCCAAGTGAGAGTTTGACAGTAAAATCCTAAGTCAATGTGACTCCTCAAACACTTTCCTCTTGGACAGAAGACGACACAGAAATAAAACTAACAAAATATAAAACAAAATGAGGCTGTATCTATTTGTTAGCTTTATTTCCTTTTCATTTGTGTTTATTCAGATCTAGTTTATTTTCCTTAAACTCTGTAATTTCCAGAGTGCTCTCCTAGAAACATATAAACAAAAAACAAAACTGTCAAGTTCTAAACCAAACTTCAGATGAAAGGAGGTGAGAGAACTCCAAAAGTATTATTTTTATTTCACTTGAATAAACAGCGCTGATCTGTGGGATATGAAGGCATCCTGATCATAGTAAATCACATTTTGGGAACAAACACAAAGCTACGCTCATTTTTCAGTTAAGAAGGGACATACTGCTTCAAAACAGCCTCCAAAGAAAGTTAATCATTGATAGGACTCAATTATTTTCTTAGGAAACATATTTCCAGACCTGCTTTAAGGACAAATGTAGCTTTTGTATCTTGATTTTTTATCAGGAAAAAATTTCCTGGTTTTTTATCAGGAAAACACAGATCACGTATCATAAGGGGCATTTCAACTGCTTTGGAGAAAAATGAAAGTGCTAGCTGCAATGAAAAACAGCAACCGAGAAAATCATACACTGTTCTTTCATATTTAAGTCTGAATATAGCTATTAATAACAGGATTTGCAATTTGGGTCCTGGAAATGGTCATCTGTTCTAAAATTATAAAAAAAGGTGTCTAAGCCCACTTTTTTTTTTTTTAACGGTTCTTTACATAAATTACTATCTTAGTGAACACACAATTACTTTCTATGAATTCAGCTTCCATAATTCAAACTTAAAAAAAAAAAATCATAATCAGTGCCTCCACGTTTTTTGACAAAAATCGAATGTACTTCAGAGCCCCTCCCAAGAAGTTTCAGCATAGGATTTGTAAAAGACACAAAAGATGCTGCTAACCCAGCACAGCTCCTAAGTACATAATTAAAATAGAATTATCCCCACTGAAGTGTCAGTCCTGCATCAACACATTGAAAACACCATGTGTATCCTTAATAGTTGAACTGGGATTTACAACTTATTACAGTATTCTATAAAGTTTTAGTCCCTTTTTCCCTGGAATACACTTCAAATATGATGTCTGAATGTTACGATTACTGTAATAATGAACATCTAAACAAGACAAGCTAGTTTTGCTTTCAAGTTATCCCCACTTGTCTTTAAATGAATGTAAAGCTTCGATAATGAGCATTTTTGTTGTTGTTAGGGCTGGAATTTGATTTTTCTGATTAAATTGGTCCTGCAAAAATTTTCAGAATTTTTACAATATTCGGTATTCCAAAATAGTGTACTTTTAAAATTTTAAGTTCAGCCCAGAACTGTTGATCTGACCAAGAAATATCAGTAGAATTCATAAAAAGATAAATATACTTCTGAACTGAAAAAGCTCTATATTTGTTATGTAGTGAGTGCAGACATCAGTGACATTTAGTACCTCCCAAATACAGCCCAAATCTTTTACAAAGACACAAATTCCTATTTCGGACAACCAAAATAAATTCTGTCATCTACCTGCAAGTCTCACCTAGCAAACATTCTAATGTAAAGGACTGTCAGGAAGGTGCCTCAGATAATTTTGAAGGTAAGTGGCACAGCAGTGGAACAGACAAACCAGCTTGGATACACTGGTCTTTCTCAGGTCCCTTCAAGGGACAGGCTGCTGTAGTTCTCAGTAGTACTCCAGCATTACTTCAAACACTGACCATCTGCCTGGAATTTGTTTTCCTCCACTGAGAGGTGTTTGGCCTAACTTCAAAGTTCCCAATTTTCTGTTTTGGCTGTGCTACAACCTCTAAGCAACTACAACAAATGCATAGCTCATGAAAACCACAGAAGCGTTACTAAATACTAAAAAGTCCTAAAACTAACAGTAAAGCCTCAGCTTAAAATGAGTCATGACTCTCCCTGGCTGCAGGTCTTATACAAACTATTTTGGTGCAGGTAAATCCTTTTGGCAAATCTGCTACAACTGCAATCCGTTTATGCCTATAGAGAAGTACAAAAGGAGAACAATACAAGGCTGCATTAACATTTAATTCTGTTACTCACTTGTCGCTCTGAGTTTTCTCGAAGTGCCTCAAGTGTCTTTTCAAGCTGTGTTTTCTCCTTCATCAAATCCTTACTCAAATTTTGACTGTTCTGCAGACTTTGTTTCTCTTGGCTGATTTCATTCTCTAGTCCTTCAAGCTAGAGGAAAAGAAATAATTTTTTAAAAACCTACTTGAAAATGATCATAGGATTACTCTTAGCTGGGTTGAAGGGAGTCTTATAAAAATAAGTTTAACAAGTTAAAGGAATGAATAACACGAAACCTTCTATTCTCTGAAACAATCTCTTTTAGCAAAAAATTACTTCTAACAGCATTTTCTCTCCTGGTTTAGAAAAAAAATATATCTATAAGCAACTTTTTAATTTAAAAAAAAATGGTCAGATTTTATTAGGATTGGGATATTTCCCCAAGCATCCTTTTAAAAAAGAAAAAATATATATTTCAGTGAGGCTTATGCTGCTACTCAACCTCTCTTTCAATTTAAAAGGGCTGAGCTGAATGTTATTTCATCTTAAACACTTCAAGAGATACTTATGACTTCAATACACAGGTTTGTTTTGTCAAATGGTTACAACTCCGGTAATGTCACTGGACAGCAAAATTGTTTACAGGTGAAAGTCACCAAGTGTGATTTTTCTGTCACATCCAAGTCAAAATTAGTAACTTGGAAGCAACGTACACATTAAACAATCATCTGCTGGAAAGATTATATTCTATTTCAACCCACACTCCACATTTCCCAATGCTAGAGGAGTCCAGACGTAAACCATACTACGAGCAGGGCACAGTATTTCTAGAAAGAAATTATCTAAATTATACCTTAACTTGCTGTTAAAAAATAGTAAGAAATAAACATCACAGAAAGATGGCAGAATAGAATTTGTTATTTCACAGAAGAATTTATTGGTTGCAAGTAGGCAAAGAGCACATCAGTTAAGTCAGAACCTAAAGGGTTTTGCTTAGGATGAGAACACTAATGTTTGACCAGTCTTCCACTTCCCTCTCCCTCCAAAATTAAGATTGTCCTGATCCCTTGCTTAACAGAGCGATGCATCTTTTACGGGGATATTGGTACCTTCGTTGATTTTTTGCAAAGGAGAAGGAACTGGCTCAATCACCTAGGCAGAGATGCAGTCAGACACCCTGTGGGAACCAAATTTATCCACAGACTGTCCAACTGTCTCAGTTGGTCTGTCTGCTAACTCGACACCGAGGGTAGAGTTCCTGTGGTCACTGTGTCTAGCTCATTTTAGTGTGGTGTAGACTCTGTATTAACAGTTTGCTTGAAGAGAAAGCACGTCCAAATAGAAACAGACTATGCACAGAAGATCCATAATAAACATTTCATTCAACTTCACACATTTTGCTGAAGTAGTCACAATGCAGAACAATGTTTTTTAGGATCAGCTGAGAAAAAGGACGTGTTGCCAGACATCTGAAGTTGTAAGAACAGTATCAGACTATTATGAAGACTTACTACTGCTTGTTTCTTAAACCTGTTCCCTTCCTTTGTACTCTCCTAACTGTCTTCCTTGTATTATACAAAATCTCAAAGCAGCACACAGGCTGCTGCTGCAAAAAAGCATATTTTTAAGAAATTAGGAATAGCATGAAAGTATAAAATAGAGATTTTTATTATTATTACCACCTCTTCTTCTATCTTCAACAATAATCTAGTGTCTGACATCGGTATTTCAAAAACTTCAGACATTTCACTCCCCTGTAGTCTCTATTTTTTTTTTTTTTTCCAATTTTTATTCCCTATAATAATCATTGACTGAATTATATGACCTGATATATGATTTGTAGAGTAAAATACTGTAGACCAGCACAGATATATCTGAGTAATTTTCTTCATTCACTTGCTCATCAATTGCCCATCTTCTCTCTTTTCTCAGTAATGCACAACGACATGACCAAATTTTCTGCATAGGTGAATACTGGCTGATATCTCTATGTAAACACACTTTTCCCTGCTTAATAATTACAAAGTTAAAAATAATTTTATCAAGCGTCATAAAATATTCTTATTATTCACTGTCCCTACATTAATACACCGATTTTCTTCCTTAGTGATTTAAGCGCTTTCTGAATAAAGTGATCATGTATTAATGAAAAACAATTAAAAATAGAAAAAAAGATCCTGCAGAAGTTGTATTCTTTTTTACTCTAAGTTTATAAGCACCATAACACTATTTAGACACTAGCAATATTTGCTTTATTCAAAATAATGGCAATTTATAAAGTTACCTGTTAGAAGTAAAACAGCAAGCAACATTAGGCAACTAACACACGATAATTCAAACATACACTGGTGAGTACCTTTTTGTTAAGTCTTTGGTTTTCCTTTTCCATTTTCAGAATCCTTGAACTACTGTCTTCTACAGAACCCACTGTATTTTGTAATTCTTCCACTGTCTTCAGCAAACTTTGGTTTTCCATTTCCAACTTCAGTAATCTGCTTGATGTCAGTTCATTCACTTCATGACCAAGTGATTTCTGTGGCACTATTAAAACACCATTTAAAAAAGTAATTTAAACTTATTATTACCTGGAGTTCTTCACAGACAGACTTTGAATTTTTAGAGTTAGGGGATTTAGAAGCCTATGATGATCCTGCAATGCTTTTCTGTTGAATAGGGCTAGTTAGGATCTATGACCCATTTTCCTTACCCAACAGATAATACTACATACGCATAGAAATAAATGTCCTACACATCCTACAGCTCCTAATCATGACAGAGATTTCCTGCAACTGAACATATCTTCCCGAATTGCCTCAAATCCTTTGTATGCAATCCAGTTATGACCAAGCATTCTATACTGGAAGGGTCAAAATTTTTTCCATAGATGTTTCTGCAAACAACTACTCCGAGAAACCTCAACAAATCTTTAATAATTTTGAGAATAGTAAAGCAAGAAGATTCCCAACCTGTACTACAGAGTATAGATGCTTGAATGGCAACCCATTTTAACTCCACGGTTTTTATGGGTTATACATCTCTGTTTAAGTGAACAAGAATTACAGGAACAGAAATTTTTAATTTAGTGTCCACCTCCATGGATATACATGACTGAGTAAACAAACAAGAACCAACTAATCACAACAAAAAAAGATAACAAACCAAATGAAACAACCCTAAAACTGCCACCTTTCTCCAGAGGACAAAAATCCTGTACTACACAGATCAGGAGCTGTAAATTCCTAATACTGCCCCACTTCTATCTTTAAATTTTTTCACCTTTTAGCAGTTTGCAAGTATTACTATGCTTACCTTCAGAAATTTCAGTAGTCCTATTTATCTGTTCAAGTTCCCAGCCGAGATGCAACGATTCATCCATACTTTGTTTCTGAGCCATTTCTAGAGTCATATTTTCCTCCATGAGTTCTTCAATCTTCTTTCTGTCCATATCACGCTCCTTAAAAATTACGTCAAGTGTAACTTTAGAAAAAGCTATGTCTCAACATGCACCACTTTTTATACTATCAGGTATACCACAGACAAATGCAAAGTGATTTGTTAATGCACAGTGAGACAGGGAAGAAAAACAAAATTATGGAGGACCTAGAACAACAGCATGACAGTGAAGTAAAATATGCAGAGAAGAACTTCTCAACATAACCTATGGATATGACTCCATTTGGTCTTTTTCAAAGTTCACTTCTCTCAGAATATTAGGAAAGAAAAGTACACATAATAAGCACAGCTTTGTAGCACACACAAAAAACAAGCACATACAGAGAAACAAAATTTAATCTTCTCTAGACTACCATAATACTACTATAATACAAAAAGCTGTAACAGGACTAGGTCCACAATGAAAGAGTCTCATCCAACTCTTTCCCAGTCCCTCTCCCAATACATGCTACTTTTACAGAAACTAATTGCAGCTATAAAAATCTCAAAAATTCCAGAAAATAAAAGCAAATAGGGGGTGGCAATCTCTTGACCCTTAAGAAAAACTTATTAAACACAACTACAACAACATACAAAAATAAACACCCACCCACAAAACTGGCAAATCACAATCCTGTATTTTACAATATTTAATTCTGGTGGAAGAAAGAGTTAAAAACAGAAATTATTTTGGGACAAGCATTCTGAAAAATATGTCACTATATTGCTAGAATTTGGAACACAAATTATCTCTTTTATCCAAGTATTTAAGTGACAACAAACCATCTTCAGCTCCAAAAGATTTGATCCCATCCTTCTTACTAGTGAGTCTCTATATGCCTTATCATCATATTTTAGCTATCTTATTAAACACTGTATTGTCTTTGCGATTTTTACCTCCCTAGGCAGAACCAAGACTGCTGTAGGAAAGCCTATGTGAAAAATGTTTAAATTAGGACAGAACTTCCTCTTCTCCCACGCCATTTCAACCACAATGCCTTATTTTATTAAAAGTGCAAATAAACTGCATAGAATATCAGTGGTCTTTTTCATCCTCCATTTACACTTACCATCTCCATATCATGTAATTTAGCTTTTAATTGTAGATTCTCTTTTTCTAACTCATGTAATTTATCCGAACGGGCTCGTGTCCCCTCCAGCTGATCTTCCAACATTGTCTTTGTTTCTAGCAACACTTGATTGTCTTCCTTTAGCTCCTAAGAGAGCAACAACAACAACAATTAACATAGTTTGATGCTACCTGGTTTTAGAAATGCTGAAACATTCTTTTCAAAGCTGTAACAGACACTTTAAAAACAGATTTACAGCAATTTCATATAAATGTAGCTTACAGAAAAATTTACATAACCTGAGAAAAACAAAAAAGAGAGAGAAAAGCACTAAGAATAAATAAGCTGTCAATAATCACAATCGAACAATCTACTGGGTGGCATCCCTGCCTATGGCAGAGGGGTTGCAACTAGATGATCATTAAGGTCTCTCTAACCCAAGCCATTCTATTATTCTATGAAACCATAAATATCTCTGTGATTTGAGATGTAACCTGGAAAGATGCACTGCAAGTGCATGGACTACAACTAAAAGGCTGACTTGAAATGAAAGTTAAAGGTCTGAGGTTTAAAAAAAAAAAAAAAAAAAAAAAAAGCAATAGAAAGTATTTTGCATACCACATATTTGAATTGTGGAATTTATTGCCCTATGATTGCTAAGATGAAAAAGCTTACATGTGTTGAGAAGTTATTTAATTTAAAGAATTTTCTAGGTTGGAAGCGACCTCCAAGATCACCTAGTCCAACCTCTGACCTAACACTAACCAGCCCTCCACTAAAGCATATCACTAAGCTCTACATCTAAACGTCTTTTAAAGACCTCCAGGGATGGGGACTCCACCACTTCCCTGGGCAGCCCATCCCAATGCCTCACAACCCTCTCAGTAAAGAAGTTCTTCCTAACATCCAACCTAAAACTTCCCTGGCACAACTTTAGCCCATTCCCCTCGTCCTGTCACCAGGCACATTGGAGAACAGACCAACCCCCACCTCTCTACAGCCTCCTTTAAGGTACCTGTAGAGAGCAATAAGGTCGCCCCTGAGCCTCCTCTTCTCCAGGCTGAACAAGCCCAGCTCCCTCAGCTGCTCCTCGTAGGACTTGTTCTCCAGGCCCCTCACCAGCTTCGTCGCCCTTCTCTGGACTCGCTCGAGCACCTCCATGTCCTTCTTGTAGTGAGGAGCCCAAAGCTGAACACAGTACTCGAGGTGCGGCCTCACTAGAGCCAAGTACAGGAGGACAATCACCTCCCTAGCCCTGCTGGCCACACCGTTTCTGATACAAGCCAGGATGCTGTTGGCCTTCTTGGCCACCTGAGCACACTGCTGGCTCATATTCAGCCGACTATCCACCAATACTCCCAGGTCCTTCTCTGCCAGGCAGCTTTCCAACCACTCCTCTCCCAGACTGTAGCTCTGCTTGGGGTTTTTGTGCCCCAGGTGCAGGACTCAGCACTTGGCCTTGTTGAACCTCACACAGTTCATCGATAAAGATATGATTGGGGATATTGTATCATACCATGGCTAGACAACAGATCTGTATGTTGAAGATCTGGAGGTTACCACAGATCACAATGTTTTGATCTTGCTTCTTGAGTTTTAAGCAAGGTATGAATTACGACAGAACCCAGAAAACAGAAAAACACACCTCATAAGGCAGAATGCTGTAGGGCAGTAGAGCATAAAGAAGTAGGAGAGAGGACATGTGACATGTCTCAGTCTTCATGTGACATGTCTCAGTCTTCAGAGAAGAAAAAAAGTTGCTATGAAAGGTTGTGGATACTTCACTGCTCAGGTCTTAAAAAACAGATGAATGCCAAGCTTTTGTTTGGAGTGGTAGAGGTATATAAAAAGTATCTAATTTTTTAAAAGCTGGACTGAATGAATTCCTGAGACACCCATCCAACCTTGTGACTCTAAGAATCCACATTAAATGTAAAAATTGCATAAAATAATATTCTGCAACTTTGCATTGTAGTTTAGCCTAGTATCTTGTCTGCTTTTGGATCATTTTTTCCCTAAAGAAAGATCTTCAAACTAGTTATTATTCATACCAATTATTTTTTCCAATAAACATTCATTTCAGGTTCTCCCCACTTTTCTAGGGGTCGTATTCTTTAATACACATCTTGAAATTTCCTTAAAACTTTCATTAGCTTTGACTACCACAAGTAATTGTTTCATTCCCAAATCCTACCATCCTCACATTTGCCCAACAAATTTGCTATTTACAGACAGAATGAATGCCTAATAAAACCCTGCATGTTGATGATTTCTTAATTAATTCAAAACGAATTTAACGATCTCCTGTCTGGTCAGTGCATCTTTTTTAGCGTGCTTATCCATAGAATGTTGTCATTCTATACTCATTTAGTATTTGCTGAGCCACTATTTCTTCAACACTTTATTTAGAAATCTGCCTTGTGTGAGAAGACTTACACAAGAGAAAAGAATTATTATATTTACAGTATATTGTTAATCAACTCCCTCTCTGGCTTCCTCGTCATGTAGTATATATCATAAACTGAGGTTCTCTGATTGGTCTTGCCAGCTTGGAGTTATGGTGAATACTGCTGATTTCAAATGAAACTGCATGGGATTAGACACAGGGGTCTTATGTAAGAATTGTAATTTATGATAAAGACCAATTATTTACATATCCCAGAGTAAGAAGCTATGAAACATTGGGACGTGGAAACAGTATAAGTCATCAAAGTAACTTTAAAAAAGCCACAGGAAACAAAAAATATGGCTATTCAGTATTTTCTGTAATATACCTCCACTCTAGCTTTGTAGAATTCAATATCATGCAGCCTCTCTTTATACCGGCTGACTTCACTTTCAAGCTTGTCGACTCGAATTGCCTTCTCACGAAGAGCATCTAATTCATCTCTGTACACTCTGGCAGAACGGGCCTCTGAGAGTAAATTCATGTTCTAGAAAACATAGAAATTAAAGAAGAGTATTAAACCCCATAAACATTTTCTCCATGCTCATTGATACATGGTTAGACCCTTTACCTCTTCACAATGCTTAAAAGTGTTTAAAATAGCACTGCTGTGGTCACAGAAATATACAAGTACACAATTCTAAAAATCCTTTGAAGATTTTGATAAATTTCACAGACTTGACTGCTGTTATTTTTTAACTACCATTCTGCACATGTACTAGAAATATATAAGCATGGAGTATGCTTTTACTTTAAATGTATTACATTAAGAACTAATATTCGTAATGTATCTTGCATGAAAAAGACTTTCATCACAGCAATTGACTTTTACCACAGCAACTTCATAATTTAAAAAAGTATCAGTATCTCTTGAATACTGACTACAGGCTACTAAAGCAAAGCAGGATTTTAAAAGTCCATAAAAAATTAGGTAAAAAAAAAAAAATCACCTTTGGTAAATAGTGTTATAACAATCAACTTTTATTAAGATTTAATCTTCATAAATCTAAATCTCTGGAATATTTCTCTATGAAAACAGAGAAAAATACTTGAGTGCAGAACTGTTATTTTCTGTAACCATTGTTTACACACATAAACAATAAAGTATGTTACCAAGCTGAGGTTCACTAACATCCCAGTGAGGTCATTTGCTGTACATTATGTACAAATTTTTAATTTTTAATTTAATAATAATTTAATAAATTTTTAATTTGTACATAATTTAGGAATTCAGACACAGAACATTTCTACAAATGTTTTTCTCATTGAAAGGGAGATGACTATTTCTGACTTCCTGTTCAAACCTCAGGTACCTGCATGGAGAAATTCTAATCTCTAGTTGCTCAATAATTAAAGATGAGTATTGACCGTCAACCTGGATGAATATTTATTTGTCAAATAAATGTGAATCGTGCTGTCCCTTATTACCTACACAGATTCAAAGTATAAAGAAAAACAGCCAAAATTTGAGTGGACTGTTTTTAAGAAAAACTACGCACACGTACACTTACAGGATATGGTAGTGGTAAATATCTTGAACATGGAAATTAAAAAAAAAGTTAGAGAAGAAACAGTAACCCAATTCAGAATTTTCTACCAGCATACTAGTCTAAATAAATTTGGAAATTATACAAGCTCATGTTCAGAGTATAAAGACAAAATATATTTTTAAAAAGCATGAAAACTACTTCTTAATACCATATATGATAAAAGAAACAAATAATATTGTTCTGGAAGCGGCAATTTGTTTTAGCCCGCATTTTTTTTTAAAAAACAAACAAACAAACAAAAGATTTACAAAGCCCATACCTCTTGCTGAAGTCTCTTTAGCTCGGCTTCCATCTGTTCAAGTTCTTGTTTACAGTCAAGCAACTGCTCAGTCTTTTCCTCACTAAAAAATACGAAACACAGTTAAACATGACTGCAAAACTTCCTAACTATCACCTTGTTTGAGAACAAGGTATGGGATTAAATAAACAAAGTCTCAGTGAATATTAGTATCTCATGGACATCACGCTTAGGTATGCATTATGCTGCAGGTATTCTCCAGGTTATAGCCTATATCTAATCTTTTTAATTCAGACAGGTTTTCTGTAGTTCTTTAAACTATTCACTATTTCTTACTTATGCAATTATTTTTGTGATAAGGAATATCTTTGTTTAAAAGAAAAAAAAACAGGAGAACACAAATGAGTGTGCACCAGGAGATTCCAGAAGTAAACTCAGAATAACTTCAAAATACGTATTCAAACAGTCCAGATATTTTTCTAGCAGCACCACAGTGACCACCATGCCACAGATGAGGTAAATCAATCCAGTTTTAAAAAGCACTTTTATACTTCTGGTTTTTTTTGTTTGTTTGTAAAGAACTAAGCTTTTCAGGTGTCTTTACTCACTAAAAATAGATATTGCTCAATAACCTGATTTTATGAAAAGCAGCCTCTTTTAGAATGAATTTCAGTTTTATGGAAACAATGCAGTGTTTGGACTCATATTCTTAACTTCCAGCTAATGCTAATTTCTCAATGCTCAGAAAATGAGTTATTTAAACAATGAGTAAATGCAAAAGAAATATTTAATTATCTCAAGGACAGAATAAGTAATGTTCAATATTACAGAAGTAGAAAATACAGAAATACAAAATAAAGAAGTAGAAAAAGGGGAAATAAGAATTTAGTAAATTGAAATATATAATACAATCTAGAAGTATCCCTGTCAAAAAAAAAAAAAAACAACAACACTTGTTTTAAACAAAACTGAAACAATCTGGCTTGGAAAAATAAGTCAATCTCACAGTGAATGACCTTTTTGCAACCACGCATTATTTCAAAAAGGTCTTTGACAGCCTATAGGTATGCAGAGGTTCATCTATATATAGCTCACTGACTGCAACATCAGTGTCCACAGCAGTTATCAAAGGTCTTCCTCTACACAGGTGTTCAGAAACAATAAAGAAATATAAATGCATTCCGTATTACCTTAGGTTATTATAGCTTCACTATTAACATTCATGGTCCAATATTATTGTTTTATATCAAAAACCACAGGACTTAATACAGAAAATTAGCTGTGTTAACTTCTAATTCTGGAATTTCTAGACCACAAGCCTCAAATCACTCCATGCATCCAAACATTGTATATGGCATCACAAAAAAAACTAATCTCTCCAGATTTTTTGTATGAAATTGTATTAGCTACAGTGCATATTAAACCAGATAGGAAGGATCACGGCCAAAATGATGTTACAAGTAAATTTTAAGCTGACTATTTTTCAACTCTGGAATGAACCTATTTTTAAATGTATCAACAACACTTAATAGCAAATGCTACAGACAGAATTTAATTTACCAAAGTCTAGTATTTTAAATGTACTGCTACACATAAAGGAAATTTATTTACGAATTGAATTCAAATAGAGTGCAAAATGTGAAACGTTCCGAGCCATCACTGTTGCCCTAATTGCATGCTTCAGCTACAGACTAGAGAGGATTGTACTAAATTATACAGAACATACCAGTGTTCACTGTTTAGGCTATCTATTAACTGTCAATCAAACTAATAACAGCAATTTTTTCACTAATTTTCTTGGTGCAGCTGTTTATAGAATATCCTGGGCGGGCTCATTTCAGTAGACACATAATAATACAGACATCAGGGGGAAAGAAAAAAAGCTATATCTTTTTGTCCTCTATTCTTCATAAAAACCAAGATGTAGTGGGGGAAGGGGATTCTCTGAGTAAATCAGCCAGATACTTCATCCAGCCAGCTAGAGATTATCTGATCAACCAACTGATAAGGGCAGACTGATGAGCTGGTAATTTTAACTTATGTTACTTTCAACTCTTAATTTTACCTGTCTTGTCTCCCCACTAGATGCACTGGATTAAAAATCTCTAATTAGGCTGTTTCCATTCTATATAAGTTACTTACATACACATTAAGTTTCTTTAAATTTAGCTTCTGTAATTTTAAGTTTAAACTGCACCTTTCATTCTAGAAAAAAAAAATATATTACATATTGCTATATGGAAAATCAAATTCTCCCACTCTCCCACTATTGTTTTTCTCTTTAACTCTTCCCAATAGCTCAGGTTTGTTCCTAGATTCTAAGGACCCTGAATCTGCTGTCTTCGTAAAACAGAAAGAATAAGAAGGTTTTAATTAGAATACGAAAACAAGGAAACAGATCTTTGTTACCGTGAGACTGATTTTTCTCAGTACTTGGACTAGGCGAAGGAAGGTGTAACCCCTTGGCTAAAGGGTCACCACCAGAGGGAGAAGGCAGCACTCCCTAACTGGATGAACCTAGCACGCTGGAAACTAAGAAACTCTACCTAACCCCACCTAAAACATTTACTCACATTGCAATTTATATCCTCCATTGCCATAAATAACCACTTCCTGACACTGAACTCAAAGCTTGTTCTACTGTTTAGGTCTGCAGTGGGTAAAGAGGTTTAGTGGAATTAGATTTGCTTCATTTAATTTGTAGAGTGGCATGCCAGACCCAAGTAAGGAACATTTATTGAGAGGCATAAAAAAAAAATGGGTTGTGCAGACAACCACAGAAAAAGTCTTCCACACAGAAAGAAATGAAGAGAGTAGGGACTGGAAATTACTCTAATGAGTGATTTTTTACTATCTGCAACAAATTAAAATGTTTTGTAAAACATGAATGAATCAGGTGAGTATTTCTTACTATTTTTCCAAAAACAAACAGGTAACTTATTTATGCTGCAAATAAGCAGCATAAACACTACAAACACTACAGCACCATCTCCTTTTAAGTATGATGTTTTTGCTACTATTCCTTGAGCAATCAAGGACACAGCTCTTACTTTCAGTTCTTACTTGCCTGCCCCCTAAAATATCCTTGCAAAAATACTCTCTTAAAAAACATATATGCGTACAGGTACATTAAAGCCACAGTCAAACACACATTACTGACCCAGAAGAACAGAGGAGGCACACAGAACTTGCCTCTCAAACAGTAGGGACACTACGTCTAAAAAAAAGCAATACCGCATTAGATTAGTTGTGCATTGTTAAGATGCACTCAGATGAAAAGCTGCGTTTGTCACAGTGGTCCACAAAAAAAGCTTACATGCTAGAAATACACATTGTGGGGTGCAAGAACTTAAAAAGGCATTCTAAACCATAATTTAACATTTGAAAAAATGAAGAATTTATTTGTAGAGCATTACTGTTGCATGACAGAAGCATTTTAAAACTACAACTCTCAACACGCATCTGTACCCTGCATATACTCACAGCTCTTGTCTAAGCCTTCTTATCTTTGCTTTGGCATCTGCTAGCTCTACTGACAGGTGCTGCCTGCTTTCGGTGCGTTTCATGCCAGGAGATCCACAAGGTGACTGTGCTGCTGATGCATGAGGTAGAAAACGGAGGGAGTCCCGTTCTTCTGAGAGTTCTATGATAGTCTAATAAAGTAAAATATTAATAGAAAAATATGAGTTCTGCAATAGAAGAAGTTAGAAGTCCTACATACACCTCTGTACCTAAAGCAAGTCTTATATAGTCACAGCTATTCAACGCTAAGTTTGGGGTATTCTTAAACTAATCAAATTTGGACTTAAGCCCACAAAAATTATCAGTGCCCAGAATGGACTGGGCAATGAAATAGCATGTATTCCTTGAAAAAATACCAATCTCTAAATAAAGAATAAACATAAAGAAACTGGTGTTATTCAGTGAGCACCAGCATCCTTGCCAGCTGAATAAAGCATCAGACATATAGGAGTATTCCTATTTGATCATATAAATAAAGGTGTTATCCTAAAATGAAAATCTCTTCTACAGTAAAGCTACGGGTAGGGTTTTGAGCAACCTGGTTTAGTAGGAGGTGTTCCTGCCTACGGCGGGGGGTTGGAATTAGATGGTCTTTAAGGTAAGTTTCAATCCAAACCATTATGTGATTCTATGATTCTGTTTCTCCTTTGCTTTGCTAAAAAGGATTACCACACATCCTCTCCCCTTGTTTTTAAGTTTCTGTTTTACTGTGAACTGGACAAAATTGGTAACTGTCACAGAAGTACTTGGAGTAATTACAACATTAACATATACCCATGCTACCTACTGTGAGGCAAATCTGAGACCCTGAAGATGAATCATAACTTGTACTTTTTTAAAAAAAATACAGTTCAATTTCTTGATTCTCACACTGTACAATGACCACTTCATGATAAGCTTGTGAAACCTCCCCTCCTAGTATGGATTCTGCTCCAGTTCACTCCAAGTTGTATGACACAGTAACACAACAGGCATCTCTCAGTGACTGGCATGCAAACAGATAGGTTACGGATTCATGGAGTCTTCAGCTGCTACAACTCTGGATTTTCTGTTTATAACCACACGTGAATGTTATTTGAAGGTGTCTCAAACTGTTTATCTGACAAAGATCATCTGCTACTATCTCTTCTAGTCTGTCACAGCATTCAACAGCCAGTATGCATGCACACTGTAACCACCTGCAACAACTTTTTGGCAGTACGGAGCCCTCATTTAAATACACTAATGGAGTATACATTGATTTATTAGTTCTAAAAATAGTAGCTTTATCATTTTCTAAGTCATTTTTTGTATTTCACTTAAGCAATAAAGCACATCTGTACCTCTGAGTGCTTATCTCTTTCATCTATAAGTCTTTTCAAATGTAATGCCATGTTTTTCAAGAGAGGTTCAACATATTCTTGTGTCAATACAATGACCTCCATCCACTGCAGATCAAACACATTTTCTTGATTATGAGTTACCTGCACAAAACAAAGTGGAAGAGAAAAAGCATCCTCTTTAAAACTCTATGGGTTAAATTCCCAGACAAGGTATGGAAAAAAATATTTATGAAGCTATTCCATTACATTCAGTTTATCTACATGAAAGATGAAAGCAGTAATCGTACTTCTGGCAAAACAAAAAAGCAAAAGGTGACTATAACATACTGCATACATGAGATTAGAATTATTATATCATTAGAATTATTATTAGAACAAATGCAATTAACCTGCTCACAACACAGTATTCTACCGCTAAAAAATAGAAAAGCACAAAAATGACTATATACCTCTTGAATATGGGCTGCAACAGCTGCTCTTGTGTCAAAATCCAGACACTGGATACTTTCAATGAATTCTTCTTTTTTCTGACACTAAAAATGAATATACATCTATTACATATACACACATATATATTAAATTACAAGTGGTTTCATTCTTCATTTGTATTTCTAAGAGCTAAATATAATAAAGCTGAAATTTCAATAATGACATTACTGAATTATTATCCAATAATTTTCTTGGCCAGTAAAAACTTGGTTTATGCCACATTGTAGTAGTTATGATGACCTTCAACATGATAAAGAAAAAACAGCTACGGAAATGGTGGCCAGGAAGAAGTTTCATAAAATTTGAACAAGTAGCTATTTTAAGACAAAGTGTTCCGCAAATATTTTTTCCAGTGACCTCCTTTAATACTCACATCACTGATCTGAGTTGTTAAGAATGTATGACTGATCTATTTTTTCATTTTAATTAGCTGAATGGTACCAACCTTCCTAACAAGAACAGCAGTCCATCAGAAAAGTTTATTAAATACGTGATCATAGGAACAGAATATCTCAGACAAATTTCCACCTTGTCATCTATCCTTCACTGATCTTACTGTCACTTGCTCAATGCACAAAGTAGGTTCTCTCACTGAGAGATATAACCTACTTCCACAAAGAGTTATTACTCAGCTACTATATAGGATAGCTCACTTACAAATTTCCACCTTATCTGCCTTGTGGCCTACTCACTCACCAAGCCTGCAAAAAAGGTGTAACACAAATCCTCACACATAAGCAAATCTTCAAAGCCTAGGCTAGAGTCGTCTAGAAGGTAAAGTTTGCATGGTCATGACCTATTTTAAACTGTAATTTTCCTAGCAAAACAACACAGAGAGCCAATACTGGAAAGATTTGCTTCTTTGCTTGATATGACACACTGGAGTAGTCTGACTAGGGACACTCATACAGTTCAGATGCATCCTCATACAGTAAAGATCACACACATACATCTCTTCCACACCTATGGGAACTAGCAATATGAGCAATGAAGGTTGGTTTTGGTTCACAATTCACTCCTCTTATTTTTGAAATCCTAAGCAAGCGAACAGTTATTGTGCAGGTTAGCATTATGGACTTGGAATTTGTTTCCGAAGACTTAAGTGGGACCGCTCCTAGCTTAGGCCCTTGATCATCAATTCCAAAACAGATACAAAGCAACAGTAACCCCACCAAAATACTCTAGCTCTAGACCTCAAAGGTCTTAAAATATACAACCACTCTCTCACTCATTCATCGTGCTTACATTATAAATTGAAGTCATCCACAAACTTTAAAGAAACAGAGTAGGCAGAATTAATTCAAACTGTTTCAGTAAGATAAAAGAAAGAATTGTTTTTTTACTATTTTATTCCTTTGTTTACAGTATCTGAGGTAAATTAACAACATTACAATTAATAAACAATTAGAAATCCTACAAAGTTTGCCATATTCCTACAGTAATACATAAGGGGTATATGGTTGTAGCCATTTTAACTGACAGAACATCCAGATTTTCAAGGGTATTACCACTAAAGAAAGAAAGGTCACAGTTACATGCAACCTCTGATATTAAAATAGTAAGATTAGAAGTCATTAACACTTAAACTATTCCAAACAAATGTAAACGTAATTATTTAAACTTACCTGAACCGCACACCCAAGTAGCAGCAGGAGTAGTTTTTTTATTTCTTCAGTACCTGGCTCTAAGTAAAGAACAAGAATAAAAAACAGTAGATGTAATATAGCAATTTGAGCGCTTCTTCCTCTACCCCTCAGAAAGCATCATTTTTTCATCATTTTCACATAATTTATGTTAACTCAATTTAGAAAATAAAGACAAATAAAACCCCATCTTTCCAGCTTCTGACTTAGTCCTTTTTGCCATTTAATTGCCAACTTTCAGTGCTTACAAACAGCTTAACATCCAGAACAGAAAAAGCAACATTTCAGCCCATCACACAGCAAAACTCAAGTGATATTTTCAGAAGTGTTATGGATACCTACAATCAAGTTTTCAACTGTAATCTCATGTATCTCAAGATATGTGCAAAAGCGCTTAAATTATTTGCCACCCCCGAGCTGTAATAGTTAAGTGACAGGTTGATTTAAATTATTTCATAAAGCTTCATGAGATACTAAATTGGATACTCATGTGCACATCTAAAAATGAAAAAGTATTGCCAAATCTGGCCTTAAAGCATCTTAATCTCTTAAAAAAGGCTTAAACCAAAGAACTCTATTTACAGGTTAGTAAAAATACATTTTACACTCAAAATATATTATAGCCTGCCATAAATCAAACACTTTAGGATGGCGAAATAGCTCAGACTACTTGGATTAAACTCTACAGGGCCATACATCATTTTGCATTACTGAAACATTAAACACTGTCCACTGAATTATTATTATTTTATTATGAATTAAAAATATTATGAATAAAAGCATTTCACATCTTTTCTATGATATATTCTGAGCTTATTTTGTTCTTAGCTAACAAGACAGAAGCTATGCTGCCACACATCATAATGCTGGGTTGGGCTAGAAACCTAACTCTTATTCCACAGGGAAGCTCTGCAACATAGCTGGTTTAACTACCACAGACAACAACAGATTGGCTTCAAATAAACACTATGGTCAATGTCTAGGATGTAGTAAGGTATGCATACACATCCTTGAACCTGACCTAAGTTACATAAATCCCATTTTTAAAGGGCTCGGTGATCATAGATGATCTCGTATGATCATAAGATGGTGATAATCTTGGGAAAAAAAAAAAAAAAAAAAACTTGATCAGAATCTTCTTTTTGAAATGTTGCCCTTTGATTTGATCCACTAGAGCATTTTGTAGGTGGTACAAATTTTAAATCCTTCTTAAAAAGTTACAGATATGAGGTAATCTTCATCAAATGAGGAAATTAAAAAGAAATCAAGAAAAAGCGAAAAGGATGCAAAACCCTTGAGAGACAGATGCTAAGCTTCTCCAGTTCTCTGTGCACTATAATACTAAGAGCTTTCTCCAACACTGACTCAACCTGTTTCTTTTAGAGGAAGACATGTATAATCCCAATGAAGAGGTAACGCTTACATTTTTCAAAATCAAAGGTTTGTCAAGTAGATATATGGCAAAGAACACAAAGTCAAGCAGGAGATCATTAATCATTTGATAGACTTCTTGTATCCCAAAAATTTGAGCTGTGAAAGTCTTTTACACAGAAAACACCAGTGAACATGTGTCATGAGAAACACACTAGTTCAGCTAAAGAAGCGGAATTCCACCTGGCTGCCTATTTTAATCAATAAAGGTTGAACAGAATATTGTGATAGAAGGAATTCACCTCATTGTCTCACACACTAAGTTCATTTATCCTAATAAACTTATCTCACTTCTTTCAAAGCAATTCCTGAGCTCCTCTTAGATGCTCATTTACACACTGGCTCAGCATCTCTCACTGGCTTTTAAAAGCCTACCTGAAGACTGCTCCCACATCTCTCCCCTACATTCCCTGAAGAAACACAGCAAAATACTGAACAACCCCAGCTTACCACTGCTACCAACCATTCTGTATGTTTTTCTTCCTTTTTCTCCATCACAAATACAGACGTAGATCATTGATACCTCTCTTCTAAACCCTCCAACTTGCTGCTTGAACTTTGTCCCTATCCCATCCTTTGATCTTCCCTACGCTCAATCTTATTTGTGACTTTTCATATCCTCTGCAGCCTTCCATCATCCCCTAGTTTGCTACCTCAGAAATACAAACTGGTTTCAGTCTTTCCTCTTCCCACTTTAAAGAACATTCACCTCTTCATTATCTCATTTATCCTCTTCCTCTTTAATTTAACTTAGCATTTACAGTCAGAGCCTGTAGCTCATCTCACCCAGGTTTCTTCTCAAGCTGGCAGCTTGCCATTTGTCTCAGCTAAAATGTTTCTTGATGAAGTCTCTGATGACCTCTTTTTAACCAAAACTCAAATCCAGCATTCTATCTGCATTTTCTTTGATTAGCCAACTGCCTCTGATACAGTCAAAAATGTTTCTCTTCCTGATGCCTTATCTACTCTCACCTTCTACAATGTCATCTTCTAGAATTTCTCTACTAATCATTCCTTACGTGTAAAGTACTGCAAGTGGGAAAACTGAGACGTTTCTAAGAGAAGCCACAGCTACAGCCTAAGCCTTAGTAGACAAAATCTTAATCACTGCCAGAGAATCTACTTTTACAGTGGCAACTTGCCTTGATGCAGATTTAGAAAACAAGTCTCTCTGAAGGTCACTGACATTTGATTTTGCTACACTGTCCTGCCAAAAAAAAAAAAAAATCCCTATAGGGATGAGGTCTTCTTCAAGTCAACCTGAAGGGCAGTCAACTTGAAAAGGGAAAACATTTTGGATGAAACCCAAAAGAATGGCTCTACCTTTGGTTTCAGTTAAAACTCCATGATGAACTCCAGCAGGAATTTGAAACATCTTCTAGAATCCTGTCCATATACCAGAATTTCTTACAATATGTAGGTTATACTACAGTAAAGTCCGTATTTTCACTCAAATACAGTAACTTTGCCAAAGGAAGCAATACATGCACCAACAGAGATTCTAGCTACCAAACCCCAAAAGCTACAATAGACTTAGCTGAGGTCCTAAAACAGGAAGAAGCTTTCATAAGAACTAAATCATAGATTTCTATGTGTATGTCCGAATACTAAATTCTTTGTGTTTTTGTATTGTTTATTGTTTTTTTTTTTTTACTAAAATTTCCTATTATGATACACAATGTTAAAATATATTTTGTCTCAGCATCTTAAAGAAAAAAAGAAATTTCATTAAAAAAAAAAAACAGCATTATAGTCTGTTGTTGTTGTTGTTGTTGTTTGTTGTTTGTTTTTTTTTTAAGTCTGCTTTTCCACTACATCTGATTTCTAAGCAAATCCGTGGATTCTTTTGAAAACCTTGGGAAAGTCTGGAATCAAAATATAAAAGCTTTTGGAACAGATGAGACCACACTCGCACTCCTTGGTATATATGACAAATTACATTATCTACACACAGAAAAACTGAAAAGGCTGCGACTTTGGAAGCAAAAGCAGCAATAATTAAAAGCAGAAAGTAAACATCAAGTAAATTAAATCAAGATACCTACATAAATGGAATATATGCAGATGTGATATGGAAAATACCAATGCTATGAACCCTGGAACTGAAAACTGAAGTAGCACAGATGGTTCTTCTTGTCAATGAGGAAAATACTGTCTCACGTACACTGATGCATGGCATATAAAACATATTTGAAAATAAAAAAAATAAAGAAAAAAGAAAAAGAAAAGCCGGGGAAGCTACACAGCCTGTTAGAGTAGTTCCTAACCTCTCTGCTGAGGTGTTAGAACATCAGAAGTAGAACACCTGGGACACATTAGACCCAAGTAAATAAATTCTGCCCAATCCATAGTGGCTCCATGCAGGCCAGGTGTGTCTGCTCCGTGCTTCTGGAATTGAGAGCATGGTGCAGAGATTCCCACGTGGCTGTGGAGAGTCAGCTGGGTCCATACAGGCTAATTTTCTTGGTCTGAAAATTTCAACTCTCAGAGCTGGAAGCAAAGAAGGTGAGGGCATGAAGAAGACAACATCAGTTCAGGGGAGAAAGTAAGAAGGTAACTGTAGTATTTTTCACGTAATGATGAAAGAGAATTTTGGGAAAGGAAACAAAGATTAGCTTTTGGACCAAGTGGGATGCACCGAACTGTCACATTTCTCAAGTATAACTTAAGTAAAGATAGTTGAAAAATATATTAGCTGGGAATACATGAAACATACACTTTGTCCTATCAGTGACTCACTGGTTGCCAGGAAATACACTTCATTTCAGCATGAATCCTAATGACAGCCAGTGCTGAGGTTTAGAAACAACACATTTTTGTCAAGAAAGGACCTTTGGTGTGAACAAAGAAAGCGTTACTCATTATTAAACCATTTGCTAAAAGCACGTATATGATCTGTTGAAAGACTCAACGTTGTATTAACTTTATTTCCAGTGAAATATCACACGTTATTATATTGGTATCAATTTTCACCTTATTTAAAAATAAACTTACCAGAAAAAGGATTTCTGCCTATTATTAACACATTTGGTAAAGACATCACGATCAACTGCTGCAAAGTCTCCTATAAAAGTTAATTAAAATATTATTTAAGTTGTATGTATTGAACAAAAATAAACATCAAACACTAAACTGAAATTAGTATTACACAAGTAGTTTTAAATTACACAGTTCTTAATACACGCATATCCAATACTTACTTATTTGGACTCCAAATGAAAAGCTTGCACTTCTATTATAGAAGAACTACTTCTATTTGTTTTGCTGGTTTGCAAGATCATCTCAACATAGTGAAATCCTCTTGTGGTAAGGAGGTGGCGTACAGATCTTATGCCAACTAGATCTTTTGTCTTAGAATGCAGCAAAATTCCTTCAAATTACCAGCGTTTATGTTTCTCCGAGTAGCTTATTGACAGGTGTTTATTTTGTTTCCTTTAAGTTTCATTTATACAATGAATGATTAACTTCCTCTATTTCATGCCCATTGTCTCAATACCTGGATGTGAAAATTACAGCTTTTTTGATACATTTATGCTGTGACAATCCTGAAGGTACAAAATCCTATTTGCCTGATCAGTCAGTGTTTTAGTTTAAGTCCCACACTCAAGCAGCAGCTTCGCCTATCTATTCTAGAGATTGTATCAATGGATAGTTACTGTCAGCCAGTAATGGCTGTAATCAGGTCAAATCCCCAGTCTAGACAAAGCCTAATTCTTCTGAAGCAGAATAGTCTTCCTCCTGTTCCCAGATGTTTACTCACAGCAGATACCATCGTATCAGCAGCTCTACTGTCATGCTTTTTGTTTTTCCACAGTGATAGACTTATTAGTATCTAAAATGCTCATCTGCAAAAGCAATACTGGAGTTGGACTTGATGATGCTTGGAGTGATGCAACGGAGAATATTCTATGATTCTATGAATATTCTGTAACACTGCTTTACATCCCAAAGACACACAACGTGTGTTCTATAATGAATTTAAGTGTAACAGCGTAACAATCAGCATTAGAAAAATCTGTTTGTTTTACGTCAAATCTGTGGAAAGTATTAGCTATAGCTGTACTTCGAAGTTCTGACCGGTTAACATAGGACATGCAAATATCATCTAAATTGGTTAATACTAGACTGAAGATACGTACTCTCATTACACATGCCTAGGGCAAATTATAGAGTTAGGTAATAGCTTTGGCTTACTCAGATATCACAAATTACAACCAACCATAACTTGTATTTCTGACACCTTGATAAAGATCATTTTCAAATATTAAAAAAGTGAAGTGTACCACAGGAAGTTTAAATCAATAAAAGGCATATAAAATAAGGAATTTTGTGATATTTATAGCTACTACAAAAGAAAATTACGTACTTTAAAAAGTGCAGGTTTTGTGGCTTTTCTGTTTCTTGTTTTTCCCTTGTAGCTCAAATAATTCCATGATGCTATTATAAAGCTATTTTTACTGTGAAACAGAGTACAAGAAGGGGTAACCAAAAAATGCATCCTCTGGATTAATGAGATTATCACCTCTCTTCTTACTAATGATATCTCTGCCTTGTTTCAAAGACATCCACCACCTTTTCTGTCACACGGTGTTAACTTCAGCAGTGCAGTTGCTCTCAGTTTGTGTTTACTTTTGAAATAACTGCTTCTATTAAAAGCCTGAAAAAGTTGGATCTTGTGCATCCCAAAATCCATGTATTTCTTTTAACTGTTGGTTAACCTGCAAAAATAAACTAAGCCTATTTACAAATTCTGGCTTTTAGAATTCATAAAAATTATTTTATTAAATACTGGTACATCATCTGTCAAATGAGGCTTATAGAGAAGCCCATGGCAGTCATGGAAGTACACTGCATTAAACCCCTCAACCCCACCAAAACTTAAAGGGTATTTGGTTCTCCTCAATCAGTTGCTGAGAACAAGCCCACAGACTTCCAGTAAGTCAAAGCTATTACCTACCTACCTACTTCTGTGATGCTTTAGAAGGCAGAGCAGCTGGAATGAGCAGATGCAATTGTAATTACAGAGTAGAACAAAAACAACACAGGAACTAAAAATCTTTTATAACCTTATATGAAATTTTAAAATTTGAGTGTTATGTTCTAACAATGTAGGTTTTTGGACAAGTACATTAACAGTAAGTCAACAAAGTATTTGCTACGTCAAGAGATTTTCCACAGATGTTATAAAAACAAATGGAATAAACCAGCACAGATAATTTCACAGTAAAAAGTTTTAAGAGTTTTAAAAGTTTTAATGCTAAAAGTTAAAATTCTTATATTCATTGATGTCTTACTCTTAATATAACATTCCAGACATTAACTAACCTTGTATGTCAATAAAGTGATTACTTCCCATTACTGTCAGATCTCAGGCATCCCATTCAGAACATCCACCAAACAAGATGCCTGTTCAGACAGCTGTCTGAAACAATCAGGTACGAGGGAGGGCTCACGCCTCTGCCAAGGTGTACTCCAGGCACCAAGAAGCCTCTCTGACTTGATTCCAAGACATCCATTAAGCACAAGCTTCTCTGCCTTGGATAATTTCACAGGTGACAGGACCTATAGTGACCCCTTTCTGAAGCTGTCTGCTACGCTGCCTTGCTAACCCATGCGTAGGCTGCAGGAAAACACCAGCTGCCAGGCTGCACTAAATTTGTGAGGAAACAAAAACAACACACCCTTCAAATCCCGAACAAATCCCAGCATTAAACAACCTTCTTTTTGGAATTATCCCCATGATCTTGGAGCCAGGAAGCTTTACAACTGATCTATGTGGATATATGCAGATGGGAGTTTGAAGTACTGGGACTCCTGCTGAAGCCCACACCAATGCCTACTGCCACCCCAACGATATCTGGACAGATAGTCTGGAAAGCCATAAACTAGATAATAAATTACATGGTCCCCTAAGTTATCATCATTATTAATTATATGTTTTACATTTAAAACTAATGAAGAATTGACCCTCAACAGCAAGGAATTTTAGCTGAGGAACAATATTCTGGGTTGACAGATACAGTCCCTAAAAACAGGACTTAGAGTAAAATCTCCTTTGTTGTTTCAGTATTGTGTACACATATTGATTACAGCCTTATTTGGAAATGATGAACCACAGGATAAATTGGATATGACAACTATCCTCAGTACAGGATGAGATGTACTGCTTTATTACATGTTCTTTTTAATTTAATCTTTGCTTCGGTTTCATATAAATTGAATGTGAACAAATGATTTGATTTACACACACTTAACGGGAACTGCCTGCTGTTTTGAGTAATAATAGAAGATGAGGCTAACAAAGAAGAGGGGATAATTTGACAGGTTCTCCTGGTCATCACTGCCTCCCTTCTGTGCCCAGATTTCAATGGTAGCTTACCTTCCATGCATTAGTTACAGAATCAACTGAAATTTGAGAGTTTAATATTAAAAGTAGCAGTACTTTAAGTCCAAATGCTAGCTACAATGAACAGTAACTTCAAGCACTTAAATAAAATATATTCAAAAATAATTCAGAAAGGAAAGAGAATGGGATAAAAATAGCATCTGAGAAAAAAAAAAAAGTTTCTATCTCAGAATAAAACATCAACCATAATAACAACCTTTTGTGCCAAATGGATTTACAGAGTGTATTCAAGACACACGCTACTCAGTGAATGTTGTCACCAGACTATATAATTGGATTAAAAATATAGTAATAACAAACATGAATTTGAGACAGAAACAAAGAACTCTGCAACAGCTTCATCTGGAAGGGATAGTGTAGAAATATACAGGGTACTGAAATACACATTCCTTCTCATATAATATAAAATATGTTCTTTCTCACATGCATGTAAAGCATGCATATACTTTATCAAGAGCACAGAAACTTTTGCTTTTGCAATATTAGTGAAATCAAACTACAGCTGACAAAAAGGCTAAATATACAGAAGTACATAACACTACTGTAATAATTGTTCCTTTTCCTGCAGTTTTGATGCTGACAGTTTTTGTTTGATTTACTGACTTTTTTAAAGCAGAGATGTACAATGTACATTTAAAACATACACCTGTAGATTGTAATATTCTCTACTACAACTGTAACTGTGTTGTAAATTTCAATGTATGTTTCAATTTGTGTAATAACCCATTTCAGTTGTTTGTTTACATCCACACTGTACCACATCTGAGGACTGCTGGAGCAACATTCACGGGGCGCAGATAATCCTGTGCTTGACAATGCCCAGCAGTCCTTCCAGCTCAGTTTCCTCCGCAGATCCTTTCCACACTTCCCCCAACACCTGCAGAGCTGCCTGCTACTCTTAGACTAGGAGCCCTGCACAGTTGTCACCCACGCTGAAGTTACAGGGCTACCAAGCTTCCTCACCACCTTCCCAGGAGCTGTGTATGAGCATATGCCAATCCTTAAAGGGCAGGGGAAGCAGCATTTACCGATAAGCTTAATGCCCAAGCCAATGCCTTTGCAGGTTCTTGACAGACGAGTGTCACTAATCAAGGAAGCTGCTGGATGAGATCATGACAGGCAATCTCCGCAGGAATGAAATCCTGCCTGGCCTGCTCACAGCTGGACTAGCAAGGCTTTCTTTTTTTTTTTTTTTTTTTTTTTTTAGTGTCACAGCTGGAGTAGCATACTTCTTTCTATCTTTCTTGTTGCCCCACCTTGCCCAGTTTCCTCTTCTTTAATCAACCAGCGAACAAAGACTTCTCAAAACTAATCTGCTAGTACAATCCTAATTGTAGGACAATCCTGTCCTACGGTAAGAGGAAAAGACTTGGGCAGTAAGTCCTTCTTGAGAACCAGACTTGTAGGGACTCAGAAACACAAATGCCATGCTTCCACAAAACCCAGCAAAGATCTCAAAATGAAGAATGGCCAGAAAGAAAAAAAAAAACAAAACAACAAAAAAAAAACCAACACGTAAATTATTTCTAACAGAAAGGTTTGAAGCAACATTAAAAATCCTGAATCACGCAAAGATCAATTACCAAAAAGGAAACAGTTGTGCATTATACTGCTGCACTAGGACTGACTGATAATGTAAGGCCAAAGAAGCACAAGGAATGCTTTGTTTTCAAATAAAAACCATTCTTGTCATCACTGTATTTTCTGTTGCACCTGTTAAGCGAAACACTAAGATGTGTTTGAAAATGACCACCGTTAGGAAATGGACAAGCCTAGAAGTACAAGCCAGCAGCATGTATACCCACATACAGTAGCTGCCAAGAAAAGAATGATGCGAAGTAGAAAATGCCCAGTGGTTGGCCACTGCAGGAAACGTCAGCTAGGAATTCTCACTGTACGATGGAGTTTTTAAGAACACACAGTATGTGTGTACATGTGAGGAAGTACAGGTTCTGCCATGATGCACTGTTAGAGGCAGATCAAAGGAGATCAAACCAACAAATCATTGGGGGTGTTTCAAAACGTTACTTTTATTACCTTAAAAGGTGTTACTGCAAAAAGTATACTTAGAAACAACTATAAGCAAAAGATACTAGAAGAAACAATTACTGACCTGATAGTAAGTTTTTATTTGCTTCACCAAAATAGACAAATTCTGAATCCTTAGTGATGTATCGTTGTTGACTTTTTTGTTTATCCTCTGATTAGCAGATTTTGGATTACTGCAAAAAAAATGAAAATAATGAAAAAATTAAACATACTGAAAATTATTCTTTAAACCTCTCTATTTAACAAATGAGATAGTTAATGTGTGAGCATAACAACTTCTTCTTCTAGTAATCACGCCATTTTGTCCACACAAGTAAGGAATAGTGGAAGTGACTGCAGAGGCAACGTGTGTTCTGAAATGTGTTCTGAAACGAGTCAGGTTAGCACCCAAATGTGTTCAGGCTAATAATGTAATGTGTAATTGGGAGCACCCATCACAATTACAAGAGAATGTATATAAGATTTTTTTTTGGTCTGGACAGACACAGCTTTCCACTTCTCTACAAGCAGCCCCATCCCTGACAAATACAGAAAGCAGAACACAGCTGTAATGTAAATATTCCAGCACACGTTACAGACATCAGTAATCATTCTTGATGATGCAGACAATTATGAATAGCAGAATTTAGACTTGCTACATTAATGAATGTCTATACACTAACAAACTTTATGATGCTATTTTACTATCACAAGGCACAAAATCAGAATTAAGTTTTAACTTTTACAACGAGGAATATGAAATATATATATGAAATACACTGGTTTATCTCTGTTTCAGATAGGAAACTGATCCTTTTTTCCTTCAAAAAGTTGTGAGGATCTTAGGAAATGCAGATGAGTCACCTTTTTTCAACACCTCACAACATACCATGCTGTTAAGCACATACAACAGAGTGTAACAAACAGTCATTGTGATTTGTCAAGGAAAACAATGCAGAACCAGTGCAACTCCCCTGCAACACCCTGTAAAAGGCTTAGAGAATTGCTAGGAGATGGCCAACGTGAAGTTTCTTAACTTTCACAAAGATACCCGCTCAATACAGTTGCACAATGCAGCTTACGATATTTAATGATATCATTGCATTGTTTAACGGTATTATTGCAAGATGAACGTGCAGCTAGCTGGAATACTGCACTTGAACAAGAAACTACCAACTTCTCACTGTCAAACTGGAGGCGCCCGCAAGGGCATGTGTCTGCTGGGTCTGGTTTTATTCAACATTGTCATTAATGACTTAGACAATGGAATACCAGAACTGCCATCGGCAAAAACCGGGAGGAACAATAAAACAAAAACCTTCAAAGAACACTGTGACAATTGAGCATGATCCTGATGAAGTGCAAAAGTAGTCTGACAGCAATTTAACAAAATTCAATAACGTGTACAGGCAAAGGGTTATATTCAGGAATCAAGTGCAGAAAGAGGAGTAACTTGCAATAAAACAAATTATCTGAATAATGTAGTGAACAAAACCGAATACTAATGAAAAAGTTAAAGATTTTTTAAATACAAGTGAGGTAATTATCCAATGCATAGTAGAGCTCATGCTACAATTTCTACAATTACACTTCAGGGAAGGTCTCTGTGCGTTTTCACAGGTGATCACCTGAGTACTGAGCAGCAAAGGGTGCTCATCACAGGCCTGCCCTCCATTCCTTGGGTGTCCTGTATTGCCAGAGACAAGTACGTCTGTATTTGGGAAATTGGAAGTGCCTACTGACACGTGTATCCTTCACACAGAGCAGTCCTGAAGAGCTCTTCTGGAGACGGAATGCAGCAGGTTAGAGGTCTGTGTGAATCGTCCTGGCAGGACACCTAGGACCTGTAGCCTGAAAGCCAGGTTCTACTGATGCAAACCGAAGGCCGTGCAGAGTACACCAGAAAAAAAATACTGTACATCATACAGAACAGATGTGTAGTTTATTTAAAGGAACTACATGTAACAGTCTACAAGACTAAGCCTGTAAGATCATCGATAGACACGGGGTCCATACAGACACTCAATTCAACTGTAGTATGTAAGTGTAAACAACCTCTCAAAAAGGGCTATTCCCCCTACTGCCCTGAAGATGACAGTATCATGAATTTTAATGCAGCTCACCACTTCAATTGGTAGTTTCATGTGTTCTTTGTACTAATACGTCTGCAGGCAAAATTTACATATTTTTCATATAAACTTAAGTTACCTTATTTGCCTTTTAATGTTTTCTTTGCCTTTTTTTTTTTTTAGCTGTTTATAATATTTGAAGTATATATATAATTTGCTGTTCCTTTGGTTTATTGCTATCAAAACTTCCTGATTTGTAAGCATGAATGGAAATATCATCAAAACACTGCTGCAAAGAGGGAGCTGGATCACATTTAAAACACACCTCTAACACAATCATTTTTAAACACAACAGCAGTCTGCACAGCATTTACTTCCTTGTATATACAAATAGGAATCTACAAAAATTAGGACAGATTTTTACAGGGGTAATTGCTTCATTCCTAAATGCTCATCATCATATTCCATAAAAGGCTATAAACAATTAAAGTATGCTACAGAATATATTATCCAAAATTATGCTAAGATGTCACATTGGATTTATTTGAGTCAACCTGTAGCTGTAAAAAACTAAGTGAGCTAAAAATGATTATGCCTTGTGGATGTGCAGAGCTGAACTCCTTTCTAAACTGAATTCATTCAGATTTGTTGAAATCAGAAAAGAAAATCCAGGATAAATCCTGCTGACCTGATGGTATACAGAGATCAACTGAAGTCTCTTACTTCAGCATTCATATCTCCAAAAGGCCGATTTGGGGCTTTAATCTTCACCTTTAATCTTAATGACTATCGGATTATCTACAGGCTTTCTCATCATCTTCATCTGCATTTCTACAGCTGTACATTTTATCTGAATCTCCTATTTACAGCATCCAAAACAAAGGGCACTAAAGTTCCCTGAATATCATCATAGTTGTTATTTTAGTACCAACATAAAAATAGTGTGCAACTGCACGAATTTAAATCATGCATGACATAAAACCTCAGGCTGTAGATTTTGTCATTTCAAAAGGCAGATCTTGGAAGAGCTAAAAATGTAGAATTTGCATAGGACTGCTGGTATGATGTTATTCAAACAATCTTTACACACTTTTAAGATAAATAAGTCATTTGTCTTAAAACAATCAAAGATATCTGTGTGGAGGAGGAAAAACATGAGCAATTAGAGTCCAAGATTTCTTAGGATACAAGCTCTTAGTTCCACGCCTGCGTCAACACTGCTATCTTCATGTTTTATCGTAAAATATTTCACTGCTGGTACTTGCATATACCAAAGATATGGCGCACGTGCTTTGTGCTTTATTGGATGATAAGAAAATACATTTTTGAAACCAGAAGTCATAACATAGGCAGAATCAGGAAAGAGAGTGTTGTTATACCCGTACCTTGCTCCTGAATACCAGCATTGCTCCTCACAGTACAGAAACGAGGAACTCACATCTCACACGAGATGCCCTATCAGACACTAATGGAACTGGAGCATTATTAGAATACCGTAGCTGACACCTCAACAGCGGTACTACAAGAAATCATTCCTATCTTTCATCTTTTCCATCTTGATCCTTGAAAATCCAACAGCATACAGATCAACTCTGACAAATTAAACATGAACAAAGATAATCAGAAATTCTGTGGCATTAGTCTGGTGTCAGCGTTAACACTGATGCATGTCAAAGGTTTTTTGAGTTGTTAACTCACAGACACTACTACTGAAAGCAATGTGACATTCCTTTACTTCCACCAAATTACCCCATATACCTCTCTCCCTCTCTCTGATGTGATTCACATCTTCAACTGTCAAGACCAACTCAATGGCTGACGCATGCCTTACATTTTACAGAAATTCCTGCTTTTTGATAAAAGGTGTACCACTTGGGGCGAAAACGTTTCATTTCTGTTTCTTAAAATGGAGAGCATGTAACTCAGGGTGTGTGGAGGGGTCTTTCTGGGGTAGGACATGAATAGCAAGAAACAGTTTACTGAGGGGTTGTTTTTATTTTTTCTGGGGAAACTTGGGCCACATGTGCTCTGGGCTTGTATCTTTACTGCTGGAGAAAATTCACAGCTCAAGTATGTGATCCTCTGCTGGTGCATACAATCAACAATTGAAGTCCAAATGTCAACCTCAGGACAACGTGGTGCAACAAACAAATTTACGTCAATAATCTTCAGTTTTCTCAAAATATTGTGGCCCCAGTCCAAACAGAACCCCCAAAACCCAAGGATTCTGTAACATTTTAAAGCAAAACTCTCAAACACGTTATGGTAAAAAGAACATTTTCAGTAGCTCTAAAGATCAACCCCTTGCTTTTGAGGATGGATAAAATTATGTTACTTAAATACACTGAAATACTACCACTATTAACCTCTGCCAATCATTCCAAATTAAACGCATAGCCTCAACAACTCACTTAGCTAGCAGAAGTTTCAAAGTGTATTTCTTTGGTTGCTTTACCGTTTTGTAAAGATTGTCACATTAGGCCATTATTCTTCAAACAACAGAGCTAAGTGTTCTTCGACACTCTCACTCAATAAATGCTAGCAATGACTAGTATGTATGACTGCTACTGGGAAAAGGTTGTTTCAAACTCTACTTGGAATAAAATCCTGTCCTCATCACCTTACAGTCAAAATGAAACTTCGCCTCTGTATTGCAGTTGTCTTTCTAACCATAGTATGTAATTAAATTATTATATTTCAGTAAAACAGAAATATTAATAGGCTACCCACTAAAATGACGTACACATTGAAACTTAGACATTGAAGTCAGAGGCTGCTTGGTAAGAGGAGAATCCTTCAGCATTTAAACTTACCAATGTTCCCTCACATTCAATCACTGACTTTCATCTTTCAGATTCTGTTTGAACTGTCAATTTTGGACTTCAAAATACATTAAAGAGCCAAGAAGGGGCTTGACAGTTCACTTTTTGCATTGAACACCGTGACTGAAAGAACTGTGATGAGGTCCTTCAGCAGGAGCTCCATTATTTAAAAATTAAACCCAACTCCCTTCCCAACACTGATAACCACGACTCATTCTCTCAAAGCCTCCAACTCTAAAACTCAGTAGTCTCCCTGATCCACACAACAGTATTTTAGATAATCTTCATTTAGTCAATACAATCCATCTTCTCAGAAAGGCACTTGAAGTACTAACTCCTTAACTTGTTCCTCTCAAAGCAGAAGTAACGTAGTATGATATTAGCTGTTATGTTTTCCATTATATATTGCTGTTATAACGGTTCACTGTCAGATTGCTGCAAGCCAGAAATAGATACATAATGTTCCTACTAGCATTTTGAAATAACTAATGAGAAATACTAATAGAACATACAAATATTTTTCAAGCAGAGAGATAAAATTCTAAATTTTAATCTCTGAATTTGTATTGTTTTCAAAAGTATTCATTTTCAAATTTGTTTACAGCTTGTTGCAACTAATTTATTACAATTTCAGTCAGTTAATTATATCAGTGTTAAATACTTGCTATTACTAAAGAAAAAACTACATCAACTGATTTTTTTTTTTTTTATTAATACTGAATAATTGTGCAATACCACTGAAATATGGTAAGACACGCTGTTGGGAATACAACAATATGCAAGGATGGAATTTTGAAAATAAATCAGTTCTAAAACTGACCTTTGTAAAAGATAGCTTTAAAAAACGTGTTTTTTTCTTTTTAAGAACATAAGATTCTTGCGGCTGCTGCGCTAGTTACACCGTACATATTTTTAAGGCAAGACATGCCTGGAACTCTGAATTGCTTCTTTTATTAGGTGGAGATACTAAACTGCTTCAGTGGCAAATAGCCTAGCAAAATAGGGCAAATCTGTCTAGAAGTCAATAGGAAGCAGAGCAGTAAAAGATACCCTTAAGCAATTTTACATTTAAGAGCAACCTACTTATGACAAGATACATTAATTTCAATAGCAGTAAAAACAGACAAGAGCATCTATCCCAGTATCACATCAGTTGGGAACTACTGAATACAGAGAAAACTTGGGTGATTTTGAAGCATTACCAGTGCCATGAATTACAGATTGAGACCTCATATAATCAGGGATTATGTGTCTTTAATTTTTCATTGACCAAAATCTATTAGAAATGGGAATGTGATAGCTTAATGGCTTCATGCTTAAATCTATGCAGGCTGCAAACCAGTTGTGTCCTCTCTTGCCATCTGTTCCTTGACAGTGCTTAATCATTATGTCTAATATTATAATGGACTCTAACTTTAAATATATCATTGAATATATTTGTTACATACAGTGAAACGCTGAAACAAGCACTTTGGAAAATATTCTACACAAGTGTACAGATCAAAGGGAAGTAAATATTGACTGCTACTCTATCCGAGTTACAGGGTACAGAAAGTAGCCCACTATTCACTTTTACACATAATTGTTGCTTGCCTAATAAAGTTATATTGTCAACAAAGTCCCTTTAGTTAGGATAATGAGGCTTGCTTTTGCTCCATGCCAAATATTTCAATAATTATTGATATATTGTTTTGGATAGATTTCAAATAATAAAGCAGGACTGCTATCAGCAAGAAAATAATAAGCATGTACAAACAGTGTTTCACAAAGGAATTTAATCCAGCAGTGACCTTTTATTGTGAAAGTTAAGGTAAAATCTAGGACTTCACTGGAGAATAATTGATACTCTCATATTTGTTTTAAGCAGCACCAGACAAATCAGTACAACAAGGTGATGAAATTATCAGAAACACCTCTGCGTAGAACAAAAGGAGCACTGGCCTTCAATGTACAGCCTGACCAGTCTTTAAAATGGTTATAGTCAAAGGGTCGGTCCACAAGAGCCACAGTACCAAACAATGGGGCAGATTCAGAAGCACGTTATTCAGTCAGTATCTGAAATGTTTAAACAGGCACTTTCTAGAAACATTGGTACAAGATGGCATACTTCAAACTCCTCCTGCATCCATCAGTATGATCAATTTTTGCTGCTGAAGAGAATTTCCAGGCTAAGCCTAACTAAAAGATTAAGAAAAAAAAAAAAAAAAAAAAAAAAAAACTCCTTTTCTATAGCTCTGGCACATGTTTAGCAGGATTTCTATATTCATGGAAATAACAAACAAACAAAAATGGTTGATACAGATTACTCCACCAAAGAATAATTCATGCCTCAGCCTGTGCCATAACTCAGACACTTCTTACTTGAAAAATAGATTAAAATAAGTAGTATCTTCCCACCTGTTAGAGAGCATTATGCAAGCCATGCATGTGCTGAGGCTGCAATCTATTGACAATAGTGACAGTGCAGACGTGACAATGGCAAACAGAAAGCCACAGTGCAACTGGCTGAAGAGCCAGGGCACATACACTCTGGAGCTGCTCAGGTGTCCACTTTTGAATCTTGCTTAGGCGCTGGATCTTTGTGCACTTATGTCCTAATTTGCAATAAGTGAGCACATGTTCTCATTTATACTAACCACTCATTCTCCTTTGCCTTTCTAGTGGGCGTTTATGACAACCCACCTCTTGTAAAGCATCTGCATTTCTACCTTGAGACAACATTTCTCAAGCAGCAATCGGTGCACAGTTACATTTTCATACAGCTCCCAGAAAACCTGCTCCAACATCTAAAGATTATTACAAATGCTGAGATACCCTTTACCACAACATGAGGTGCGTATCTCAGTTTAAGGATGCTTTGCTAACTCTGCACTTTGCAAAGTCTGACCATACACGCCAAAAAAATCAACAGCTGTGTCAAAGTTTTTTTTTGCCTCATGCTAACTTGAGTTTTATGACGCAGGTCTAACATCAAAAGCCTTTTGGCCCTTGCACAAACCCCATTTCCTAGGCACATGTCCAACACCATAAACTATTAGGAGGCTGAAGCCCCTATGCTTGCTTACTTCAAAAAACACAACCATCAACAAATCAGTTGGCTGGGGGGGGGGGGGGATCACGGGGAACAATTCTGCCAAGAACATACACAGGGAGTATTGAGCCTAGGTGGTCAGCTTCCCTGCTTGCAGCCTTTGCTCTGCAGCACCCACCCAGGCTGAATACTTGCAGGTAGCTGCACGGTGCCTATGCTCTGGCTGGTACTCACAGCAGAGGAGCCATGAGTAGCGCTTTTAGTTGCATGAAGAGGCATCCCCTCGCATCTCAATATTGCCAGGTTTACAAGTCAATGGAAGATGCACTACACTTGTGTGGCAACAAGCACTCCGTACTGTCTTCATTAAGACAATGTCACATCAAGACAATATGATATCATTCTGAACTGTCTTCAGTCTTCATCGAGAAACAATTAAGAAAGGCCAAAAGAACAGCTAAAGACACTAAGATAAGATGGAGAAAGAGGGCATCTACCCAGTTACACAGCAAGTTAACTCAGAGTAAGAAAGGATGGCCAGCCCTCTAATATTTTGGTCGTTTACTGAAGAACACGTAAGAAAAACAAACCTTAAGCCGAAGCAGTATCGCTGTGTACCTGGGGATGAGTATAAAAGCTATTTACTTTAGCCAACATTCTTCAACTCAGTGACAAAAGTCAAGCTTTTTTTTTTTTTTTTTTTTTCAAAAAAAGTATGAAGTAGAATCCCACTCAATCAATGTCTGTTCTGCTATTTGGTGTGCTTGAAAAAGTCACTCACAGAAAAAAAAAAAAAAAAAAAAAAAAGAAAGCAAGTGGACTTATGCAAGTCTTATGTAAAATACTGGGTTTTGTATCCCTGCCCTTTCCATTAATAAGACAGGCACATGGGTGAACAAGGTAGAGGTGAAAAAGAGGAAATAAAACAGTTCACCTTTCACTTACTAAATACACACTTGCATAGCTGAATTAACATCTCCCCCAAATCATTTCTTAGCTTACAAAGCCAACAGCTGTCCTTATCATCACAAAATACAAAACAACTTTAGTACTGTTGTTTCAACTTGACCATGAGATATACTCTTTTCTTACCACACTGAAAGGTACTATGTTTAAAAAGAGAAAACAGCAGCTTTCAGCCAACAATGCAGAACAGTGCACCTAATTAGCAGGGTGAGCACCCCACCATAATCAATGGGACCACAGAGCAGATTGGGACCTGCCTGTGCTCCTCAGCCAACAAAAGGTAAGCTGGCTTCCTCCACATTAAAACGTTGCACTGACAGAAAGGAAAATCTCCACAGTTCAGAGCATCCCAGAAGGCTTAATATTGTCACAAAAAAAAAGAAGCACTCCTGGGTATTAAATAGAAAAACTTGACAGACAAAACATTGTTCAAGCAATCAGGTGAGAACAAGACAGCCAACAACCACAGGTCTCACAGTCAGACGTCACCTTAAGAAAGAAACAGAAAATCCACAGGTCTGTCTCTCTCTCTAAATTCCTGCCAAAGCAGTTTGCCAACAACTCACCATTTACCTTCCCATTGCTGACAGCCCACCAGTCTACAAGAAACAAATAAATCTGGGAGAAATGTACAAAAAAAAAAAAAGCTACCTAAAATTAAAAATATGTTCCTATGCAAACAGAGTAACACTCACGTTTCCACCTACATTTGCAGACACTTTTTCTGAAATACAAGAGCTTTCAAATCCTCTAGAGCAGCTTATACCACAATGACTAAAGTTTTTCTTTTCCGTGATCTTTAGAAGTCATTTCACTGGCCTTCACACACGTGCAAGCCACAGCTAAAAGCTACTGCTTACGAAACATTGACAAATACTGAGCTAAATCCTTTATCAAACACCTGGGATTCTGAACAGGAACATAAGCAAATATTGTTTGAAAAGGTAGTAAACCATACAACTTTTCCCTAGCTTCATCTTACAAAACCCACTGTGACTACAGTTTTACTAGACTGCTCTAGTACTTGCACCGAACTACTTTCCAAACTAAACTAACCCAAAAAGGCAGCACAGGCAGCAAGAGCAGACAGACCTCTAAGAAGCAGCAAGGATGGAGATGGACACACCTGTGAAACAAATATCTGAGGATAATGAAGACTCAAGTCTTGCTTTCTGCTTTTGAGAACTGTGTATTTTTTGCCCTCTACAGGTCAACAATTTTTACTTCCTGTCAAATGAGTTCAAACTTTAAGATCTGTTTGATCTGATACGAATGAACAGCGTAACCAAACTACTTGACTTTGTGATTAAACTCTCAACATAACTGACCATTAGAACATTGCCAATGTTCACACCCACAATAACCTGATGACAGCATCAAGATTAGCTGTGCATAAGCATGCGCTCACAGATCTGGATCACAAGATGCAGCATGACTTGATACCAACCGTCAGAGGACATTAAAGTGAGAAAATATTTTTACAACCTACCTTGGAAAGAAAAGCAAAAAACAATGCTTGTAGCAAATGATCTTTGTGGACCTAATAGACTTTCTACAATTTAAAATATTACTGTAAGAGAAAATAACTTATGTAGGATTCATAAGCAATACACACATATCCTAGTCTTCTTTATCTGAAGCTAAAAAAAACCTCTTAAGAGATTTATGTGTATCAAATTTGTATATAGTAGCTTTCCTCTTCTACCCTAACCAGCTTCCAACACCACAGTAGTATATACCTTGCTTTATTTGATAACAACATCATTATCAACATTAATTTCTCCTTTGGAAGACTTAGAAAAATGCTCATTTTACTTTGAATTTTGCTGAAGCTATAAATTCTCAAAAACAATTATTCAGTACCTCAAAATAGTCTGACCACAGGCTAACATCTCAGCACCGTGAGTATTTAACAAACGCAAGAAATGCTGATGTGAAATCAGCCTAGTGAGCTGACACCAAAGCTACCTGAATACTGCAGTCTTAGTGACTAAAAAGTTCGTAAATTGTGAAGATAGTGCCACACAAAATTCAGTTAAATATTTTCACTTATAACAATATGACTTGGCTCTAGAATTCCCTTTATTATGACAAAGTACAATAAACCTTTCATAAGTAAAGTATTAACAATTAAATATACATATGTGAAGAATGTAGACCTTTAGTTGGCATAAACAACTCTGTTTTGGATAAACATCCAAACATACCTATCCTGAAGTAGAATCTTGGCCCAGATCTTCTGCAAAACTTTAGTTGGTTTTAGTAGGGTAAACATTTAATCCAATGTATGCATCTAGATTATACAGAATTAAGTAAAAAAGAACAAAGTGCAGTTCCACATTCTGCCAAAGAAATTGGAACATAGGAAATTTGTTTTGTCCTATTTTCCTCTCAAAAAAAAAAAAATATGGAAGACTATTTCCAAGCAATACAAGATCTTCACCTTTTCCCACAGTGACGTTCAGGCTGCCAACTGACACACCTGAGCCCTTTGTACAGAAAATTCCAAGATGAATTTGTACACAAGGCTCTTGGATATAAGGGCATTTCCAAATAAGTAAGTTACATTTGCTGTAAAGATTTTGTCCATGTCAGCAATCTCACTGCTTCAGCTGACTAACTGAAACGTGCTCCAAATTTTCAGTGCACATCAATAAATGTACAACCCCCCTACCAATTTAGATAAAAATAGAGCGGTACACCAAGGACCTTACCCCTGTTCACCACCCAAATCTACAAGCTCAGCATACATATAAGGGCCTGTAAAAGAGGTGCATTCTTTTCATCTTAGCATATTAATATTAATATCCTTGCTAAGAAGCGAATCAGCACTAAGCATAACATTTGTCTACATTTTTATCACATATCAGCTAGCATGTGTATTTTTTTTTATTATTATTTTTTTTTTATCTGGCACACACAATACTCTATATATACAGTAAGTATCTTCCCAAGCTACCAGGAAATTACACCAGACATTTTTTTGCTCAAGGGTTCACTTAAGAAAAACAAAGATACCGCACAAACAAAAACTAGAGCAAATTTCTCCCTGCAGCTTAAAATACGATAAGATTCTGTAAGAAACCTAAGTGGATTCTGTCCCCCAGTACTATAGAAAAAGAAGCACATTTCTGAGCATATCCAAATGCACAACACAGATTCAGAGATTCAGTGAAGAGCAAGAAACAATACAAGCTACTTATGGGTTCATCCCTTGCTATTTCCCAATCCAGAAATACATCAGAAAACTTTTGCTTTTTCTTCAGAGCCAATGGGAAAGCAGACTAATGGAGTTTAGGTCAAGCAGTAGCCTTGCTTTCAATTCAACGCCTTAACACCAATTACTCCAATGAAACAAAGGGGGAGCATTTTGTAAACACTGCTTAGTAACAACCGCCTAAGCAGCATGCAAATTCAGGCCATGCCTCTTTGCAGCATCTTAAGGTATAAATATAGAACTCTTTAAAACAAACAAACAGAGGCTTCCACATAGCTATTACCGAATAATCTCTGACCACTGAAGTCATGTGCTCTAACAAAGCAGCGTTCTGAAAAAATGTCTTGATCCCCAAATAATTACTACATAGGGAAAAGTGGTACAGTAAGACACAGCAGGCAAAAAACTTGTACTTAGTTTAGGAAAAAAAGAGCAGGAAACAAAAAATAAGAGGAATATATGAAAGAACACAAAGCTAAAAAAAAAAAAAAAAAACAAAAAAACAAAAAACACTCTCCCTAACAGAAGAAACAAATGAGGGAAGTCTAGAAGTAAGCTTCTCAAATTTAGCATAGGATTAGGATGTGCTTGATTTAGCAACCAATTTGTCAGTTAGCTAGATTAGTTTTCAGAAGAAAGATTGGAGCACAGAGCTGCTCCTCAAGGGCTTGCGGTGCACAGATCCCAAACAAGCCATGGAACCAAAAGCAACGCAGCCTTGCCAGGGAAAGACGGCAGCTGATCAGCCCAGGTAAGACATTTCTAGCTAACCTAAAACTTTGGGATTTATTGCTGCTATACTACCATCAAATGCAGCAACACCGTAGGGCAGTTCAATGTGTCGTGGCAACCTGGGCAAACTGAACTTTCTGGTACAAACACTCGAGCAAAACAAGCTGTGTATTGCCTTTCCTTACAACACAGGGAGCAACAACAGTGGCAGCAAAGAAGAGATAAAAAGCAAAGTCAGCCCAGCAACCAGAAATACTTCAGGCAGCCACAGCTGGAAGCAGGAAGTTCACACAGCTCAGTGGTGGCTGCTGCTACAGGTGAACAATGCCTCCATGAGCCACCTGGCCAACAACCCAGAACCACTGAACCACTGCTGCCAGTGCTGACATGAAGATGCCTTCCTCTGGCACAAAGACAATTCACTGCACGATCCTGTGACTTCGAGCTAAAGCCAACTCCACCTCGTGCAAGGACAGTTCTACCCAGCAGTGCCACACTGCGCTCCGTGCCTGCACCCTCTCCGTTAGCTCGCTTGGCATCTCTGCTCTGAAGCCTTCACAAAACAGCTTTAACTGAACTATGTTACAGAAGGAGACAGTGTGTCAGCATACTCTTACTTACCTTTCCGGCAATAAACGAGACAAAATATACACCCAGAAAGCTCTTACTAACTTAGTAACATAATTTTTGTACAGTGCTTTGAAACAACATGCAGAACGTGAGTGAAATGAGAAGTACTCTCAAAGTACAACTGGAAAGCCACGGTGAATATAAGCTGTTTTACTGCCAGAACGTTTTCAATGCTGAAACAAGTTATTCTGATCCTAGATGTTTCAAGTGAAAATGCTATTTACAAAACACATAGACAGACTCAGCTTTTATCCCCCAGCCTCAGCTACTGGCGAGGCTAAGAATGGGGTAAGAAGTCCAACACAAAAAGAAATAAGGAGCCATAATCAAAGAACAGCACTGAAGACAACCCATGAGGAAGAGAGCAGAGAAGCAGACACATACATGCAGACAAAGATTAGACCAATTGCTTCCTAAGCTTCAAAATACTGCAAATAACAAGAGCAAACCACTGCACAAAAATTGGAGGAGACAGGATGAAGGAAAGTGGACCTGAAGTGTGGAAAAGGATACAAACAAATTAAGAACCTGTAAAACAGAGACATTATCAAAGGTTAAACACTTAAAGGATTCCACATCCAATCCATACTTTTTCTCCCCTTTACCTATCAAAAGCCCAGGCACCACAGAAGCCCAGGTATCAGCCCACGTTCACTTCATTCACACAATTCAAAGCTCACTGCTGGCAGGTATTTAAGTCTAAAATTAACCATCATTACACTATAAAAACCTTCCATTTTTCAGTAATCTAAAGACTTCAATTCCAACAATCTTAACCATGGTGCACATTCTATCAAAGCATTTACTGAACAATTTGCTTCTCTACAAAAGCCCCAAGTGTTATAGATTCTGATTTCCTTACGACATATTTTGGGCCCTACCTCTAAGCCTACCAAGAGCCACTGTTAAGAGCAAAAGCTCTCACAAATGCCAGTGACATCTATCTGCATCTGTGGAAGCCTGACAGAGCAAATCTCAAAACGTGAATCAAACCCATTCACTTGAAGAAAGCAAGAACGGTACAGACTTGTTAGTATTTAACATTTTTCTAAAATATCGTATGCTTGCATTTTTGCTGCCAAACTCACCAATTTAATTTTCCCTAAAATGTTTTCCACCTCCCTGCCCAGCCAGAGCCTGCTGAAGCTGCTTCTTCCTCTTTGGTCTTCACAAGAAAGAGTTAATTGGCTTGAAGTGCACGTTCCTGCACTCTTTCACAGAGCCAGGCAGCTGGCTGAAGCACTAGAGATGGAGGCCAGTTCTCAGCAAAAGATATAGGCAAGCCAGAGCTATGGGCTGGCAAGCTCAACTGTTTGGAAAAAAAAAAAAAAAAAGCACAACTAAAGACTGAGAGCTCAGAAAAAGAGTCAATGAAGCAGTCTACACATTCAAGGCACACACCACCAGAGCAGTGGAAGAAAACTGTCAGTCGGTCCACCTGGAAAATTCGATGGGTGTGGAAAGCCTGCAAGGGGATCCAGTCACTGAAAAACTGGGTCTGAACAGTAAAATGGAGGAAGACAGGAGAAAAATAAAACACTTCATCCTTTGATGTAGTTTTCAACATTTTTTGATGCAATGACTAGTATAGGTAGCATCAATGAATATATAGTCAATCGAGACAGCTATGAATGGAACATGGAGAAGAAAGCAGACAGGTCTCTAGGCAGTGAATCAAATCAACTCAAATCCAGTTTGGTTCTACACATTACCCATTCTGCACGTGGTATTTGTCCAATAGTTGCTTTGAAACATTCATTTCCACCAACACAAAGTACAGTAAAATAAAACCATTGAAACTCAAGCACACTCCCAAGTCTTCATTACATAACCAAATATTAATTGTGGTGCTAAATGTAATAAAAGTCCCAATCCTCTAATTACTTGCAGCTGGGCACTTTTATTCAAAGGAACTGGTAAGACCCTTGTCAGTTTGGGAACCACAGTTTGTACAAGACTTTTATGGAACTCATGCATTTCTCACATAATCCTGTTAGAACTCAGTTAACTATCAGAGAACAAGCCCTATCAGGGATGAAAACAAAGAATACTCAGAATATTAGATATATATATATATATATTTTTAAGAACAGCTTCGTCTTCCTGGATCAGAGGAGCATATATATAAAGAGAATAGTATTAAGACCAAAAAAATAAGATCTTGTTAGTCAGATTCTGGAAAAGCATCTCCAGGACAACTAAGTATTACTTTACTGCGATTGCACCCAGACATGCAACAGGTGACTAATCTGGGGAACTATAGTGGTTTTAGTAGCATACACAATAAACATTATTCAAGTACCTGGGTATTTTGTAATATTAGAAGCATTTTGATATAGCATTTTGAAGTATAGTAAAGGCATAAAGCAGTCTCGGTGTGCTCCTCCATTTCTCTGCTGTATCAGAACCCCATTACAGTGATCTGGCTCCTGATTTCTTCCCAAAAAGCCTAACTCCTTTCTGTATCAAAGAATACGAGAATGAAGGCTCAGATTTAGAAAGACAGATGGGTTTCTATCCATGTATCAGATACCTACCTTCTGCTAGGATCAGTCAGTAACTGAACACTTCTGAAGAACTGGACTTAAATTTGAACAGGAAATGAGAGACATTCTCTAGAGTTAGGAGCTAATATTCAAAGATTGGAACTACCCTTCATTAAAAAAAAAAAAAGAAAAAAAAAAAGAAAAAAAAAGAAAAACAGAAAACGAACAAAGAAAAGCACATGCCCTTTAGCATCTCCAGTAAAGGAAGAGCTCTTCAGACCAAATCAGAAACCAAAAGGAATCTGCAATTTTCATGTATACTAAAACATCCAATAAGTCAACAACAAAAGACATACAGGGAATGTGCTAAGTTAGTTTTCCCCTTTCTGATGTATTATGTACTAATAAAGTTAATCCTGATTTAAAGAATCACCTATCCCAGTACCACTACCCTGCAACCACTCCAGCACTGGCATCTATTTCCTTGGTCTGAACCCTTACAATTGTTGAAAACACATTTGGTCTAGACAAGCACAAGGAAAATAAATGCCATACTAACAAACTGTCACTTGTAGCTGATGGAAGGCATGATTAACTCTTTTTAAACAGAACAAAAAAAATCTCTAAGTAATGAAATCACTGTTTTGATTGTATAATTTTAAAAAACATACCTAATCCAATATTAACACTCACAGTTCTATGACACTTTTGCTTTTTCCAATATTTGGCAGAAATAAAATATGTATTGAAGTATAAGGACAGCGTGACCACAACACTCCTAACAGCCTCCACTTGCTCATGCTTTTAACTCCCTTTAAAGCATCCAATGCTGCAATGGCTTTCCAAGCATAGGAACCAACCTACAACAGCAACACAAGTTCTTCCTGACAGATGCTCACTAACAGTTATCCTCACATCAAAACATTAGCATCCTCATGTTTCTCAAAAGTAACGGAAATAATAAGCACCATACAACACAACACTCATAAAAAAGTAACTTCCACATATTTATTTCTACACATGACACTCCTGGTGACTTCTGCAAGAGCAACACTTTATTCCTCTAGAATGTCTATGTGTGCCATAGCTCCTAACTACAGATCTCTTGTTCTAATGTGAAGTAAGTCATTGAAACCTTAAAAAAAAAAAAAAAAAAGAAATATTTTGCTTTTGAAGTCACATGATACGTTTTCTGCCACATTTCCTCAACATATGTTGGTTAAGACTGAAAGAAAAAAAGAGAAATACTAATAAAATGGAAAATACTGAAAATTTGCAATATTAATGATTAGTTGAAGATGAATCTTTCAAAAGTTTTTACAAATGAAGATACATTTTTAACATGTGGCTCTTCAAAGTGAATGGGACTGGAAGTTAACACAGGTTTCCATTGTGACTTCACCAGAGTGTCTGCAAAACATGACACACTTTTTCCTCTTTCAATCCTGGCAAACCAAACCAAAACAAACAACCCCCCTAAAATACAAATACAGTTCTAGAAGCTTCAGCTCTATGTAGAAATCAATCATAACACATTTCAACGCCCTCCAACAATGCATTTAAAAATGCACCTTCCAGTATAGTTGCATGTTTATAAAATGCATTTTGTTTGTTTGACAGTCCTTTTACATGCATCCCTAATTTAAGGCAGTTTGTAATGGTTCTGATTACAGAACTACTTTAGATTTACATTTCCCCTATGTAAACAACAACCACCAGAAACACAGACACACAACTCCTCCCAAGTAAACTACAGTCATCAGAGTGTGTTGTCAAAGATGCACAAAACTAAATTCAATGCAGAGTGCCTCAAGTGTGGGAATGTTTCTGCTCTACAGCTTTCCATTTTACATACATATAATACCACATATATATGAACCAGATTATACATTCTTAACACGGTAAAAAATTGCTGAGAAAGCTTAATTTCAAGATTATATTCCTCAAAATCACCTTATCCCAGTACTAAATTTGCCTTCAGCTTTCAGCTCTCATACATCTTTACTGAACAGAAGCTCTGCAAGCTCAATGCATGGTCATAATTTACAATCTATTTAATTTATATATAATCCAAGAAAAAGTAACTTGTACCATAAAAATAGAATGCTTCAGTGAATGCATCACTTACAATTCTTAATTATAATGTGCTGGAAATACAATCCAGTTCCAGTAATTTTTTTTTTCTGAAAGTTTGATTCCACCACCATGTTTTCAGATATCATAGAAGTCAGTACTTGGAATTTTAGCTGCACAGAAGTAGGTGACAAAGAAAACACTGCTTTCAAAAGAATGAGAATTCAAAATTATATGTGGTTGAGTTGATTTTTTTTTGCACAGATTAGTTATGCAATTTGAATACCACCAGCAAAAGCTTTTAAAGTACTTAATATGAGTAAAAACTGTAACTGGAGTAAAAGGATGCCCATCAATGAGCAGTGTTTTGATGAACAGCTGTCACCACAAGCTGCTCATGCACAGTTTTATCTATCTAGTCACCCATAAGCCTGCATTTTTTCATACCTATGCAAGCAAAAGATGTATTTCTGTGTAAAAACTAAAATATTAAAAAAAAAAAAAAGATTTTTTTTCCACTAGTAGTATTTCTATAATGATATCACCATACACTTCACAAAAGCATTACAGTCTAGCATTATAGTTTTGACTGGAATATCACCCACTACTATGATTAACCAAAAAAAAAAAAAAAAACAAACAAAAAAAACCAACAACTATAATCAGAACACATGGTTGTGTATTCCAACGTTTCTCTGACTGGAACTTTTTGATCTCTGTGTCTTCTAAATAGCAAACTATGCACTTCCTGATCTGGGTGATTTTATACCACCATACTTATACGGATTTTCTTTAGCAGTGTTCAACTGACAACTTAAAAAACTATGTAAGGTGTTTCTTCTGTGGTTCACAGTAAGAAAACATTCTACACTCTCAAAGTTTCAGCTTTACTGCGCAACTGCTACCTACTCAAATTTTGAACTGTAAAGCAGAAAGAGTTAAAGGACAATCCATTTGCTTAGTAAACAACATTATTCATTGCATGGAAGTTGTATGTCACAAACTAAGATATACATTAGAATTTTATTAGCCAAACAAATTTATTAAAATCTTATGATCATGACTTGCTGCAGAATGAACCTTTATGCTTCTCAGAGGAAATCTGAGAAACAATTTAAAAGGATCCAATTTTCCAGTAAGTTCTAGATATCATGATTCAGCCTGTATTGCACTTTACATCCTGGAAATACATCACTCTGACATTAAACTGTGCTGTGAGCAGATTAATGTTTGCTGTGCTCTGAAGTATCCTTGTAACTGACCACATGACTACGTAAAGTATAAAAGAAAGAAGTTATTTACTAACATCATTTCTGAAGAAAGAAGCAGCTTTCATAAGAAAGCAAAACACACACGAGAAACGAGACAACAGCAAAAACTAAGCCCAATGCCCAAGTTGCACACACTTACATTTGCAGCATGACTTCATTCAGGAACACGCCATCCACTAGCGCCACATATTCCTCCAGGTTGGTCCCGTTTCTTCCAGCTAACGGTCCAAACGTCTTAACCTAAAATACAACCACCATCACCATGACACCAACTCCACCTTATTCTCAAACGATCAGCGAATAAACGAATAACGTGCGAGAGAAAGATGAACGCTTACCCAGGTGACAAGAGGGCTAGACATGAACTGCTCCAAGAGGGGTGTGAATATTTCGTTCTCCATTTTACAGAAGAGAGGCTAACATCAACGTAGCTCCTCTGCCGCAGAAAACGAGAAGTCCTTCGCTGTGGCAACTCTTAAGGCGCTGGGAGGATTTAGCTGGAGTCGGCGAGCCCCATTTTCACAAAGCGACGCAACACCAGCAAGAAAGTCGATGCTCTGGCAGCTGGGGTTTATCTTCCTCTTCTGAAGAAACAACGGGTTTGGCCGCCCATCTACGCGGATCTCAGCCCCGCTATCCGTGCCTCTCCCCTCTGCGTGCCGGGGAGGCGGGAGGCAGGCAGGGAAGAAAGGAGGGAGGCTGCCTGGCTACCGGGATTCTGCATCAGACAAAAAAAAAAAGGGGGAAGGAAGGAAGGAAGGAAAAAATCAGCCAGAGCGGCAAACAGCTCCTCACAGCGAGGCTGCAGCGGGGCTGTGCGCGCCCCCCGAGCCCCCCGCCCTGCTGAGCCGCCGCCTGCCCCCCTTCCCTTCCCCGACCCCCTCCCCTCTCTAACCCCATCCCTTCCCCGACCCCTCCCCTTCTCCGACCCCTTCCCTCCTCCACCAAATCGCACCGCGGGGCCGGCGGCGGGACAGGCACCCGCCGCCTCGCCCTTCCCCCGGCAGCGCCCCCCGCTAACGGCCACCTCGCCTCAGCCGGCCCCGAGCCGCAGCACCGCCCCCCCCTCCGCTACCCTCCGGGCGGCTGCAGCCCGCGGATCCCTCCGCCCGGCCACCCCGCGGATCCTTCCGCCAGCGCGCTCTCTTCCTCTTCCCCCCCCCCCCCCCCCCCCAACCTCTACTCAGCGCGGAGGCGGGGCCGCGGGGGAGTCGCCGCTGCAGCGGGGCTCGTGCCCGGCGCGCGCTCCCGGCCGTTGCGGAGGGGCGCGAGCGGGCCCAACGGCTGCGCCGCCTCAGCTGGGCTGGGGGCGGCTGAGGGGGGGAGCCCCCGGGAGCAGCCCTCGGGGCTCCTCTGGGAAAAAGGCGGCCGCGGGGAAATAACGGGGAGTTGGGGGATAGAAGGGAAGTAAAAGGGGAGTCGCAGAGGGCTTTGAGGGGGGAAATGGGGGCTGGGGCGCTCGCTCCGCAGCCCCGCCACACGGGGAGGCGAGGCGAGGCTTTCTCTCAGAGGTGAAGCCCAGACACACCCACGCTAGCACAAAATGCCGCTTTCTGGAGGGCCTTAGCGCAGGGAGGGGGGGGCGACCTGGTAGCAGGAAGGCGAAGGATGACAGGCAACGCGCTCGGCTGGGCTATTGTCCTCCAGCCAGCTCCTGCCACTTGTGCGTTTCTAACCGCGAGGGCTGCAGTAACGCGCGGGGCCGTGTCTGGGGCGTGGGCTATGCAGATTATTGACAAAGCATCTCAAATTCTTAAATCCAGTTTCTCTTCCGTGTAATATTTTTCCAAATACCTTTAGTTTTACACACACACTAAAGAGCACAAAGCAATGCAGTCAGGTGCTGAAATGAAGTCTTTGGAAAAAAACACATCATAGCAATAGCCACAGATTAGGTTTTCTAACCCAAATACTGGAGGCAGTATTTGTCCTAATTGTCCAAGGTTAGAGAAAGTCCCCTTTGTGACCTTTTCCCCATAGATGAAACTGAGGAGGAAGTTTAAGTAAAAGTAGAAAAAAATATGTACCTTGAAATATTAGTATGTAATTCTATTCCAGGGGTGATTTTTTAAAATAATGGAGTTGAATGATTTACATATTCTAAATAATAATCATTTGCTGTTTTGTTTTGTTTTTTCCCAAAGCAAGGTCTTTGGAGTGAATGTTACAGTCCTCCTGTAAAACAAAGGTAAAAGTGCAAGGAAAAATCTGTGGTTTTGGAGCAGAATAATAATCCGGTGATCCATGGGTGAAATAACTGCCAATAAACTACTAGCCCTTAAAGACAGCTACAAAAGCATTTTTATAAAAGTCTGAATAACCAACCGATAGTTTGCCTGTATCTGGCAACAGTCCATAATATGCAACTGTGCGTTCAATACTATGGAACTTCCCTGGCCCATCAGTTTGTTTCTTGTGGCTCTAAAAAGGCAATAATGATTGTGGTGTAAAGTAGTTGCTAGGAATTAAAGACTGGCTAGAATAAGTTGATAGCCAATGTAATAGTCACATGCAAATAATGCCAGCTCGTTAATGAATTCCTGAAAAATATTTTATACTGAGTTAGCATCATATTGAGATAAAGATTTGATTAAACATTTGTAGGTCTTTTTACTTGCATCCACACAATCCAGTTTGTGTGCATTCTCAGCATTTCTATTGGTCACTATTCCTTCAATCAGACTATTTGGATAAATATTGTGTAATGTTTTCATGAAATATTTTGTAAGCTGGTTTGTCTCAGATGATTGTCACTTCCTCATAAAGAACCTGAAATTAACACAAGAAAAAATTCATAAAAGGTTCCCAGAAACAGTCCTGATCCTTATCATTTTTTCCTCATTTTAGACTAACTGCACTAAAAGTGTGTGGAGGAGCTTCATAGTTTCTGCAGCTTATGTTTTGTCAAGCCAAATGTAAGATTATTTACCTCTTTTTCAGGTGTATACTGCAATCAGAATGAATTGCCAAAAGGAATATATTTTACTATATTATACTATTACTAAATGGTAATAGCTACAGGGAACTGAACAAGCTAGCAGTTCTTTGGTTGCCTTTAATTACTGTTCATCACCTATGCACCTAGCTGTGAGTACCAGCAGGGACATGGATCATACCTACTGGCCTAGCCAGGCCTGACCAATTGCAGCTCTCCTGGACCAGCTCACTTATTTGCTGAAGCTCAGCTGCCATGGTGCGAGCTGGTTATTTAAAATGCAACCATCTAAGAGGGGTGAGACTATTTGTCATAGGACAGGAAGCTGGTGTTGAACCTGTGTTTGTTTGCCTTTTTTTTTTTTTTTTAGACCACGCTTTAATTGAGATTATTTTTTTTTCCCTTTTGAGTTTTCTGAGCCCAAGTTGAATATGAACAGCTTCCATCTTTACCCTGTCTTGAGTCTTGATCAGTATTAATCTAGGCAGTATTTAGAAGTCATGGTTCCACTTTAGGAGGCTAGGCGACATCACTATAATGTGCAGCTTGTTAAATTTTTGGCTGCCTTATTTTAGTACTGTTTACCTGGTGAGACTCCTAAAAGCAATGACTACACTTAAAGTAGTAAATCCAGGAACCTTGTTCAGTACCAGCTGAGTAAGTTGGCAGCTTCAGTTACCTGACCCAGAAATAGAGAAGACTGGGAACAAATGGTTGCTTATGTCTCAGGAGATGAAATCTGACTGAAATCTTCCTCCCACCATGCCCCCTGTCCCCAGGATGGATCTCACTCAGGAGTCTGGCAAGGTATATGCACAGACTGGTACTGCTTCCTCAATTAGCAAGCCAGCAGGCCACCTCAAGTTATAAGAACCCATCTTTGCCTATCCTCTCAGCACTGTACCCCTCATAAAGATCACACCACAAGCTCTCAAGTGTAACTGAGATATGTTTAGTTCTCCATACAGTGTGGTAGACTTTGAAATTTCTATTTTCTCCTTTAAGAGTAAAATACTGTATTTTGGTTATAATAGAACTGGAAAGATAGTTGGGATGATTCTTTGACTTTGAAATAATAAAATGTAGAAACATTAAATAGCTGTAATTGTTTCAAGTATTCCAGGAACATGTATTCAGTAATTTTTCTGGAACTGTAAAACTTTATACTTTTTGTAATGTCTAAATGCACAGGGAGAAAAACCTTGTTTTTTCACATTTTTCATGATCTAAAACAGACCTGTCTTTATGTAATAGCATGTGGCCTACTACTTTTGAAAGAAGAGATTTAGAGATTTACCTTTATACTTGAAGTGTTGTGTTTGTTCTTGTACAGGTAAAGTATTTCTGTCTCATTTCCATCGCATCTCCTCTGCTACCACATCAAAGGTTCTACACAGAGGACACTGAAATTATTAGAAACAAGGTCTTTGTGCCTAGACCCCAGTTCTGCAGGTTACAGAATTGTTTCATGATCTCACCTTTTTTTTTTTTTTTTTTTAAGCATAACTTTCTATGCCAGTTTTTGCAAATTGAAAAGAACAGGAACACAAAGTAAAGCCTCAAGTCTGCAGACAGCATGAAAGCATAATTGTGTTTACAGCCCCATTTACCTCGTCAGAGTTTGTCAAATGATTTGTGGTTAGCCCTGCCCACACTGAACTAAGGGAAGAGACCGATCTGTGACAAGAATGTAAACGTAATTACCCATCTTCAGCTGCTGCATGAAACAGTGGTTTTCTCTTCCTCTTGTACAGAAGCAAAGGAAAGAGGTGACAGAGAAAGCTCTTGCTGCTTTTTTTGGCTACTGATCTGCACTGCCAGGTTGCTACATCTTTGCAGGGCCTCATGACGAATACAAAACAGGAATCAAACGTGGATGATTGGGACACACTGCAGGGTTATAAATGTGCAGTCAAAATTAGAATTTTCTGTATCTGGGATGATTTAACAGGACTGTGGTCATTGGAAATTGCAAGCTAATGAGAAGGACAGTAACCTTACCTGTTCTTACATGTATGTTTGCTCCCAGAGAAATCTGTTTCCCTATCAAACCATGGCTACAGGAATAGATGGGACAATACCAGAGAGAGCAAGGCCACCAAGAGTCCAAGTCTAAGTATGGCTAGGAATTTCCCAAGATCCCAGAAAGTACACTAGACTAAAAGTTACTTTTCGTTTCACAGAACTGGAAAGAAGGGGAAATCCTTCTGTGGCATGAAGAATGAAGTGGAAATTCCAAAACAATTCATGAAGATTTCTTCCCCATGAGTGTGTCAGCTTCAATGTAACTGAAATTTCTGTCAACTTTGAGGGAACTTTCCGAGTAAGTACCATAAGTAACCTCAGAGTATTTTAATAAGAGTATTTTGAGTGAAACAAACAAACAAAAAAGCAGTAGGGACTTGGGAAGAGTGGATATTGCCCATTTATTTATTTATTTTTAAGACAGACATTTTACAGCTTATGTCCAATTACACCAAATAGCAAGCAATAGGTATAGAAATGGCAGAAAGGGAATATTTTGTATGGATATCCATGATACCAAACAGTTCTCTGCATCAGCCTCAATGCAAATTCATTAGAACATCTTAGCAGGCAGAACACTAATTGCAAAAGCTGATGTTTACCATTTCCAGGCGTCTCTAGGTAACCCATCCACATCTGATTACTGAGCCATTTGGATATTTCAGATGAATTACGGTTAAAAGTACCATCCAGCAGATTCACACAAAACTAGCAGTGACTGCCAATAATTGTTTATTAAAAACAATGACTATAGTTATAATGAATTCCAGATTTAAGTACTTAACTATATTTTTTAAACATATTAAATTTTTTGAAAATGAAGAGAATTTAATGCTATATGTTGACAGGGGTAGAACTGCAATGTCATTTGAGAGCCAGATTCTGATTCCTGCTTTAACTCACTGAATTGTACCCTAGATAACTTATTCTATTTCTTAAGTATAAATTTAATCTAAAAACTATGTTGATACTTAAACTGCAAAGCATTTGGTGAAACTACTATAGTTAGTATTGCTGTTCATCTGAATAGAGAGGTACTTAGGATTTTTTGTTCATTTTCAATTGGTCAGACTGGCAGGAAGGATGTTATTGTGGCAAGTTATCTGATCTGATCAAAAATAGACAGCAAAATACCTTCCGGTTTTTAAATTTAATTATTATTCTTAGATATTTCCATAGGTTTAGACACCTAAGAATGTCCAACAAATATTATCTTAAAAATGCATTTTACCTTAGTATTATATTCATTTAGGTCTTTTTCCTACTTAGCCAATAAAACATTAATCTGTGAACATTTAGACTTTCATCTACTTAGCTACGGTCTACTAATATCATCTCTCAACTTTCTTTTGCTACACACAGAAAATAGAATTTTTAATTTTTTTTTATTTTTTTTTTTTAAGCAAGGCTTAAACATTACAGCAAGAACACCAGTTATCTAGGACAATAGCTTTGGTACTAACTTCTGGTGTGGCCAGTGGAGTGAGACAGAGCAAAAGCTCTTGCTGACTTGCCTTCTGTCAAACAAGTTCCTGCCAGTATGAGTAGTGTTTCTTATGAACTGGGTCAGAAAAATGAATTACAGGGCATGCTTTGCATCTCCTCTGAAAAGCAGCAAAGTGCAGCCCAGTCTGATAATCGTTAGCAATTACAGCTAGCTGTGTATATGCAGATAGGTGCCTAGAAAGCAAGACAATATATCAACAGCACTATGCCATCTTACATCCCTAATGCACAGAAATGTTGATCTGATTTTCATCTCTAGTGTTTACCTTCAGTTTAGAGCACACTCACCATTCAGCTTCACAAAGCAGAAGAAGTCTTGTACCCCTGGTGAAAAACTCATTTACCTTATCAAAATCCAATTCCATTTTATTATGGCATTGTTTACTTCTCTTCACCCAGCACCATGTTACTAGTTAGTTGCCTCCCTATCCTTTGCCTTGGACTGGTACCTCCTTACTTTCAACGTTTTCACGGCCTCAATGTCACTTGACCCCACTAGATTGGGCATTGCTGCCATGAAACCCGTATTTATCAGCTCAGCAGAGGTTATTAGCTTCCATTTCACACAGAGCTTTGTGTCACCTTTAATGCTAGCCTGTCTCATTAGAGAGGCATTCCTCACCATCTGAAGCTGCTGTTTAGGATCTTCCTAAGGTCAGTAAATAATGAATTGGATGGAGTACTTTGTGCTTGAGATTTCAGTTTCTTTCAGACTTTGTTATGCCCATAAGAATGAAAAATACACAACACTGAGAATATAACTGTACTAGAAAAATACTCGGGCCAAATCTGTTCTGAGCTCTTTCTTATGAATATTTATCCGTTTTCATGTCTGATTTTACCCCTGGGTATATGTCCAATTATTTACCTGTGAAAACAGCTTTTTAATTGTTTCAGTAGAATTTCATACAGAGAAAGCTTTTAAGTCGTATTTTGCCTTTGGGAAATTCTTTCAACGTGCTTGTGGAAGAGGAATACACAAATTATTCTTTTACATCACTACATTAAAAATACATTAAAACATTTGGGCTAATTAATAGAAAAAATAAAAGGTCAAGAAAAGATAACTACTGGTGAATAAAAAAAATATTGGTAATTGCAATTACTAGATAGCATTCCTCATCAAGCTTCTTGCAAGGATGGATCACAAGCCACATAAAACTGGGAACAGCCTACTCATTCACACTTCTTTCAGAAGCCACTGTTAACTGCAAGAGCCCTTTGTTTGAACATTGAACATCCAGATGGTTTAATTCACTGGGATACCAGTTTAATTGTGACTTTAGTTTAATTGAAGGTGAGCACAAAATTGGAATTCTTACCTATTCCTGTTCATGTCTGGAAAATATTATGCCACAAAGGTTTGTAAAGGCTCCTCATAATTCTAGACCATTGATTCAGAGTAGGTTTAGTGAATCACAGTACATTCTAGGGCTGGTTTTAGTAGCACACAATTATTGGCACATTCATATCATCTTCTCTTATAATAAGTCTACTGAGTGACCTAATGGCTTATAGTAACAATACCCAAGTTATTTTCTATAAACTATTACTAGTCTTGAGAAGGAAATCCAAGGTTCATATTTTATTCAATCAGTGTGGTAGCTACCATTATGCTAAATATTAATGTGATGTTATGCAGAAGTGATGAAAAATAACGTGACCGTATCACATGTTAAAAAAATCTAAACTTCATTGCTATTTCCCTCTCAAATTCTGATTATTATTTTTTTTTCCGTTTTTTAAATCCAAATTTACCCTATTTTTAAAAATTTGTACTCAGATAATTTCAATGACAATTTTAATGAGCTAAAATCTAGTGATCCATTTACTCATTTTATTTAGGCTTTTCTGAACCACTGTCATTATCAACAGCTGCTTCCTGTATATTCCTTTCCAGTATATAATTTTTTTCATCTTCCTTGTGTAGATTCTTCTTGCATGCTTGATATACCCACAAATTCCTTTTTTTTTTTTTTTTTTTCCCAAACTAAATTGATTTTACAGTACTAAAGTTCTTAATGATATTTACATCCTGCTCTAACAAAACGTGTGATGTTATCTGAGTAAAGGGTATAGCATAGTGTGCTGGTGGCTTAAAGGTCAAAGAATGGTTTGGCAGGAGAGTAATTTCTCCCTGTAATTTCAGGCTTATGTTGAGATGTCAGGTTTGTGGGTTTGTTTTCGTGAAATTGCCTTTGAGTATACCAAACTACTGATTTTTCAATGCCTATAATATTAGGAATAAAAGTGATTTTATTTTATTTTTTAATAACCTGGGTAAGATTCCAATTTATATGTATATTGGTCTTGATTCCAATTTTATAGTTTTTGTGGGGGCCAGAAAGGGTTTATTTTTGCTTAAGATTATTACTTTTAAATATTAGTAACAGGAGAAAAACGTGTAAAATGTTAACCATAAGCAGGAGGATATTGTGGCCCTTTTCACACGTCATTTCAGAACATTTTGTGTGAAAAATAATGCATAGCTGGAAAGAACTGTTCCTTATTGTTCCTTTCTGCTCCTATGAACTATATTTTTAATCATATAAGTAGTCCACCTTAACAGTCTGCCTTAAAAAGATGAGATTATTCAGCTTGTTAAGTCTGTATCTCTGTAAAAGGAAAACACCTTAACAAAGAATGGTTTGTTGCTGACCTGCAGCTGGTTATGGTATTTCATCTGAAAGCCTATTTAAGTCCTTAATGGTAACATTTATTCCCTCTCCCTCAGAGGAGTATTTTACAAACAAAATTAATTAACAAATGGGGATAGCCAATTTTGTACTATAGTTTAGGCTGACAGTCCCCCAAAAGGGGTGGCAGCACTAATAATAATAATTATCTCAAAGTATCAAGAGGTCTTCTGACTCTGATGAGATCTCTGCTGGAGCTGAAGCTTTCATCCTAGGGTGGTGCATGTGGAGCACAGAATAGATAGCAGCTGGAAGTATAGCAGAAGCTGTTGCAGAAGGCATGAGTACTCATAGTGGAAATAGCATAAAAGTAACCTCTGACTCAGAAATTATCAGCATCTGAACCCTTGATACTTTATTCAATTCATCTATAGCTTCCATTAAAAAGTGATTGACATGCCTCCAGCTTGTGAGGCTTTTTTTTTTTTTTTTAAATGTGTAAAATGTTTTTTTTAAAAAAAAGTACACATTTCAGAGTGGATCCTTCCACTGAGTGGATATATGCTTTGCAAATGATTCACATTGACTCAACTTCATAACTGCTCTGCTCTAGGCTCGGATCTTTTGCTCTGTCTCGTTAGTTCTTTCACTGGTTCTGTCTTTCTTAATAAAGCCAAGCAGAAGCAAGGAACAGTGAGGTATTACAAGTGCTATAGTTTCCTTTATAGCAGCATGAACAGTGTTTAAGAAATTAGTGAGGCATTTAGGAACTGCTAATCCTTTTTGTGAGGAATACAAGGCTTGTTTCTTCGTAGGATTTTCTCACTCCAGGGCCCTGGATGTAGTTCAGTTTCATCTACTAAATCCTCTTGCAGCAAGACAGTAATAACAAAAGTAAAAATTGGGGTTTCATGTAACCTTTTTTCTTTGATGCTATTTTTTCTTGTCTTGCTTTCTGATGCCTAATGCTATAATGCATAATGTATTTATATGTCTGCTCTGTGATGTACTAATAACAAACTCAGTGCTTAATACCAATGCAATAAAGGAAAAATCCAGCTGTTCCTCAAGAGGTAGTAAGAGAAAGTAGCGTACAGTTCTAGGAATAAATTGCAGTTCATTTAATTATCATGGGTTTGGGAAGCTGAAGAAGACACCAAGCATGAAACTCTGTCTACATTACCAAATAAATTCTTCTGAGATCCGTTGCCTTCTGTAAGATTTTAACTGGGTTTGAAAATCATTCTAGGAAGCTCCTTAGCCTTTTTTGTCAGTGTACTACAAAGATAAAACAAGACGAAACTGCACCTACTCTATATTGTGCTTAAACCAATAGTGCCCCCTTGAGGAGATTCTTTTATGTGTGTGGGAGTTAAATAGCAGATGACTGACTGTTCAACTGCAAGGTAAACTAAATGTATTACTTTTCTCTAAAAATAATGCCCCTGTAAGTTGCACATGTTCACAGTATTTCTACAGACTTTCTGTTAAGCTACTGTGCAAGCAAGACTTGTGGCTCCCAAACCTGTCTGTAATGTTGCCTGTGTGTAAATATGTGTAGCAGAATTGTTGAATACAACAACTATAGGACAGACTCTGACATTTTATATTGAGGATGATACTTGTAGGACCATTAACGTTGGTGAGGCTCTCAGACTCAACCCTGTGTGATCTCAAAATTTTGATAAAATGCCATTGCAGATCCTATATGCCTTGTACTTGGGCCTGCTAGCACTGAGAGACTCATGGCAGTCCAGGGATACATCTGGCTGCAGACTCCACGAGCAGCTGCAGCTCAAGAAGTTCTGTCCAAACTGGAAACCAGTAGACCAGTTAGAACATTAGCATCTTAGCTACAGTGATTCTGGGTTCATCTGATCCCCTAATGTGTTTGCACAGCCTACACTACTGTAGCTAAATTTCTGCTAGTATCTGAGCAGACTCATTTAAATTTATATCAGTACACATACACAAGCTATAATTACGTCACCAAATAACTATGTATAGATACCAGTAGAAGAATTCAGGAAACAATCATTTAGAGCAGTCTTTTTCCTCCACTTGCAGTGTTTGCCATGCTGTGAAATATAAGACCTAAGATGAAAGGAAAAAAAAAATAAAACATTTTCAGAACTGAATAACACTCTAAAATGCCAGCTTCTGCAAAAGCAATGTTCTCTTTAAAACAATGAGAAAGAAGTCCGATGGATCTTAAAAATAATGGTGCTGGTTTGCAGTAAAGACCAATATTAAAATTATTTGCTTCAAAAGATGACCATGTAAAACAAAATCAGAGATTTGGGCAGATAAGAAGGAGGTCAGAAGAACAGGCAAGAAGTATCATGACATACCAGAATATTATAAGAGAAGGAAACAGCATGCCACGACCAAAGTTTCCTGATACTGGAAAAGATACAAAGGGAATATGCTTTTGGTAAAAGCACGAGGAATTCTGAAAATGTCGTATGTATAAAATTTAGTAAAAGACTGATAGCTTTAGAATCAAGAGGAGTTGCAGTTACAGGGCCTGGCTACGTGGGGGAATGGAACAAATTAATTGTACTAAGCTCAGTTTTTACTTACAGAAATGGTCTGCATCCACATGAGGCAAATCTTAGTTTGCACTAACTGGCAACATATTGCACATATGCTTCTGTTAGAAAGTAGTTATTTGATCGCATAGCAAGTTGGTACTACCTTTCATGTCGATGCCTTAGAGGTAGTATGTTATTCTACAGTCCTCTAGGTGCCTTCCCACACAACTTGTCTCCTCACAAAACCATCCAGTTTGCTTTGGGGACCTAGTGCTATGATTAGAGCCCCACTGTCTTTTGTGCTTATGGGACTCATTAGATTCAGATATCAAAGAGCCTGCTACGCAAGAGACCGTCTGAAACCTGCAGGAGAAGCAATGCGCTAAAGTAGACCCTGATAACTAATCTTTCATCCCTTGTATCAACCAGCTTCCAATTCCTATGCACACCCAAACATCCTGCCCTGCAGTTGAGACCTTGGCTTGTTGGCATTTACCTTATAACTCATTACACCTGCCATTAGTGTTAGACTTATGATACAGACTTAGTACATGTTTTCAAGAATCATATCAGTGTTTTGGTTAGATGTGAGCTAACGAGTTTTTTTGCCCCCTCTAATACGGGCACAAAAGTGGTGACTGCAACGAATCAGTCTTACTCTGTGTATCTCAAGTAATCTGCTCCTAACCAACCAAACCATCATTCAGCTTGTCACAACCTATCACCTTATCTTTTGGAGCTCCCTGTCCTGACTTCTTAGTGCTAGACCTATTCACTCATGTTGTATTCAGTGGTGAATGCATGGGAGGCCTGGCATGCACAAATGCAAAAATCACTACAGTCCTCAGGATTAATTAGCACCTTTTGCTCAGTGACTTAGCCACCATCCCATCCTTTCATATAGATACACCTTCATAGCCTGCTACTTGAAGTACTTCTCTTTCCCACCCATGATATCCTTTGGCATCCTAGATTTCCTGGATTTACAAATGGAAATCCTACCACAGAAAGCATTCACTGGGTATATGGCAAGGAGCTAAACATTTTGTGAAGGTCAGTTTGAATCACTCTGTCACGTTATAAATTAGTATACAGCACAAAACACCCCATGAGGCCTTCTGGAGGCATTTTCCCAGTGAAAAGTATTGCATTTCATCTGTACAAAAGCTTTCAAGACATATTTTTCTCATATAAAATTATTCTGGCACAAAAAAGCATACAAACAGCAAGGAGCCAATAATATTAATACCAAACATGTTAAACTGTATTTATTTCACTGAAAACCATGTGTATTTCTGCAGGGAATGTAGAATTGAATTTTAAGTACAGGAAGTGCTCTATTACTTTCTCTGGCATTACAATGCAACGTTGCTTTGTTTGCTCTAAAATAGGAAGCTAAGCCCATCCAGTCAAGTAAAGTATCATGAAAGAGTTCTGGATCTGTAGCAGCAAAGTTTATCTTTCTGGTCTCTTGTCAGCTTTCCTAAACAAGCATTTTTTCCACTTTATTGCACTGAACACAAATTGCCAGTATTAAGACTCCCAGCAGAGTCTCACATGCAGTTTCTAACCTCCCCCCAATGCTTCTCTTCCATCCAACTCCCTTCATGGCCTAAAGTCTTGCCAGAATTTCTGCAAGAGTGCAAAAGCAGGGATTAACTTCACCCCATGAGCCTCAAAGCCCTGCTTGCCAACCCACAACAGTAATATGCAAAACAGCAGCAGACCATAAAACCTTGCAGAGAGCCATCTACCACAGCCAAATCACTGCTAACATCTTAAGAATGAATATTGAGCTCTGAGTAGCCTTGCGTGCAAGAGTACCCCAGTACTGGGACATGGCTAAGAAAACATCATGAGCCCCCCTGCCAAGAGGGAAGGAGTTGCAAGCCTGGTCCTAACACGGTCCTCAAAGCCTCTTCATGTTGGGAATAGCAATTTGTCTTGACGACTGTCCAATCAACCTTTCTCCCAACATGCTATTAAAAACAAGTTAGTAGCTGACCTCTGATCTCTTCAGCTGAAAAGCAGGATGGCTTTGTCTTGTACCTTTGAGTAAGTATAACTATGACTAGAAAGAAAGAAAAGGACAGAGCAGAAAGTGAATACCAGGAACTTCACACTGCCTGCTTTGCACTGTTACATTTGCAAGAAATCACTAATTTTTGTGCCATACATTCCGCTTAATCTCTTGTCTTTGCTTACTACAAAATCTAAATACCCTGCTTGTTCACACCTTTGTGAAAATAGTGTTTAGTTTATTAATGTACAGTAGAAGTTTTATATACTTGTCGTACTTCAGAAGTTTTATAAGCTAAATAAGCATGAATAAGACCTACATTGGGTAAAATAAGTCCTACATAGTCTCAGCATAGCTCCCAGCTTTGAGTTCTACCATGATGCAATCCATGATACAGTCACAAAATAACCCAGTTACACACAGGATCACTTGACAGTGAACATTCCATAAAACCATAGTTTCCAAACTGTTTTTTTTTCCAAGTCATACCATTAAAGCACAAGTAAAAAATCCTATATCCTGAATACATAGTCCACAACTTTAAACTACTTAATAAATAACTCATGGGGCTTTCACAGAAATCAACTATGAAAAGTTACACAAATTTTAATGAAAACCATGCATGTGCTGAAATTCAACATTCAATCTGTCCTCCAGGAAAGAATACAAGCAGCCCTGCTTATGCTACTACCATTTTGTCTGCTTATGCAGTGGTGAAAGGCTCCACTTCATCTCCTGGTTTTGCTTTGTTATGTCTTCTTCTTCCCACACATATTGGGAAGGCAGTTGCGTTGGTGTATTCAGGGATCTTTCTATTCCTCTGGTTTATACCAGTTAGATATAACTAACGCCTTGTTAGGTAATACCTTAGCAGAAAATAAAAAGGAAGTTGGGCAAAAGCAAGGTAACAACATTGTAACAACACCATTCTTCTTCACAGTGCTATCTGTGGTGGTAAATCTTTCCAAAGACACTAGAATCAAATAGTTTTTCCTCACCTGACAGTATTTGTATTAGGTGATGTTGGTTCACAAGTAAACCTCACCAGAGTCAATTAGCAGTGTAGCAGTGTCAATTTCCTGCTTAAAGACCCAAAGGCCTAACATGAATAGTGGGAGAAGTAGAATTAGGAACAGTGATTTCAACTATTGTCCTAAGCAACTGAAGAGCCCCATAAGATACCTTACTGGCCAGTGCTCATCAAACCTGCAAGCTTTCAGGAGGCCAATTGCATCTGAACTGTGATGAGAGCTAATGTGGTGATGCAACAAGTTTGTAATTTATGAGCTTTTATCAGATCTCTAGAAAAGTCACCCTGAACTTCCAAGTGGCTGATCACAACTGTGGGCTTCCACAGCTAAAGCATTAATCATCAGTATGAAATCTCCTCTACGCCTGGAAGATAGGTAACAGGCACTAGCAAATGTGATAAAGTTATGCTTCCTGGCATATGTAATTTACTAATCTACTTTGCGTAATTCTTCCAATGTCTGACTTGTTACAAATTCTATGTATCTGAAAACTATGAAAAAGGACAGACTATGTTCTGTTCAAAACAATTCTGTCTGTACCTCCACTGAAGTATTTCTTTCGTATATATCCAGTCTGTTTTTCTGTTTCAGAAGTATGAAGCACAGACAGTTTCTTTAAAGGTCTCTAACACATTGTCTTTTTTGCTGTTGTTGTTTTTCCTGTATTTTATGATCAACAATACAATATGATTAGCCAAAGTTCTTGGGGGTAACCGAAACATGTGAATAATAAAGATCAGAAATGCAAGCTGCTTCAATTGTTCCAAGCAGCCCCCAGAACCAGCACTTTTGTCTGTGCAGTACTAAATGTCTTCTTGAGAAGATTAAATGACTGAAAGGCTGAAATTACTCAAAACAAACTCATGTCCCTAATCCTTGCCTCTGAAATTCTTCTTTGCACTATGCAGGCTACGAAACTCCAAAGTTGGGCAGTCTTCATGTTTATTCTGAAGTTTCACTCTCTGTATACCCTCAGGCAACACTACAGTGATCCTAATATTGAGTGGCCTTTTCTTTAGGGAAGTTCTGAAAAGAAATTCAAGTGCATCTTTTCTGAAATGTTAGGAAAGGAAGAGAGAATGAAATTGGTATGTAATAGAAGTCATTCTGCATAGTTTACGTGACACTTGGTTGAAGATGTTAGAGAGCTGGGACTTGTATAGAATATTTCACAATCTCAAAACCAAACAAGATCTTTCCCAAGAATTCATATATGGCTTCTAAGGCTACAGATTGTTATTTTTTAAATTATTATTGTTAAGGACTTGTGGCAATCATGTTCTCTCAACTCTCCTTGCTATTATTCTAGAATAATAAGAATGCCCTAACAGCTGGCAATGTATTCATACATTCTTTATAATTGAATTTGGGATAGAGTTAGAACAACTTGGATCAATTTATCTTCTCTTGAGACAATGAAAAGCACAAGATTTCTAGTTAGGAAAAAAAATAAATCAAAAATAGGGTCATGCCTCTGTCTGCTTTGAAGGAGTTTGAACGTCACTGTGTTGTCAGTAAGGCAAACAGTTCAGGCTGTGACCAAACTACAGCTACGTTAGTTACTAATTCACTACAATAGAATAAAATCAGTACAAGGTGTTGAGAATACCTTATATACAGTTCAGGAGTTGTAGCTGAGAGTAGTTTTAGGCTGGTCCCCTAGACCAGCTCATACATGGTTCAAAGCCACCCCAAGGACCAGCCATTGGTTGGAACTTTTTAAGAAGTGGAGGGTAGTTGGTGCTCAGCTGTGACAGACCTGCTGGCTATCCAAACCAAAGTGACATGCAGTAGGTGAGCAGTCTGGAGATTCACATCAAACCTACAATAATACACCAAACCACTATGCAGAAGAATTAGGCTGTATAAAAGACACTTTCAAATGCATCACACTCACTTTTCTGTAGTTCTACTCTGTTGTTTGTGTTTTTCCCATCAGAGGGAAAAAAAAGAAAAAAAAAACAAAACAAAACACCAAAGAAACATGTACATCCTCAAAAGAATTTTGTCACTGTCTGTCACTGAGCCTGGAGCCTCTCTTGCATACTCACTTTCTGCTCTAAGCTGCTTCTAGCTACAGAGCAGCAAGGAGCAGCTCACCTCATGGAATATGTGAACAATGACCACTTTTCAAACACTGAATGAAATTATCCTTGTACGGTATGGTTAGCTTGTAAAGCCATTCTGAACATTTTATAAGGAATAACATGCTAGTGAGATACCAGGAAATCAAAGTACAATCTCCTTTGTAGTAGTAGTCACAAATATGGTATCTATGAATAATACTCGCTATAGACTTATTTAGATCTTTATTTTAGATATACCTAAACCACAATCAGTGAGATACAGCCTAAAATTGATCTCAGGTTGCAAGATATAAAATTATTTCCTTGAAATTGGGCACCCCAGCACAATAACTGAACATACAGGTGTTAGGGAACATCAGAAGCAGGGCCACTTCAGAGAAGCCAGCAACTAATTACAAACAAACAGTAGGCAGGGATCTTACCAACCAACCCACAGTCCTACAGCAGTCGAGCAGGGCAAAGCTGGTCATGGCACCAGGTGTTTTCTTCAAAAAAAAAAAAAAAAAAAAAAAACCAACTCAGGTGTAAGGATGAGCAGAACCAAAAAGTCTACAGAGCACTTCAGAACAAATCATAGCCAGCATACATACGTGCTACAGCACAACTCAAACAAAGAGCAAAGGCCCCTCCCTGAGCTAATTAAAATGGGGGGCCCAGACCAGTCAGCAGGGACCAAGTGAGGCTGGAAAGGGTGGTTAAGGGTCCTGGCAATCAGGACAAATCAGCTGAAATCAATTTTATCTACAGTGAAATGTATTTAACTCTAGAGGATATTTAACAACTGCTAAATACAAAATTAGAATATGTGCTATGTTTCCCTGATCCTGGGTAAATAAAGGATATTTATACAGCCTCAGAAAATGAAATCATCCAGGAAAATCTTAGATATGGTCATCATAATACTGCATTATTCAAATTAATAATGGGGTTTGGGACAAAAACTTTGGTCTGAAAAATATTAAAGTGATCTAATGGAGCCTGGAGCATCTTCCCTATGAGCAAAGGCTGAGAGACCTGGGTCTGTTCAGCCTGGAGAAAAGAAGACTGAGAGGGGATCTCATCAATGTGTATAAATACCTGAGTTGTGGGGGACAGAGGGATTTGGCCAAATTCTTTTCAGTGGTTTGCGGGGACAGGACAAGGAGTAATGGCCACCAGATAGAGCACAGGAAGTTCTGCGCCAACATGAGAAAGAACTTCTTCACGGTGAGGGTGATGGAGCACTGGGACAGGCTGCCCAGGGAGGTTGTGGAGTCTCCTTCTCTGGAAGGAGAAGAATTCAAGGCCCGTTTGGATGCCTGCCTGAGCAGGCTGCTCTGAGGAACCTGCTTTGGCTTTGGTTGGACTCGATGATCTTTCGAGGTCCCTTCCAACCTCTACAGTTCTGTGAGTTTGTGATTCTGTAATGTTGTGTTCAGACTATTTCAGTTACAGAACACATATAAATAGATGTTAAGTTATGTATATGTTTGCAATATGCTAAACTAGACAGTTTGCTAATATTAAAATTAGTTAATCATCAGAATTTGGTAAACTACTGAGTTAGGCCATCATACTGTGCTATATCCAGAGACTGTTGATCTCTGTGATGATTTTCGGTTAAGATCTCCTCCCAAAACTGACTCAAATAGTCAACTCCAGTGTAACAATGATGCCATGAACAAATTTTATCAAGAAAATACACAGTTTCTATATAACCTCAGGATTCTTGTTTTATTTTTTATTAAAAACAGCAAAACAGTTTGAATTCCCTGTAGCAGCATTATCCTGCTTCCACTAGATTTGGGATGGACCTGTGACTTTTCAGGTCCTGAATCCCCAGGGGCTGCAACTCGTATCATGTCTCTTTCTCTTGGAATTCTCTGCCTACTTTTACTGTGGCAGAGAAAAATAGATTCTCTGTCTTAGTAAGTCAAGTTCTTTCTGAAAGAAGCAGCACTCTATGAGAAAAAACACCCTGTTTTAAATTTAAAGTGTTAAGGAAAAATCACAGATACTATGTGTGCTTAAGATTTATTTTCAGCTTGCAAGGAAAATGACAAAACTCCAGTCAGTGTGACATTCAGAGCCCTTGACTGTGTAACTCATTACACAGTAATCAATCCTAATCTAATTATACTGATTATGTGAAGTTGCTGGTGAGACTGAAATACAGTGTTACCTTGTAAAGAAGGTCTGCACTATTTACACTGCTATTTTACAGCAGCCGTATGGAGAGAAATACTACTAGTAAATGCCAGGAATGCCTTGAAGCCCACTAGATACCTTGCTGCATGCCACAGACTTTTACCAGCTGTAGCAGAGTGCATGCAGAAGATGCTTCTTCTGCTTGTGTGATACAAATGCTTGGCCCAGGCCACGTGGCTTTTTTTTTGTTGGCAAGAGCTACAACCCTTTGTGCAGTCAGCAGCAACGTGCTATGGCTGGAAGGTGGAAGACACTTCTGACCTCCAAAAATGCCAGGGAAGCTCTTCCACTTGTAGTCCAATTATGGGTCATGTCTTAATTTGTAATTAAAAGTGATGAATCACGAGGGAATGGTTCCCAGCTTTGTGAATGCTTGATTGAGATCAGTTACTGGCTGAAAAATTAGACCAAGAGTAACCTTTGCAAAAAAGAACTCATGAGGAAAATAAAACACTCAAAACTGTTATAACAGCAGTTAGCTTCAACTCAATGTATTTCTGGAATTTAGATTTAGACTTGGCCATGATTATACACATTTTTAAACTTCTAGACTGGAATATGGCAACAGCATAAAGCAGTGAAAACACTGATGTTGGAAATGTGTCTGATTCATAAAACAGCCTAGTGTCACAACTGCAGGGTGAACTACTTACTCATTTGTTCCATTCTTGGCCTCTGGCTGTAATTGCAAGCGTGCCAGCTTCCACACCTTTCCCCTTCCACTCTCATGACTGCCAGCTTCAGTCAGAAGAACTCTTGGACAATTTAAAGAGCCATTTCATAATTTTCCATTGAAACAACTGGAAGATACCACTTTGTTCAAAACTCTCATCTTCAATAGAGATAAAGCTTCAGCAAAGTGCTCTCTGGTTTAGGATGGAGTTTCTTATCAAGACAGGTGAGAGATCCTATCTTTTTGGTAAAAATGCATTCCAGAGCTGTAGAAAAAAAAAACATCTTTCCTGACTTAGTGCAGGGAATTTGAACAGCCGTGGCTCAGATCTTTTGTGTAACCCAACTGCAAAGCTATTGACTGTATTTGGCTGGGTGTTTCCTGCTGGACCTATTGTACATTGCAGAAACAAGTAACAGCTGAAGTGGGGCCGGAACCCTGATTTAATGATTGCTGCTTTACAGGTCCCTGAATTCTTCTGAACATATGACACATGCTTTAAAATGTTAGTCTATAGCAATCTTTTTAATTGTTATCATTCTTAAATCTTCATTTTCAAGCTCTGGTGAATGTCAGAGGTTTGTACATGCATGTGTATGTCAGGTTTTGTCCCTGGCACAATTTCCCAAACCAGCAGTTTTGCCATATTGTCTTAACAATGTCGGTCGTCTGTAGGGAGGACAGGAAAATGGAGAAGGGAGAGGTTGTGAGAGAAGGCTTATTGTGATCTGTCATTCTCAGAGTTGATCTTTAGTTGTACAGTCTTCTATCAAATCATTTTATGTACTCAGATAGTAACAATTGCAGTAACCATCATAACTGAATTTGTTAATTTCCGAGGATTTCCATTTCTGTCACACACAGGGGACAGATGGAAGAATAAAGAACATGTATATGTTCTGGGGTGGTCAATTTCAGCATTTTGCTCCAGGTTCCTAATCACCTCACACACGTACTGCCCCTGTTTCATGCTCCATAAGTAGGGCTTCCCTTGCTATCTTCTTTTATGGCTCAGCGAAAGCATCTACTTCAAAATGAAGCAGACAAGGCCTTCTCTCTCTCTCTCTCTCTCTTTTTTTTTTTTTTTTTTAATTTATTAGCTTGCTCATGGCTGCAAAGCTCAGTGCCAGAAGTGATTAGAGTGTCAAACCTCGCAGGCTTCACATCAAGCCATAGAATTTGCCCTGCCCTAGTTTGTCTTCCCTCTATAAGTCATGTGAGACTGGGCAGAAAAATAGTATACGTGTATGTGTGAATAAATCCTATTTTTGCTAAATGAAGAATAAAATTTGCTTAAGGAAAATATATGAAATCAAGTGTATGGATAGATTTTTGGATAAATATATGGATAAAGTGTGCACAGTCTACACTTTGTGGTAAGTATATAAATGAAAAATATTAAAAGGAAATAAATGCATAGTCTTGTACATTCTAGAGCCTTTTATTTCCACAGATTATAAGGTAAAAGCACTAGGTGTTAGACTTCATGCTTTTAACATTAGATATGTTAAGAAGCATTATCATTACATAAAAAGCTTAAAATATGAATTCTAATGGCTCTTACAAATAGAGGTTGAGTTAGCAGAGCCAAGTAGTTTCTTATTTAATAAACTAGTCCATTCATTTTTTGTAAAAATATTAATTTGTCATTTCTGACATTTTTATTGGAGAAGACAGTTGAAAAATAAAACTGGATTAAAGAGAATATGGGCAATGTTAGAAACGTTTATGGGTCTCTATTAAACGCTTCTTTTGGACTCATACACAAATTCAATAGAAAGAGCTAAGTTGCCATCCCGACCCCATGCTAATGGTGGAAAACAGTTTGGGTTTCCCCTTCAGCATCCCAACAAAGGGAAGCTGTGGGTAAGCCAGCATCACAGGAGAAATGTACATGCAGCAGGATTCTCATAGTGGCTTGCTCTGCCTTGGGGCAAAAAGGAAAAAGTGGTTGGATGGTGACGTTCCCGAATCTGCTCCTGCTCTGCCTTTGGAAAAGGAATGGCATCTTATACAAGAGGAACTCTAGTGAGTCAGCCTTACATTTGCACATAGCATTCAAGTCACAAGAGAAAAGACAAGCTTTATAAAACAAAAGGAAATAGCCTAAATAGGAAGATCTTTGTAAGTTCCTGTAGGGGTTCAATATCCCTAAGGGGGGGAAGAAGTGAAGATAACTCAAATGATTCCTTGTTTGACTTCATGTACTTCTTCAGTGCATTTGCTTTCCTTAGAATCAATTTCATTTCTATTTCATCTTTTACTAAAGTACAGTAAAGTCACTAAGCTGTACAATATTTGGCAAAAAAAAATCATCAATAACTTAAAAAAAACAAACACAAAAAACACAAAACAGACTGATGAGAATTTGAAGTTCTTGCCTTTTATTCAAAAGTCACATTTAACTCTGCCTGTTAGACCGGAGAATATTACTAGCGAAAAAATGAGAATGTTCACGTTACATTAGGTGCCAGAGACAGACTCTGTAAGTACAAACTTACTGATATCGGTAAACAGCTTAATTAAACATTTTATGTAAGGACTGCTGAGTACGAAGCACTTTCCTAAATGCATGTTACATGGTGTACATAAACCCCCTCACATCAGCTAGAACATACTGCATTTCTTCCTTGTGAAAAATTTAGAAGAATAAAAATATAAACTTACAGTTTTAGTATCTTCTTTGCATGCGTTCTTGTGTACACAAAACAACAATGCAACAACCTGAGAGTTAAAAATATGTGCAAGGAATGTCCAGGGAGTATATATGTTGACATTCATGTAAGACCTACAGATGATAAACGGGAGGCAGAGCTTTAGCTCTGACCATAATTCTTGCCCAATGAATCAAAATACATGTGAGAATATAGTGCTTGATAGATAATTTTTCACTGTTTTATATAAGCATGGATTCTTTGGGAAGAGCAGTCGTGCTGCCATAAAGCAGATTCCCATGCTTGCTTTCTTCACATAGTAAATATTCTGCAGCTGAGTAGTGAAGAAACGGACCCTGACTGAGGTCCCAGACAAAGGATACGTGCTAGTCTTTAATCCTCTGGCTACTGACTGCCTGCTGCTTTTCTCTGGAGAGGTCAGATAGAAGATGAAGAGAGAGTACACACACGTAAGCATGGAATCTGAGCAAGCAAGCTTGCAGTCACACGGCGCAAGCCTTACAAGCTAATGCTGAGGAGAGATACCTCACTGCCGCCATAAGCTCTGCCCATCTTCCCATGGCATAGCCCTGTGAGTAAAGGTGCAGGCCTGCAACTTGCAGATCTGCTCATGTTCCACTGCAGTAAAAAGGACAGCTTAAACATTTTTGAACTGCACAAATACAGAGGCCCGAAGAAGTCACAAATTGAACTTGAGTTTCTGTATAGAAATTAAAAAAGTAACACGGGAGAATGTCACAGTATTTTATATATTTTAAATGTATATAAAGTAATAAAAAGTATGAAGTGTATAAACAATGTAGCTTCCCCCCACCTTATTAAATATACAATTACACTGTTACCATAGCCTTTCCATCAAATCCAGTAATGCTGTATTTGTGCATCTAGTAAGAAAATGGGGAAAAGATTGAATCTCTCTATTAGAAGTTTTGAAGAATAAGTTAGATAAAAACATGTCAAGGACAGTCTAAGTCTACCTTAACTAAACAGAAAAAGAGGAGTGCACTATAGCTTCTCATGGTCTGCTGCAGCCCCACACGCCCATAGTTTCCATGAAGAAAAAGGGATTTATTTGCAACACACCTTTCCAGAAGATAGCTTCAGGTCAGAGTTCTCTTTGTGGTCAGATTTATAAAACAACACTGAAATTTCCTTTCAGAGATGCAATTATTTTCTAAAAAAAAAAAAAAAAAAACAAAAAACAAACACCTCCAAAACAGAAATTTATAAAAACAAACTGGAAAACATGAGATTTGTTAAGATGGAAATATTTATAGCTGTTACAGTTGTAAGATTATTTTTTAGATAGTTCAAATTAGGTGAGCAGAAGAAATAAAGCCAGAGCAAAGGAGTTACAGTAAGACTGTTTACTGTAACTAAATCTGGGTATTGCATCTTTGTCAACAACTTCAAAAGTGCTCAGACATTAACAAAGTTAGGCACAGTGAATAAAAAATATCTTTGTTTTGGAATAGTCAAAAGCTCATCTGCCTCACTTTTTGTCTCTTATTTTTCAAATTCATTAATTTTGACCATCAGCAATAAACTTAATGTGTTATATGTATGGGTATACGTATAACTTTCTTAATTACCAAAACTAGCACAGATAATATCTGGGCTGCCTATCCTATAAATATCCTTGGGATCTCACTCAATATATCCAATAGCACAGAACAAATACTGTGAAATTATGACTGATAAAAGAAGGGGGATTGATTTTTTTTTATTATTTTTTTTTAAGTAGGAGAAAGTTTAACCTAGCCACTTAATGCAGGATTCAGTTGTGCTCATCAGGTGCAATCCAGGATTGACAGACTATATTTACATGTAGGACTATATTTTGACTGTAACTGCCTAATATTTCTGTTCTAAGGGCACACGAAACAATTGTTGACAAGCTTAATAGTATATTTAACACATTAGGATAAGAAATAACTTTAAGAAGCTATTAATAAAGTAATATAAATGATATTGTAGCATATTTTTCCCAATAATTGTGTGGGGGGCAAATGTAGCTATTAGTGCAAAAATTCTTTCATAAAAGAAACTGAAAACAAGATACGTTATACTTTTTGTGATTTGCTGCATGATGCATATGAGTGGAGCCTACTGGAGGTGAAAAGAATTGGGTACTGACATAAAGAATTCAGTGGTATGCAGAGACAAATTTGCTTGTCAGTATATATATAAAGCAATGACCCGAGACTGTCAAAATGTCTTACAAAGTAACACGTACAGAGAGGACAGAAAATTAAGCAATAATTGTTCTTTTATGAGGCAGACAGCAGGGCATTTCCTGCTCTACCTTTTGTGTTATTAACAACAAAGAAGACAAAGTGCTAACTAAAGTGTTCCCCCGACATCTTAGAGCAGAATATAATAATATTTGGCAGTTTCATATGAAGTGAGAAAATGATTTTAATTATAGTGGACAGAATTGCCCCATATTCATTACTCTAGCAATATTCAGAAATACTTTAAATTTTATGCAACAGAAAAGTGAAAAATAAGGTTACCCATGCTGAAAGAATGAATAGATTTTTCTCAGTATCAGTGCTGTGCATTAGAAATATGAGACCTCAACAGAGACAAGCGTCCTGTTAGCATTAGCAAGAGAATACGTTTTTAGCATGTCATGTAACACAGCTCTGTGCACGGATATGTGCAGTGTTGTGTGATGCACACCACGTTTGTTTTGCATGATGACATCTTTTTTTGCAATGCGTCTCAGTAGCGGTAGCTTTTGGAGAAATTATGAGATTTGTAAGATTTCAAGTTAATCCTGCTAAATGAGATACGTTTTGTGAACTCTCTGGTACAATGGATAAATCACCCCATGTCTTGAAATGCATACTTTGTTTTTTGTGAAGCTACATCTGAATGTTATCTGAATGCTGTTTAGTTTCCAAGCATATGTTTCTGTTATTTTTTTCTTACCTACATCATACAAAGGACGAGAAATACATGAAACTACAGGCTTTTTATGGTCTGAGTCCTACCTGATTGCCTTCTAAAGTTTTCCAGTCATTTCAGCTTGGGTCTTCATTGCCTCTGTCTTGCAAAGTTGCCATCAGTAGGGATTTGCTGGTGCCCAGGTGGGTGGTGAGAAGCACAGATGAGGACTGCAGGTGTGCAAAGAGCAGTGAGGGGATGCCATGACATGTCCTCTCGGTTACCTGACACTTCTGACATCTGTGCAGACAGCTGGATGGGATGCCTCAGTCATTGCCTTGAGAGGAGTGCTAAGGGAAGGGATTACGGTGGTGGAGAGACTTCAGGTGCAAAATGCTGTTCACAACGCAACTTAATTTCTAAAGCTGTTAATTGTTCAGCATTGCAAGACCTGGAAAGGGCTTTAGAGAAAACAGAAGAGATTGTATAAAAATAACCAAGATAGAAACATGTTTTCTGCCTGTGTAAGTAGAGCTCACATAATCTGAAGTAACATCCTCTACAGTCATCCATAGTGGAATGCATATGCAAGAGATGAATAAACTTGACAGTTGTGTAAGCCTGCATTAGTAATTAAATTATGTCAACAATCAAATTTGAAGTAGCTGTTCCACAGTAGGCACATAACATGTTTATACTACAGGTGGTCTCAGGCCACAAAAGCTGTAGAAAGAAATGGAAGAACTGGTGGGGTAAGGGGAATTAAAGTGATACGCAAAAGGAAAAATTAAAGCTTTCCAGTGCAGCGTCCTATTAAAATAATGAAATAAAGCGTGCTTATCAGCCATGTCTCCACAGCAATGGCAGCATGGAATTGGTATCGAACTTTGAGATGAAAATAAGGTAGCGTACATGCAGCACTGTATCCTTATGTAGGTAAAATCTCATCAATGCCTACAAGAGATACTATTAAGCAAAAACAAAAGTAGAGTCCAAGGTAACTGGAATAATGACAGTACTTGTTCCTCACTTTGATAAGAAACAGCTATCAAACAAAAAATAACACAAATGCATTTACGATTTTTTTTTTTAAATATGCTTATCAGTGACACACAAGAGCAGCTACCCAACATTAGGAGGGGAATAAATTTCGGCATTAAGAAAACTTGTCAGCCTTTCAGCCACGGCTCAGGCGAGGACAATGACAGAACTTACATTCATAGTAGCATAAAAAGGAAGGTGCCCCCGGCTGGGCAGCAGCCCCCTACGGGCACGGCGACCCCAGGGTGGCCCCGGGCCCCGGCCCCGGACCTCGCGGGCCCCCGCAGCCCCCCCAGACCGCCGCCCGCAGCCCCGGCTCCTCCCTCGGCGGCCGCCGCGGCGGGAGGGCGCTGGGGGCCGGGCCGGGCCGGCCATGGCGGCGGAGGAGGAGGAGGGCGAGGTGGACTGGGTGGTGGACACCATCGCCGGCTTCCTGCGGGGGCCCGCCTGGGCCGTGCCCGTCCTGGAGTTCATGGAGCAGAAATGCGAGGGTGAGCGGCGGGGCGGCGGCGGCGGCGGCTGGGCGGGGAGGCCGGCCCCGGAGGGGGGCCAGGCGGGCGGCGGCTGCCCGGCAGCGCGGGGAGCACCGCGGGGCCCGGCCCCCAGGGGACAGAGCGGGCAGCCCCGAAATGCGCGGCCCCTAGGGCTGAGCCCGGGCAGGGCCGTGCTTAAACTGCTTCCTGGCCTAGCCGTGCTGCAACAAGGCGTGTTTTAGCTTCAGAGCGAGGCATTTCTGAGCAAAAAGGCGATAGGGAGGGAAAAAAAAAAAATCTTTCTAGTTGCTTTAAGCGACCAGAAATTGAGCAAGTTGTTAATAGCCTCGATGAAGACAGCTCGGCTAACAGTACGTGTTGATTTATTACTGGTGCGTGATTTTTCCCCGACGAGTTATACTGCAATGCTGTGTCCAAAACTTAAACATTTTGAGTGAAATTAAGAGGGCTGGACGTGTCCTGAAATCATCCCCCCCCCCCCCCTTTTTTTTTTCCAATGGAAATTTCAGTTGAATAAGAAATTTCAGTGTGTGCGTGGAAAATCCTTAGTGATGATGAAGATATGTTGTAGAACAAAAAACTCGGCACCGGTCATCTCTCCTGAATTATTTAAAGTGAAATAAAAGTGAACTTTTATTTGAGGAGATTGATTTCTGACCTTGTCAGTAGTTTTAACTTTAAAATACTGAACTATGACACAGAGGCTTTCAAATACATCTTCTTTCAAGGAGTTCCTAACACAAAGCTCACAGGACAGACCTTGCCATTCACGTGCTCTACCTGCTCGCATTTCGCTTTTCTCCCGTCCATCTGCAATGGTCGGCCTCTGTGGGGCAGCCCCGGACCTTTGCTGTGCTCTTGCTGCTGAGGTCTGTTACGAATTTGTACTTGATGTTCAGAGTGAAACAAATGCATCTCTCATTCAGATCACAGCTTCCAAGCAAGGTTCTTCTCACTGACCCTGAATTGTTCCCACCCTTTCCAATCTTTTTTTGAAGGAAGATCACTGTGACTACACACACTTTTCCTGCTATACTGTTAAACAAGACAGACAAGACAGGTAAAGTTACTGCTCTGCAGTTAGGAAGTGAGAGGGAAACCTCGGCTAGACGTTCTGTCAGGGGAAGTCTGCCTAAACTCTTTGTCCTTCGAGCATTTTGATCGCCATGGAAATGGGCTGCATAGGGCTGCCTCTCTTGTTTTAGGAATCAGGGGAGCTCATTATCCCTCTCTGGAGCAATGATCTCTCCTTAGAAGGTTGAGTGGAATTTACTGGCAGTAAGAAGATTTATGGAACCTCTGTAAATTTCCACGTAGCGTGAGGCAGGCTTATATAATGGCCTCCTGCCAGTTTGTTTCTGTGTGAGAAATTAGAGCAGCAAAGTAGAGACATCACTTATCGCAGGTGGTCTTCCAAGGTATCATTTGTGCTACAGAGTTTTGTTGGACAACTCTCAGCAGCTATTGAGAAAAAAGAAAAGGATAAAGAAGTGTTGCTGCAGTCTTAGGGTTGCTAAGAAGCACAGTTAAAGACATCTGAAATTTTAGTTGCAGTTATCTGTGCTGTTTGCTTTTCCTTTCAATAAATACGCTGTGCTATTTCCATTGCTGTTCCCGAGGTGTTTTGTCAGGACAGAGTTAATTCTCAAAATATTTAAAGCCTTTGGACCGAACAAGCAAATTAGGATAATTTTGATTAACTGACAGTAACTTCTGATTCCTCAAAACTAGAGTTTGAGTTTCGCTAATAGGTATGTAAGGCACTGGTTTTGGAACTGTAGTCAGGAGTCAAGCACTTGCATTTACAAGAGTCCTCATATTTATAAATGCTTATAAATGATTCTACTGTTTTTGTATCTGTTGATATTTTCTCTCTTTGTGTCTCTCCCTCTTTCTGTGGACTTGACTAATTTCTTGTAGCTTCATATATTGCTTATATGTGACTGTAAAATGAAGTTAAAACTGTGGGTATGCCTTAAGGGGAGGGGTCTGTTTGAGGGGTGCTAGCGATGGTTTTCAACTTTAACAGGAAAATGTTGAGTTTGACTCTAAGGATATTGGGGTCCCCTGGCTTATTGTGAAGCAGTGGGTTCTTCAGGTCGTTGTTTTGCTGGGTGACCAAAGACTGAGCCAAAACCCGAAGGAAAAACAATCACTATGTGATTTAGGAGTCCTAACGTGAGAAAATCCAGGATCCCCATTCAAATACAGAACTCCTTAATGCCACTTAAATCAGAGGCGATGCTGACTGCAGCTTGCTTTGTTTGGCACTTAGCTCCACTCTTTTTGTTCAGACCCTGAGAACACAGAGCAGTTTGTGCAAGCTTTCCACTCTGCTTTCCATGTCATCCTGAAGCTGTGCGAGGAGGAGGAGGAAGGACTTGGAGGCAATCCCGTTGACATGGGCAGGAACAGTCAGCCCTCTTTGGGGGTTTAGGGAGCGTCAGAACAGGAGAAGGTAGAAGGGAACAGCCACCAAGACAAAGGTTGGGGCCTGCAAGAGCTATAACAGAGGTCCCCCAGAGGGAAAGAGATGTAGAAGACAATAGAGGCAGTTAAGTAGCTTCACCCTCTTGGATTTAGTAATACTGTGGCCACCACAGAAGCTGATTTTTTTTTTTCAATTAAGATTTATAGTACTTTTTTGTGGAACAAGCATTTCTACCATTTGAATGTATTGCTATATACTTTTAAAGTCTTTTCAAAAAAAAATCCTTTCATTAGAAAAAGCTTTCCCTTATGCAGAAAAGACAGAAAAGCAAATGTTGCTTTTCCAAATTATGTCACTTAAAAAGAAAGTTTCCCTTGGTTACTTAGAGGGCCTGAATTGTTTGATGGGATTTCTATACTTGCACTGCTGTTGGTTGTTACAACTTGATGCAGGTATTTTCTGTTGTAGGAACAGCCATCTTGCATCCCATCGAGGTGCAGTGACATTGCCTCAGCATTGTCACAGCTGGAAAATGCTTTCTAAAAGGCCACTCTGAAGCCATGTGACCGCTGGAGTAATTCCATGCACATGAACAGCATCTCCATTGGAGATGTCATATATGAAATAAAAATCACACCCGCTGACCAATTTGTTAGGCAGAACTCCCATTCTTCAAATGACTTCAAAGCATGCAAATGAGAAGGGACTTGTCCAACATACGGTGGCTAATCTTGACGGGTATTGAGGATGTCTCACTTCTAAGCCTCTGCTTTAATTGCTAGGTTTTACATTACCTCTTGCTCATTGCTGACGTGATAAAAATGTAAATGTTTCCAAAACCCCCTAGGTTTCCACACAGCCTTCATTTAAATGTATGTAGAGAAAAACATCCTGATTCATGTGTCATTTGCCATATTAGAACAACATTACCCAAGTTCACAGGGTAGTTCTTATATTAAATCTTACTTTTAAATGTACCTGTCTGCTGAATCCTCAGCTCGCTTAGAAATCTGCTTCTGTTATGAAGATGTGTTTTTCTGGTATTAAATTGCAAAAGTTAATTACAATAAGTTAACAAAAGTACATGGTTAGCCTGAATGTGTGGAAAAATATATTGATCATGTCCCTGATTATTGCATGATTAAATATATTAACTTGTAAAGGTCTCTTAGAGAAAGTGAAAAATGAAATACATGCCACAAATTAATGTGCTAGTACTTAAAACACTAACTCAAAAATGTTTGTTTTTAAGTTTTTGATGATGAAGAAGAAAGCAAGTTGTCTTATACAGAAATTTATCAGGAGTACCAAGCTTTGGTGAGCATTATTCACTATTTGTGGTAGATTTCTAAGAAATAATTTGCAATATTACGGTTGGAAATTTAGATAAATACTACTTTATTATCTTTGTTATTCAGAATTTTATACTGTTGTTTGGCATAAATGTTTAGATGTTCTTGAGCCATAGCTGTCATACGCGTTTTTATGCTTAAACACCAAATACACGGAAAATTTATCCCTCTTACGAAGTTATTTCTTTTTCATTAACATCAGTATATCTGCTAGATAAAATACTGTATTAATAAGCTCAATAGTCTGTATATTTTCTGGCAAGTTAAAATGAGAAATAGCACAATGTCAGAAAACGTGTAACTTGTATTTTGTTCGCTAATGAGTCTGGTAAATCTTTTGAGTGATTTCAAATATTGTTTCCAAAAAACTGCAGAATATTTTTGAAGCGTGCTTGGAAAACCTATAGATAAATGCACACAGTTTTCTAAAATATTTTCTTGTAACAAAGCTTGGTCATATTTGGTGTTGAAAGTAGCACTTGAATGAATACAGACCAACATTCATTTTTGCCGTGACTCTGAAAACTACTGTGCATGCAGACTGGAAACAAACAAGCAAAATTATTTACAAAGGAAAAAGTGATGAATACTAGCCAAGAGTCCGGGGAAAAAGGTAGAGAGGAGAGATTCCTGGAAATTGCAGAGGCTAAATTAAGTAGTAACCGAATTCAGCAACAAAAATACCAGTTAATTTAAAACAGATTATCAAAGCAAATCAATCCCGAAGTATTGCATCAATTTTCCTGTGAATTTAAGAAGTACAATGGCAGCAGAAAAGAATGTACAATATGTACAATTACAAAAAAAAAAAAAAAATGTAGGGAAAAGTCTCTTAGAAAGTAAGACTTGTATTTTCTTACAGGTTGAAAAATTATTAGAAGGTTATCTTAAAGAAGTTGGCATTACTGAAGAGAAATTTCAAGAAGCTTTTTCATCTCCTCTTGCAAAGACACATACTTCACAGGTATATTTTCCTTTGTTACAGAATCTATAAATGTAATTTTTAGTTTTGTATTTTAACTAATATATTAGGGCAGAGATGTTTAAAAAGTTTTTTGTGTGTGTTTGTTAAAGCTTGAATTTTCTAAAACCTAATCACAGAATCATTAAGGTTGGAAAACACCTCCAACATCACCTGGTCCAAGCATCAACATATCTGTTTGTACTATGAACTCTGATCAGCAAAACATGCATCTTTAAAATAAAAACAGATACTTGTGTGGGGTTGGAAACCTTTTGAGATTTCTTCCATGCTTTATATTTTTTTAAATCAAACACATAAAGGTATGCCTGACACCTTTATTTGCATGTTTATCAGCTTCACATTCGTCTTCGGTTCATCTGCAGTAGTAGACAAATTCGAAGATTTAAAAAAACATATATTCTGTAAAGGTAAGGATGTTTTCCTCTGATTTTGTAAAGGCAAAAATTGGTCTTGAGGAGAGAAGGCACGATTCTGCAGTACTTGCTCAAAGATATCTTTCAGAATTGTCTCGGGTATATGAGGCAGAGAAGTAGAAGCTTCTACTGCCTGTGTAAATTGTGCTTTGTTGACATATCTCCTCCTTGATGTGCAACAAGATTCTTCAGAGCACACATTCCTCACACAAGCTTACAGATTTGTTCAGGAAGTCAAACAAGTTGTAGTTGTAAACTTACGCTGGGAAACCCTCCAGGTCTTGTGATAATATTTATGTAGCCATGATGATCTAAGGACATAAACCCTCAAATTCTTTTCTTGCCTATTAGCTCAACTTGTACAGCTGGTAAAAGTGGTCAGATAGGAGAAGGAAATACAGTTATTAAAACCATGCTCCACAGAATTTAAATCTTAACATCATTTCAAGCAAACTGGGATGGTTATGATTTCTGTAGTTTAATTAGTTTGTGCAAATCTTCCCTCCCACAGGCGATCTTGCAAACAGTGCTGGCAGCAGAAGATTTCAGACTATTTAAAAAAATGATGGTACAAAAAAATATTGAAATGCAATTGCAAGCCATTAGAATCATGAAAGAAAGAAATGGTAAGAAGTGGTAAATATGGGGTTTCACTTCATCTTTGTAGTTTGTGCTTGTTTTCTTTTTCTAAAAACTATGTACTCCCATTCATAAATGAGTATAGAATACTGGTCCAGCGCAAGTTAAGGGAGAACACCGTTGATTTTGCTGGGACGAGGATTTTAAAATTTACTTCTTGACTTGTAATCTCAGACACAACTATCTATTTTCCTTTCTAAAATAACAGTGTCAGCTCTGTAGAGTTTCCTGTGAAATTTGATTTTTTCTGTTAGAGATTCTTGTTGATAATTGAGTGTTAATTGTATCTTTTCATTAACAATGATAATACTTATAACTGAATTAAGCTATTTGCAGAGCAGCAGTTGCGTACCATCTGCCATGCCTACCTTGCAGTTCACACTGTACATTTATATTTGAAAAATCTATATACGCAGCAGAAGTTAAGGCCATCATCATTCTCACAGTTAAATTATTTTCTCTTCTTTAAAGGCACTTATCCCTTACTCTTGCTGCTCCGTTGATGTTTCTGAAAGGATTTTCATCTACTCACTCTTTCTTCCGTCTTCAATTTTACTATTTAGTTTTGTCTTCCTACTGCATATGTTTTGTTTTTCCGGAGACTTTTTTTAAATGTCAAGTTCGATGTAACACTTAGATTTGAAAATGGTTTAGTAAGCACTGGTTGATTTGCAGTCTATAGGAAATACCATGTAACAGCCAATGCAGAGTATGGTTTATGCTGTACTTATGCTTAGATATCAAAACTTTTGTGTTTCACAAAGCTTTGCCTTTCTGCTCCTTGCAACTTGATGCTGAGGATCTAGAATCTTTATGTAAACAGCTTGTAGCAAGGAAGAATTAGATGTGTCTTTTCTTTCCTCTGCCAAAAAAAAAAAGGTTTCTTTCTCGTCTTTGGTTTAAGACTGATGCCAAATAGAACACAAAACAACTTTCTTTGGAGTAATGCACACATCTTGTTATTTTCTTTTGGTAGGTGTATTGCCTGACTGTTTGACTGAGGGTTCGGATGTGTTCAGTGAAATTGAACAAGAAGAAATGAAAATACTCAGGGAGGTTCTAAGGTAAAAAACAAACAAAAGAATCAATCCTACTTTCCACCACATTTTAAAATAAAAGTATATGGAACCTAATTCTTCCAGCCTTTTCCAGGAACCTACCTTCAGATTACATGAACGTTTTTGTCGAAATCCTATCTGTGAGGAAAAACAAATGGTACTTGACAATGGGTGTGATCAGGGATATTTAAAAACATAAGGATTACCACTCTGCCATAATGAACTGTCTTGGTGATGCATGGAATGATATGCAACTCTAAAAGTCTGCAAATCCTGAGTTAGAACTGTATCCAATGACTCTGGACAACGGGAGCAACATTAACTATAAACTGTTCTGGGAACATCCTAAACACAGGTCCAGAGAGACAGGATCAACACTGTAGGTCTGCTTAAAGCGGCTTTATTACTCCTTAGCACTGCAAGAATTACATGCTCTGTTCCATATCCATTAAAGCCTTGGAAGGGCAAATTCTGCCTTTGCAGTAGTTCTTACTCCTTTCTAAAGTGTCCTCCTTAGTTGTCAGCAATGTCTCTTGCTGTAATCTAAGATGAGGACCAATACAGCTTCTACAGATTCTCTTCCACTCCCAGTTCTCACACACACAGAATTATAAACGAATAATAGCAGATTAACCCATTCCCTGTATATTAAATGATGATATTTTTCCTCCGTGTTCTGGAAATACTTCCCTTCCTTTAGCAAATGAAACAAGGGATGGATAGATAAGCCCTGGAAATCTATACACAATTATTTTTGCACAGGGAAGGAAAGACTGAGGGCTGAGATCTGTGTGTTTATCATAATTCTTTCAAGAGCACATTTTCATTTAAGTCATGAAAGTATTTTGGATGCTTTAATAAATTCATATTGTCTTGCAATTGTTCTGGTATTCCTCAAGTATTTAAGCAGTGCTAAGTTTACATAGAAGTCATTAATACTTAAGAATTCTTGTGTATTTACTTGCATTTTATGTTACAGAAAATCTAAGGAAGAATATGACATGGAGCAAGAAAGGAAAAGGACTGAGGAAGTGAGTATCCTGTCTTTCTAGGTGGTTTGTGCTGATGATTAAGAAATACTTTGATATTCTCGTCCCAGGCATTAACTGTGTAACTTCAAGGCAGTATGTACTACCCTCAGCAAATAAAAGCTATCAGGAAGGTCTTTATGAAAGGTCTGTTCTGTTGTTTACATTTTTCTTGATGGTATCACTGATGTTAATGCTATATATATTACAACGAACCATCAGTTGTTTGGTGCAGCTCATAAGCATATTTGCTCCTCAGTATCCAAACTCCAAGATTCTGGCAATGGGTATCAGCCTTTCAGATTTAGAGAACATCTGAATTACCAATATTGTCAAGATCAAAGACATTTCAAAGTATAAGCTTCTTAGTGACTACAGCATTCATAATCCTTCAGGAATTTTAAGGATCACTTCATAGACAGTATAGTTATTCATTAAGTCAGTACAGTGCTGCCAGAACCTAATTGCCAGGAACTAGAAATACCCTCCAAGTTAGGCCATCACCCAGTCTCTGCCAGAGTAAACCACGTAGAAAGGTACTGCATGTAAGTGGGGACTGGTTAAAGTGTCTGTTGTTAAACAACTGAGAAACAAATAGAAATCTGAGCAAGGTTGCTGTGAGGAAGCAGCAACAACTACAGTGGCTATAGTTTTTACAGTGGAAATGTGGCAATAAGGCTTCCCTTCACCAGGAAAACAAACAAAAATAGGATTGTAGGCTATTTCAAAAGGGAGCAGAACTGCTTTTCTGTTTCTGTCATTAGGAAATTGAGCCTAGTAAGTTTGAAAAGGGAAAGAACTGCCTATATCTTCAGCCTGAACTTACACAGGAAGCTAGCTGGAGATCAAACGTAACTACTGAAGTGGTGGAGTCACCATCCCTGGAGGTCTTTAAAAGACGTTTAGATGTAGAGCTCAGTGATATGGTTTAGTGGAGGACTTGTTAGTGTTAGGTCAGAGGTTGGACTGGGTGATCTTGGAAGTCGTTTCCAACCTAGACGATTCGGTGATACTACAGAGGTCTGCATTTCAAATCCACTCCTAAACTCAAACCCCTAGTAGGTGCAGATGATAGTTATGCCACTGTTATTCCACCAAATTAACCTCTCCCATTGTCTGGCACTTTAGAAAAGTGGTGACAAAACTCTGTTTCTCATGTACATGTTTCCATGATACATTCCAGAAAATTAGTCACCCGTTTCTTACTAAACAACCTGGAAACTCAAGCCGTGGCTCATTTTAAGAATTTATGTTCTGTCTAGATACAGACTTACCCACATCTTCATAGACAGCCAAGAATATCAATATTCTTGATAAATGAGCCAGATTATGGTAGCATTGTAGTGCCCAATTCATTTTTTCAGCCTAGTCTCTGAACAGTTTCTTCTTGGCATAGAAATGTGTGCATGAAGCTGTAATATCTCATAAACTGCATTCTAAGAATTAACAGTATCTAGTTCCGTGTAGTATTTCTTTTTTTAAGACATATTCCCAATTAGTTTGGCAGGCAGAATAATAGATACTTAATTATTAGAAGATGCGACGGCGTATTTCATAAAGATAAAACTTAGCACTTCAGCATTATTTGCTCAGAGGTGGAATTTTCAATCTTTCTTTTCGTACAAAGAAAACTATAGCAAAGAGCACGTGGAGAATGCTATTTAAATTTACCTTAGCGCAATTGATCCGTTCAGGATGCCTTCTGCCACTCCTGTTCAGTTACAGGACCAGACCTTATGAGTTTAATGATGCAAAACTTACTTGGTAGGCATTGACAGGAAATCTGGCTGCAGAAGTAATATGAATTCACTCGGTACATCAGTTCACCTGGACAGAAGAGATGGAGGGTTCCAGCAGGAATTAGAGGGTTGATGAACAGCATAGACTTTTTCTGAGTAAATCCCAGCTAGCCTTCGCTTTCAGAGGTGGATTGTGTTGTCAAGATTTCTCACACAAGTGTGGAAGTAAAACAGTAGCATCAGAAATTATCCAAGCCTGTTGTTTCCATTCAGCTGATTACTTTCGTTTCTGTGGTAACCTCAGTGTATGCTCCTAGTTCTCTTTCTACCTGCTGTATTTTTATGGTTGGTGGAGGTTTGTTTGAAAGTCTCATCAGTGTGGAAAAAAAGACAACACCCTACATTATCTCTTTGTAGATGGGAAATAAACTATTTTTCTAAAAATAAAAATAAATAATATTCTTAATTTTGATTGTTGATAAGAGAACGTTATGAACCGAAATTAAAAATACTGATTTATGACTATAAGCTAGTATGAACCCTACTATCAATAAAGCAAAATAAGTATGCTTTGTTCAATTTGACAGTGCAATACATGGTGTAAACAAAACTATTTTAACTAGAAGTTGTTTGAGGAGGTTTTCTTTGAGTTGATAGTTTAATGCCTGAAATGAAGTGCTAGGAAGTGTAACACTTGGTTTTGTCTGCTTTTTTAAATTTAAGGCACATACCCTTAAATCACCAGATGTGACCAGTTTTCCAGGAGATTCAAGAGAAACTGTGAGAGCTAAGGAGTCTACTGAGGGAGCTGATGTTTCTGAAGAAACTCCAAAAATTTCATTAGGTAATATTTTGGGAAAGCTCAGTACTGAGTATGCAATATTTACGTACACACAGACAATCTTCATAAACAGGTGGTGTTCTCCCAGTGGGATCTACTCTCTTAAGGGTTAGTGAAAAATGTGTAGCTTTATAGTCTAAGGTCAATTCAAAGAATATACTTCAAACTTCAGGAAATATTTTGGACGTTTTTTTTTCTTCCTGCATCTAGTATTTGTCTTTGAATGCATTCACACTAAGTTTTCATATCACAGACACTTGAGCTGGATACTTTTAGCCTTGATGGTACCTGTGGGCCATACTTGCTCTCTTCTTTCCATGTTACAGGTGTTAACACATGAAGTGGTTGTAGGACCCTCGATTCTTTAAAACTGAATTAGTGTCTTTCACATTAGGAAATTTAAAAGAAAAAAGTGTTACCTTCAAAATATCCTTTTTACCTTTTGTATGCTTCTTGTGAGGTTTCATTACATTTATTCAAACTCTTCTTCTCTGCTTTCCACCCTTGGAAATATGCAGAAGGCCTGCAGGTATACTTGCATTCTTCTCACAGCTTGCTTTTAATCCTCTTATTTTTGCATAGCTGTGCCACCTTGCAATGGCACCATTAAATTATGCCTGTCTGCAGGACTTAATCCCGTGTTTGAGAGACAGGATATCTGAGAGCCTGGGAGTCAAGACTTCTCTGCAGTGAGCGCAGCTCTTCATTGCTGTCCATGTGCCTGCTCAGCTGATGCTGAGCATTCCCATGCTCCTTAAAAGCCAAAGAAGAGGGAGGTCTACAAACAGCTCTTTTAGAATCTTCTTCAGCCTCATAGAACTGGAACTGTGGGACAACACGCCTGTCCAAATAAGCTAGTAAGAAAGTTTGCCACAACTTATCCTCCACTACAACCATGAAAAAGTGGTTTTAGGTAGTAAAGGCAAAAATCAAGAACATTCACTGTGAATCTTCTCACAGACCCTTTTCACAACCAGAACTGAGGACTGGCCACCAGACTAGTCCGTTAATACCTACCTCCAAAACATGGGTTTCCAACTTAAAGCACCATCTTGGATAACGGGATCATATCCTCTGCTTGAATCCCTTCCCATTGGTACCAGATACAACTCCAGGAAAGGACACAGCAGCAACTTTAACAGTTTGTGCCTCTCCGCCCTTCTCACTGCCCTCACTGCCTTCCAGATCCTCCCAGCTTCTGGCTCTGTGTTCTCACTTGCAGGGTCTTGTTACTGCAGAACAGAGCAGCTCGCCATTCTTGACCTGAGTATGAGGAAGAATCCCATACCTAGGGAGTATTGGCTGCCTTGGTAATATGGCCTCTTGCGTGAGCCAGTCTTCATAGCCAGGAAGAAGGACTCCCCCAGCCCCTTTCTGTCAGGCATATATTACTTTTCCTTCAGCTATGCGGCTTTTTCGTTATCCTTTGCTATTTCCCTATCACCTTGAGACCCACAATTTCAGTTTGTGAACCCCTTACAGTTTTCCACTGCATACTAAATCTGAAACTAATGGCAACTGCCTTAATTTTCCTAATTTCACTTTGGTGAGCCCCTCATGAGTAGTTTAGGTACTGCAAAACCATTCCTCCCGTATACTGACCATCCAGCTCCTTGCACTACTAGGTGCAAAGAAAGGTGAATTTTCCAAAGACTCTGAAGTAATTGCCCACATCAAACAAATGCTGCTTAGTCACCCGCAGTACAAATGTACATATAGACAAGTTCTCAAAGGAGAATAGAGGTTACATACCAGTAACTGTAATTCTTTGAGATGTGTTGTCTATTTGTATGTTTGCTGTCCATCCTCCTTCCCTTGTCTTCTCAGTATCTTTTCAGCTTTGTGGGTTAAGTGAAACTGAGGGTCTTATGATCACATCCTACAGGTACTGCTAGGACATAAACATCTCCAGCTTGAGTGTTTGCAATATGGACAGCAACAGTGTAAATGTACATACACACAACACATTTCAAAGAACTACTTTCTGGTAAGTAGCTTTCCTTACTTACAATGTTGGTTGTGAGGTAGGTGTTCGGCATGCAGTGTGTGTTCTTTGGATTTTTTTGCCCTGCTTTTTAAGGAAGACAGTCCTGGCATGAGGATTTTTTCTTAGCAGTTTTAACTCTTAATAGTACCTCTGAGGACTTTTATTCATCACAACAAGACATTCTTTGGAGCATCTAGACTTCTAGCAGTCAGATTTCAGTGACATGGAAATTCTTCAACTTGACCTTTATTTTACGTTTCTGTCCTAGTCTGTTTTCCATACTTGAAACAACATTTCCTCTTCTTTCCCCCCTACCTTTTCACAGTTAAACATAACTTGTAATTTTCTGTACTAAAGAAAGTAGCAACACTGAAGAGCTAAACGTACATTATGTGTGCTAACTTTAAAAAAAAACAAAACAAAAAACAACAAACCTCCAACAACAATTTAGTGTTCACTCTGCACTACTTTCAGTGGAGCTAGCCTTTGCTGTCTGTTACGGTGGTCTGGTAGAGGCCAAAGAAACTACTTGTACTTGTAATACAAGTTATTTCTCAATATTACTGCAAAAATCCATAGTACAACGCTTAGAATTATAATTACCTACATTCAGTTACATCTCTATTCAGGTATCATGGAGAGACCCAAACTGACTGAACACACTAGAAGTCATATTGCACTATTCGTATTTTTGCATCTGTACTTTCAAAAGTACTCCAAAGCCTCCTCACTTTTAATAAAAATATGGTAGAAGCAGCAGCTTACCTTACTCAGGAATAGTTTGTAGGTAAAGTCAAGAGAAGTCTTTGTAAAGTTCTGAAAACACTGCTTTACAGTCCAGTGACTGGAAGAACTTTGACTCCAACCTTAGAAATCATCATGCCGTCCGCCTTAGACACACAGTGGAGTTCTGTGGAATTGCAAGGCAAAACTGTCCTTGGTACCTGTAGATATGAAAAGCACAGCTGGAATCAGTGCAGGATTTAATAGCATTCATCTCCTCTGGCACCCACTGACCAGCCCATCTGGGGCTCTGGGTGCTGCCAGGGTCAGAAATCAAGCACGTTCCCATTATATTCTCATACAGAGGCAAGACTGGGTTTGAAGATGAGATACTCAGCTGTATACGCTGACTAGGCCATCTTCCAGTTCTGGTGCCAGTGTAATGTTTTGCTCCTCTTGAGGTTCACTTCCTCCCCTCTCCCTTACAAGTTCAATCAAATCCGGTATTTTCTGATTCCTTCTGCTGAAGCTGAAAGCTAGAAGAATACACTTGTATTTGGAGTTGGCTAACGTGCACCTCATAGGCTGCTGATTACTGGCTCTGCACAGTACTAACCCAAAGTGGAAGTGCAGTCTTGATAGAAACTGTCCATTGAATATGAAATTACATTCCAAGTACTTAACAATAATTTATAATTATTTGCAATAGAAGTACTAGAGGTACTCATTTTAATGCAAAGCATTATATATATTTTTTTATGGTGCAATTCAATACTTAATATGCTTTTTGAAGGTAAGTTTATGATTAAAAATCGTGTTTTTCACCTTCTTAAGTTTTCCATTTCATCAGATGAGATATCTGGATATTGAAAGAAACACCTTTTTATTTTATGCTTTTTTCCCATTTAAAATTGCTGTTTAGAGGAATCCTGCAAATCTGCAAGGGAAGACCTAAAACCAGTACGCCCATTACAGAAAGGAACAGAAAGCTTACCTCAGCCAACCAAAGGCAAAGAAGATATTAAGAAGAGAACATCTGAAAAGCGTTCAGAAAATGCAGCACAAAAAGCCAGGATAGAAGGACCTGTAAGTTTAAGACAAGCAACACCACCTCCCACCCTCCACAAATGTAAACTAGAATGAGAGAACTCAGCATTACATTTATATTTTCTACTATTGTAATTTATTTTTAACCAGCATGCAAGCACTGTTGTATGGTATTCAGCAATTCAGTTTTCTTGAAGTTCAGATCACCGTTCCTGTGTTAGACTAGAATTCTAGAAGTTAGCATTCAGCCTTTACCCTTGTGGTGATTTCTTAGAACACCACTGTGGCTTGAAATTTCAGCTTGGCTTATGAAAAGAAACTAGTAATTTTAGAGGCAAGATGGTGTAAATGCTTTTATTTCACAAATACATAATGTATATACCAAAAATTAATTTCAAAATGTATTTCAAAAAATCCAGAATTTATCAGAAGAGCAGCAGCTGAAGCAAAGGGAGGACTACCTCAAGAAAAAGAGAGATATGCTGATGGCTACAAAGAAGGAGTCAAGAAATAATGTGATACCACCAACAAACACTGACCAGAAAGAAAAGGAATTGTCTCCTAAAGAGGTGAAGGATTCAAGTATTTTAATCATCCCCACCACTTCATAACAAATAGACAATTTCAGTGAAGATGTGAATGCTGCTGAATACAGTAGCAACATAAAAGGAACAAGCAGTGGGGGTAGAAACAAAGTATTTTCTAATTACTGCTTTTGCAGAAGCATACAGGCTAAAAGTTTAACGATCGTTAGCATTTTTTTCCTACTGTATTGTCAAATCCTCTTGATTAATTTAAATTTACAAGCCACTACATTGCTGGCTTTCTTTTAACCTGTGACCAAGCGTTTGAACTGAAGAACTAAAAGGCAGCAGCATTTGGCTTGTTTCAGTCCCAACGTACTTGTTAGTGTTTCAGTGGATTGTCCTCTCACTGCCAAACCATCTTTCTTCCATTCTGCAGCATTGAATTTCTGAAAAATGACAAATGTTTCTCACAGTGACTAATCTTAAACTTTTTCTGGACAAATTTGTTGATCGTGAGACTGCTTGTCATTTTATTTATAAGTACAGTGCAAGGAGAAACACCTGTGATAATAGCAGATGCTCTTGTGTATCAAATTCTATTTATACTGAGTTTCCATCGGGCATATTTGAAAATAAAAAAAATAATTAAAGATTTTTACCCAAGTCAGCAGAACAACCTGATAAGTGCTCTAGCTAATTAGGGGAGAATGTCAAAACCAGGGAGTGTTGCTGGGTTTTTCTTCTCTGACATCATAAAGGCCTGTTCTGCTTTTCAGTCTTTCAGGCAAATACAAAATAAAGTATCGCCACGTTTAAAAATACGTAGGTATTCTGGATCATGGAGGAAACTTAAACTCTATTCACTGACAAATACCTTCCTTAGCTGATACATTCCTTAGCTTATAAGAAGTGCTAAAATCACAAAAATTCTTGCATAATGGGGATGATAGAAAAGTCTAGTATGGGAACAAGAAGTCAATTATACCAAGAAAAAATAAATCATAAAACCAGAATCATGTAACAGGCTAAAGCCAATTAGAAGACATCATAAAAATAGAAACATCTACCTTTTGTTATTCATTGTTCTGGGTTAACATGAGTGCCACAAATGATAGATGGAAAGAAATGCTTGAAAACTCGCAACATAGATAAGGAAGGTGGTAGAAGACCTTAAAAAACAAACAAAAAACATACAAGTCATTCCATCTGCTAAAAATCAGAGGTTTTGTGTTACCTCAGGAATGCCTCAGAATTGCCTTTCGTTTTATTACATTCAGAACATACCTAAAGTACTATTGATTGGGGAATTTCTAAAACAGCTAAGTAGCACCTTTTGAAGATGAGGTTAGTCCTCTTTCAAAAGGACTGGTACAACAGCGCAGGGGGAAGAAGGCAGATTTATATAGAGGCAGTCCTCCGCATCCTGGGATCCACTCCCCAAGAAATAGAGTAACTTTGTAAACCATTCTGGGTTGCAAGCAATTTGAAGGCCTGGTCTGCAGCATCAGGTTTGGAAGTGAAGTTACTTGGCTGCTCGTTGTTAGAAAAAGTTGTGCACCAGCTACCTGCTGGGGCTTAGGGACCTGGTTAGCATCAAACATCATGATACATACCAGGAAGTCAGGCAGTTTATTGCTATTTTTTTTTTCCATTTTGTTTGTAGGAAATTTCAGAAGAGAAGCAAAAGTTACTGCAGAAGAGGAAAGTGCTTGCAGAAAAACTAAAAGAAGAAGTTATTAATAAGCGGTAATGTTAAGAAGCTCATTGCAGCTTTCACTAACAATAAGCAACTTTAAAAAGAATAACCAATAATTGAATGGATTTGTTTTCAAATGTTACATTTAGTTTTATAGAACTTTCAGACAAGCAACTGTACTTATATAAAGTCTTTGAAATTACACTCAAAACAGTGAAAACAGATTTTCCAGAATGCTGTAAACTCATTGATTTTCACTGGAAGGTACTCAACAATGAGGCAGTTTAATGTTAGCTCAGCACACAGATTGTGTGGACTACTGGCCTCAGTCACTTAATAGAACAAAAGCAAATATTTATATGTTAAAATAATAATGTAAACACTTTTGAATGAGTTATATTATTATTATTTTTTTTAAGAATAGGGAACTTGGATCTTTTCATTAGAATATTACAAATAAGTTACTATTTTTCAGCTGTAAAGTATAATAAAATTTAAGTTCACAAAGAAATGTTACTATGATTACCTTATTTTTTGAGAAACAGATAACACAGCTTGAAGTCAGGAGTCAAGACATCCAGATTGTATTATTTTACATTCTTTTGGAGCAGTTTACTAGTATCTTAGATTCAAGTTTGCTATGAACACAAGTTGAGAAAAAACTTTAGTTGCAAAATAAGAACTAGAGCCATCATAAGACCAATTTAGTTCTAAATCAGCTTTTAACAAAACAAAAATCATTTAAATCTCTCAAAGACAAATGTAAAGTTGTGCAAATTACAGCCTCTGCTGTGCTTCATTTCATTACATCGTTGTCTGTAACAGTAATTCACATTAAAAGAACAACCCAACTACTTCATGTTCCATGTAGCTTTTTATTAAAATAGCATTTATAACTGATACATGTTGGCAGATGTTCTTTGCTTTGTCAAAAAGCCTGGTGGCAGGAGGGCCCCAGGCAGAGGAATGCAGCTGCCCACCAGCAGGACCACGCAGCGTGGACCAGGTCAGATGGGGAAGCAGCTGCGGGAGTGGGACTGGCGGGCTACAGCCACAGGCAAGAGCCAGTTAGCGTGCTGCCTGTTGTGTTCTACAGGGATTTAAAAGAAACCGAACAGCACAGCTGATGCAGCTTCATACAGTTTTTCTAGTAACAATAAAAATTCACCATACTCGTTTTTCATTTTTGAGGAAAAAGACTCCTGTTGGTCTGAATTTATTATTATTTTTTTAAGCGCCTGACAGTACTCTGGGAAAGACCTGGAGTGGTGGGGAACATAGAGCAAGAACTAACATGCTTCCATCAGACCCTCAGAGAAGTTGCCTTGGGTAGCTGTTAAATGAAAAAAGATCAGGACAGCTTGGGTCCACAGACAAGATGACAATTTTTCAGCCTCAGGTTAGTCAAGGCACATACTGTGCAACTCTGCTGTCTGAGTAGCACATATAGTACTGGAGGAAATTAATCGTCTTTACTGATGGAGAGAAAAAATCGTCAAGAAGAAAACAATGATGATCGTTAGCAGGAGAACAAGCACATGCCCGTGACACTGCAGCTGCACTTCACCATTAATTCCTCAGATCTTCTGCAGTTGGAGCTGACCAGGCACTTCATCATGGGTGAGCAGTGAGGAGTCCCACGCCTGGTTGCCTGGAGCCCACAGGAGGCAACAGCGTCATCCCCAGGTCCACACGCACAAACCACCGGCTGCCAAGAGTGCTTGGGTCTAGCTTACGGGTCGGTAGAAGCACACACTGCCTTGGGGATTTCATCTGGTGGTGTAGAGTTCCTTTTCAAACTGCACAGTAACTAATTTTAAAGAATATTCTAAAATGGCCACATTTAAAATTCTGAGTTAACTTACCATGTACAACAAACCAAACAACAGCAATGGTTATGGAATTACAGGGTCACATTTTAATTCCTGAATTTTACAGTTCAGCATTAATATCACCACATGTATACAAATGGTGTAAAACAAGTACAGTGGTATTTTTAATACAAAATAAACTTCTGTTTTATGGAAAAACTATACTTCATATCTACACAGACAGCCCATCTTTTTCCAAACAATAGCTAAAATTAAAATTAACTACAAAATCTCCAAAACAGAGAAACTGCTTCAGTTTAAACTATTCCAGGAGAAATGGACCCATAACACATTACAAGAGTGATCTATGTGGTGGATTGCAGCTGTTTTCATATTTTTTTAAAAAACATTTCTGACATCAATTGTTGGGAAATTTCCTCTTAATTTTTTCATGATCTTAGATCACATATGGGCAAACTAACATTAAAATATTTACAGTTCACTTCCTGCTCTTGAAAATAAAACCTGGACTGTTTGCCTCTATCAACTTACCTATTTTTCTTGCAGTTTGTTTACCTATGTGGAATGTGCTTTTATTTTTAAAAAAGCAGCTTTCATCTTGCACCCAGATTTAGGTGCTGCTTGTTGATTCTGCCTCAACAACTGGTGTCCTGCTAGTAATAATTTCATCTTGGTCCAAAATGAGTTTGATGTTAAACACCACTAAATTCATCACTATTAAAAACCTGTTAGTGTTCCTTATTACCACCTCAATTATGCGATTTAAACTTGCAAACAGGAAAATCCCTTGCTGCTTTGAGAAGAGACAGCTCATTTTAACAAAGCGGAAAGTGATTCAAATTCGGCACAACAAGAAGCCGACAGCTATTCGAGCGTGCCGTGTAAAGCACCAGTGTGACACAAGCAGTTCCTGGAGATACTTTGGAAGCAGTCATTCCGTGGCATAGATATTACTGGATATCTAATTGAAAAAACAAGCAAAACCATCCATTTTGAATCCAGCTTCCGTTTTCTCCTCTTTAAAAATACAAATTAAAACTTACTTTTTTTTTTTTTAAACTGTTTTAAACAACTCAACATGCACTATAACTGCAGTGTCCCTCCTTCCTACCATGAGAAATTCAATTTGTAATAAATGGTCCCAAAATCTGGATTGTTCTTATGCAAATACAGTTAGTTTTCCCTTATTTTTTTATTTATTTTTTTATTTTTTTTTAAAAGAGGCATTGCTAAAAGAACACAACTGACAGCACCATTACAAAATTAAGATTACTGGGTTCAAAATTTAAGCTTGAATTCTTTTTCTTAGTTCTGCTTAACACTGGGGAAACCCTGCAATATTTAAAAAGAAGTTTACCTTACCTTTCCCTCCCCATGCCCTCCCAACACCTGAGACTTTCCTTGCTGAGAAGCCATCATCCAGGTTCTGTGAATACTAACCCACTTTTTTTTTAGTTTTTATTTTTATTTTTTATTGACAGCCTGAATGGCAGCCTCCTTATTTACTAGAAAGATATTAAGTTCCTCAGAAGCCTTGCGTTTACAGAACTAACCCTTTCTAGCTCATATACTGAGTTTCTTTTGCTACTCCTTGTGTTATCTTACATACTCATGGGAGAAAGCTTTCTGAATCAGATTCGTTTTAGCTCTTAAAACAGTTGCAGCATTTGAAACCCCGTAATAAAAGTTTTTATTCCAAAGTTTTGGTTTCTTTTATGAACCCAGACGAGGTCTTTTCCTTGGAGATGTCTCTTCCTCTTCATCATCATCTTCATCATCAGGATAGTCCACTAGACCAACTAGACTTCCCTGCCAATTTAAAAAAAGAAAATCTTGTATTGAAAAAAATACCCAGGAAGGCATAATTTTTAGTATATAACCCCCAATGAGCTTGTCCAGGACACACAAGCCTGCAGGTCAAGTCTGTCTTAGGACAGCACTCAAATCTGCAGTTACTTGTTTTCAGAACTTTTCATAACCAACAAATAATTTCCATCTCTACTACTAGTGTTATTTTTAAGTCAGTGACTACATATTTTAATCCCGAGGGTTAAAAAAAAAAAGCATGGAGCTTCCTTGTTCCTCTGCATCCTGGCCTCAAAATTATTTCAAATCAATTTAAGCTCCCAGCTGGACTGCCACAAAGTCTAAAGCATACACGTGCATTTTCCTGGTCAGTCTTTCTTACCAAGTCCCTGACAAGGTGCTCCACTAACACAGTTTAGGAAAAAAGCCCAAGCGTATCTCACACAAGCAACTGGACAGTTAAAAGTAAGTTGAGGGAGGAGAGCAGCTGAGTTATGCAGAAGATGAAAGATCGAACGGTGCCCATCAGGTTACCAGCAGGTTTCCTTTCCTAATAGTTCTTTAAGCCTTCCCCCACATGAGTAAGGGTTTAACTACACAGGGCTTCAGCTGAACACACGTCAATGAGGCCCTACACAGAGGCTAACGCTATCCGTACTGCATTGCGGCCCGTAAGATTTCATTATTACTGCTCTGCTCCCCGAAGCTGGGACAGCTGCTTTGTATAAGTTCTCCCACCTTCGTGGCTGTCACGGCTGTGGTCAGGGTTGCGTTCTTTGAAGAGGAGCCATTGGAGCTTGCTGGTGATGTCTGAGCTGCCACAGATTTGCTGTTTGTACTGTTTGCACCATTGGCTGCGCTGGCTGAGTGGGAAAAAGTGAACTTGAAACCCCCAGCTGAAGTCCTTTTGGGAAGATTCTCTTTGTCTTCACTCTCTTTAGCTGAGGGACAAACATTTTCATGCTTCAGTATCAGCTGTATGCCACAAAGCACAATCCACAGAGCATCACACGGGGCAAAAGCAGCCTCTTTTAAATTTCAACTTAAATGAAAGCTCACTCACTGCCCTCATTCAAAGCACAACAGCATTCCAAATGAGAATGGCACAACTGCTTTGGACATGGGGACAACACCATGCAGTATACACAATTTTGTAGAGATTTGGCTTTGGATACCATTTCAAATTGCCCTAGACATGTACCTAGTTAACTCATTTTAATCCTAGCCTGGCTTACAAAGACAGGTTGGGAATTTGCTACTAGAACACTCTTACTCCTGCTTATAGTGCAGAACATGAGCAACTGGTTTGTTTACGACACTTCACTGATCTGGCATACAGCACACCCAGAGATGACAAGCTGAAGTTACGTAAATACCTTTTTTAGTTTCCATAAACTTTTCATAGCTATCTGGAAAATCATCCTCAGGTTTTGACTTTTCAACTGGTGGTACGACAGCTTCACCTTCTTCCTCTTCATCTTCATTGAACCACATTTCTTCATCCTCCTCTAAGGCTCTTGCATCTCTGCGAAATCTATTGCTACGCAATATAGATGGAACACTGTAAGAGACACACGACAAGTGATGCAAGTTTTGTGTGCTGCTTCAGAATCAGACAGGATCAGAAATGGCTTCGGTGCTTTAAAGTAAATTCAACAGTTTGGGAAGGCAGCCTAGCTGCCCCTTGTTCTGTCAACGTGAGCTTCACCAAAACCGCAGCTGACAAGAAGGGGGACTGAATCCTAACTCTGAATGAAGAAGATTCTGCTCTTCATAAGCTGAAAGTTTTCCAACTAGCATTTAATGTATTCACAAACTGAACTGTGCTAGCTAAAGTAAGCCAATGATGAAAGCCAGATGCAGGTTTATTCTAGTTGACATTTTCATTGTTAATAAAAAAATAAAATAAAATACAAAAAACCCACGGCCTTCTGCTTTTTTTGCCCTCTAGGAAAGATTAAAAAAGCAGTAAGGTGATACTACATAACGTTGGAGAAGGCTCAGAATACATAAAATGCTTAGTACCTGTTTAGTTTCTGGTTTTGCCGGTCTTTTTCTTGCTCATATTTTGTCTTCAATCCCTTGAATGTCTGAACGTATTCAATAGATTCAAGTGCATTATAAAAGTTTTCAACTATATGTGCAATAAGTGACTTAATATCTTCCTGTGTAAGAAGAAAATAGTATTTAAGTCTCATATATTAACCTGCAGAAGTTCAGAAAGCTTTAGAGTTGATCAAAGAGTAACTAATTATCCAGAACTAAGACATTATTGTAAAGAACAAAAGTGAAATCTGATTTTTCATAAATAAAGCTGAAGTCTAGAACTATATGGCTAGAATTTCTCATAAACAACCAATATTTTTACTACTGTACCAATCCTATGTATTTCATTAAACCATGATGTTTGTTATCTTTACGGTCTAGGCCTTAAGAAAAAATTAGTTGAACCATGCCCAGCTCTCCCCACAAGTTTTAGTTCTCTTTCTAGCGATCAGTAGCTGCACCAGCACACATGGAAACAAGGCACTTTTTGGTCCCCTAAAAGTCTCACCGTATCAGGCAAATCCGATAAACATTAGTTCATATCACAAGGGTATAAGTCATCTGAAAACACAATGCATTTTCCTTTTTGCTGGAAACGACAGCAGCTACAATACCCTAGGACTAAAAAGTGCTCTTCAGAGACCACAAAGATTCCCTGAGAAGACTCCCACACACCAATGTATTTGCCCCAAGTAACTTAGGAGTTGTTTTAAGTCCCCATTTTCTACCCCAGCAATACCAGAAACTGAGTGCTCCTGTTTGTCCTGTCCACGTATACACCATTCCCAACAACGCCGACAGTGAAGAGCTACTGATTCAGAGCTGACACTAAGAAAGCACATGTAAGATTTTCAAGGACAACGATCACTAATTTATAGTCAAATTGTGTATTACCAGATCTGAGACTAGATTTACTCGCATATAACATGCTTCACTTAATTCTTCACTTCGAAGTTTGGTCCGAGACAACCCAGTCAGCCACTTCAGAGAATTTCACCCCCAGGATACTATCTTACATAGACATACACACACAGAGGGCCTCTATGTGCTCTTGGAGGGGATGATCAAGTAAACCAAACAAGCAACAGCTTACTGGCTCTCTTCTACTTGAATATCTATCTCTGGGATTGTTAGTTTGTGATTTTAATTATTAGCACACTATTTCACATGAAAGGCTTTGTTTTGTTTTTCTACCTGTGATGACACACACACACACACACGTAAAAGCAGAAGCAGCTGCTAACGTACCACTCTGATGAATTCAAACAGTTCGATCACAGCAGAATTGAGCAGATTGTACCTAGTTCCATTATCCAACAGAGCATTTATAACTGGTTCGAACAGATTTCCCTTGGTGATATAACGGTTATAAAATTCATCTTTTAGGCCTATTATCCTCCTCATAAAGCGAAGAGCACCTACACAAAGAAAGAAAAGAAAAAAAATCAAATAATTTAATAATTACATATCAGGACTCCAGTCTACTGCTCTTGGAAAGAGCTGAAAAAACACACACAGAAATGCTACAAAGAGAAAGAAGTGCCCACAGAACAAAGAGCACTGCAAAGTGCTTTGTCCAAAGTTCTAAATAAACATTTGCAGATAGTTAACTTTTTTTTTTCCTGAATTCTTTGACATTTCTGTGCACGTGAATCTGATCAGGGCCCATTAAGTTTTGGAAGTATAGCAGCAATAAGTTTTAGCACACAAGAAGTTAAATTATGAGTACATTCCTGTGCTTCTGTATCTGCTTTCCAGAACCAGCCACTCTTCCTTAAATACCATGGATCACAAAGTCCATTCACATTCTACAAGAAGCACTACATTTATGAAGCTTTTAGAGATGATCACAAATGATCCCCCCACTACCACATCAAGAGATGCAACCACCTTCCACCAGAAGCTGCACTGGTCCACATGAACAGACACCTGCCAACTTTTTTCCTTTTTTTTTTTTTCCCCAAACTTACTAAGCAGCTAGTCTGCAATAGGAAATTAACACTAATTATGAACTTAGGTATACACTTGTATTTGTTACACGTTCCATGCAGTACATAAAACACCTTGAGGAAAGAGGTAATGACAATTCCATACTCACACAAGGCCAGAAATGTATGTTTTGAATTCATCAAGACCAGTACTCTTCTTAGCAAATCTTTGTTCATAATGTAATTCTTGATGTGATACGTATGATGTTCCACACAGAAAGTAAGCAGCTCCAAAATTAAGGCAAGTAGTTGTGCCGTTTGATAATTATCTACGAGAAAAAGTCAGGCATTAAGACACACTAAAGAAGGGGGAGAAAAAAGTGCTGTCAGAACAAATCACCACCGCCTTCAGTTGCTGTTATGGTTCCTGACGTTTCAGCATCACACTGAAGTGCTTTAGCAAGCAGGACACTGCATCAGAACAAAACAAATACTAATTCAGCTTTGGGTTTTTTTTTGGTTTTTTTTTTTTTTTTCCAGCCATAAAAATCACCCTGAAATGGCAGTAGGGCTTCTTCCATCAGCCAGTTCCTAGTTACAGGTGCCCAGAGTAGCAGTGCACAGTAGCACTGTTAGTCTTTTCACAATGCTCTTAAAGAACCCTGAACAGAAAAATCAAAACCATAAAAGTTCAGCTATAACTACTTAGCACATACTCTACTAAGAGTGATTTTTCAGAAGTAAGGTAGACTGGGACAAACAACAACAAGAAAACAACCACAAACCAAACACAACAATCACAAAATTTACTTAGAAGGAGATGAAAACGTTCTTTTAGCTTCCTGCTATCTCAAATGAAACCGAAAGCCACCTATTGCAATAAAAACTTAAAAACCAAAAACAAACAATATGGACATGCCTTGTTTTCCATGATGCTATCTTTTTATTTAAAAGAAAAAAGATTCCAAAATTCAAGTTCAATTAAAACTTACCAGGACAAATTGTATTACTCTTAGTGGACCCAACTACTGCATCTGATAAACAGAAAATAAAAGCACTGTAAATATTTAACAGATAGGGACAGGTAAATGATTGAACCAAACTTTTCAAACTTTTAATCAACTCAAAACTTTCTATAAGGGAAACTTTCATAAGGGAAATATAAATACAGCAAAAATTATAGCCAGCTGACATTTCATTCAACTTATGTTACAAACTTTTAAATGCAACTATGTGAGAATACATAACCTAGTACTTCAGAATTATTCCTACATAGCTAAAAGAAAACGCCTAATTTCTTCAGTGAATACTACCCAGTACTACAGATATTCTTCAAGTTTTATTTTCATTTAATACACTTTTTTCTACTTAACGTTGTGAAAACATGGATAAGATGAAATCAAACGCTTCAATACACATTTGCAAAACCGTTCCTTTCATCCCTTGAAAGAGTACTTAAAAAAAAATCAGCCTGACTCAGAGGCTGTCGTGATACTACATTTGTTTGTAAAGCATTAAACTAGTGAGTGTTAATTATGTGCCACTTCCTTTACAGTTGCCAAGCTAAAGAGAAGAAAAAAGGTAAAGGAGTTCCACATTGTATTTAATTGAAGAGACTTCTTTCTGCATTTCTACACTATTGCCAAGTGAAAACTAGTCTTTGGGATGGATCACCTGAGCTGCTGATGACTACTGAGTAACGTCACAGCATTTTTGCAAACTTCTTTTCTAAAAAACAGCTGGGAACTACAGACACTCCGTTGTGCAACAACTATTTTCTTAAACCTTACTGGAAAAAGTGTTTTACGATTAATGATATAACTATATATCATTATAATATTTTTTATATATACATATAGTTGTATGATGATGATATATATGATATATATCATCATATATATGATGATAATATATCTGATAATGATATATATATATCCATCATCAAATAATGTTTTAGAAAGCACAGCACAGAGGCGTTCTCATTCAAAACCGCAATACAGGGCAAGACTGCTCACAGAACCCCTACAACAGAAGGAACAATGGATTTCAGGACACGTATTCCCAGCTTGCATCACAGCTGTTACCAGTGCTGCAGGTTCAAAATATTACAAGATTTTTAAACAAATAAACAAAAAAAACATTACCTTTTTCACATTTATCTTCTGATGTATTAGCCAGAAGTGGTGCGGTAAGAACATGCATACAATGGTTGTAGAAGAAATTGAGAAATTCACTTTTTTCTGTTTTCTAAAACAAACATAACTTTATTAAATACTGGCATTTGTATACAGCCTCTTAAATAAGAAAGGGTGGTAATATAGAAGACATCCTACAGATAATTCTGACTCCCTATGGGCTGCCTGCACCTTTTTGATTGGACTGCAACATTATCCTCACTCAAAATATATTTCTTCATTTTGGGAAGAGATCTGAGACACCAAACCAACTTAAATAGCACCAAAAACCCACCATGGACACAAAACATCCTGAGAAGACAGAAGTGACTCAAAGTGCTACACGTTCTTAAAGGCAGTAATTTTACCATAGTCACCTTCACCACTTTACACCAAAACACCTGTCATCTTGTCCTTTTCCCTACATTGCATGTAATACACACCTATCAATATGCAAGCAGGATTCCAATGTGCTTTCTTGTGATTTGGCTCAACACTGACCCCCCGGCCTCTCTTCTCCCAGTATTTATCATTCAAGCTACCAGGAGTTATAACTGAACTAGTATTGTTTCACCAAAGAACGGGACTGCTTGTGTGAATAAATACTTGCACAATGCCACATACCTTTTGTTATCAAAAAAACCTTTTGTTATCAAAAGTTAATGGAAGTTTATTTTCAGCTTGTTAAATTTCAGTATCAGACCACACATGACAGTGTCAAAATACTTTTTTTTTTTTTTTTTTTTTTTTTAAATCCTCTGACCAAAACAACAGTAAGAAAATCACGCTTTCTATTTTGCTGAGACAGTAAAGTGTCTTTACCCCTTTGTATTTTCTTACATTAGCTGTGGCCAACATATTCTCTGGATCTATCAAAGTACGCAAGAGCCCCATTAACTGCACGGCTCCCCCAAGCTCCGGATCAGTATCGCAGATCATCTGCTCAATGACCACGTTGATGAGGAGGATATCCTGGAAAAAAAAATTATACACAGAGTTTCAGCAGTGGAATGACTTCCCTAGGTTCTATATTAGGGTGCTTTGTTTACTATTTAAAAGCAAAAATAAAAAACACTGAAATGGGAAAACTGGAAGAGCTGCATTTAAACACTGGAGTTCTGTCAGGCACCACCCACCACACAAACGTCTCTGCTAGGCAGAGCTACGATTTTATTACTGTACATACATGGGACAACAACATGCTCAGAAATTTTTATATCTCAAGTCTGATTCTCCTTATGTTTCCACCATCTACATTTTTGGATTAACTACATACAAAACGCTGAAGAATTTTTTTTTTTGTCATCGTTTTGTCTTAAAACTAATATATTCAAGCACATTCAACAAACTCTAACACACTTTTACTTACGTCGTCACTCTGTTGGGCCTCTTGCATTACAAATTCTCGGACCATAGATGGACTAAATTCTACCAGATAAGAAAATATATCTGTAGCAGCAGATCTAACTTGCAAGTCATCCATCCCCTAGTAAAAATGAGATCAATTTATTGCAGAACCATTTCAAACAGAGTTGCAAAAAGTCAGGGAGTTACAAGTTTTGAGAACATTTTATTACAAAAAAAATCTACAAGAGATGCAGTAAACAGTGACAGGAGAAAGACAAAACAGTAAAATGCTTTAAAGGATAAAAATAACGGGGAAAAAGACTGCAAGGATTTCTGTCAACTTGATGAACCAACTACGCCAATTAATTTGTCTGAGTGAGAGAAATTTTTGTACAGCAAGAATTATTAATTTTCTTTAAGGTATGTAACTTTTTCCTTCTGGTTAAGTGCACAGTTTCTAAGCCTAGAAAACCGATGTAACAGGTAACACTGGGACATGTCTAGGCCTGGAAAAGAACCATGAGACTAGTTTGTCTAAGCAATTAATATTTATATTATTTTATATTTACATAACAGTCGGTGTCCCTTGGTAACCTCACACATTGTTACTCTAGAATATTAAAAAACCACAACAACAGAATATACAGTTTCTGAACAGCAGCAGCGATAATTTGCAATGGTCAAGCAGCAATAGCTGCTTCAACAAAAGGAGAGAAAAAGCCAGGTTTTCACACTGCTGATGGTGATAGATTAAATTGCTTTATACCACTGAAAATGAGATTAGGATTGGACAGGAACAAGTAACAGCCCAAGGTTATCTAAAAACACTATTTTAGCACTGCTCCAATAACAACAACAAAAAACAAATTCCAACATGAAGAATCCTTCCAAATTTTACCCCTGTTATCAAGAGGGCTTCAAAGTAAATGCAAAGTAAAAACAGTAGGAGTGATAAAGTTGAGCAACTTCAGAAAATCGGAGATCTTTCGGATTCAGGACGTTACTATAAGCTAAAGCTTTCAGAGGAACAACGTCCCATTAAAGTCACAGAAAGGTGTTTAGCACATCTGAAAATGTGGCTAAATGGCTTCTGTTTTTGCCTCTTACTAAAATGTCATTTTCACTTACCATTACAATTTCAAGAGCTGGAAGGATTCCCAACTTTGCCAAAGTTTTAAAAAACGCGTCTCTGTTCTGAGGCTGTAATGTCTGAGAAAACGCGCAGAACTCCTTGAAGAAGTTAACCTATAACAAAGGGAAAAAAACAACACAGGCATTTGATTCAGAACACTCCAGAACACAAGTCAGAAATACCTATGATTTGTATCAGTCTGTACACCAGTGAGTATATGCCTTCCCGTAAAACAGACTCATCTAGCCCTCTCCCCTCCAACGTGCAACAGCAGTTGGGCAACGCTAAGGGTAGAAGTAAAAGGAAAACAAAGGCAGTTAAAAACAGATGAAAAAATCCATTAAGAGGCTGTGATGGACCTCAGAGAAACACAGTCATTTTGTAGCTATTTTATCCCACCTAACATAGGAAAAATTTATACTTCTGTCTGGCTTGCCTTTTGTCTGAAAGAACAAAGATGTTTTCTGACAGCACACACTCTAGATTTTTATAAGGCAACTTAAGCTGATAACCATATTCAGAGATAAATAATGTTTGTAAAATATACACCAAGGGACTGTTGTTAACTCTCAGTCACAGGACTGAAAGGCCTTGTTGAGTGAGTAAGATACAGTGGGAAAACAAGCACCAATTGGATACAGAACATTAAAGAGTACTTAGAAGAAAGTACGTTTTCAAGCCTAGGACTCGAGCTTAGCACTAGCACTTTCTCAATAGTAAAACAAATTACTTAGAACAAATAAATGAGAGTTTTACCTCACAAGAAATATTGTCCTAGGGAGCACAAAGACTACGCTGCATTAGAAATGACTCTAGCGTTAGGGAAATACCTCAGTGACTGCAGAACCAACAGAACACCTTCAACATGAAGCGCTCAGCCACCTACTGAGTGCACCAACTCACCAATTCACATCGTTTGTCATCATCTGTAGCTTCATCTGTTAGTTGTGCAAAAACTTCAGACAGAAATTTTTCATCTTCCTGTGTAACAAAAGGAAAGTGACTTAGACAGCACATCTTACACATTAAAACTCGTTTTGACAGGCTCTGACACTGTATCAAGTCAGACTGAAGTTAACTGTCTGCTTACTTTGTAGAACCAAAAATGTGCACTAGTAGATTGGGTAGAAAAGCTTTTTTTTTTTTTTTTTTTTTTAAATAAACACAGTCACCTGCATTTTATCACTGAAAAGGAAGTTGCAGCACCCGTTTGAGAGCTGTTTCCAACACAGTCTCAGCACCCGCTCCGTACGGCAGGGGCAGCATTACTGGGTCCGGTCCCAGAGAACCTCTGGCACTTGTCCTCCACCTGATGGCTCGCATGCCTACGGCTCTGCCCTATGACCCGCAGGCTCACTGCGTGGTTTTCACTCACATCCAGGCATCACAACACCATAACCCCATCCATCTGATCCGGGCTCCCTCACCATGGCTTAACACCCGAGAGGGGCACAAAACCCAGGGTGAAGAGCATTGCCTCCCAGCAGCTCAGGCATGTCCTGCTCTGCACACCGCTTCCCTGCACACCCATGGAGGAGTGCTGGCATTCCTTCACGTCAAAGTGCCCATCACCTGTTGAACATGGTGCAAATCTCAGAGCCAACAGCAGCATCGTGCTACTACACCACAGAGCTGGGCAGCTCTGCAGAGATTCACTGAAGAAGCACGAAGGGACGCAGCAGTGGTGATAGCCATCCATGCTACGTTGCATGCTTCAGACAGCAGTTACTTCTATACTTTGCTTCTGCTGTTACTAAATTCAATGCATTTTATTAAGCTGAAGTACAGAATTATTATTATTATTATTATTATTATTATTATTATTATTTACATTCACCTGAATGTTGGCCAAAAGGTCACTTTTTTTCCTGAGAATTTTAAGATGTGAGGAAAAAAAGTGCTTTACAAGCACAGGGTACCTGAACCAGCATCCGACAATGCAACTTACACAGACCTAACGGTTTATTTTTAGCCTTACTGATTTTAACAGCTAAGTTAAGTCTGTTAAAAAAAAAATCCTATCACAACAAGAGGCCAGAAACTCCCCACCACAGACTACTTGGCAACAAACAGATCTCTGGCTTGTCTAGAGCTGCAGCCCGGCGCAGCCCTGATGTCCTAAGGCCCAGAGTGGATCTAGGTTTGTTTTCTGGGCTTGCTGCGTTTTCCACACGCCTGCCCTTCCTCCTCAGCAGTGCTGGGTCTGCTGCTCCATGTCACATCCAAAGGGCTTCACTGCAGTACCGAACAGCTCAGTACTCCTACAAATTGCACTTCCTAGGGAGCTTTACCGATGTATTTAGGGTAACAAGACCTCTAATTCGTCCACCAAGCCCAAAGGGGCTTTAAGATTCTCGTGCCGCAACAAAAGCTGATTTACACCAGCAGACTGGGAAAGCGGTCCCGAACCTGATGCCCACACTCCAATGTAATTTTCCCCATGCACAGTAGCCAGCAACTTCTCTTCCATGTGTGCTTTCTTTGTCACAAATCCGAGGCAGGTCAACTGATTTAGCTGTCAGTACTTCTTGTAAATCAGCACGCTCGTCTCAGTCACAGTCTCAGACCAGACGCACCCACATGCCACACGCTCGTCTCAACTATGGCAAGGCTGGCAGCGACCGAGCAGCGAAGAACTGACAGAACTTCAGAGCCTGCTCCAGCGAGTACTACAGGTGAGAGTCACAGAGCCTCTGCTCTCTGCTAAGGTGCAAGTAGGCACGCAGTACAGTAAAACTTTGGTGGAAAATAAAGAACTTTACAGAGTTTTAAAGAAAATATCTCAATGGAAGTCATTCATTTTGCTAGCAGGATTTACTTTCTAGTTTCTTCCTGCTACTCAACCGAAGTAAAAAAGAAGCCCCAGAGTTTACCCATGTAGTTTTCTTTTTTTCCCCTCCAGTCCTCTGCTGCAGTCTTATAACAATACTGCTTCTCCACTGCCTATATCTTTCCACAGTATTAATACTCTCTTCTTCACAAGAAAACAGGCATGTTTGTGAAGTTCTGTTTCACACACACATGCCATTTCCCTGAGTACACGGACTAGAAACAGAACGAAAACATTTTGGTAGCCATTAGTTTGCACAACAAAATATGAAGCGACAACAGCCCAAACGTCAGCTAATGCAGCACAGGGCTCACACCAGGGCTCTTCCCGCAGCCTAGCTTCTTCGTGACAGTCGGCTACTTTTAAACCTGCTTCAGACTAGGAACCCTTCAGTGAGCTTTTAGAAGCTCACTGATACAGGAACATTCTGGTTACCTATCATTACTTTGGGTTATCAGTATGAAGAGAAAATGAATTCAAATTAATTCATTAACTACTTTATACTACAACATGAACATTTGAAATTAGTACAGTAAGATAATTGCTTACAATCCATTAAAAAAATCTGTAAATAAACTCACCTGAAATCTATCTTTAAAAATCAAAAATAAAATGCAAGTTTCAGAAATAAAGGGAAGCACAATGCAAATCACAGTGTGCGTGATTACTTTAGACGGTGTTACAGAGCCATAATCAATTTAAAAACTACACCTAGATGCATCTATACATAATCCATCTATACCATATTAAAAACCACTTACCTGTAACATACTGACAATCTCAACTTTGTTGAAGAAAATAAAGGAAGTAAGGGTAGAAAGAAAATTCTCTTCAAAAACAGATGGTGTCGGCAAGATGATGTCCTGAATATACTGTACCCTGTAAGTCTGGTGGATTTTTTGCCTGAGTTCAGAGTCTGTTATAGGAATAACCTCCTTAAATTTTGCTGTTTTGGTCAAGAACTCCCTGTGCCGTTTTGGCTGAGCCAAAGAAGGATCATACTCAAGGCATCCAACAACATCCATAATACACTCATCAGAAAACATCACCTCAAACAGAGTTGCTTTATTGAGGAACAAAATTCCTCTAATAATTTCATACAAATGATGCAAGCCTTCTGTGTTCTCTAAATTCTCGCAGACTTGGAAAAGCTGCAATAGTTTTTTAATGTAGCCTTCATTCTCCAAGGCCAGCGCTAGCTTTTCTCTACGGATGGGTGAGGAGAGAACAGAGGTAACTAGGTCAGCAATCTCTTCAAGTTTGTTGAGTTCACAAGAAGGAAGGTCGATCAAAGGACTAGTTTCAGGCATTTCTTCTATGTGTTCCTCTTCGGACTCGATAAGGTCCTGTGTGACTTCCACTGAAGGATCCTTACCCTGAACCTAAGAACACAGCATGCACAGTTACTGTCTCATCCCAATACATATGCAAAAGTAAATCAAGTTGATAACACATATATAAATCCTTCCATACCTTCAGTTGCCTGGAAAATACCTAACCATGAAGAGAAGGAGTAAGTTTGCTGCTTGTGAATCCTACAGAAGTCACTACCATTACCTTGATAGGTATTTCTCAAAAGGTGAAAAAAAAAAAAAACAAAACAAAACGCAAACCACCAAAACCTAATGACATCTGTGAAATAAAGTAGTCTGAAGCACTTTGAAGATAAACACAAAACATACTAGGAAAAGAAAAGATGGGCATAACAAAACCTTCTTCCAGGGTCTCAAACAGAAGGGTATGAAGACTTCAAGTCACTATAAGAGCCCACAGGTGTGCTACTGCTACACGAACCGTAACAAAAGGCCCAAGAACAAAAGGCATGAAAGGGTCATGCCCCAACTGAACAGGGGAAAAGGGATGCAATCATCTCATCTCCTGCTCTGCAGCACTTTCCTTCTGCTCTGTATGCCCCTCTCATCTCCTCAGCCTTCTCATGCACCCTATACTTTTTATGCCTTTCACTGATCCAACCCTAAGATTCATAAATTCCCACTGGACCTCCCTCACCAAGGCTCACCTGCTCAGACAGCAGTCTTGAAGCCCTAGGAGTTTTGAAATTCAGTGCAAGAGACTAAGGGGAATGGTTTGCGCTGTCTGACCACAGAGACCTCCCTCTCAGACAGGTGATCAGCTCAACCCCACGTGGGACCAGTGTAAAACCTGGACTATTTATTAGACACATGTACTTGCAATTACTAGCATTGGGTCCTTTCAACAATGGTATCTGAGAACTGGCTGAGAAGACTTATAGCCTAACGAATGCTAAGTTTACGAATGCATCTAAATTGCCTAGTTTGTTCAAAGCAAACTGCTAGAAAACCTGAGTTCCAAGTACCTCTAGTTACAGCTTTGCACTTTTTTTTTTTTTTTTTCACAGTTACGATATGTCCTGACATGAAAGCCGGGGTTTCTTCTTTTAAGTACACATTGGTACAATTCCACTGACTCATTAATTCCAGAGCTGAAAGTGTAAGATCTATACTCTGTTTCATAATAACGAAGATTGAAATATCTGTAAGACATGGATAATAAGACTCAGGCCACGATGAAAAAAATGACTGAGATTTTGAGCTGTGACAGCAATGCCACTCTCACAGAGCAGGATCTGGCTCCTTGTGTGCTACAACAGATTGTTAGTTCCACACTCCAACTAGTTTGCTCCTTGCAGATTGGGAGAAGGACAATTAAAATCTGGCACTCCAAAAAAAAAAAAAAAAAAAAAAAAGAGAAGAAAAAGAAAAGCACAGAAAATAGTGATGAACATATGCTTATTTTCCAAATAGATTTTAAAATAACAAACCATATATGTGAAGCCACAGAAAACACTAAATCATTTGGAAGAAACCGAGTATTAAAATATAACCGTACCTGGCAGATTTTCTCCCAAATTTCATCACAGCCAGCTTTTTCTTGAAAACTCAGTGCTAAATCATAATTTTCTGCTTCTGACCAAACAATCAAGGTGTCCTGTACAACACACAAAAAAAAAAAATAAAAAAAAAATTTGTTTGAGACAGGTTAGATCTACACATCTGTAGACCACATCTGTATTCCATTAAGTCATGCCTAAAGAATAAATGATAATTACACTTGTCAAAAGAAGACTATAAGCTACTGAAATATTAAGTTACCTGTTCTGCTGTAAGGGCCATTTCTTTTTTGCTTTACGAACGTTCTCTTACATATAATCCATCTATGTATTTTTTCCATACCAGAAACATTTATAATGGCATTTTTCTGCAACCTAATTCCAAGCTGAGGCTCTTGGTTGTGCATGTGAACGCACACATCACAGGAAATTAAGAAAACTTGCAATATAAAAAGTTAAGTTTTCTCATATTTAAGAAGCTGAAAACCAAAGTAAAAGATTAGTGTTTCTTCCTCAGAAAGGGTTTAATACAGCTGTAACAACGTGAGAAGCAAAGCCTCACATATTACAAACACGTGTCTTTTTCCTGAATTCAAAGACATACACCATGGATTATATAAAACTTGTAAGATACTACTAAAGCTACAAACATCCTGCCAACAGGTATTTTCACTTGAGCAAATTTTCTTTCCCTCCATTCTTTTTGCCTCTATTAATTCAATTTGTACACTTGCACAATACATCTAGGAATTTGCTGGAATTTCTGAACAGACTTTTTTTTTTTTAAATCAAATATTATTAGGTCACTTGCTGCTCCAAGTTATGCATTTCCTTTCAGCAGATATCTAACAAAATATTATATGACTTATTTCACTATGACACTACTACTATAGAATCTCTTATTCTGAAATACACGTTAACTACCTCATTCAGGTTTGAATACGTCCTAGACAAGGGGATGCAAACACACACTGAATAATGGCACTTGCACAGAAAAACTGTGTGAATGCAACTTAACTGGCTGGCAATGAACTGCAGTATATCTATTTTTTCTTTCATTTTAACCCCTTCCTTTAAAAGGAAGAGTCCGCCCTTGGTGGAAAGCCCTGAGCTCACTGCCCTGTGACCTTAATGCTGCTTAACGATTTGTTTCTTTCTGCAACTTACACTTTTGTGCTCCTGCCACAAACATTAATAGGTTAATATTAATAGTCTGCCTGCTCTTGGGCTCTGATTCTCATGTGCAAGTGGCACAGCTTCATACAGCTGACATTGTTTTGCTTACAGCTGTCCAGCCTCATCTCTGGCTCACAGACAGCTGAACCTGTGGTTACGGTGTGCAATGCTGGAGCTAGCAGTTGAGTTGGCCTTCAAGTAAAAAACAACTGAAAACTGCAGGGACTGAAAAGCCTGATGGGCTCCCTGGCCTCGTTCAGAATGAACTGGCACAGAAAGCAGATATGAGGAGAGCAGGCCCTCAAGTGCTCACTCCGTATTGCCGAAGGCACTTTTTATTTTGCAAAGCCTGAAAATCAAAACACACAAGTTTTCGCTACTGTATTTTATATAATGTTATTAAGTATTTTGATGTAGGGTTTTTGAAGAAAGTTTTGTATCATTTCCATTCAAGTCCAGGTATGTTGAGCAATGCCAGTTTGTTACCACTGGAAGACACTCTACAACATAACAGGAACTCAAGTCAACAGCTTAAAACAGAATGCCCAAATGATTTAAAGATGCTATAAATTAGCAGCATCAACTTGCCTTTCACGAAGCACCCTCTCTAAAGAATGCTCATCTACAGGTTAATCCAAAAATCAGAATTCTTAAGTACAATTTTATGGCAGTTACTCATTTCAGTTTTTCTATTTTTGTATCTGAAAACGTTCTATAAAATTATGGATGCCTTAACACTCAGAAAATGGATATGCCTCCAGGTAAGCTAAAAACCAGAGGCCTCTCGACAAACAAAGACATATACATGAAGAAGTCCTGTTTATAGCCCAGAATCATTCTGCTAACAGGCCTGCTGCAGGAACTCAGATGACTGCGTGCATCCATAGAGACTGCACTTCAAATTTTTAGTGACAATTCTCGGGTTACTGAGTAGTACTTGTTACAATCTGTACTGCCCACACGAGCAGAAGTTATGTAAGTTTCTCCAAAAATATTTCAGAAGGACTTCTGAAATATAAACTGTCTGAAGTGTCTCCAGTGAACAGGCACAGAGGAACTGCACGGAACATCCAGGATCCTTCCTGATCCCTTTCAAGCACTTCTGCTCGCTCTTACCAAGCAAGATGCTGCCTATTTAATCATCTTTATTAAAAGGTAGTTTCATTAGAAAATAATTATCTGACACCAATATATTTAGTCAGCCATGCACTTCCTGCGTGTCCCAAGACGACTCAAGATCAGACAGATATCCTCCAGACCTAGCTCCTTCCCAAGACTGCCATTTCGGCCCGCTTAGATCAGCGACAGCAGCGTGCCTTCATTCCCTCACACAACACAAGATAAAACAAAATAAAGATTAATTCAGAACAATTTGAGCTTTAAGAGGGCAGTTCTAACCCCTCCTTCATTGTCAGTACTGGTTTGTACAATGCCTGCTGCTCCCTCTCCTGGTTTGAGCACCAGCCCCTCATCCCCCTCCTATGCCAGCATAGGTGTGCTGTGCAGGGAACCAGAGCGAGGACAAGAGACAAACAGAAATTAAGCCAGCAAGAAGCTGTGTTCCAGTGGGATCAGTTCCTACATCTAACCTGCTGCATGGCTACGTGAAGACTCATGCTGGCACGATGGAGTGAAGCAGCCCCCCAGGTAACTGCTCTGGCTGGTGATAGCAGCACCCCTGGAAGTCTGTAAAATCCCAGCCTCGAGTAACTCCACTGATTTTGCCTGAAGCAAATTGCTCTCTTGTTGCTTGAATGATGGCAACTGTGTTTCAAGAGCACAGGTACACATTCTTCATCTCAGATCTGAAAACAGATAGAGCGTACCTGAAGGAGAGTTAACATCAGAAGGCGGTGTTCCTGATGAGAGTTTCTGTAGCTTTTTACCAGTCTTAAACCCATGCAACTGGAAATTACCACCCTTGTTACAAAGCTGGAGAAACAAAGCACACCAGTGGATCCATCTGACTTCCACTGAGGCACCCGTACATGCTCCTCTGCCCACATGCTGGGGAACAGCAACATCAAGGAGAGGGCGGAACAAGAGGCGGGTGTGGTAACACCCTGAAAGCGCTCCTGCTGCAGCCTCCAGAAGGTACCTTGGGAGCCACGGCGTGCTCAGCGGAGCCATGCAGTTCTCAAAGCCCATGCTCAAAATCCAGGGAGCTGCTAAAGCTCTTACACTCCTTGGTGTCTCTTTGCATACGCAGCATCAGGAATTCTTTCAGGCTGAGCAGCAGGGCACCCACGTCCAAGTCCTCTTCCTATTGCAAGCCTAGCACTGACAACGCTGAATTCCGCACAAAAGCCAGAGAGCCCCCAAACACGATTCAAGAAGGCAGTATGTGCGGTTAATCAATCATTGTAGTACTACTTAGTGCAAATATTGGGAATCATAAACTGATGCACAGCAACTAAATATTGGATATATGTCCTGGTTTCAGTTAGGACAGAGTTAATTTTCTTCCTCGTAGCTGGTAGGGTGCTATGTTTTGGCTTAGGATGAGAAGAGTGCTGATAACATGCTGATGTGTTAATTGTTGCAGAGCAGTGCTTACACCAAGCCAAGGACGTTTCAGCTCCTCACTCCGTCCTGCCAGTGGGCAGGCTGGGGGTGCAGCAAGAGCTGGGAGGGGACAGACCCAGGACAGCTGACCCAAACTGGCCAAAGGGGTATTCCACACATCTGGGGTCGTGCTGAGCAATAGATGGGGGTGGCTGGCCAGGGGGAGGAGGGCCAGACTGCTCAGGGTTAGGCTGGGCATCGGTCAGCGGGTGGTGAGCAATTGCATTGTGCATCACTTGTTTGTACACATTATAAGCAGTAGCACTATTATCATCATTATTGTTATTATTATTACTGTTATTATTATTTTTCTGTCTTAATAAACTGTCTTTATCTCAACTCACAGGCTTCACTTTCCATTTCTCTCCCCCATCCCAGAGAGGGAGGGGGAAGGGTGAACGAACGGCTGTGTGGTGTTTAGCTTCCAGCCAGGTTAAACCACAGCAGTCCTTTTGGTGAGTCCTTGGTGTAAGCACTGCTCTGCAACAATTAAAACATCAGCACGTTATCAGCACTCTTCTCATCCCAAGCCAAAACATAGCACCCTACCAGCTACGAGGAAGAAAATTAACTCTGTCCTAACTGAAACCAGGACAGTATTTTTCCACAGAATGATGGTATGCAAATCCAAACTTCAGTGGCAGCTATTCCGTGAGTCAATTCAAGTTATTTTTGAAGAGACAAAATACGTAGGCAGGGCGTGTTTCCTTTTTGTCAAGCTGCACCATGCTGTGGCTTTCCCCAAACCCAAGAAGATCAGCACCTTAATAAAAATCTGCACCTACGCTCCGAGAAGTCACTCAGCTACAAAAGCACCTGTCCTGGACAGATGAGCACAGCCTCCAAGCCTGCAGGCTACCTACCGCACAGCAGACTTCAACACTTGACTAGGGACACCGAGACCACCTCTGTTCTTCTCTGGTTAACCAGAATATTTTGCCTAATTCTTTACACCATTTTAAATAACATCTTCTCTGAGGCACCCAGGTGCAAGTACTACAATCTGAGCCAAGGCTGAAGTTTCACAAACTGCAGCACAGGACTGCTACACAAAGTTTTGATCTTTGCTACTCCGCAGCACATTACATTCAAAGACAAAGCACTGTCAACTAAAAGCTGTATGAGCTCAGAAACCAGACAGAGCTAGAACCTGTCTCTGGAAACCATCCATCATTATTCCTCTTAAAAACAATGCAAAACATCTCCAGAAGAGTGAGAAGTGAAGCAAAGATTCAGCCACAAGGACACAAAGCGTTAGGATTGGTAATAAAAGACAACCCAAACAAACTTCAGCCTAAGATAAGGCTTTTGGAACTACAACCTAGAAAGTCTTTCCCACAACAACAACAAAACAACTTAATCAAGCCACTTGAAACTGCTCAGTTAAATCAAGAAGGTTTTCAAGTAAGCAGTTGTATGAAGTTTCCGAGTATAAGCTGCAAAAGGAAGCAATTCTAATTTTGCATCAGCACAGTCCGTGCTTGTATTTTGTTCCGCAGTAGCTTCCTCTACTAAACAGGAAGCAGTTCAAGGCTCTCGCCCTTCAGAACCCTGCACAGCTCCCACAGCTCCTTCCTCAGCGGCCCACCCAAGAGAAGCCTACAACCACCACCTGACCAAATACACCAGTATCTACTGAGTAAGAAATGGAAACCACAGAACACAGCCTTCTGAAAAGCTAGGCCCACGACTGACTCACTCCAGCCAACCTGTGCTCAAGAGCTACACGCGTCTCTTTCCCCCAGTTCTCATGACATAGCTTATCACCTTTCTTTCAAAAAAAAAAAAAATCCAAACCAAAACCCTTATTGATTTCTCTCTTCATCATTTAGGAAGAAAAAAAACAAACAGTTGTCTAGTGCTGAAACACTTCTGGATACCATAATGATGAAGAGCAGTATGAAACACTGAACAAAAGAAATAGAGAATCTACTGCAGAACAAAGGAAGAGGCAGGGAAAAAAAAACATGTAATAAACCACGAGAACAATGAAGGCAGACACCAGAAATGAATGCAGAAGGGAAAAGCAATAAAAGCAAGAGATTTAGTAAACTAAGTTTTGTAGTGCATTAAGCAAAGATGACCTATTAATGTAGCTCCCAACTGTTTTACTTCTTTGTTCTGCAGAAGCCTTACCCCCAGGAAAGGCAACTGTGCAATTAAGCCCCACCATGGCTAGTCACTTTGCTTAGGAGAACAGAAGGTTCCAGGGCTTAAAACAAAAACTAAACAACAATAAGAGAAGTCCCACAAAAACAAACTCCTTCGTATTACTTACAGAGGAGAAAACTCAGGAAGTAAATACAACAGAATAACAGAGCTGGCTGAAATTTTGCCTTCCTGACGCATCAATTATTTCATGCGAGCAGCTTTTGTCTCCCACTCAAGGCCATATATGTTTCTAACTAATTTTCATATATATATGTATATATGATTAAGACAAACATGTAGGTTTCTGGAATACAAATCAGTGCAGCACCACAGGCTTCTAAGCAAGTTTTTCACCTCGATGAAAAAACAACATTAACAGCTGTATGTCTCGCCGCTTAGCCCTTTTTCCAGAAAGCAGTGTAGTCTTAAGCTGGAGAAAGCTACGGATCTACAGTGGAGAAACCTACAGTCACTTGGAACATAAGACAACTCCTCAGCATCAGTAATCAGAAAAAGAAGTAAGGCCTAGTAATGATACTTGCCTGCTGCTTTTGATACGCCGTATTTGGATTTATCTTCGATTCTAGCAGTAGCGAACCTGAAAGAGTTATGAAGATATTTACTGAGTTTAACCAGACAAACATTTCCATGGCTCTTAGAGCAGCCGCCCGCGCGCCAGCCAACATGTGCTCAGCCTAATCCGTATCTTCCAGAAAGTCCTGGAGAACGATCTTCTCTAAACATAACTCCCGACAAACAAGCCAGGTAAAACAAAACCCAACAAAAACACCCACGTGAAGGCGCTTTCCTCTGCTATTTGAGACCAAAATTCTCTGCAGCACAGTTTTCTCCTCATGAAGCCCAGTGTGACAATTAACTGCTTTAAAGGCCACTGGACGAATCCGTACCAATGTGCAGCAGGTAGCATGCTGCACAGCATCCAGATGTATTTGCCCACACAAGCCATGCGGGCCATTTGCTTTTATTTCCTTCAACTGCCCTTCAGAAGCGAATCACCCAGATAGCACGAACCCAGAGCCTTGACTCTGTGTATGCGAGCAGTGTATGTATCCTGGCAACAGCTCCCGAGCCGTTTATACCAGTCGGAGGTGGTTTATTTCGCACATTAGCACCTGTCGGCTGACCGAGCGGCAGGCGGGCACCGCGCAAAAGAAGAGAGCCTGGAGGTGACTCCAGGGAGCAACGGGCCATAATGGCACAGCACCTGGTGTGCCTCGGAACGCGATTGGCAAATTTCTCAGAAAAACAACACAAAGCCACAGGCGGAAAGCCACCGCCGCCGCCGCGATGTTCCTGCGGTGGCGAGGCGAGGAAAGGGGCGCAAGCAGCCCGCGGCCCGGCCCGGCTGCACCCCCGGCCGGGGCTGCCCGCGGGCGCGGGGCTCTCACCGTCCGCCTCGGCGCGCACCAGCAGCGACATCCCCTTGAGGCGCTCCACGTAGGTGGAGGAGACGTGCCCGGTGCCCCTGTCGTCCCATTGCCGGTCCTCGTTGAGGGTGTACACCTTCACCCGCCGCCGGGTGTCCGACATGGTGCGGGCCCGGGCCCGGCCCGCGGGGAGGGGGGCGACGGGCGAGGGCGCAGGGGCGCGGGGCTCGGGCTCCGCGGGCGCTCAGGGGCTCCGCGGGGCCTCCCCGTTGCCGCTGCCCATGGCCGCCCGCCGGCGAGAGGGCGACGCCGCGCCCCGGCTCGGGCCCCGCTGGCGCCGCTCCGGCAGCTACCGCCGCGCCGCCGCCATCTTGTCGGGCGCCTCCCGCCGCCTTTCTCTTCCTCCCCGCCCGGCCACGGGCTCCCCTCGCAGGGGCTACGGCGGCCGGCAGGAGCCGCGGGGCCGCCGCGGGACGGCGGCAGGGGGCGGGCGGCGGGGCGGGGCGGGGCCGGCGCCGTGAGGGGAGCGGGGGCAGCGCGGCTCCCGCCGGGCGCTCTGGGGGCGTCTCCTCCTCGCAGCCCGCCCCGGCAGCTGGAGCAGCGCGGAGCCCCCCTCACACGCAGCGTGCGCCCAGCCGGGGCTCCTGGTGCCTGCCCGCAGCCCCCGAGGGGCACGGTCCCGTAGCCGTGTACCGCAGCTGAGGCAAACCCCGCACCCCTGTACCAGCTGTAAAGCTCCGTTCTCGTATTACAGCCAGCTCCCCCTTTCCTCTGTCCCAAATCATAATAATAATGGAATGTAAAGCTTCCTTTCTGCCCACCGCAGCCAGAAGTAAGAGCAGCGAGCACCTGCTGCTCTGCCAGGGGAGCGAGGGCTGTGCGTGAGGCCCGGGAGCTGCAGCACTTACACGGGGAAGACGGAGCACGCAGAAAGCCAGCAGCGTGAAGGGACCGCGGGGAGAAGCTCCGAAGCGTCCCACAACATCGGCCATGCTCCGAAGGGAAGGGAGAGGGCAGAGCGAGTGCTCCCCAGGCCAGGGTGTGTCTCGTTCCCAGACAAAGCGAGGCTCTTTTTGCTCTTGCCTAATTGCAAAAGCAGTCACACCAGTATAGCTCTTACTGAAAAGACTGGCATTTCTCTGGTTTAAGTTCAACCTTGTTCCAAATAAAGAGAAAAAGCAGTTTACTGAAGAATACGCCACCATACGTAGCCATGTACTACCGTTCCATATATCAGAAAAACCTTCACTGGGCAGACAAGACAATATTGAGAATATTTACATCTACGCAATGATTAAGTCTTGGGTTTGTAACAGGCCTCTAAGATTTACCACCTTTCAACACCCAATATTTGACAGCCACCAATCCTTTCTCAGGGCAGCCTTCAGTCAGCCGAACAGCCAAGAAGTGCAGCATTACTCCACCTGTGAGGGAGTGCACCTGAGCACTGGCTCGCCTGCTTATTTACTCTGTGAGAAGAACCCTTACCAGTGTCCTGGGGAACTAGGGTTCAACCCCAGTCAAACCTGTATTTTTGTCTTTAACAGGGGCCACTGAAGACACAATCATTATCTTTTGCAAAAGATAACAAGATACACCTCTGAGAACAATCACATACGCTTATCTCGAACATACTTTCCATGTGCATCATATAATTATGGATAACTAAGTCAGTAACTGTACAAAAAAAAAGGCCATGTTACCTTTGTAGTTTCACCAGCCATGGTTTGAGGATCACAACAAGCAGATAGGGTCCCAGCTACATTCTTAGTGGTCTTTTCTATATTACATGGTTTGATCCTCTCAAGGTATTACACAAGGACTATTTCTGCACCAGTGAAAGTCCAATAAGAAGAAGAGAAGCACGTGAAAACAAAAAACACAACAGCCACTGCATACTGCTGCTTCAGGACATCTGCCGCTCTTAAACACCAGCCTTCTTCTGCAAGATCTCTATGCATACTCTAATTCTTCAAACAAGTGTGTAAACGTGTGACCTCTCCTTCTACAGTTTAAATATGACACTTATCCAGATACACACAATAGCGAGAAACCACACTAGAAGATTCTGGAGCAAATTCTCATTAGTGAACAACTACAAAAGGAATAGGAAAAATGCAAGCCAGAATCAACACACACAAAAATACTTCTCTGCTTAAACGGCAAAATAAGTCTGTGACCACTCCAGGCATGAAAACAACCTCTGTGGAAAACATCCTGAACAGATGCAGACATTATATTCCCTTGGTCACCAGGCTCCTTTTTGCAGAGAACAGGACTCTGCTGCCTGGGCATGGTTTGGCTGGGGTGTACAAACTGCAACATGACCTTATCTATTCCACTAAAAATTGAGTCAATTGTGGGAAGCTCTGCTTTTAGAAATTACGCAAGCATTGGCCCAGCTGCTTTTATGAATTTGATTTAAAACCAGAGTAAATACAAAACCAGGAAAGTAATACATGGAAGTTCTACATCATGGGGCTCAGAAACAGCAATACAGCACTTTTTAATTGAGTTGTTGTAGCTGTCAGTAGCTCACCTACTCGTTATCACAGAGCAATATGCTGTAGCTGTTGGAAGTTCTCCATTCCTTATCAAAACAATAAATTTTGATAGGATGGGCTGCGTACAGAGCAAGTCATCAGTTTTGACAACATGGAGTGGCTCTAATTTCATTTATTCATTTCTATATCACCTAAAAGTTCTTGAAGTTAGACTGCATCATTCCCTCTGGCACATAAACCCAGAAGTATGATTAGGTCAGTGCTTACTTACATTTTTACTGTACATGTAGTATTTATTGAAAGCATCTAAAAACACCTCAGCTCCTAAAACTCTGTGCCTATGTGAAAGTTTCAACTTTGCCAAACACAGGTCTAGCCCTCAACAGTTACAAAGATACAGCACCAGCTTTGGTGTGATAACAAGTTTCCACAGTTTAAACAGGATAGAAAACAAGAAATTTTGTTTACATGCAACAATAACAAAAAAGTGATTTTACAGAGACACTATTACCTTAGTTTCTGTAAACATCACCTGCAGTTCTCTACAATGTTCAAACACTGCTCTAACTGCAAGCTCTTCGGAGCAGACCAGTTTTGCTTGTCTGATGGTAGTGCAATGATTTTCCAGATTTCAATATCTTAACACAACAATGCTAAGACATCTCACTTCTCTGAAAGTTTTCACCAGTTGCACAATACAGCTCTGAGGAAAAACAGCCTAGACTCTGCAGACTAACCAATTTAAACAGCATACTTTCACTGAAGTTGCATTGTAAGTCGCTCTCTCCATGCTGAAGTGTAAGGAAAAAAAAAAAAAGTATTCACAGGGATTTAAGCTTTTTTTTTTTTTTCTTTTCCTCTTAGCAGTAACACATTTTTGCTTGCTAAAATATTATTGATTTGGACACTAGCTGGCAATATAAAAATACACTAGGTAATGTTATTCTTACATTCAGGTGGAACAATGGATATAGAACCAGTTTTCCAGAGTTCTCACACAGAGGTTGGACTGATCACTTGCTAGATGCAAGTATTTCCTTACTTTTTTTTTCCTAAGTATTTTTGATTCTGAGATTTAATGCCAGAAAAATAAACATGCACAACTTGAACTCTATCTTCTCATATTAGAAGTGCTTAGAAACATATATAAAACTTCCTTTACGATACTATAAAGTTATAATGGTGAACTAGAGAAATTCATTAACATTTATTAATGAAGTTTCACTTATATTCTGTTACCAAGATAGGGTTCTGAAGCCTACCATTTGTTTGGAAGAATGTAGTTTTTTTTATTGCTAACAGGTAATAATGGGTAACAATTATTTTGAACCTTCAGGATGACAACGTCAGCCTTTGAATAAAACATTAAGATTCTGATTTACCATCATAATCAATGCAAAAAGCTCAAGTTAAAAGCAAACAAATAAAAACAAAGCAAGAAGACTGCACCAGCTTAGTGCCTGCCTTAAAAAGAGACTATAGTGGTAGCTTTCATTTAGCACAGAAAGAGGTATCTCAAATACAACAAGTCTTCCTCTCAAACTTGTCAGGAAGCTTATACTCTAACTGGATAACCTTCGTTAAATTGCACCAAGAAATGAAGCTGTAAAATACCAGGCTGCTGCCTGGAATCCTTGTTATGCAATGCTGCTTCACCGAAGTTCGCAGCAGGCAGTGTAATACTGCAGCTGCCCAACTTCATTTTCCATAGCAATTCTCAGTGGCTCCATTTAAAGTGATGGGTCATTACAGAAGCTAATCAGCTACGGCAACAGAGACAAAAATCACTATTTCAAACATGAAGAAATTGCTACAGCAACAGGGCTGAGTTTGCTCTCAAGCACTAGGAACCCACCTGTTCTCCAATTAATGCCGATAAGCTGCGGAAAGAGTCAAGCATCTCTCACACCATGCCCCAACCTGCTGTTACTGACAGCTCCCAGATGAACCCTGGGTGCCTCCAGAAAGGTTCTCACTTGCTCGCACTTACACAACTCCTGGTTCCAGCTGAGCTTCTCTCCTCAGAGGTGAGCAGCTGGTTTGTGCTCCTCCCATACAGTTCCCAAACTTATATTCTTCCACCCCTTCCCATAGGGCCTAAAACTTGTTACAAGCGCAGACAGTCAGGTTGACTGTACAGGTTCCACCACAGGAACACACAAGTATTGTCCCCCACTATGCAAAAATCCTCCAGCACCCCTAACAGCTTAGTTAGCAAGATCACCACCTATCACACAGACTAACAAATCATCAATACTGCTGTTACTATGAGTGAGAAATTACAATTACAACTTGTATCAAACATTTGAATCTGAAAATTAAGAGACCAAAGAATCTAAATGCAACCATGTGCCAGCTAAAAAGCTCCTAGCATTAGTATTTTAGTAACTATGACACCCTTCTGTTTACTACGAAAAGAAGCTTTACAGAAAATTGTCTATAATAAAAATAAGCTAAGCCTTGGAAAACCAATTAAGATTGCAAAAGTCAATTTCTGAAAACAGTTCTGAGAAATGAAAATATTTCTGAGCTTCCATTCAGAAATTTTAACATTCATCACTATTTCATTAACACTATCCAGGATGATAGGGAGCAACCAGGCTACCAGCCATTTAAGTTAACTCACAGGAAGCAAGGACATTAGAATTCTTACCAAGAAATACAAGGCTACAGTTCTCACAGAAGAACAAAGATTGTTAAGGAAAAATTTTTCCATTTTACATAATAAAAGACAGACAACAACAAAGAAGGGGGCCAGTTATTATTATTATATTTTTTAATATTTTACGTCAGAATAAAAAAGACAAAATAGTTTTTACTATACATTCATATTTCTCTTCTCCACAGTTGTTTGTTTTTTTTTTTCTTTTCTTTTTCTTTCAGGAGGTCCAGAGCTGACTTGCCATTAGAAACTTGATTTTCCTACAAATTTGGGTACACCAGAAGGGATACCTCACTGATTTTTAAGGTCTGGAATTCCAAGACTCTTAATGAGGAAGTTTTGGCGGAAAGAAACATCACATCATTTGTTTATTGTAAAACAACTATTTTAATGTTTTTATTATTTATCTTAAAACTCAGTATTAATGAACCCAGATAAGTGATGTTGTTTCAGGATGTTTCTTCATTTTTGTCCCCCTCCTGCTCAGATACCTTAGCAAGTCTGAACCCTATGGCAGTTATTATGTATTTATCTGAAAGAGTGCCCATCATGATACAGGTGATAATTTGCAAAGTTTCCACATTTTGCTCAAGATTTAAGTCTTAGACACTGAAAAGCCAGTAAAACTTGGACTGGCCAAGTACGCCTTTCAACCACTGTCATACCTCATCAACCAAATACACAGGAGAACTCCTCCCAGGACGTACTTCTAAGTTCTTGCCTTCCATCTTTGCATTTTCATCCTGAGATGGCAGCAGGAAGAATCTTAAGCACTGAAATGACTTGAAGTAGTCTGCTCTTCAGTCTATGCAATTCCACATTCTTAGATTCTCACCCATGCTACACAATGTAAGAATATTGGTTGTTCCTGTTTCTTCTGAACAATGCTTTAATCAGTTTGAATACTTTTAAGTTCTACATCACCTTTAAGTGTGAATACCATCTATTTTAAAAATATGATTCACTACCATCCACATACAGATTCTTGTGAAGACATCTGCAGATTCAAGCAAAGGTGGCTCATGTTTCCATGAACTACCAGGCCTTTTTTCCTGAAAGAGAAAGAAAATACTGTAACAAACTAACATCAAGACATTAAATTCAGAAACACTGTTTGAAAGACTGTAATTCTCTTCAGTGAATTTTAATTTCTTCTAGCATTGTGAATCATTTGTAGAAGATTGCCACAGATCGCCTTAAGTTATCATGGGTGCATTTGCAACTCCATTTGCCAACCTCGTTGCACAATTACTCTTAATCTTATGATCAGATACCTTCCAGCTCTAGCAGCTTCCTAAGGAAAACAGAATACACACAATAGATTTGGGAAAAGTTGAGACAAATCTATCATCAAATGCATGCTTGGAAACTAGTTCTAGAGAAGAGCTTTTGGCACTCCAGTAAGTGAGTTTCAGTTTCAAGAAAACTGAAAAAAAAAAAAAACACAAAACAAACAAAAACCTCACCTTCCCCTACCCTGCCCTTCCCTCTACCCCAATATAAAAAATGGTGGTAGGGTAGAAAAGACAGAATATTTAACAGGTATTCTAGATTAACAGGTATGTTGGTTTTGGAGAAAGTTCACTCTCTAGAATGACTGAAACCGTCAAGGAATTTGTATTCTTTTTACAGCATCAAGCTCTTCAGAACTAAATGATACAGAAGGCAAGGTGCTACCTTATGATAAATTGTAACAATTGGCAAGCAGCATTCACACAACACTGAACATCAGCTCTACCGTACAAGAAACAGACTGATAGTCCTATGCAACAGTTGTAAAGAAGGCACAGTACTGAGCTGTCAGATGTTTCCTGTGGCCTTACCAGTTATTGAGATGAAGTAGACGACTGTGGAACACTACCTCCCATCATAATGCTGTTTTTGTCTGTGAGGGTTTTAAGCACAGTTGTGGCTGGTGACTGCAGAATTTTACGTGAAAGCCTCATTCTACCATCAGTTGGATCACGTCCGAAGTATTTAACCTGTTAAGAAAACTTACCACTTTAAGCCCACCACACCACTTTCAGATCTGATAAAGTTACGTTAAATCACCATATGAGACTGATCAACTTAAAGATAGAACTAGCTTTAAAAAAAGAGAGGAAAATGCTTAAAAGAAAACAAAAAAAATATGCAAAACCACATACAATAGACACTGCTTGGTCAGGTCAACATGGTACCTAAGATAGCAAGGGTATGACACTAACTCTGATTGGAGGTGATCAGGCATTTAAGCAGCACAGAAAAGCAATCTCATATAGCAAAGTATTTCCTTCAGAAACACAAAACAACAAAAAAAAAATCAGAAGTACTAAAATATGAACAGCAGTTTGTTATCATTTTAAAGTTCAAAAAATTTACCTGAATTTCTTGTCCAACTTCTAATCCCAGGGCACTAGGATGTTTAATCTAGAACAGAGGATTTTTCAGAAAAACTCAGTTTTCAGGAGGGAAAAAAAAAACACAAACAAAACAAAGAAAAAAACACCATACAGATGTCTTCTTGCTACATCTCAAGCAACCACGCATGGACTAAAGTGGCTCAATGAACTAGTCAACTAATGAACTACAAACTTCTACGTTACATAGAAAGGGTATTAGACCAAAAGATGTGATGTCCATAAAAGTATCAACAACACGATGATAGCAAGCATGCAGTGAGACTCCTTGCAGCTCTAAACACAGGGCAAGCAAAGGTTAGACTAGCTGCATTTTCTTGTTTAAGACAGCTTTTTGTGTTACAAAAATAGACTCTAGACTCTAGTATGTGTGTTATAGCTGATGGAGACTAGGTTAGTTAAGAATTCATTTAAAAACAAAAAAAAGTGTTTTAGAATCTCTAGTTTACACTTGTTTAAGGATGCATTACCTTTCTTTGATCAAGCTGTGAATTATGAAGTAACACTGGTGTCATGTTTGGATACAACTTTATCATCACTCCAGAATCTCTGAAAAACAGCACAACAGTCATTTCAAAAATACATTGATAGAAGTCTGTATATAACTTGTGTTGCAAATTTATTCCAAACACAAGCATCATCCTTTTTTTAAATTCTCCTCTCAACCATGGCTATGCATTTCTCCTTAATCTAAACCGGATGGAAACTACACTGTCCTAACTATTTTAAAATACAAAGTACATCCAAGAAGTGCTTGCCATTTCAATCCAAGATTTGTCCTTTCAAAAAAGTGAAAGAAAATTCCAATCATCTCTCTCAGATACAAAGATGAAAAAAGACCTTCAAGTTTGTAATTAAAGGAGACATTCTAATAACTAAATAGCAAAAAGCCTTATTAAGAGAATGTTTTCAATACAGCAAAATACTAGGAATAATGCAGGTGCCAACATCACCATCAGAAGTTTGGCTTTAAAAACCAATTTTATAATCCTATCAGAAATATATCTATGTAAATAAATTCAATTCAATTTCAGAGCACTTTTCATACCTTATTTCAGTAATTGTGGCTGTATAAACTGCACCAAATTCCAAATTAACTTCCTGCTGTAGGGAAAAGAGGAAAAAAACATTAAGACACATACTCAGAAACTGCAAACTGAAACAGCTAACAAGAAGTCTGTCCTTACATCATCTTTGCAGATTTCACGGATGAACTCTCTTGCTTCATGCATAGCACTAGGTGTGGGAGCAAACACAGAATACGTCTCTTCATCCAGCTGACTTAAAGTTACACCTTAGAAATAGAATTTATTAATGAAAGAATCCTCACTGAACATTCCTATTTTTTCAGCAAGCAGAAAATTTGCACGTAGTAAAGACTTGCATAGAGCAAAGTGGTTTTGCATAGTCTGACAAAGATCTCGAGTCATCATTTCAAATATTCTTCAGATTAGGCACTGGACAGCTCTACATACAACTGTATAGAAACCATGTCACAGGTATACATGCCAAAACCTGGACGAACTTGTGTTCCACATGCAACCATCTACATTTGCACAATCGTTGCTTACTATAACCCTGCTATAAGTGGAAAAAATCTTGAGAACTTAATTTAATCTTAGCTTTTTTTTTATTAATGTTCAGAATTTAATTATTAAACTGTAGCTTTCATTAATAGCTGATGGAAATTAAAGTTTTTCAGAGCTAGAACATAGTAAGGTTGCACAGTAAAATTCTTCACACCTCTCGACTAGTTTTCCATCCAACAGGCCACATATGCTTGCAGTCAAAGTAGCATAATCTCTTTTCTCCAATCCAGTCCCCTAACAAGCACTACCTGAGCCAACTAGATTATTAAAAGAGTTCCAAGTCCAAAGCAGCTGAAGCAGAACATCTACTTGATACGCTATAAACATCAAACATTTTAAAAATGTAGTTCTCTAAAAATAGGGAATGTGTAAAATTTTGCTATATTAACCAACGAAAGAAAGAACCTGTACTTACAGATAAGTGCTCAGAAAAATCTGATATATTTAATGGTATCACAGCAGAAACACCTCTGTCATGGCTGAACAGTGGCTGATTATTAGCTTCATCATGTTGGCGAGGTGTAAAGTTTGGATTAAGTCTAGTTTCACTGGTTTGAAAGTAACGAACAAAGTGCAGCCTCTCAAATACCTACAGTTCTTAACGCTTTAAAAATTCTGCCCACTAACTTCTGAGGCCAACTGCAGCTATTGGTCTAATTTTGACCTCCATTAGTGCAACCTCTACCAATGCATCAGCTGCCCTATTTGGGAAATGGCAGTACAGAACCTTGAATTTGGCACCTAATGTCAAGCAGAACAATTTTTTTTATAAAGAAATGTAACGAGGTCACTAAACTTCTCCCACACTACTTGTTACTAGTTTAAGCCCCAGTACACATCACTCCCGCAATGTGATAGTGAGCTCTATTTCTAACATTTCCCAGCATGTTAACAGCAGATACAAACTCCTCACAGAGTCCTAAGAAAGCAGGGCAAGAGCACCATAGAAAAGAGCTCCGTACCTCTTCCTAATCAAAAAGCTTTAGTCTACAGGCAGAAAGGCTACATATATTTGATCTATACTGCAACATGTTCGTAATGTATCAGACCTGCTTGGCTTCACCACTCATTCATGTGTGCGCCATACTTCTGGAAATTCCTGCTGCAAGAAAACCTACAAGCACTTCTGCAGAGAATCTACACAACAGAATAGCCAAAATGAGCTTTATCTATTTGAAACATTGGAATCTCTTATTTATTGAGCCTTTACTGTACGTTGATCTGTACTGAGTATTGGAACGGCTAAACATACTAGTCTAAACACTGTTAGACAGGCTGCAGTATAAAGCGCCTTCTACACTTAATATTTCTTCCTATATAACTTGCTACGATGTTTCTACCGAAGCACAAATGCCCTCAGGTGTTAAACAGAGGTGTTCTACAAAACAATTTGTAAAGTTTAAGCTTACCTTTGTCTAGGTTCTGAAAGGACATGAAAGGTAGCATTAACACTTAAATTACTAGCACAGCTACTGTTATGTGCTACCAAGTTCCACTAATTAAAACCCCATACTAGTGATTTTTGTACAGGGAATAGAAGCTATTAACACATAAGGATAAATGATCACAGGAAAACAAAGATGTCTTACCTGTCTGTGCTTGAAGTTTTTTCAAGTTATAGGCCCCAGGACCAATGAACCTTAACCTTTTTGATAATGGCACATGGATAGTTTCTGAAAGAACACATAAACATACTTTGAAATGCTAAGCATGATGATGCTGAATACCATCACAAAAGTCCTTTTTTTTTTAAATGGCTAGTTATTATACGCTGAACACTGATGAAATTATGTTTAAGTATTAGAATTAATGAAAACTTAGAACATAAGTAATTTGAGTGTAAATTACCTTAAGCCATTCCAATGCTTGCATCTATCTCTATTCTCATTTTGTGAGTTCCACACAACTTCAGCTTATTCTGCTTTCTAATGTGCAATGAATTAGAACAGTATTGCCCCACAGGGCAATAAAAAAAATAACAACTCCCCTCAGAAATCACAAAAGACAGAAAAATATGATACGTTCATTAAAAAAGCTGCTTTAAACAGTAACTTATTGTTATAAACTATAAAAAGACATCAATTCATATCAACATGCAACTAATAATTACCTACAACCGGTCCATTTTCTTTTCTGTTAGGTCTGGGTTTTGCCAGTGTTTGGTTCATAATTTGCAAAATCTCCCTCTTTGCAGCTGTAGAGGTTAGGGAAAAGGAAGAAGAGAAAAAAGTTTTGCATAAGACTATAACAAAAGCAAAATAAATTTATATTAAAGTAGATAACTTCCATTCATGAAATCTACCTCTTGCCTAATTTAACAATATATCACAGCAATATGACACATTTTAGGTAGTGTACCTTTGTTGGAGTAGGACCTTCTGCTCTGTGTACTAGTTCTACACCTTCAGCACATGTATTGACTTTATGCAGACCAAAACGTTAACAACGAAGCACAGAACTGTATGCTGTTATTTAAATAAATTAGAGATGATGAGAGCAACAGGGTGTAGCTTTGATTAGCTAAGTTATGATATACTGGCCTGAAACTTTAACTGATCCTCTTGAAGTGATACACCTTTGAACAGGAATTACTAGTTCTTCTATTTTAATAAATGTTTTCTTGTTAAAGTATTGCCACTACAGTTGAGTGGAAATTTCTTACAACTAGAAAAATCCTTAATAATGCTTGTACCTTCAGTTTTCATATGGCTCAATAATATTTTAGCTGTACATGCCAGAATACAAACAGCAGTAAGTTTCAATAGTAGGTATATTTGAATTTATGATAAGCAAGAAACAGTTTGCTGCTGTTTTTGATAGCATTATTCTGTTGGATTTAAAACAAACATGGAATAGAGTGTTTGTTAACTGTATTAATAACAACAAATACTTAAATAGCAACTAGGTGACTCTTGCCTCTCCAAACTTTCACCTATCAAAAGCAATCCAATTTCACTGCCCAAAGCTGCACTTCAGCCTTCGTTACCCATATTATTTAAGGAGTACTGAGCTACTACATGTTAATGATGAACTTCCTGAGATGTCAAGGACTTTTAGCCTACCTATTTTCCCCCCTCCTGTTTGCTCTACCACAAGTTTCACCGCATTTTTTTCCAGAAGTTATACATTGATCTAAATAGGTCATCATTAGAATCATACTATGTGCATTAAGTATTTTTTTGTTCTCTTAACAAGAACGTAAACCTCTAGGAGCAGCACACACTTTCACGTACACTATGTACAACCATATGGAACATAACCATGCTGGGAAGATTATTTTTTTCTTTCTTGAAGACTAAATGCTCTCAAACACAAAAGTTCGTTCTGTATCAAGTACTAATATTCAAGCATTGCATACAACACTGAACTTTTTTTTTTTAAATCCCCATGCCTATCTTAGCCCCTCCCCCCTCCCCCCAAATAAAATATTTAAATAAATAATTTAATACATTTTAGAACTTAATATAATGGGTGCAAATCTTAACATGGACTTACCAGTGCCTTGCTGAATAGCTTCCATGACAATTTTTATTGGTATTCCTGGTAGTTTTAGATCAACCTAATGTATACAGAGTTAAGTAGTGAGTTAAGTAGCATCAATACACAGGGAAATCTTTTTTTAGACAGACATTCCTGAAGACTGATAAAATGAATCTTTCATGTTACAATACCTGCAAGGCAGTTATCCCTTTATTAGTACCCGCCATTTTGAAATCCATATCACCATAGTAATCTTCAATTCCCTGTCAGTACATGGAGAAAGAAAAATTGGAGTAACTATGTCTCAGTACCAATTCTCATTACACCAAAAGTGCATTCTAGGCTTCAGTAAGCCAAAGTAGACTAGGAGCCCCTTGCAGACTTGGTGTCACTTCAGATTTGTATCTTTTTTTTCCCCACCCTTACTTCACCATTCCTGATTAACACAGTTCCCTTCAGTTCTTACAAGCTGAGAGCTTTTGTGTTTGTGGACTAGTTTTTGAATAAATCCCCAGTTTACTTGGTATGATCACCAGCTGCCACAGGAAGCAGCAGCATGATCACGTGCATTTTTCCTCCCCAGCAACCTTGCCAACTGCTCTCCTTCCAATATACCGTGCTTTTCAGTAAACTACTGATTCCAATCATTCTGACCCTTTCTTCCATTAGAGACAAAATTTGAAATAGTACACTTATCAGAGCTAATAAGTAACAACTGAGTAGTTACACAAAATTAACATGACTAGACATTTTATAGATTTTTTTTAAATTGAGGCAGCTGCAAGACAAAACAGAAGACAAAACTACTAATATGTCCAGTAGTGTATGTTCTAGAATTAAGTGGGTAAAAATAATGTTACAAAAAGGATGTAGAGGTATTTTACAGAATTGAACATCAATAGAAACCACTGTGCTACCAAAACTCACCAGGATGTCTGTCAGCAAACGATAGTCCTCAAGATCTCCTTTTTCTGGACTGTATTTGGTAACGAGACCCACTGCTACACCTGCCACTGCACTCGATACTGGAACTCCTAATAGTGGTAATTAAGTGTACATTTATTTTTTTTTAAATAAGCGTTGGTTACTTCCAAATCCTTTAACACACTATCATATGCAGTTCATCCTTTTTGTACCTGCATCCATTAATGCCAAACTCCCACCACATGCAGAAGCCATTGAAGATGACCCTACAGAGTTAGAATATAGGAGAAAAATAGTATTAAACCCTGGTAACAAGCATTCGAAACGAGACTAGCTGGTAATATTGTTCACTGACTGTTGGAAAATTAATGTTCTGGTAACCAGAAGATACCACGCAGCCATACACATACTACAATAAATAATTTTACCAGACAGTTTCTGTAGCAAAAGCACTTTAGCAAGAAACTGGTAATAGTTTGAATCTTTTGTGATACTGAGTAAAAAATGATCATCAAGCTGGGGAGTTTGTCAGCTGCAAATGGGACTCATTCCCTTTCCTCAGTAACTCCTTCTCCCAGACACCAAATCTTACTATACTGCTAGGAAATTGCAGGTTGCTCTCATGGAACTCCTGTCCACAAAGCAGAATCTGCAGAAAGGTGAAATCAATAGCTTCCTCCCAAAATGGGGAGATAAAGAAAACAGGAATTATCTGTAAGTCGGGAAGGTTACCAGCTGTGGTTAAATAATGAAGAATGGATTTCAGTACATGTTAACATATTCCTCACTCTGGAGCCACCAGGATTAAAAAGCTTAAAACTGAAATCTGTTGTCTACAAAACATCTATATGTAGTTTGTCAAAGTTGTTTTTTTGTTTAAGAACAAATTATCTCTTGTTTCTCGAAGAACAAGAAAGCCATAATACCATTTGACTCTAAGACTTCAGAAGTAACTCGTATTGTGAAAGGGAAATCCTGAGGAATAATTGGTTTCAATGCTCGCTCTGCCAGTGCGCCTGATAAAATACAAATAAAAGCCATAAATAAAAGACAATCAAAATATTAGAACTTACAGCGTAAAACAACTTCTGTAGTTTTAACCTACCGTGTCCAAGTTCTCTTCTGTTTACACCAGTAACTTTACCAATCTCATTTGTTGCGTAAGGAGGAAACTATAGAGCAAAAAAATAGAAGCACACATAGAGGAGATTAACTTGTTTCTTTTTCATTTCAAAACAAACACTTTGAAAAAGTCTCTTTGAAGTTTTGGTGCATCTCAAGGTAAAAACAACAACAAACAACTAAATATTAAACAACCACACAACTTCTACCAGTCACTTAGTTTGCAAGTCAGGATTAGTTGACAGCGTTTATTTAGTTCATGCTTTAATTCCCCATAACAAAAGAGAATAAAGCAGCTGCAAGGTAGCCAAGGAATAGGACAACAGGCTTACTCTAATTAAACTTGTCAAACCACATATCAGAAATCTTGTTTCTGTCATACAGATGACACAAATACATCTCTTGCCTGTACAAAATACTTTGGGCAAGTTCCAAAGGCTGACTAAGACTGGAGATGTAAAAGCACTTATTAACTATTAGTGTAGCATGTCAGCTGCACACATTAATTTACTAAAAGTAATTGAGCAGGTTAATCCTGCCTGCAGTAGTAACCTGTCTTTGAGAAACTAACCTGATGTTAAACTATTAGAAAGGCTGCATAAAATAGCAGCTTATAAATTATGTAGTGCTTTTTAGGAAACCAGCATTTCTGTTGATAAACTACAGGATAAATTCATAGATAAATTGTAATTAGCAAAACCTAGCAGATCTAGAGATAATTCATATTCTTGGAATTAAACAATTTCAATTCTGAAAGCAAGACATGAAGCCCTTATATAAATCATGCAGAAAGCTGTGGAAACTCACCTCATAATGCAGCATGAAGTTTTTATCTTTAACTCCACTGTTAAAAAAACAAGACCATGTCAAAAAGATCAACCAAACGTGTCCTAAATATTATATGTAGTAAGATTATATTCAACTCTACCTAGAAATTGACCAAGTAAATCCTGCAGATCTGCTGATTCATTAACACCCCCCCCATTTATTTATTTATTTAAGTAAATGAGTTAAAAAACATGGTCTCAGTTAACATGCCATGTTTGAGTTAACATATGAGGGTTGTATCTTTGTAGACATTTAAACAGCTTTCCTAGCTGTCAGGAATAGAACAGGCACTTATCAATGCTTTATGCCAATTTTGATGCAACATACAGCAGACAAACCTTAAAAATGTCAGCACCTTACTGCACACACTGCAGTACACTCCAACTCCACACATGTCAATGGAATTAATGTTTTCTTATTAACTGCAACTTTTATAAAATGTGTTTAAGTGCTCACACTCCGTTAGTACCACTGACAGAAAACCATATACACATACCTCACAGCTGTTGAAATAAGATCTGATTTTACACTTGATTCTATGGAGTCAAATGTAACTGTACAGAGAACCTAGAATAAGGGATAAACAAACAGCTCTTAGACACTTCTACATTTTACAACTTTTCATACTGATAATGAAGAATAAAAAAATGATTTCAGCAACAAACATGATACCATCATCAACCACTTCTGAAAACCTTCTTCTCTCAAATACTCATGATTTATAAAGATTATACAATCTTACAAGTGATCACATTTAAAAATACTGATTTTATGCCTCCTACCCTGTCAGTAGCAGTTTGTTCACTAAAACTGAATAAACTCATTTAAAAACCAGGGATCTTAATTGTGCAGACAGCACTGTGTGAAATAGCAAGCCTGTTTATTACACAGACTTCCAGCACGCATTATTCTTATCAGGATAGAATAAGGAAATTTAATGTTTAAACAAAAAGTACAAGCCTTTTGGCTTCTGATACATTATATTTAGAACTTAAATAATTTAATAATACTACCTGTGTTTGACCTCTCTGAAATAAGGCTGATCCATGAAGCATTTTAAACATATTCACTTCACATTTAATATCTCTGAGGGAAGTCAAATCTCTTCCATCACATCTAAAGTTAGGAGCAGAAATTATGAAATCAATGAAACTATGGTATCGGAGAAAAAAAAATGACAGAAATAATTATACAGTAAGGATTTGACATACTTACCTTCTATATTCATTCAGAATAAGATTTCTAAAAATATCCTTAGAGACCACATTGAAAGATTCCATGATTTCATACGGCTCAGCCTCTGGAAATTTTTCTGGGTATAAAAAAAGAAACCGTAACTGAAATTAGGAAATGAATCTCAGAGAACTTCTAAAATAGCATGGCCAACAAACAGCACACTGTAATTTTAAGTACCACTAGTTTGATATAAGCATTTTCTAAGTACTAAGAAAGCATAAAATACCTTTCAGCTGCTCTTCTGTTTCAAGCCTTATTTTGTTAATTGCTTCATCTCTAGAAATCTAGAAGACAGGATTTGCAACCAGTTAACTCTACAGAGTGGAATAACAGAAGCAGCTTGGGTTGTTGGGTTTGTTGTAAAGTTCTGTAAGACCCAAAGAAAAATAGGACTTCCACACAATTTCAAAAAGATCAATTATGTATCACAAGAAATTAGTTTTGGCAGATAAGAATTTACAAGACAATTCATTACTCTTACACATACATTCAGATGAGAAGAGGTTAGCATCAAGAAATTAAGTCTTACTACAATTTCATTATATTAAATCAAATCACATTTGAATTGATTACTTACTTTATCATGGCTAGAATCCGTGAACACTGCGTAGATCTTGTTAAAAGCAAGTCTTTTGGAAGAAAAGAAAGAAATTTCGGAAATGCAATTACACAAATAGTATCTTTTGAAGACTAGATGTTTGTTTTTTGAATGAAAGCACCAGACTGCCATTTACAAACACTAGTCTCAGCTGTCCATCCTGCCTGCTGCTCTCCTTCTCCTCATCACCTCCATGACAAAATTCATGAAAGCCAACATAACCCTGGCTCCTCATGTCACCATTCCACAAGAATGGCACATGAGCTTGCAACGCTTTTACTGTTTTTGCACCACTTATTTTGCCCCGTCCTTCCCACTAAGCATAAAAGGAGAGCTGAAGGCAGTGTCCCTAAATTTCTACGGAAAATGTAGCAAGAAATTCTAAACATTGAAAACATTTTCTTGAACAAGATCCCAAACATTTTAATCACAAATGATTAAATAATCATTAATAAGTATTTCTGAATCACTTAACAGAAATTAGGTCAAAATTGTTTGTTCTGAACTTACTTCTTTGCACATTCCACAATCTCCTCAGGAGCAACAAATAACTTCTGAACAGTTCTCTTGACAACACCTTGTTCTTTCACTAGCTGTTGAATTCCTTGAATTATGTGCTGGGTATGCTTCACCCCTACTTTGATGGCATGACAGAAATCTTGTTGCAATATATTCTCAGCAGTTGCTTCCAACATAACTACCAATGGAAAGTCAGAAACTAGATTAATTACTATTTTATTTTTCAATAGCAATCTACAACTCAACCAAGACAATATAGGTTACCTTTAAACTGCATAACAACGGAATTTACTCTACCCCAAAGTTATCTAGCAATATTGTTCATTCCTACTATTGCCTAGAAACAGAAGTTTCAAAGATTTGAAAAAATATCTGTAAGAAGTGGCCTACAATTTTCAAACTGAGCACCCAACAGGTATTAATAGTTAACCCACTTACCAACTTGATTTTGTGGGGCTCCAGCAACAACTAAATTTAAAATGCTAGAAGACATTTGTTTTCGGGTCGGATTGATAACAGTTTCTCCATCGATTAGTCCTACCCTTACTGCACCTAGAAACAAACTCCAGAAAATTATTATTATAATAAAAGTTCTTCTAAAGGTATCATTTGACTCTCACAATTATACATCTAAAAGCAATAATTAAGGTAAGGATTTGTTTTAAAATATTAGCATGTCAGCTATACATTAAAAACAACTCTATAAAGCAAGATTATTTATTCTTCAATTTCTCTTTGGCAGTATCACTTTGAAGCACTTATGTTCTTTATTTTTATAAATAAAGATTTGCAGTGACACAGTTCTCATAACACATTTGCAATGGCAAAGTTCTTCTTGAGTTCCCAGAGAAAAAGTATTCTTATACAGCTACTTTTTCCACAATGCTTTAAGTTTCTTTAAAAGACAAAATTCAAGGAAGCTGCTGACCATTGTATTACAATATTTCTGGATTATAAATCCTTATATAAGCATACTTAGACCAGAAAAAAATGCTGCTGTGAAGCACAACAATTCTATGCATCATAAAGTGAATTTCAGCACATTAAACAAAAGATAGCAGCCTTTAGACTCCAATTCTTCTTAGAAGTAAGAAAATGTTGTCTAATTTGCCTATTATATTCAAGATACTCAGGATTTCAGAATATGTACTTACCTATAGGACCATTCCATGGAATATCAGATAAGGCAAGAGCTGCAGAAGCTAGAATTGAGATATAAATCTATTAGCAAAAATGAATTATATTAAAATCACACAAGCAATAATTTTGAGTTTTCTTACCTCCATTAATTGCCAGAATGTCAGGATCATTGACACCGTCTACTGCTAAAAGATTACAAAGGATCTGGCATAAGATAAAAGACAGTGAATAATTTTGACCTATAAACTTTTATTAACTGTCAATAGAAAGCTCAGGACAATAAAACAAAAACATTCCAAATTTTTAAAAGCTAAAAAGGAAAGCTGGTTCAGGTGCTTAAGCCAGAAGGCTTACGAAAACACATGTGAAAAATATAACATGTAACACTTATTAACCTTTTCTCTCCCCTGTTGTAACAGAGCACTTTTGAATTTTCTCTCTGTATCTCTGCAATACATTTTGAGAACTAGCATGTAATAAAAACATTGTAAGACATGCAAATGAGAAACTAAAAAGTAGAATTACAGAATTAGACTTCTTCAAACTGTAAAGCCATGCTGGATGCTAATAAAAATTGCTTTTCTATCACTTATAATTTTCACTGGACATGCCCAAATCTTCCACTCTAAAGGTAGCTGCAGTTAAGGACAGTCAGCACGACCTACCTGTGTATCATAGAAGTAGCCTACTGGAAAGAGTGGTCTGATTGACCTATCTGCAAAAGAAACATTCAGAGTGTAAGCATTCAACAGGCAGTCATTATCCAGTTTATCTTCTAATAAACCCCACAAGAAACTGACAAGATAGTTTAAATGAACAACCCAAACAAATGAGAAGAGAAATTTTAGCATGAGATGTAATCAACTCTAAAATTTCACCAGCACTCAGAGAAAAATAAGAGGTATATATGGGTGAGTATATCCATCGTCTCGTAACACAGAGTAACGAGCATTAAAAAATGTCTTCTACGGTTTAAGATACAAATGGTCTATTAAATAGTATTTTACCAGAAATGCCTCCAATGAAGAGACATAAAAGACAGGAATGCTTTTACTGATTTTCTTTGAGGACTGTGTGCTACTTCTAAGGTGTCTGGATTTACCCCTAACTTTGTCTGAAGTGTGTAGAACTCTGACAACCCAGGCCTTAAAGGATGTTCTCTCTCAACTCGTTTCATGCAGTTAAAACGTTGACTTTTTGACATCAGCTTCATGTACACATTGAACCTTAAAAGCTGTTATCTTAATCGTGAAAGTCTTAAGCCATGGTAGAGAGGTTAAGCCATGGTTAAATCGGTTCTTTCTTCTGCCTCTCCAGGCAGATATGGAACTGCAGAAGTAACATCTCATGAAGGTGTGATCTTAGATACACTAAGGTGACATGGAAGTTCTTGAGACCCAGACACATACATAAAGGACTACGCATACAGCCCCAGATGACTGAAGTTTTTACAATTAGCCCCAATAAACTTCAAAAAGTGCAAGGTATGTTTTCCCTGACATTGCTGCAGAAACAATCAACCTTGCAAGCAACAGTTGCAAGTTACTACCTCTTCACAGAGGCTCGGGAGGTATTATGTAATATTTTTAAAATATCATAAATAAAATGATTCAGCCTACCTATTACTCTGCTTGTAAGAATTTCTTTGTCAGTAGTACCAAGTTCTCTTCTTAAATAGTTTGTAGGAATTCTTCCTGCTGCTGCAGCTTTCTGACGATAGTCGACCTTTTAAAAAACAAAACCAGGATTCCTGAGGACAACAGATCAGTAATTACAAAGCCACATAATTGTTCAAGTTGGAGAGGACACCTCAGAAGGTCTATACTCTTATCTCTGACTCAGAGCAAGGTCTATGCTGAATCAACTGCGCCCTGCGTGATGACCAAAAATTCCAGGTCACTGACACAAATATTAATCGGGCAATGTCTGAGGATAGACCCTCTGAGAAAACCACTATTATTCAGTCTTAAGGTAGAATAGGGATCGTTAATCCTTAACACTTGTAAACCCTTTGAGCATAACACTGAGGCCATTTTTTCCACACAACTAAAACACAATGTCTGAAACTTGGATGCTGTGGGAGACATCCAAGTTCACAAAGCTCTCAGTAGAGAGCATACCCACTGACACCACTTCAGAACAGACACAGCAATGAGAACACCACACTAGAGAACACCACTTCATCCACAGATACAGCGATGCTCTCACAGAACATCTGCCGTTCTGAGGTCCAAGCTCTGTACTCTGCTGCTCGTCTTCCTCTCTCCCCTCAGCATCTTGAGCTCTGCTATTTTATAATTAGCACAGCAAAGGCTGTCACTGATTATCACAAAGCAAGTTTTGTCATTAGTACTTACCACTAGTGGCATGAACTGAGATGTAGAAGGCTTGGTTTTACTGACTGCTGTGACCATTACTGCTGTGTCACCTAGCTAGATCAAGAGGAAAAAAAATAAAAAAAGATTATCTGCAACCAAAGTATTAACTGAAGTCCTACACGTATTCATATATTAATACTCCGGTTCCCAATACTCTCTGCAGAAAAACAACTGCATAATTCTCTGATTTAGGCGAGTTGTTGGAAAAAAAGCCTGTCATTGCCCCTAACAGATAGCTGCACTTTCATTAGGGATTAAATTGCTACTTGAGACTTGGCACAACTTTTTTACAGGCTAGAACACATCAATGATGGCTGCTCACACCCAAAAGCTGTGAAGTTCCACAAACTCTAGGCTCTTTTTTTTTTAATTAGTATTATTTATTACCTGAACAACAGCAGATCCATCAGCAAACCTAGCGAGCTTTCCAGAAGACAGCTCCATCTTCCTGCGGGAGAGAAACCATCTGTTACCCACAGCGATGTCAACTCTCCGCTGCCTCTTACGCTCCCCTCCAGCACCTATCCTACAGGGCAGCGCCTGCACCTCAGGGCGGATGTGAAAACCCTCATGACACATGGAAGGGGGGAGCTCCACCCACACAAGCAACTCCGAGGGGGTTTTGCCCCAGGGTTCCCGATCCCCTCAGCTCGGGGGAAGCCTCCAGCCGCACAGGGTGCCCGTCAGCCCCACACGCGGGGCGCCGCCAGCTCCAGCCGCCTTTGGGCGCCGTGCAGGCGCTGGGCACGAGGCGGCGGTGCCGATCCCCGCTCCCTCCCGGCCCCCCGGTGCCGCTCGGCCGCTCACCTGCCCCCCACCTCCACCGCCACGGCCCGGCCGGGCCCGGGCTGCGCCGCCAGGCCGCGGGCAGGAGCCATCCGCGGCCCGCAGCCTCCCGGCAGCGCCAGGCGCCGCCATCGCGGCGCGACCCGGCCGCCAACGGCCCCAACGGCCCCCAGGGGCAGGGCGCCCAGCGCGGCCCAGCGGCGGCTCGTGGCGGCGGCCATGGCGCCGGGACGGGGCGGGCACAGCGGCGGCCGCCGCGCCCCCGTCGGCTGCGGCGTCAGCGCGGCCCGGAGCCCCACGGCGCCCCCTGGCGGGGCTCCGCCGGGCAACGGCCGCGCTAACGGCCGCCATGGGCGGCGGGGCCGTGAAGGGAGCGGCGGTGCCGCGGTGGGGTCACACCGCCCAGCCCCGGCACCCAAGGCGTTTTGTCAGCATTTGTAAAAATCACACCCGCGGGCCTTGGGGACAGCCCAAGGAATAGTTTTCCTGCTGTGCCCACGAGTTGCTTGTCTTTCTGGCAAGGCAGAGCAGAAATAAAATGATCTAGAAAGTCGGGGGTTGGCCTGGGTAGAGCTAAGAGCTTCGGCCAGACCCAGAGTTCGCTGCTGCAGTTTTATTTGGGTGCAGAAATACATCAGGTGGCAGATGAAGAACGTTCACCAGGCTTTCGGCATTCCTGTCTGCTCTGCTGCGGACATCCTGGAAAGATTTGTGTGTCACTTGATTAAAATTCTGAATGCCTACTTGCTGTGAGCTAGGAAGCTCTATGTTAAAATAATGCATTTGATTTTGTGAGAGGAGAGAAAGGAGTAGTTGGAAACACATATAGAATGCAAAGGTCACAAGTACCACAATCATATCTTCAGCTGTTAAGCATAGGAGACAGTTAGTTAGGGCTTTTAAAGCTTAAATGAGACGGAAGCCAACACACATAAAGCAGAGAAGTGCATGTTAAAAGTGACAGGCACAGAAAAGGCAGCAGGGTAGCTTTCACGGGAGGTGAACATAAAGCAGGAGTCTGTTGAGGTTGAACAGAACGATGTTGGAGAATTGAGTAAGAAGCATCATGAAGGCCTGGAGCAGAAATGTGTAAGGATGATTTAAAAGCAATCTAGAAATTAAGCTCTTCTAGAAGGCACCATCCATCCCACACAAGGGACAAACACACACAAAATTAGTATGAAGTGTTTCTCATGAACGCTTTACTTGTCAAGAGTAACCAGCATACAACAAACATTTCCATTAGCTCCAGATGCCTGACGCTTCATCTCAATAATTTGTATGTAAAAGAAACTGTGACATCCTGTTCTTATAACTTTGTTGATCAATAATGCTTAATAGTCAAAACTTGTATTCTGACATTGTTCTGAAATCTTTCTTAGAGAAATGCCGTCACTTTCAAACTAAGAAGTGGTCATGCAAAATGTATGCTTCAGGAAGAAAAAAAAAATGTAATTCATACACATTACTTGTACCAAAGAATGAATTGTATAGCTGAGATTATGTATGGTTGTAAAAAGAATCCAGAATAAACATTAGAAAAACTATTTTTCAGATGATGCTTTTGAGAAGTAATGATCGACCTTGTCATTTTTTCCATTTGAAAATGCATTAGAAGACTTAAACAGTTCACAAACAACAGTAAGCATTGAAAACAGATCTTTTGACTTAAACCAAAATTATTAGATAGCTTTTTCCACACTCACCAAAATGAGAAGCCTTAGGTTTACGGGCTTCATAACTGTCATGGGCTAACATGTTAAGGCCATACCACTGAAACAGAAAAAGGACAAGAATTCAGAGTTACCTCAAGATAGTAGAAAGCAAAGAAAATTCATGCTTGATCACGTGAAAAAGCAAGAGTACAATTCACTTATTCAACACTTTGCCTACATTTTATTTAAATATTTTCCTCTGGTAATTATTCTTTAATATTCTATAAATTTCCTCTGGCCACACCTGAAAAGCATCTTTGAATTGGTAAGCTTATTTTAGTAGGATTTGTAGCTCTCAACCTAGCTTTCTAAAACAGCCTTAGAAGAATACATTGAAATAAGCTTTTACAACAACTTATTTTCTCTTTTACTTGGTTCCTCCCCCCCGCCCCCATTCTTTTTTGTCTTGGCTATCTCTTCTTTAATACTGTACCATTTCTTTTCTGATAGCTTTAATGTGCTGCTAGTTTTCCTTAGTTTGCATTAATTGAAATAATTACTGGAGTAAATCTCCCTACTTTTTTTTCAGAAAACTTACTTGGATGGACTTAGTAATCAATCCTTCCATAGCAGATGGATGCTGCTCTTCTTGGGAAAGCAGTGTGTTGCCTTGGTACTTGGGTGTCTTCATTCCAGGAGCAGCAGATGGTTGCAAACAGGAGATGTGGGTAACTGCTTTAGCTCTGCAGTCCTTGGGCATCTCTATTACCAAGTAATTCTCTTAGGTAAAGGTTGAGCGCAGAAGAAACAGTTGAGAATGTGGATCTCTCTTTCCTGAATTAATGCTGTAATTTCTGAAGTGAGGTACACGTTTCTTTTGTTCCTGTTTGTTTGAGCCTTGAAGACCCTATGAAGCATGAGTAACACAGAGGATGGAATGGTTGCCAGAGGAAATCTCTTTTGTTTCTTCTAGGTTTTTGTTTGTTTGTTTGTTTGTTTGTTTTTTTCTTCACTACTTCTAGTGTTAAGAAGTAGTTGTGTTTCATTTTGAGGTGATGGATAAAATGTGATTGCTACGTGTATATTTACTTACAGTGTGTAGGCCCAGTAAATCCTTCATTTAGCATTTGAGCTTCTGTAAATATTTCTATTAAATAGTTGTAGATTCTTGAATTTGCTAAATGTGCTTTGGAGGTGGGTCCTGAGCTGGAGAGTGAGGGATGTTCGTGGGATTGGGCAGAGCACAGCACTGAGTAGGTGGACCTAGAATACTTGTTCTTCATTTGTTGCATTGTCATAAATGAGGGCATTTTGGTTGGAAAAAGGAGGTATGGGGATAGGTATTGTTGTAATAAATGTTGTAACTTGTGAAATCTGGGCAACTAACATTAGATGTGAATGTGGGAGCACAGTTGCCTTGATCTGAGAGGCAGCAGCTGATGGAGTTGGAAATAAAATACTGAGAGGAAAGAGGGCTTTCTTGAAATTCTTGCAAGCAGGGGTGAGGATCATCTATTAACTCACAGTGGCTGTGGCCTCATAGGTCTGGGTTTATGCCATTGTGTGTTTTGCAAGGCCCCTTCCATTGCTATCCCAAATTCTGACTGAGGGGATGCTCCTCAGAGCTCAGAGAAAGGCTTTGAAAACCACTTTTTGTGGTGAGAATGTTTCTTTTTCCTTAAGATGTCTTTTATCCATGGTGAAGAAATTGAGAGTACCCTGTGAAAACTTGCAGAAAGCTCCCTGAATGGAGGAACATCCTACAATGAGCTATTTCGTACACCTTTGCCTATTTAATCTTCTGCCATGCGATGGCACTGGTTAGCTGACCAGGGGAGATGGTGGTGCAGGCCAGGCCAAAGCAAGTCCTGCACAGCGTGGCTTCTGCCCACACGCCCCCACTGCAGCTTGCTTGGAAATTTGATGTGTGTGTGCACCGAATATTTGTGGAATAATAGAAACCAACAGTTTGCTTTTCATTACATACTACTTCGCAGGGCTCTAATCCTAGAGATGAATCCACAGCGTGCCTATTTGGTGTCATCAAGCAAAATACTCATGGGTAATTTTTAACTTGTGGGGATGAATGAGTGGCACAGGAGAAAAATAAAAGTTTTATTTACTTGGAGAGAAAGGGAACATTTGGAGAAATTAGGAAAATTTACAATTTATTTACAAGAGATTATTAGTTGACACTTGTGTGTGCACAATGGGAATACTAAGGAGCTGTTAAACCCATAGTTTAAAAAGGAGAACCCTGAGGTGTAATTTTAAGCCTTTTCAGGCATTTAAATGAATTCTGAGCATTCAATACTTTCTTAAACAAAAACAAAAACAAACAAACAAAGCAAAACACACACACACAAAAAGAAAAATAAAAGAAAACCAGGGAAAAAGCGGTTTAACAGAGAAGTATAAAAGCCCTGTGGCTGTATGGGATGATTTTAGTTCTCTTCCCAAAACTGAATTAACACTGCTTCTCATACCATGGAAGACTTCTGTATTCACACCCAATGGATGAGTGAAACGTGGTAATTAAACAAGCTGAGGGGGATGGAGGAGGGCAGCAATGAGGACTGATGGTGTGGCTCAAGTGGGCAGTGGAGTGTGGGGTGAAGGTGAAATGTGATTCATCTGTTCATCAGATCTTGATAGGAAAAAAATTGAAAAGATAAACTTGGAGCTTTTCTAGTCTATTGAAAAGCTACTTATGACTATGTAGCTGTGGATAAGGCATTTTGAAAAAGCTATTTAATGATCAATTAAGCTTTCATATAAGAAGAGTGCTTGAACTTGGTGTCTTATTTTTTTAAACACACTTTAACAGTTAAATCATTTTTATATTTGTTGTCTGTGAAATGCAAGGCAAGTCTTTATTTTTTTTAACTGGCTAGATCGAAACTTTGGACACTGACAAACTTGGAGTGTGCATCAACTCTATGGGCATGACGGAAGGCACGCTTGAAATAAAGCAGCAGCCTTATCCATTCCCTCTCTTTCCAGTTTGGCATGATGGTTTGCATTTTTCTCCTTAATTTCAAAGTAAAACTATAAATAGGAGTTGGAAACTGTGTGGATGTGGTGATTGATATGGGTTTTGTTTACTGTTCTCATCCACTTGCCTTAAAAAGAAGGTCTAAGCTTAAATTAAGAGCTAATGATCCAGCAGTTTGTCATCCAGTGCTGTATCCTTGATCCATTTCCAGCATGTCGGCTCTACCCTCTCACTATGACATGTCATTGATTTTGGCAGGGCTGGGTCAAGCAACTGTAAGGAGCTTTCTCATTTTACTACAAAGAAATATGATTTGGAATAATATAATTTGAATTGAATTTGAATCGGAATAACCTTATTTCTTCAAAATGACTCCTGGGAGTCCCTACGTGTTTATGTTCACTTTTAATGTATTTTTCTTAGGTGAAAAATCTCAGTGTTAGCTTTTGGGGTATAAAAAAAAATACTACAATTTCATCTAGGTCTCCTGATTAGGAGATAACATGTACTTCTATAAAAAGGATGAAAAAAGGCAGTTTAAGGTTAATTTTTTGGGGAAAAAATTGTCAGGGATCAGTTATAAATCCCATCATCACTTACTATAGTTATACTTGCATGTTACTGCATTGTTGAAAGCAAGGTTTGTAAAGGAGTTAGGTATGTGCTGTTCAGTTCTTGTGGTTACTTACACAAGCTGCAACTAGCTCAAAATGCCAGAATTGTTAGTAAAAGTAGTAGAGTGATAACTGTTGATAGTCATAAGGTTTTCTGCTCTTTAAAACTAAGAACAGTCAACTGCATTTTGGGATCTGAATGTGTAGAAGGATATACGAAGTTTTTGAACACAGCAATAGCAACTGCAGCAGTCGAAGTACAGGAAGGACTTTGGATGGAGGAAAAAAAAAAAAAAAAAGCCCTGTTCTTAGAGCACCCTGAAAGCCCCCATGTAACCCTTGTATGTTGTTTGCAACTCTCCTTATAGTGGGTATAAGGAGCATCTGAAGGAAAAGCAGAAGTTTGTTCATGGTGTGATGATTCTTTGATCTGTGGTGCTGGACTGATTTCTAAAACAGCTCTGAGGTGATATTCCCAGGATAGGTTATACTCTATCCCTCTGCCCTTGGTTTCAGAGTCTACAGCCCAGCTTTGAAGAAATGCCTATCATTAAGTGATTTTTAATTGTTACTGCTATTTCAGGATACTTAAATGGCCATGTACAGGCATGTATAACCACATGCACGCAAGCTCATGGCAGCCATATTCAGGACGTTGTCAGTAATGTGTTCTCATTTAATTCAGCTTCCTACATTGTTTTTTCCTTTAGGAAAATCATCAGGTGTGATTTTTTTTTTTTTTTTTTTGACCTTTGGAAGGATTTAAAGCCTGGGTGAGGCAGAGCAGGATAAAACAATTTCTTGACTAATGCTGCCAGGTCTGGATATTGTTGGCCTCCACAGCCAGGCCAGTGTCTCGGTGCCTTGCTGCTGTGGGATATGCTGTTGGATTGCAGTTTAAAAAGCAGAAAACAAACAAACAAAAAAACTGCTGCAGGTATATTTGGGGTGTATGTTCAGCATCTGCTTCTTCCAAGGGTGTGGGCTGGTGCGTCCTGGAGGGGATTTCTCCTGTGGCTGCTGGTGGCAGCCCTTGGGCAGGTCCCAGAGGCTGGGCCGGGCCCTGGTGAAGTCCTGAGGTGGCAGGTGGCTGCGTGTCCCCTGGCCGGGCTACTTGCCAGCATGCTCCCCTCATCAGCTGTCCTGCTCCCCCCAAATCCCCTAGATGACATGAAAATGTGCTTTTTGTTCACATTTTGTCCCAGTTAGAGGTGGGTGAGGTGAAGCCTGCCTACAATAGTGCTGTGGGAGTTTGAGTTGTGTCTTGTGGTGATGAACTCTGCCACACAATACAGAGTTTTAATGCTCCTGTCTTCATGAAGCTGCTTAAAAACCTTCAGCAGGTGTTTGCTGGTTTCTGAGATCTTCAGAAGTCCAGGAGTGGAATTTCATTGTATTTGATGATCAAGGTGCTAGAGATGTGTGTGAACCGGTGATGTGTATAGTTATTGTACAGGTTGACATGCAGATATTTTACAAAGCCTTCTGGAGCAGCTGCTGTGGAGCCAGTGCCTCTGGTCTCACAGACCCAGCCAGTCAGCTCTTTTGTGTGGAGGAATTGATTGCAGTTCCAAAGCTTTCTCGTAACTTTTAAAATACATTTCTAACACCCATCAGATGCAGATTCAGTTATAAATGCTTATGCATTTAGAGGGAGGTTTTTTCTGTGTTACAGGTAGACAACAGCCTCTAGTGGATCCAAGGTGCAGCTTGGTATGAACTGGTTGTGTGGGCAAGATCTGTATATAATTGCTGCTGTCTTCCTAATTTTTTGTTTCCAATCTTTGTCTGGATCCCAGCAAACAGTGTTTGAGTTTCAAAGCCCTGCTTGGAGCTTCTTTAATGGTGTTGCTTCAGCTGGTGTTTCAGTTCATGGCTTTGGAGCTCTAGCTATGCCATGTTGTGGTACATTGTGAGCTGCCTTGTGAGTTCCTGTGCACACCAGTACTGTCCATTTATGCCTGTTCATCTTCTTGGTGCATTCAGAAATGTACAGAGTAAAAGAGATCTCCTTGAAATATATTTACTACTCTGGCTAGGCAAAAATGTGTGTTTAATTGTTTGCAGTTTGAACATGACTAGTCAGTCACACTGGTAACTGATTTCCCCATAGCGGTAACTAGTGACAACCAGAGGCATTGATCTTTATATTTGATCTAATTTTTGCCAAAACTTAAAAAACTGGCTGATGCCTATGTAGCATTCAAGGTCAACTGTTGACAGAGCAGACTTGGGAATGAGGTCTGGCACCTGAGCAGGCCTGTGCTAGATTGAAATTGTGTGCAGTCAAATAAGTAAACAAATAAGGAATTTTGAGACTTTCAAAATTATTGGGCTTTTTCATCTGGTATCTGTCTTTCATGTGGAGCTGACCAAGATGGTCTTCAAATTTATGCTTTTAAGATTAACAGCTCATTTATTTATTTCTAGGTTATGTTATTGGCACTTTTAATAAACAAGTGGGATTTAATGAACCCAGAAGTGTCTCAAAAGGTAAGAAGCATGTTGTGGAGTGATGGATGCATCTGAGCAAACAAGATCCTATGTGCTTTGAGCTGAGTTGCTTGGCACTGAGGGCTTCATTCTGCATGTGGGTGAGGTGCTATTTTGCTGAGTGATCCTTTTGATATTTTGGAGCCCTGGGGAGAAGCATGTGAGCTTGTAAATGTGAACAGGTGCACTTGAAGGGGGTGAAATGAGGTGAGCAGGAAAAGAGGCAGCACATGAGCTGCAAAATGTCAGAAATGCTCAAAACCTCCCATGTGTAAACTGAAGTGGCCTCAAGGTGGCTTAATCTTACATGGGAGGAACTGGTGTAATTTAGAAACCGAGCAGCAGCTGGCCTTGGCAGCTGTGGTGCCCATGGGACAGGCTGGTCTGTGCAGTGCTCAGGGAGCTCCAGCCTGTTTCACCGCTGACCTGGGGGACATGTCTCAGTACTATCCCCTCCTGGTGTCCCTCTCATGGCCATCCTGAGCTGTGCTCAGTGCTGAGCTGGCCTTGGGAAACCAACCTGTGAATCCCCATGCTCAAGTGGACCTGAATATTTTGGCCTCTTGGGGGGCTTGTGATATTTTCCTGCTGGGGTGCTGTGGTGGGGTTTTTAGAGGCAGAGTTGGAATCATTGTTGTTCTGCATGGGTTTTGGTGCTGAGGAAACCTGGAGCTCTTGCAAAATGTTCCTCATCCCTGCATTAAACACTGCTGTAGCATCAGACCTCACTGGATTTTTGGCTCCAGGCGCGCATCCGGAAGTATTAAAAAGCTTGTGTTAGGCAGGAATGTTACCCTCAATATAAATTTCCATATAAAAACCTCTACTTGTCTTTTCTCTATGCGTTCCCCCTGTTTGTCTCACTCTTATATTTTTTTATTGCTCTTTCTGCTTGGCAGCCATGATCCTCACTGTGTCAGCCTTTGAGGCAGCTGCTGTGGGGCAATGCAGAGTGAGCTTTTCTTAAGAAAATGTTTGTAGGCTTCCTGTGAGCTCTCTGGGGCTTTTTGCCCACTTGCCTGTGCCTGGTGAAGGAAATACGTGAGCAGTGGGATGGGGCTGTGGTGGGGGAGTGACAAAGGACATGAGGGGGGGCCCCGGTGCCCTGTCCCCCCCTCGGTCTCCCGGCCTTTCCCTGGTCCCCCCGTGGTGGCATTTACACCTCCCAAAGCTCGCGGGCTGTGCGCTGTCGAAGGGCCGTGTGGTTGTTGGCTCTGGCCTCTGCGCTCCAGGGCATGGTTTCAACCATGTCTATGGAGACCAATTTTCAACATCAAAACAAACCAGTCTAAGTGGAATTTATATTACCTTTTAAAAGTGCGAGTCAACAGAGCGGAGGGCTCTGCTTCGAGGAAGCCTCTTGGGTTTGTTCAGGGAATTACTACAAATATTTTACATCCTTTCTAGGACTCCAGGCAACCTCAGGAAGCAGCTGTCAAAATGCCCCATTTTGTGTGGCTGATCCAGGGTGATTTTGGGGCCTGTGACATGAGAAGGACCCCTGTCACCAACTATCCCACATTGCCTGAAAGCATCATCTAATTTTCAGAGCAAGGCTGATCTTTCTAAACATCTAGACAGTATATTTTCACCCCGAAACACTGGTTTTGGCTTGGGTGATGGTGGTGGAGAGCAAAAAACAAAACCCTTGATCCCAAGTGTGTGCAAATTTGGGTAATGCTAAAGGCTAACACTTCTTTTGTTCTGCTCCATAGAAACATCCCAGCTGTCCTGAGATGGAGATTATCCCTGTAGCTGTGTGACAGCAGTGGAGGGACTGAGTTCAGGTAAGAGAAGGCTGCAGCAGAGGGTGTGGTGGGGTGTCTGCAGCCCATGGGGGAGGCAGCTCAGAGATAGGTGATGCCGGGCTGGGGTGCTTTGTCCCCCCCAAAAAATGTGCCTCAGATTATTTGAAGAGATAAGTAGCAACTTCACTGATAGTTCTTGATAGGAGAAGGCCAGGCCAGCGAGCCAAGCTTGTATATATACAAGCTTGTGTATATAACATCTTTCAGGGGGGCTTTATCACTTTTGCCATGATGTGAGCGTGGTGCCTCTGTTTGTTACTTTGCGTTGTTTGCATGCAAGCAGGTTTTGTGCAAACCACAAGTTGAAGTTGTATTAGTGCCATGTCATCACTGCAGCCTCATTTTAATTTCTGCTATCTCCAGAAATGAAGGGGGAATCCTAAACTGAGCAAGGAAACATTTCTGAAAAACGTCTGAGATGGAATTTAGCAATTTTCAAGCTTCTGTGAAGTAAATTGTAGCAGCCAGCAATGCCCGTGCTTCACAGAGGGGAAGAAAGGGCTGTAGGAGGGGGCAGCTTCCTAATGCCAGCGGGAGCTGAGCTGCAGATGGAGCAGGCTCACAAAGCACTGCTCCTGCAGAAGTTTCAATGCGGTTTGTCTCTTTCCCAGTGCTAGTGGGGAAAATGATGCACGAGTCTGGTTTGCACTAGGACATAGGCATCTGTCAACTTGATCCACTCCATGTTTGCAGAGAACAGAAGGAACTGCGGCCTTTGTGCAGTAGAGGGACTATCCAACGGTAGTCGTTTCTAATGAAATCTTAGTGCTCTCCTGGAGATGTTCACTGTATAATTTGGGTCTTCCCTCCCCAGCATACCAGAGCAGAGGCAGAAATCTTCTGACCCTGCTGAGGTCTCACATTACCATGTTGATCCTTGGGGTTTGGTTTGCAATACAAACGTGCTGACCTCGCAGCAAGCGCTAGACACAGTGCTTCATGCTCCCCCCTGCCCACCCACCTCTGCCAGCTCCTAAAGCCTTCATGAAACACAGCAGCCCCAGGAAGCACTGAGGGCAGGCGTTTTTCTGTGGGGAAAGGCAGTAAGGCAGTGAGGAGGGGACGGGTACTGGGGTGAATGTGGGTATTTGTTCCCCAGGAGCTGTAGAATATTGCAGTTGGCTCTTTTCCGTTAACTGGAAATGTCTGAAAAATAAGCAGATATTAATGTGAAAATCTTTAGCAATTGTGGGAAATGTTTTTTATCCCCCCATTGATACCTCTGCAGGAGCTAAGCCTGTTCTTTAATTACTACCTTGAAGTCCAATTGTGTTGAATCAAGATCTTGGTACACTGTATTTCCTCCTTTAAATTCAGAGCAGATTAAAATTTTCTCAGTTTCACGTTGTTGGGAGCCTGAGGGAGAGACAGGGGGAGAGAGCAGCGAATGTAAGCTTTCGGTGTCAGGCTCTGAATCACTTTGAGGGTCAATTTGTGTCTAACGAGTGTGTCCAGAGGTGCCTTTCCTAGAAACACCATAATTTGCAGTGCTCTGGCTCCTGCTGCCTTCCCGCAGGCACTGCCTCTCAGCTGGGCTGAATTTTCCTCTTGAAGCTGCTGTTGTGGAGGAGTCGATTCGCTGTTCCTTCTGTGCAAAATGCCTTTCTGCTTTCCTGCCTCGAAGGAGCACTTTTGTTTCCCTTCTTTAAAATGGTGGTCCTGGGGGGAAGCGACAGCCCCCGCAGAGTACGGTCTGAGTTGGCTTAATGCTTTTGTGGCTTTGGCTGAGCCGGGAGCGACCGCTGCTCCCCAAACGTGGTGCTGATGCAGATGATGGATGTGGCACCCCCTGCTAGTCCTGGTGCTGCTTTTTGAAGCTGTGGTTTCCACCGAGCTGTTGGAGCTTGGTGCTGGCCTCCCAGGCTGCTGTGGCCAGCTCAGGCTCCTCCGCTGCCCACTGAAAGCTGGGGTGGCTTTCCTCATGTGCATCGCGTTACATTTATCCCCTTTGGCTTTGTCTGGGGCTTATTCCTTGCTCTGTGGGAGCTTTCCCAGGCTGTGTTTCCAGGTGTGCTCCCACTGCCCCAACCAGCTGGATGTCACTGGCGGGACTCGCTGCTCCCCTTCTTGCATCAGCTGCTGGGTTGGCAGCAGGTCCACTGGTGCGCTGCCTGCGGGAAGTGCTCTGGCACAGCGGCGTTGCCCAGTTCCTCCTTGGGGACACGATGCAGCTTCAATTTGGTTTTCTGCTCTGGTGTTGTCTTTTTTTCTGATCAGCCACCTCTTGGCCTCCCGGGAGGCTCCTTACCTCTGCTGTGCCTGGACAAGGCTGGGTTTGCCAGTCCAGGCACTGGTGAGTCGTTCCTTTGGCCTCCTGTTTTTTTCTCATTCATACACAGCCTCGGCTTCGCAGAGGATGACTTATTGATTTTAATAATGCCTTTTACCCTGCTGCTTTGGTATGTTGGCTTCCCCTCTGCAGCCCTTGCTCTGAGCTTCCAAAATCTGTTTGTTTTCCTAGTTTCCATGCCGCCTGCGAGGATTTTGCTCTCTTGACTTCCCACTTGGGTGTTTGTTATATATGTTCTGTATAGGAAACATTCCTATATGTTGCACGTGGATACTACAGAAACATTCAAAGCGCAAGAAAATGTGACCCTCAAGAGGAGGTGGTTGCAAATTCAGATGTTTCTTGAGTTGCACCAGCAGGATTTAGACCTTGAGGTGCCTGTGCAACTTCCATGGTTGTGGTTTCAGAGTTTAAAAGCATAAATATGTTCCCTTTGTCCACCCAGCTGGCAGCCTGTTAAATTTGAAAGCCTTTCTGTGTCTTTGTGTGGATGGGGATGGTGGATCCTTTGTAGAGTTTTTCTGGACCAGAATTGCGGAGGCTTTAGGTGATACCTCTTGGCTGGGAGGAGGTAGAGGGGTGGAACGGGTGGTTCATTAAGCTGGGTGACAAAATGCATCAGAGCGTGCTTTTCGGACAGAGGCTGTTTGGCTGGTGCTGCTGCAGTGCTGTGGTTGTGCCTGCGAGGATGGGACGGAAGCTGGGGCTTGCTGAGAGCCGCTCCTGTCATTTCTGGGCACTGGGCTGAAGCATGCTGAGGAGATGCAGGGCACTGCTGTCTTTTCTGGGACTGTTGGGGTTTGGGATCAGGAAGAATAATTTGCAGCTCAAGCGAGAGCAGTCTCTGCGTGTGTGTGTGTTACAAACAAACCCTGGAGCGTGTCTGAATCCAGGTCTGTAGGATGCAGTGCTGTTTCCCATCCACAGGGCCCCTAATCCTGCTACCGAGGTGTTTTCTGAGATAGCAGGGGACACCTTGCCTGCCTCTTTCTCATACTGGTGCTGTAGAGTGGTTGCTGTAATTCTTGCAGCTTTTTCTACTGAGTGAATATATGCAATGAATCATGATTTAGTAAGAGTTAACGGAGAGCTTATTTCTTTTAAAAAAGATCACTTGCTCAACGTATGCAGCCTACATCAATATAAAATAGGAGTGTATTTTTTCCCCATGCAAAAATAACAAGAGCTGTTGCACTCTGTCCTTCAAATTTGCTTTGGCAACTCTCAGCCATCTCCATTTTATTAAACAGCTCTCTTTCCTCCTAATATATACAGAAATGTTTGCTGTATAAACAACTTAACTAGACAGCTGCCTCTCCCCAGATACAAGATGCAGTTAACTTTTTGCCCTGTTTCTGTTCACCGGGGCTGATAACTTTCTGCTGGCCAGATGAAATAAAATTGGGTTTCGTACCAGATGTGGTGGAGCTCAGTGCTGTATTACGCAGGTGTTCCCCCAGCTGGGGAGGGTGGAAGCGTGCCATTTTGCTGAGATGATGGTGAGGTTTAGAAATGTGAGGGCGTTAAAAATAATTCTCCGTGTTAACAGTGGGCTTTGTCCCTGGTGGGCTCCATATGCCGAACAGCTGACTGGGGCAGCAGCTGTTCTATATTTTAATAGGAGAGTTATAAAGTTAGAAACATGGATGATCATTCAAAACATAAGCAACTCTTCGCAGTCATGGAAACAAGATTCAACAATAAACTCGCATTTGTGAGCCTTCCAAGCAAAATAATCCCACTGCTCTGTGTTCAGGTGGTCTCAGGGAAGTGAATGAACTGTTTTCTGTTTCCCTGAAGTTCTGTTTACTCAGTCCTATTTCTTTAAAACTTTTTCCTCCCTCTTTTCTATTTCTGAGGAGATATTAAACTTTGCATGTGATCCCGATTTAAGTTCTTCTCCAAGTGACAGCAGATTTATATGAGAAACTTTCCTGAAGCGTGTTACTGATAACGGTATTGCTGTAGCAAAGGCTGAGTGCCTTCCCTTCAGGTCCCTCCTTGGGATTTCTCTGTTCCTTTCAACCCAAGCAGTTATTTAAGCTCTTGTAGCAGTTTTGCTGGGACTCCACAGCCTTAGGATGGGATGAACCTGTTAACCACACGCACGTTTTCTGGCACAGCGCTGCGCACAAACGCTCTCCTTGCTCAGGCACCTTCTGCTTTTGCTTATGGGCTTTTTGAATATGCATAGGCTCCATCACACACCACATGCCTATCTGAAACAACACCAGTTGCCCTCTCCCAGCTCCTCAGTCCTGCCCCAGTTTTGTTTTGGAGGGGCTGCTGCTCTTCCTGTTCCTGTGGGAGTGCCGTGGTTCCTGTTGCATGGGTCAGCGGGGCGCACACCCAGCGGCTGTGTCCTGGGCTCGGCAGGCCCACGTCCAAGTGCTGGTAAGCAGCTGGATCCGTGCTCCTGAGCTGCGTGGTAGCCCCTGGCTTGGCTGCTTTGGGTTGCAAGCTGTCTTGTATTGACCTGAATATTGCAAACAGATGGGGAGCAGGGTAGTTGGCAGGGCGGTTTGTGCAGAAATAAATGGTTTATGTCAAGGCCATGAGCATGATGAGATGTGGAGGAATGGGCAGGCTGGACTTGCAACTGCCTTTGTTTTTATGCCATTGGATGCACGTGATACGAAGCTAAGAACGTACATGTATGTGGTTCCTGCAGTATGTACAAGCTTCCTGGGTTTACCAGGAAATCCAGGTAAATTGCCTGGATTTGGGTATTGTCCACCGAAGTATGTTGTATTTATGTACACATACATAAATGATCAATCTGGGGTCATTGTCCGATAAGCAGAGAATCAGAAGGGAAATTACTCAAGCGCCTGGTGTGCTGATGGCATTCTAAAGGCCCTGTGGATTTGCAGCCGGGCGAAAGCAGCGTGCTCGGGCTGGGGGAGCTGCAAACTGGAGCGGATCCAGCAGCCGTGGTCCTGGCCAGACCTCTCACTGCTATGGGACGGCGTGGTTGTGGGGCTGCCACAAATGCTTCTCTGCCTTCCCAGTGATTGCAAGTGAGTGCTGGTGATAAAACTGGTGTAAATAAGCAGCCTGTTTGTGTTGGCGGAGCTTGAAGGCACACTGAGTCCTTGGGGCAGAGCGTGGCAGTGAGGGGCACGCCAGGGATGGTTTGTGGCTCTTGAGCTCGCAGCAGGGGCTGGCCCCGCACTCTGTGGGTCCCAGGGCTTAAGGAGGTGAAGCCATCTCGGCTCTGCTGGATGTGGGAAAATAGCCCTTTTTTAAATCTAGAAACAATAAAACTAATTCTTTATTGGAGTGGGTGATGCTGTATTATGCTAGTTATGAATTTAAATACCTGAGGTGTCTGCCTTCCCACTGGGGTGGGGTAGGGAGCTACCTGTCAGACCCAGCAGGTTTGGAGAGATGAGTGGGGAGAGGAGGGAGCTTCCTGTGAGCCAAACTCTGCATGTCAGAGGGCATGGTGAGTGTGTTTGCTGTGGAAAACTGATTAAATGCCTCCATCTGGCTTGGTCTTGGTGAGCTCCTCTCTGTGGAGGAGGTTGAAGGCTACCTGTGGTCTTACCCCACAGCCCTGGGGCCCCAGGCAATGACAGCATGACCCTGTGCCAGCGCTATTTATTTTTCTGGCCTGTGCCACAGCCGTGTGCTCTGACCCTGTTGGCAGCCAGAGTATTTGCTTAAAGCCACAAATGAGTGCCTGAAGGAACGATTGCTGGGTAATAGGGTCCTGCTCTGCAATTTGTCTGAGCGTGGGGGACGTGTTGCCCCAAACCGGAGCGGTTGTGGCCGATTCCAAGTTGTATCCTGGAGCGTGGTTTGCTGTGTGTCCTGGGACCTCTGGATGCCGGATCCTCCAGCCACATTCGGTGTGTCTCTTTGGGCACAGCCCCTGGAAGCCCTCACCGCGGGTGACTCAGTCACTCAGTAAATCTGAATCCCTGGGTCTCCACCACAAGCGGGTTTTGTGTGTGTAATGTATCCATTATTCAAGTATCTTCTACAGAAAATGAACTTCAAGTAGAATAGAGATTCCTTCCTTTAGACCACCAGCTAACTAGTGACACGTATATCTTGGTATGTTTTTCTTTTTAATGGCATTAAAACTCAGTAGGTAAAGTTCGTCCTTCCACAAAGGCGTTGCAGGACTCGGGGGGCCTTTGCTGACTTCCACAGTAGCTGAATATTCACCCCTCTAATGTGATTATGATTTGGTAAGACAAACAAAAAGGAGGAAATACATTACGGTAAGAGATCTTTATTAAAAATTTTGTACATCGAAGGATTAACTGCTACATTTTAAACAAGAAATAAGATTTTACATATTACAAAAGATGCTATTAGTTCTTGAATTAGAAATAAATTTTATGAACACTGTACATGATGCATCCAAATCATAAGAGCAGGAATAGGACAGTGCCTGAAAATATATGATATAACTTAAGCAAATGCACGTAATTTGTAGAATGCAACATATTTCTGGAAAAACGGCATGTTAACTTCTGTCTGCAAGTGCTGTATCCCTCTAACCAGTAACCACCAGCAGTGTTCTTGGGAGCAAGCACTGACGCAAGTGCCCAGCGTGCTGTTTTTCCATTTGGAGTTTTTCATTGTCGGAGAAACTTTCTTACTATGGTCTGTTTGTCTTGGAGACAGCAGAATGGCACGGTTAACACAATCTGCATATAAAAACCCGATGCAAAACACTTCTTACAACATAACTTTACCCCCAACCCAGATTAGAAAAACCAACTGATAGCACATAAATGTCTACAGAAATAGATTTTTATTGACTTATTTTTGTTACAAAGTTAGTTAAAAAGAAATATATTTTAGCTTATCAGATAACCGTTACTTTGTGTATCATTCATACTATATTTTTTTCCTCTTGAGATTGTCAGTAGCTGCATTAGAATTTAAAATAAAAACAACAAAAGATCACCTTTAATTGCATGACCTATTTGGCTAGGAAGGGTGTGAAGTTTTACAGGAGAGTACGAACATACAGTTCTCATACGAAAGTGTAGTATGTATCTAGGCCAAGTAAGGTAATAAAAAAGATTGAAATCTTTATACAGAAAGTGACAATGCCCATGTTATACTATGGAACACATCTACTAATTTTGAATTACACGTGTAATGTGTGGATTAAAGATATCACTTTACTAAACAAATAAAAAAAGAGCAAAATCTATAAATAAAATAGTAAGTGCTTTCTTTAAGATAATATTCTTTGGCTGCTTTAAGTGCCAGCGGAGGGTTACTGGAACCCCCTAAAATGCGTAAGGTCCCACTATTATCGTTAGCCTCAACACCGAGCTTGTACGGTAATTCAAGCTGTTGACTGTTAGCATCTCCAGATCCACGATGTGTTCTCTTGGTCCCGATAGGGATTTCACCAGCACCAGCATTGCACTTACGGCACTTGTTTGCTGAAAGAAAGGAGGGAAAAAGTTTAATTCAAATTTAAAAAGATTCCCTAGCTGTGTCAAGGGACTGCTTGTGTGTAACTGCGCCACAAAAATGCTCTGTCTCAGCGCAGAGATGCACAATGTAAGTATTATTTAACATTTTTAAATGGTCATGACTAATCTCACACCTGGCTTTGCTGGAGGGAAAGCTTTACCTGACTAGGGCTCAGAGGAATAAACTGCGCTGCAAAATCTGTTCCTGGTTATACTGACTCTCCTAAAGGATCTGAAAAGTGGTAATCTATCCCAGGATGTTTTTTTGTTTTATCCCCATCTATCAGCTTTTAAAATACATGAAGAATAAGTAGACCAAGAGAAACCTAATGTATTTAACAGTGATGTAGCTTGTTCAGTGGAGGAAACTCTAAGTCCATGCCATGTCTCATACTCCAGAAGCTGTTTTCCCTGAAAAACTGGGAATTCTTGTAACTTCTATGCCTGTTGCTGCCCTTCTTGTAGCCCCCTGAGGCTCTTTCCAGGCTGGGGTTGTGCTGCTGGTGCTGTGACGTGACTGAAAGATGGCATGTCACTGGCTTGTAAAAAGGCTTCAAAATGTACAGATGATAAAAAGGGTACACATCTCTCCCTTTACCTGTGATAATTTTTTCCCTATGTGGACTGAGTAGGTTAAACAAAGGAATCCATGTCCAGAGACCTCGCTCAGACTTGACTCAAACAATGGGAATAATTTCTAGGCAAGCCTTTCTTTACTGCGGTGCTTTGGCAGGAATAAACACATGCTTCCTTATTTAAGGCCTGTGATTGCTTGTTGGGTGGCAACAGAAGATTGGAATTGTCAGTCTAAAAGTCAGTCTGGAGGCTGGGTTGGAGTCCTACCCTACCTAGAGCTGGAGTGAACTTGTTCTTAAGAGTTGTCGACTTTAAATAACAGTTGGTGCTTTGGGAGTAGGCATGGGGTTTTGATGTGCAATAAATCCAGGGAAGAGAAATCCAGGGACGAGCACTGGCTTACAGGCAGTACCAGAACAAGTCAGACAAGTGAGGAGTTCCTTGCTCCCATCTTGGGGAGACTTGGTGTAAAGAGGCAATGCCATATCTTGGTTTACTTTTCTATTGTACTATTAAAATACTGAAATCTTTGGATTTGTAGAAAAATAGATAAATGAAAACTTTCTAACTAATAACAGTTTTAAATTTTCTGGGCTGTTTCTGTTTTACTGAGTGTAAAACCACACAAAACAAAGGATTTTCTAGGAATTTGTCCATATTAAGCTTCCAAAAAAAATCTGATTTCAAAAATCTTAAGGTAGATGTTACAGACAGTTTCATTCATGTGTATCTACTCGCATTTGTTGTACCAGTAGGAAATACTGCTGCCATAAGTCACTTGAACTTCTGGTTTTCTGAAACTGCTGCAGCACTGAAGAAAAAGTTCTCGCTCAACACAGTCTTGGTTGCAAGTTTGTCTGAATTTATCATTTGAAATCAGCACTCCATCCCAACCTATTCCTGACTTAATTTCTTTTTTGTGTATGGGGAATTAAAAATGTACAAAGAATCTTTCTATGACCCTCTTCTAAATACATACACATGGGACATTAGTGCAGGGTGAAGAGCAGAGCTGTTGTGATTGCTAAATATTCATGATTGTTACTGCTGTTCTTTTCAAGTGACTACAATGGGTTGATTCTCAGTTTATAGAGTTACTGGGCAGAGCAGGTAAAAGCTTTTCGAAGTCTGTAAACCAAGTCCGTTCAAGAAGGAAATATTAAAAAGCTGATAAACTTTCTATGCTGTATTTCTCTTACAGGAACGTTTGATGGAGTTGTCAAAATGGCAAGGCACTCTAACACCTCGGCAGCACCAGTGGTTTTATAGCCCGCTCAGGGTCTGACTTCAACCAATACTCACTCTCAGGTAAAATTCTCCATTTTCATTTCCAGACTTGATCCGGAATGTGTTAATAGTATTAGGATAAATAGTGGTTGCCTGAATCTGGAAGATATCAGAGGGCACTGTTCTGTCTGAACGGATGCTCATGTATTTGTACACAACAGAGTAAGGCAGCTCTCGGCAAATGGCGTTTGATACGGGGCAGACACAGCGGCTGAAAAACAAAAATGGATAAACTTGATACTTGAAAACATGATTTCTGTTGTATTTGATTGTGTTGCCTGTTGAGAATAACCCTAAAAAAGCTGTCTGGCTTTCTCTTACTTCTCAGATGTTAGGACATAAGGCTCTTGACAAGGATTTCTTGGGTAACAACGAAATCCTCCATGGTAATTCCAGCAAATTTCATCCTCTCTGCATTCATTAGTAGTCTCACACTCATTTATGTCTATGAGGAAGAAAAAGGAACTGTGTTAAAGCAGAGTTAAATCGAGTTTGCTATGAAAAACAACAACAACAACAAAAAAACCCACCACCACCAAGCCACCTGCTTGTCTACTGAAACTCAACAGATGTCTATGTTATTTTTTACCTGCTTTTCCAAGGCCTTGCTATAAAGGATTTGGAACAGTAGAAATGGAACAAATTTGTTTACCACATCTTAATCAAGACTGAAGGTCTTTAGTTGACTAAAGAAACACATTAGTCATAGTACATGTAATGCAACTGTAGAAACCCTGAGTTCCTAGTTGGCAATGAATCATTTTCTAGCACAAGGTATCTTACAGGCAGAGGAAAGAGGCTTTGAGAAAGAAGTGTGATTTCATGCTTTTTGCAGGATCTCACTTAATTGCTTAGGTTTCATGGTCTAACTAAATGCTTAGTTAATATTTATAGCTGTAGTTAAACTAAAGTAGCTTTGGAAGAAATCATGATGTGTTTATTTTTGTGTGAAGTAGAGCTTCCTTTTTTTTTCTTTTTCTTTTTTTCTTTTTTTTTCTTTTTACCCTGGGAAAATGACCTTGAATAGAAATGGGGACTGTCAGCTTTGTGTAGTATTGATGCTCTGTTATCCTGGCAGTGCCAGACCCAACCCCCTGTCTATCCCTATGCTTGCCTGAAACTAACCCAGCCCCAGACACATGAATAAACCAAAGGGTTTATTCAAATGTAAGCTCTGGGAAGGCCCAAACAGATTTATTTATTTTTTTAGGTGGTCAAACTACCCACCCCAAGATACTCAGTATCAGTTGCTATTCTTAAGAGTGATAAGAATCTACACTGATTTCTCAAAAAGAGCCACCATTACACAACGCTTCCATAAACAATTTATTTCCTCATCCCTTTCTGACAATAATTAGCACACCTATTTCTAAAAATAAAGATTGTGAAATCAGGTTCTGGATTACTAAGACAATGATTCTGGCACTTTTTCTGTAACTGTAAAGAGACATTTAGCACCAGTGAGAAAAATAAACTTTGCAGCTGTGATCCCGGTATTTGGTGGCACCTAGCTGTAACTGAACAGCTGACCAGAATGTTTATTTTCCAAACACAATATAATTAATCTGCTCAAAATTCTTGCTTTTTTTCCTCCTGTTATCAGAAAGAACATATCTTTCATTTCTGCTCTGTCTGCGCTTAGAAACCTCTATAAAAAGAAACAGATACAAAGCAATGCCCAATGTCTGTAATAAATGATCTGATTTTTTTCTGAGATATTTATCTCTGGAACTTAGACTCACCACCTAGACATCCAAGACCAGCTTTACTTAAGGATTACGAAAGTTGAAAATTTTATCCTAAGCATCTGAAAAACTTAGAGTTTGAGCTGAGAGATTCAAATAAAAGGAATTAATATAAAATATACCATCAATCATCAAATGCATCAACATCTTTTGCTAGCCTAACACTGTCATGAAATATAAACACTTAGATAAGCATTCTTAGGCTTGTGTGAAATGGTGTTACCCGTAAAGCAATATTGGGACTGTCAAGATGGGGCTCTTACCTTGACATGTTCTGCCTCCTACTACCTGGTAACCTTCAGGGCAGACACATGAGAATTTTCCTGGTTCGTTGACACACTGATATTGACATATGTAACTGGAAGTTCTGCATTCATCAGTATCTGCAGAGAGAAGAACTTAAGCTGGTTGTACTTTTCAATTGTTTTTAATGATAAATTTTAAATTTTAAAAAATGAGAAATGCATTTATTTGAGGAAGTAGAAGGTAAATTAAGACTTCTGAACAAGTTTGGGAAAATCTCTGTAGAGAAAATCCATAGTTTTAGTATTCTAGACGTGATTACTTCCACAGAAAAGTAGATGTGAGATTAGCTAATGTAGCAAAACTATTGTCTTTGTGCGCTAATGGAGCAGCTCTTTGGGAAGGAGGCTAAAGTCTCTTTTTAGTCGTCAAATATTATTTGATATATGCTTTTCTTGTTCTTAATCCTTGTGTAACCATCATCCCCTTGCCAGAGAATTGTAGCACAAACCTGATTTTAACACTGTTGTTACGCAGAAATTAAATTAAACCAATGAAAACTAGAGAATGGCTTGGAAAACAGTGTACTGCCCTGCTAGTACCTCTGAGCCTTGAGCCCAGCTCTTGATTTTTGTCAGAGATTATACTGAAGGCTGCATAGTTGCTACTCCCTGTTCTGTTTGCTTGCAAGTAGGATTAGCTTAAGAAGCTTGGAGAGGGAGCATCTGTAATAGCTCTGCTGGCTTGTTCGGGAGGGCAGTGGTAAACCAAAAAGACCTCTTTGGCTCAAAGACTGGTAGAAGGGATATAGGCTTTACGGGTGAGATCATCGTGTCCAAAGGGAGATTAGAGGAATCCTGTGGAGGCACTGGCAGAGGAAATAAAGTGTTGATTGTATAATCATCAGGAGACATGCTGTTTGTATACACAGGCTTGAAAGCACCTCAAAAGCACAATTGTTGTTTCCTTACAGTCAAATTTAAGGTCTTTATTTTCAGATGAACCTAACAGCACACAGAATTTCACTTGTCTTTTGGTTTGCATTCCTTTCCAATTCATTTAATGGTCATCAGCATTAGACCACACACAATTCAAGTGTTTGTGAAGTAAATATTCGGAAGCCTTATTCTCTCTCATTCTCTCTCCCTTCTCTAGTAACATCTGTCCTGTTTTGTACTTACAGTTAATGAGACACCTGAATGCAGCTGCAGCTACTAAGGTGTGTTATCAGCAATGGTATTTTCAACATTAAAATAAAATTTAAACGCCTTAATTTTTTTTTGGCTACAACTCACTCCCACATTGTCATTCCACTTGAATTGCATCCCCTAGTTCACAGAGGCTTCTGGGAAAATAAATCAAAAATGGTTGCTCTTCTAAGACAAATAATTGCTTACCTTCACAGTTGATTCTGTCACTGCTTAACTCAAATCCTGGGTTACACTGACAAATGAAAGAACCCAGTATATTGTAACACTGCTGTGCGCACGGGTTATTGGCATCACATTCATTTATGTCTGAAAAGAAAAATTACAGATCTTTATCTTTTGCACCTAGTAATTAGGCTGATTAAGTGGATTAAGTCTGGGCCTAGTGCTTAGCAGAAGCTCGGTTGACTATATCAATACAGGTCTGCAGTCACTGGAACAATGTCAGATTATGCTTTACATTCCATGTAGAAAAAGTATTTTTCCAGGAATGAGAGTTATTCTAATGTGTAATGAATTCTTCCAATAATGTTTAGTGTGGCTATTAAACCTCACATTCCAGCGTCTTTTTTCAGGTATGAAATGCCAAGTCTATAAATAATTGATATAAGGAACACATACAGATAAGACCTCTCAGCATGCAGTGGTTAAGATCTGAGCTATTTATTACTCCTAAAATTTGTTCTTTTAAATTCCATTACAATTATAACATGAGCCTTTTAAGCCAGTATAGTTTTGCAATGCTCCAAGACCTAGACCATACAGGGGGGGAGGCAGGTTTCTGTGCTAGATTTTTCATCGTGTGCCATCCGAAGAACATATATGAGAACACGGCAAAATAAGAGAAGCAATTTTAATGCAAGGTTTATGTAAGTGTAATCACCTCTGCGATTTACAGTGCTTATTTTTATAGGCTGCTAATTATTGCTCCTTTGTCATACGCTAAAATCTACAGTGAATTTTCCCTTGTGTGCCTTCCCTGCATATTTTCCATTCATTTGTGTTCATCAGCTATACTCATTAGTAGAGAGCTGCATGTTAAATAATTTTTGAATTCATAGCTTTTGCAAGTACATATAAATGTCAGCGACACTTTTATCTACAGATACAACTTTTAAAACTGACAAAGATGACTAAGATTTGGCATTCACAAGAACTAAACCAACAAGGAGGATATTAATTATCTCTGTGATCCTTCTCTTTATGATGAATGGTAATAGGGGAGAAATGATTACCAAGCATTTTTCGTTCTTTTAGTTGAATTCTGGCAATGGTGTGAAGAATGTACATCATGACAACGCTACCAGAAGGAATAATAAGCTGGCCAAAGCCACAATTCCGTTTGTTACCCTTCCAAGAAATATTGACCCACTTTCAATATGTGCAAAAGTTGTAACAAATGTAATCGGTACAGCTGTGAAGTATGACTTCTGCCAGATGACTGTTGCAGATGTGAAAGTCTGTCTTGATGCAGCAGTCGCTCTTTTACAGATTTTTGCGTGAAGATTTACTTTACCTTTTATGGTGGGGGTGTGACTTGCTGGGCTGGGAGGCCAGCAGGAGTCAGAAGGGATTTCTTGGTGAAGCACCTAGTGAACTTGGAGCTTCATATGGAAGTGTAATTGAAAGAAAGCACCTTACATTTGAGCCGTGGGAAGGGGCAAATGACATAACTCATCACACAGTTACACTGAGTCCACATGCAGTATTTCACCTATTTGGTGAAAAACAACGAACGCCTGTCATCACAGTGCTATGTAGTGTGCCTGCCTGTGTATATATAGCCATAGAGAACTCGCAGCCATCTCCATCACCAGTCTCTTGATTTAACGTGGCCACTCTCCCATTCCTAGCTGAGATCCCAATTCTGTTAAAGGCAACAGCCAATTATTGATTTCCCAGGAGCTGGAATTTCAGATCCAAGAGAGTGTTGCATGAGAAGGGAAATTGGGAAGTTTATGCTCCTCTGATTTAGTACTCTGAACATGAAAGGATTTAACCTACCTTGATGTGCAAGTTGCTAGGCTACATATCTCCTACTCTTCCTAAAGCCCTCTGCTTGGAAGCTTGGAAAAAACACAGGGCTAAGCAAAAGTTAGCTGGTGTTCAATATGGCTATTCTCGTGCCTTAGCCAAAATCAGGAAAGCAATCGTCTCACTTCCTGCCTAGTTTTATCCCAAAAACATGGAAAGAAAAATGAAATGGCAACACAAGTTTTGTTCTTTATAGTCATTCTTAACAATGCTCTTGCCTTTTTAGTAGTATCACTGAGAAGTTTGTGTTCTGGAGAATTATCAGCTTTAAGAAATAGCATCCTTCTCCCAAGTATGTACATTTAATATGAACTTTTTCAGTACCTTGCACTTCAGTAGACAGTTTCCTTTTATTATTACCATCTCTAATTGCTCTAGATCAGATCTCTTTTCAAACTTCGCAGCAATCTTCCCTTAGTGCTTTATTTTAAGGGGATGAATGTGGCTTTCATAGTGACCCCTCAGTTTCATTTGTAGTAGTATTTTCCAGAGATTCCTGTTTGACATGTAAAAGCTTTTTCATCACTACATTTATCGTGTGCTGAGGATAATTACACTTAACTGTTTTGTTCCCCCTGCTTTCCATTTCCAGCCTCTGTTGTAAAACTGGGAATTATATCATGAAAGCAAGTAACACTGAAAAAGCAATCCACCAGAGCTGAAAGAATAATTAAATCAAAGATTAAATAATGAATGTAAACTTCCAGAGTTCAGTTGCCAAACTAGGTGCTTCTCAGAAACGTATAAAATAATGTGTTTTCCACGAGGCTCTGATTTTCTAATTCACCAGTACTTCTCAGATCACTTGCAAGACAGCTTCTCTATACAGCAACTAGTGTAACATATTGGTTGGAATTTATTTCCTTCAGTAAGTTGGGATGGAGACACTTAAATCACAACCGTGGCAAGTCATGTGTCAGTATTTCTCTACAGCAAGTGAGCTCGTGTAAGTGCATGCAGAGAAGTTCTTACCCACGCAGGTGTGGTTGTTGGACGCCAGCTGGAAACCAGCGTTGCACTGGCAATAATAGGAGCCGGGAGTGTTCACACATCGGTGGTGGCAGTACGGAGGCAGGGTGCATTCGTCTATATCTGAGTAATGAAAAGAGAAATTAGCTCAGATGGCACCTTGGAAGTTCAGTGCTGCTGTCTTGTCCAAAGAAACTGTAAAGTTAATTGAACTTGATTAAAAGCAGAAAAAAGCTTATGTGGGGTAGATGTTGCTTAAGACTTAAGGCTGACCAACAGAGTGACTGTAACTTCTACCTCATTTAATCAAAACTTCACATGCAGCACGCTTAGCTTATACTAAATCTTTTCAGCTCTGTTAGGACAAGTCCAAATTTTCCCTGTGAGGACAGAAGATTAGTGGCCCTGAAAAGGAAACAGATGGCTGTGCTTCCACAGGGATCCCCCAGAAACTGGCTGGGCTCCCTGGGGGCTGCTGTCCCTCCTGCAGGCCTTTGGATACAGCAGCACCAGCACCTTCTGGCTGCACTCTGGTGCTGAGGAAGGCGAGCAGCCCGGCTGGAGCTATGCTATCTCAGGCGGTATTAACTTTCCTCAGACTCTCCTTGCAGATTAGCCCTGGTTGTGAGGTGGAGCAGACTGCCTTTCCAACTTTCAGCATTCCTAATGTGCACTGGAGCAGGGTTTTCACCTGCAATCCACACAAAATGTGCAACAACTCCCCCCCCCCCCCCTTTTTTTTTTTTTTACCTCTGCATTTTAAAAGGCATCCTTACGTTCTGGAGGAGTTTGTCTGCAATTTTTTTTAAGCTATGCCGCAATGCTGATCATGCATGTATGTGCAGCAGTTGTCTTTAGTTGTGGCCTGCTTGATCTTGGTAGAGAAATCCGTGCCCTGTTCTGTACATGTACACAATGTGACATTTCAAAGGCTCAACGCTCAGACAAATAATACCAGTTTTCACTGGAACAAAGAAAGGCACTTCCCATATCCATGCCAGATCTTGAGTTCCCTACCTCCAGCTGTTTCCACCATAGATGTGTTTAAAAAGAGGCCAAGATTTTTTATTTTTTATGACGAGGAAAGTTTATTTTAATATCTAGTGAAAAAATAATTGTTAGAAGTTAACTCTTTTTCTGTCAATTTCGCAGTTACTTTTTGGAGCTAAACTTAGTGAAGTGTTTTGGATCAGTTTGAATGAAAAGGCTTACGCTGGAAAAACTCCTGGCTATCCGTACAGTAGAGATTGTTGCTGTAACTCTTCTGTTGCAGGGAAAATCTGAAGCAGAAATTGAATACATTAGGAGGCACAGCAGACCTCTTGCATCCTTGGCTTTACAGGACCAAGCTCTTACAAGTTGCTGTTTGAAAATCTGGTTAAACAATATAGGCATAGAAGCAATGCTTTACTTTTTAAGCTTTGTATTTATGCATGTAAATGCTTACAGGATCAGACTCTAATTCAGTGGGAATTCTCCTTGCAGTATTAGGCTCTTGTGCACATCAGCTCCAAGCAGATCCAAGGGCTGAGTGTAATATAATCAATTCTGCCAAATCTTCTGTTTGAACTAATGCTGGAAGACAACTCATTCTATCTTCAATCCTATGTTTCAGAAAAGGCTAATTTTGTGATAGGTGAACAAGCAATTTCTTTACAAAAATTTATTATTATTTTTTTTAATCAAAGAAATGGTTAGTGCATTTTGATTAAAAAAAAAAAACAACAATAACAATGAATTGTTAAAAATGAGTCCTTTTCTTCCTCCAATTTGAAGCCAAAAAGGTCTGGAAAAATTTTGTTCAAATTTGAGAGAAACATTTTCTCCCATATGGAGAACCTCTATCAAGATCTGGTCCCAAGAACGTTTTCTGGCAAAGTTGTTAAAAATAAATAAATAAAAAAATCCCCAAAGACAGTGTTTATTCTGAAATGCTGACAGTGTGAAGTGTAGCGATGTACTGGTAATTTAGGTCAGTGTGTAATACGTAACACAGGTGTTATTCTTGGTTTTGACCTAAATAAGAGAAGGGAAATCTTGCTTTCCTGACCTCTTCATGTGTGGATTTAGATGCATAACTGTATTCACATGTAGATAGAAGGCTGTACCATCCTGCTTCTTTTGAGAGGTGTAACATGTCTGGTAGGGCTTTCAGGTAGTCTTGGTATTGATATTAAAAGTGCTACTGCACAGCAGTAATACACTGTTCTAAAAAATTAGATAAAAAATGTTTAAAAATAAATATATCAGTGACCTGTCAAAGTTATTCTTGTGCCTACATTCCCAAACGACTTATCCTACTCTTGCACAGAGAACACGTTTTTCTGTGAAAAACAACGAAAAAGCTTTTCTACTAGGCTGCATAAAATCAGTTCTGTGCTTAGAAGAGGTGGTCTTGAATGTCACCTGATGATGTATACATTTGATTCTCCTACTTCATAATTGTTTTCAATATCCCTGACAAACTTAAGGCTTAAGACTGTAGTGTCTATAAAGCCATTTTATCCATTGAAATTGTGATTAAAGAGGTGCTAAAGGCTGAAGAAAGACTGCAGGAACAGAGTAATGGCACTTTCACGTTATGTCCCCAAATGAGGATGGAATAGGAAAGATGCAGTGTTTATGCTGCACTTGGATTTAATTTAATGCTATACTTGTATAGGTCCCAAAGGTGCAGACGGCTGCTTTTGGCCCAAGGAATAAAGCATAGTGGTTTATAAGTTGCAAATATCATATACCTGCATTCAGAGTTTCCATCTCTTCCATTTCTACTCATAAAACTGAGACTGAAACAGACTGTGCAAGGGGGCTCTGCAGAGCAGGGATTAGGGCTGTGTGAAGGTAGGGCTTTGTCCTGCAGATCTGGATTCAAATCTCACTGAGGTCAGTGGAAAGACACATTTTACTTCACTGCTGTAGAAGACTTCTGACTGTATCTGGGACATTAGGCAATACCCCAATACAAATAATAAACACAGTGGTAACTAGTAAGAAAATTAGTCTTGTGAAGTTCAGCTCTGTGTTGATTATACTTAAAATAGTTTCTAGTTACATGTTTTAGTGATTAATCATTGTGACAAAGCAATTATTCCATTCCATTTTAAAAATAATCAGCTATTGTACAGTATACACACCTATGCATTTTGTTATAAAAGTTTGCAACTTCAGGTAATGAAAGAAAATAATTTAGTCTAAAGCAAGACTTACCAACACATTGCTCCCCTCGTTTCTGATACCCTGGAGGACACTGGCAGCTGAAGGACCCTCTTAGATTGACACATACTTGGTCAGCTCTACAATTATGGGTTCCTGTTGCACATTCATCTATATCTTTATAACAAGAGCAAATGCACTATTAGTCATAGAACTTACTTAGAGTTAGTTACCTGTTGAAATGCTTTCCCTATTTTCAGGCTACTTACAAATGAAGGCAGCAAATTTGAAATACACTCAAGAAGTAATCTCAAAGTTATTCCATTTGCAGGATATAAAATGTTACCAGATCTCTGTTGGCTTTTAACTGCATTTGAAAATGTATCAGATACGGTTATTCTAAATAATCATTTTTATTTGACAAATACCATTATTATTTGTACTTATCATTATAAAACTTTTCATAGATGTCTTGCAGCTTTATACTACTTAAATCATTTAACTTCATTTCACTTTTTTCCCATGCTGATTGTTTGTTGCATGCTGAATTACTCTGGAAAACTTCAGCAAAAGTAGTTCATCTGTTTCTCAAGAATGAGATGACTTCTTAGTATTAGCACAACAAAATATTTCTAATACCAATCCTTTTGCATGGTTCCCATACCCCATACTTTGGAGAGGGACTTGGAACTTGGTGTGTGGTGGCCTTCTCATCAGGAAGAGATCTGCCTCTTGTCATTCCCATGAAAATTCTCCTAATTCAGTCAATCTGTTAAAGTATTTGGAAATAGTGTACATCTGCTTGTATTTTAGCAGTACAGCTAAAAATGCAAAGACTGGACCGATACTTTTCTGTGTAATTCAGGTAGCTTTTCATTCACACCAAATGCAGGCTTATACAAGTATAAAAACATCTTGATTTTGCCTATTCATTAGAAAATGCTGGAGGTACTTAAATATAATTAAAGTGCATGTGCTGACAAATAACTTGCTTAAAATGGAATTGCAATTTGTTTTCTCATCCGAACATCCAAAATGTTAGAGAGCTTTTTATTGTAACCTGACACAGTACAGTGAAAGGACTTTTTAATTTTGGCATTCTACACAATTTGGAGACTCTAGGCTGAATAAACAAATTCCTTAAAACTTATGATCTCTAGTTTACAAATCTCAGCTGACCTCTCTATTTGTATAGGCACTTGGGACGTTAGAACATCACCAGTGGCAGATTCTGGGTGGTGCTTTGGAAAAAATGATGGATTCTTTCACATAGCAAATGAAAACAATTTTGACCACAAGATTCAATAAAAAATAAACCATCAACAGTTTGAATTGATTCTCAATGTTTGTCCTTCCTCAAATGCCCAAATATTTTACATACATTTTCTTTATCTGACAGGAAAAATGAAGTCCTTTTATGTTAGCCTGCTCTTTGCATTTCTGCATAGTAACAGTCCTAAAGCTGCTGTGCTGCTGCAGGACTTGCTGACCGCATTGTTCTGCGGTGACAGCTGAAAAGCACATTCTCAGGTGTAGAGATTTTCAGGGACTAGATCTGGCTGCCTCATACCAGCCTGACACATCATTAAAAGTTTCAGCCAAAGCACAGTGGAGTCAATGCAAGTCTTTGCAGGGACTTCGCTGGGCTTTGCATGTACTCCTACTTTCTGCAGAAGCTGAAAATAAGAGGGCTATAATGCTCATACAGTTGAAATTCTTTCTTAAGTACACACACTGTTGCGGATTGTACAGAACAGAAAATTGGATCCATAGAAACGTCAGATATGAGTGAACCTAACATAAGCGAGCTTTTAAGGTGGGTTAGTTACAATACATTAAGTTGTTGTGTAGTCATTTGCATCCGTGGCTTGATTTTCATTTAGTTTATTTTTCTATGGAATAATAAGCTACTCAGCTAAAACAAAACAAGCTAGATTGACTTATGCACTCAGGATCTTTGATTTCTTTCCCAATGGTAAGTTCAGTTTGAAAGGAAAACAATTGTTCTAAAGTCCTGTTTGCCTGCTAGCCGCCTCCTCACTCGGAAACTCTCAGAGGACTTGATGCTGTTGCCACAAAGGTCCGTGTTTATAGTAACAGCCTTTTCATGAGGCTTGTATCAAGGAGCCCTTTAGGGCTCTCCCAAGCTTCTTAATCCAGTCCTGAACTGGACTGCAACTCAGCTCTGGCTTTCTATGTATGTCCTGTCTGCCTTCTACATGTCATGAAAATGCAGATCAGTATGTGGAATATGCTTGGTGGATTTTATCCGTGCTTTTACTGTGTGCTGTCATGGTACTTTTTGCTATTTTGGCTGTTTTTCTTGGATGGCTTTTTTTGAGATAGTTCCTAGGCTTGTTGGGGAAAGAGGTACATGGGGGAAAAAGTACTGATGGGAGCCCTTTGAGAATGCCAGGCCTCTTGTTTTGTGGCCTTACCTGCACCTTCCCTGAACTGCCTAAGGTGGGAAGTGAAGGCGGACAGGAGAGGAGCTTCTGGCCTTCACTGGGGAAGGGCAGCAGCGTGGCCTGCTTGGAGCACCTCTGCTCGTGTCTGTGCTAAGGACTTGCTAATATGAAGGGAAGGCTGATGGCCTGAGGATTGTGTGTCAAGGAAAATACTGTGGGAGGAGAACAACAGGCAGCTATGCTAGGAGGGCTTCAGTGCTGGAACATTCAGTTCTGAAATCTCTAGTATTGCAATAATTACAGCCATGTCTACTATTGTGATTGATACAAGGGTGAGGAAGCGAGTGGAAGATTTCAGTACTGAAAGTGGTGCCAAATGTGAATTGTATTGGTGTGATACCAGAAGCAGCCCAGCCCTTGTGTAAGAAAGAAGCATTGGTGGATTTTGCAATGTGATGTTGCTGCACGGACCTCTGCATCTATGCTCTTAGTGAGGCCCAGAGAAATATTAAGCTTCTTGGCACACATCAGTGTGACCTTAATCATCCTCCACTAGAGAAACATTTTTTTTATCTAATTGTCCTGAAAGTTATTCAAGCAATGGGGCAGTGGAAGTCATAGAAGGAAGCTACATCAATGCTTGGGATGCGGTAGATCAGCACCATTTTTCTCAGGGGTGTTATTACCAATAGATACAAACACATGCTTTTTCCCCCCATATGAAGTAGCATAATGTTGCACTGACATGCCAATATTGACCTGGGACTTGCACTTCTGTGTTTGTTCACGGTTCTTGAGTAGGTAGACTGCCTACATGCAGTTGCTTAGAGGCTCACTGAACTCTAATCTGAAGCTTTCAGATTGTTTTCTCACTTATGTCCCCACTGTATGAAAATCGGTAACTCCTAGGTTGCCTTTTCATAATTGTAAGAGCTTGTTTTTCCAGTTCATATCAGTTTTCCAATCTGTTAGATTCCTAGCTTATTTATCACAAGTTGCACAGTGCCCTCTGATCCTGACAGGGATCTGGAAGCTGCATCAGTTCCTACTTTAATCTGTATCAAATGCAATAAATACTGGGAAGAGACAGTGATTACACAAAGCATGTGTTTTTCCTTAAATCTTACCATCTCATTCCATTTGATCTTCCTTGACAAAATCCCTGGACTTAAATGAGACAAGTAAATGAGGATATTGGGAAGCCATCCTTTTGGTTTCCACCTATTGCAAACACCCATAACCAGATTGATTTGACGTCTGTGAAGGCATAGCAAACTGGGGCAAGGCTATGCTAGAAACTCCTATAGGAACATCACAGAGCTCACCAGCTTTAATCCTAAGAGCAAGATAAATTTGTTTGACCTTTCCTCTCTAGCATGAATGTTTAATAATGTGTGTACGTGCATGTGTGTTTATAATAATTAAAAAAATTAAAACAAGACACTCCACTGCACACACTTGTCTCTCTGGGGAGAGGGTGAGAGAACAAACGTGACAGATGTTTGTCATGTTGCTTAATGCACTACTGGAAAGCACTCAAGATACCACAGTGATGAGTGCAGCATAAGAAACAGATCTAGAAAGAAAATAACGGGCTTTTACAAGCTCATTCTTGAGCATCTTTCATTTGCATCCTCTTTTCCAAATTTAGTGTCATCATGATAAAGTTTGTTTCTGTGTTTCAGCAACTGATGCTATAGCTGAAGCTTCTATTTCAAGCAAGTACCTTGTAATCTCTACATTGAAAACACTTTCAACTCGTTCCTTGACACCTCCATATAAATATCATTTCTACATATTATACATCTGCTCACCCAGGTAGGCAATTCAAATTACATTGGTAACACATTGGTAACCTGTAATGAAAATGATCTTCTCTTAGCATCCTTCTTTCTTTATTTCTTCATATTATTTAATCTCAACTAATCTTTTAAAATTTTGTGCTGTTCACTATGGATAAACAAGAGCTGTAGGTTTGTATTAAATTGTTGAAGAACTTGGTTGGTATTTAATCACTGATGCAGGCAACACATGAAATACGGATGAACTCTTAAACTCAGCGTATCTAAGATGTTGCTCAAATAATAGATAACTACTCTGCTATTGATGCTGTGACCACTTGACATTTGCTTACAGAAAAGACAAATAAAAAAGAGATGTAAAAGGTTGAGTAACTGAGCTCATGACAGCAAAGAGCACTGCTGGGCAGCTGACCTCTCTGTTCTCTCTGACCAACCATGCCTGAACAAACACCACAACTAGGGCTTCTCCTCTTGACTTCACTGGTTGCTTCTCAAGTATGAAAATCCAGGGGCCTTTAAGGGAAGCTATCATGAGACAGATGTTGCTTTGAGCCTATGAGTTCTAATATAAGCTTTAAGGTAAATGCGTATTTTGTGATAGAGGTTTAATTCATTCTCTTGCATGTCAAAAAATTGCAAAGCGAATCTTTACATCTCTGGTTTGCCAGGCTACCTGGCCTGACTGCAGGGGAGTCAAGATGCATTCAGTTGTGGCTAAAGCCATTTTATTCCTGGACAGTTGTTCTCTGGGCAGTCACAGCCTCTGTAGTTGAACAATTTCCTTCAAAATAACTTGGGTGTCTCTATCAATACTTTTGCAGATCTTACGTATTTGAAAATTGAGCTGGGTTATCTTCAGCATCTTGATCATTGTAATAATTGAACTCAGATAATTATATAGCCTTTCTGTAGGCCACCTGAGAGTGAACTGGTCTTATGGGGATGTCTTGCTACTTTAAATAGGTATAAATTTTAAAAATATTTATTACACTGGTATTGGGATTGAGTGCTTGAATCTCCCTGTGTTGCTTATGGGTGTTACATCCAGAATACTACCCTGATAGAAGGTTACAGTTTCAAAATCAAGTATTTCGTGAACTAGAAATTTCAGAATTTGGATTCTCTGAACAGCTGTAATTTAGATCCCTTATATATAAGCATTATGACAGTCTTTGTATGCATCTTGCAGGCTTGCTCTCAGTCAAACCTCACTGTTCCTCAAGTGGGTTAGTTGGTACAGTACTCTCTTCTTGAGGAACACTGCGAGAGTGCAGGAATTGCAATGATTACTGCTGCATAAAAACTTTAAGGTAATCTAAAGAGTTGGAGTCAGTAGAGAAAGGGGCAAGGAACATTACAGTTAAGGAGACTGGTCTCTCAGTAAGGTACACTGCTCTTTCAGAAACGTTTATGGAAGTCATTGACTGTACTTTGGTAAATATGGCCATCAGACCCCCATGACTCATCCTAATATAAATAGTGCCTTTTGCAATAATCTCCAGGCTCTTTGGGAAGGTGCATTTTAGAAGACTTTGATATTGATAACCATCTGCTCATTAAGATGACACTGATTTCCAGAAGTTACTGTTTGAATTTTCCACAGAAAAAAATGTGAGAACCACGGAGGGGTGCAGATCTTGTTCTTATATTCCTTCAAAATATAAATCAGCTTGCATTTCATAGTTTTAATTCCACAAGCCTCACTAATAGCTATACCCAGTGATTCCCTCATTTTCCAAAAATGTACCCACACTCCCTCTTGAAGTGATTTACACAATTATGTCCTTCCATTGCTGACTTTGGCAGTCTGCTCTGTATTTCAACCACTAGTTGTGTACAAAAATTTTGCTTGACCTGCTTTTAGCTATAGCGTTCTCTAAATCTAGTGTATGGTTCCCTGCTTTAGAGCTAGTTAGTTTTTCTACTTCTTCCCTGCAATCCATTCTGTCAGGCTCTTATCTACATCCATAAAATTTTTTCCTAGTCTCTTTCTGAGCTACAAACCTGGCTCAATTCCCTTCGTGCTGTGACTCATTTTTCCCAAACCCCCTGACTCATGCTGCTTGCTCACTTATGCAACAGCTTAATCTCCGTAATTTTATTCATATCATTATGAGAAGTACATAAATCCATGAGATGCATTTCATTAGTGCTTCAAACTTTTGTAGAAAAAATCCGGTCCACATCTATCCTTTGTTTGATTTAAGCCACTTAAATCTTTTCTATCTCATACCTGCATGTTGTGCTCAGAGCTGGAGACCTGTATTCTTAACTAGCTCAAATATGTTTTACTCTTGGGACTGGGGTGCTTGGCTTCTTGCTGCTCACTGGCTCTCGGTGTACCACAACTGACTACATCATCTTCATGCTCTCCTTGTTTGTATAGTCATCTCCTCAAACCAGTCAGATAATGTTTGTGGGTCTCTTTCTCTGTTCTGGTTTGTAGCAATCCTGTAAGCAGAATATTCCACCAGATCAAAAAGACACTTCTCTGATGAGCTGATGGGATCCAAATTTTGTCCTTGCTGAGCAGTGCCAGCGAACCAGCTCCTGAATTGTTTGTGCAAATCTAAACCCAGAATAACTCCACCAATGTCAGTGTTGCACTTGTCATTGTCAATGTTTTGAATGTAAATGCTAAATATTTTGGTTAATCAGTTTAAATTTTCTGAGCTCTCAGTGCGAGTGAGAGCAGAAAATGACTCAGTCTATTTTTCTAATAGCTACATCTGAACTGAAAACATCGCCTCCCACGGAAGCAATGGCACCAGTGAGTCTGATATCAGGCATACAATGATCTCCACAGCATTGCAGGTATCTGGGACAACTTACTTAGCTTCAAGCTGCTTTAATTCCTTTCACTTTGTCCCTTTCATTAGCTTTCCTTCTCTGCCTGTTAGATGTTTTATGAGTATTTCTCAGAAATAACAGGTGACAGTAAAATATTTGAAGAAATTAGAGCACTACAGTTCTTCCATTAGCACGGGCTTGCTTCATTTTACCAAATTAAGTATTCGGTCCCTTATTTATGTTTCTTATATTGTTCTTGCAACTGAAGCCAAGCTCACTGCTATGTCGTTTCCTGGATCCTCCCTGATCCTTTCTTACACATAGGAACAACATTAGCAACCTCCAAATTCCCTGGTTCCCTCCCCAGCCTTAGCAAGCTATCAACAATTTCTGTCAAAGGCTTTTCTATTTCCCTTGCTACTTCCTTCAACATTTGGGATGTTATTCATCTGGGCTGGATGCCCAGACAACTTTTAACTCATTGGTGTTGGGAGGCTGCGTTTTGTGGAGGTAAATACCAGGAGAAAATCTATTACATAACATCAGGTGAGTAGGTACCAAGAGACCAAATATTTGGAGGAATTTCTCACTTCTGGAGTGGCAGAACCTGTTAATAGCAGAGACCTGTGCTGTAACAGTGCACTCACTATCCACTGGTGTCATGAGGTAGCGTCTATAATTCTGTATAACACTGTAGCAGCCCATAAACTCCCTTTTTATTGCTGTTTTTTCTCTTTCCCTTTTAAATTTTCTTTTGGCCCTTTCATGTTAAGTATATTGGACCGATTGCCCTGGTAACGAGCTTTCACAGTTGAGTGAAGGTAACCTGCACAAATGCTTGTTTGCACAAGAAAAACATTTGCAGGAGCCAAGACCTACATTTAAGCATATATGTGAGGTAGAATGTTTAAATTAAAATGATTTTCATGAAAAATGGTGTAACTTCTTTTGGTAAGCCGAAACATTCCCTCTCATAAACTTGTGTGTACAGCAAAGTGAGCTCCTTGTAGATTTGTCTTTTAGTACTCCTGGACACCATGGCATAACAGACTAGGAATAATGCAAAGTATTAATGTAGAAAATGTGGTGTGTGTGTGTGGAGGAAATCTAATGCAGTGTACTTCATAGTTCCTTGCATGATTTCTATATTTGGGCTGAAAAAGTGCTAGCAACTACTATGAATTTGGGATATTTACCCAACCACAGTGACTTCATGAATATGAAGGTACAGGAAAAGCATCCTTCCTCTATTTACTCAACAGAGTTAACAAAGGATAAAGCTGTAATAATCAAGTCTGGACTGCAGTACTTTGTCACAATTATGTATTGTCTTTGGTATGTCCAAACTGAATTGACTTATCACATAGAACAGCTAAATAAAGGAGTGAGCCATAGCTTTCAGCGCTAGAACATCTCCCACATGTTTATTTGGGAGTGGCAGGCAGCTGAAAAAAAAAAAAAAAAAAAAAAAGGATGAATGAAGCTTTGAATTGATGCATTACTTCCTTTCTTCTCCACTTTGCCTCCATCTGTGGTGCTAGCTTCCTTCTCTAGAAGAGTATGCCAAGCAGTCTGTAAATTGCAGTGCAAAAGATAAGCTGCTTTTGATTCTGCGATTACTTTTGACTACGATCAAGACTGAGATGCCATATGCAACTGAACACGTTTTTTTCTATCCTTAAGAAAATATTTAAATTATCACGTTCAGGACAGCACTTCAGTGGTAACAAGATAAGGGTGTTCAACCTGAATCAGTGCCCAAACATATTCTGCTCATATGTCTTCTGCACGGTAGCTGTCCATGCTGGAAGTGGGATGGGAAGTTAAAAAGCCTAGGACTGTACTGTGACTTAAACAACTCCTGCCCTGGGCTGGATACTTCTCCAGGCCCCTGCCAGTACAAACCATGTCTCAACAAAACCTGTAGGAATGTGTTCTGCTAAAAAGAAGTACTTTGCTATCCAACCACAAACATACTAAATTAAATGAGTGCTACATGTAAAACATCATTCAAGTAATAGTAATTAAAGTGATTGTTATAATTAAAAGTAGTATGGCTAATGTGACAACAACTGTAGTCTAATACGAGGCCATAAATAAACTATTGCCAAGAGACAATAGGTTTTTCTATCCATGGTACTTCAACCTATATTTATAAAAATAAGAACCACAGGTGTAACATACATCTGTGTTTAAAACTTCTCAAAGGGAAGAGCACTTTTTTCTTCAATAGAACAAAATGTTAATTATTACTCTCCCTGCTCATTAAAAAGGCAAAAATTCAATGTTTTTGATCTATATGTACTTACAACTTGTATTTTTTTTCTTATTTCTAATGGGGCCATAAATGGGGGCATGCTTGCTTTCAAGTTACAATCCAATAATTCAGTGCAATGCATCTGCAAGTCTCAAAAGTGCTTCAAAATGTGAGTTGTCATAATGGTAAACCTTTTGATTTACATTGCAATAGTTTATTTTTACTTTCAGTAGAGTATTTCCTGCTGTTGCTTTCTTGTGATTTTGTGCTAGAGGTCTAACAAGTTGTGCTTTTTGGTTCATGCCTGCCTAAGTGAGGATCACCCACCCATGATGACCAATACACTTGGACTATACTCAAAAACAACAAGGGTGGATTAAACTATTCCATTATTGCAGATGAAAGAGTTCTCCCCGACATCTGGCATATCATCTTCAAAACTGATATGGAACATTTCCATAAATTCAGCTTAACATTGTTTTTGTGAGTGTTCCAAAGTATTTTTAACATGAAGAAATAGCATGCAAACTAATTTCCTATTTGAAAAGTAAATGTCTTGTTCTTATTCTTTAATTCATCCAGTTATTAAAAAAAAAAAAAAAAAAAGAAAAAGATGTTCACTTAACTTGAAGCATACTGTTTTGTTTATTCAAGTTAATGGAAAAGCTAGTCAGTGTTTGATGTAAAGCTGCCCCCTTGCTTGAAAGAAAACCAAACAACTGGTTATGAATTATGAATATCTCCTAATAGTTTCCAGAATTATCTGAAGGATGTATTTTTTTTCTTAATTACATACACTTAAAAGTTCCAAGTTCCCTATTCATTTCCATTTTGTTTATTTCTCTCCTTGGAAACCTCATAAGCATTTTCCTTTAGCTAGGCTTGACTGAACAAAATATTACTGCTACAACCTGTAATATTAGGGAAATAAAGGCCTGAAAGCTTATTGTGGTTTTTAATTAGGAAGTTGAAGAATTGCTTATTAAATCTGTGCAAGCCCTTTCACAGCACTTACAGTGGTAGCTGCTGGGTCCCTGCAAAGGAAAACACTAAGATCCTACCCAAAAAGTGTGCTTCAGAGCACACTTCAAACCCCAACTTTTTTCTGTGTGGCCTCAGAATATCAGTTCCTGCAAAAATCCTCCTTTCTTTTCATGCTGGCATGTCTTAAATTGTTTTAGTCCTAACCAGACTTGCGTTTGTGAGGAATCAAGTGTCTCCTTACTGTGAGGGAGGCATCTCCTTGTGGGAGTTGCTGGCAAAGGCACCGCAACAGGGGATGCAGTCTGGTGAAAACCTCATCTGTCTGTGTGATGCTTCCATGGTATGCATGGCCTTCCAACAGTAAAGCAGCTAGTTATCAACAGAACAACATCTAATTAATGCAGCAAGCAAACTGATGCACTGAGCAGGAGTTGTGATATCATAGAATCATAGAATATCCAACCCTATTCTGAAAAACAGTAGCCTGATTTTTTTGGTTGTATGGACATAGCTCATGAACCCACACCTGCCCTTTGCTCATGTAAGAAAAAGTGGCCTTAAAATATAAGGGACTTAAGATAAAAGATAAGGAACTGAAGATATTGGATATATGGGATGAATTTTATCAATAAAATCTTATTCTCCTTTTGCCTTTGCAGGCTGAATGAACTGTTTTAGGAACTGTAGTCCTCAAGTTGAGAACATTTAAGTTCAAGTCGAGTTCAATAGCAACTATCAGAAGGAGAAGGCTTATCTAAATGATATTGTTTTTAGCACTAATCATCCTATCTGTTGGCAGTACCAACACTCTGCAATCTCCACAGCTCCCTACGTAAATAAGCAGATTCCTGATGCTGTTCCAACTTCAGAAATGCCTTTGAAAGCACTATTTAGTTATGAATTTTTCCTACATGTGTTTCTTTTAGTGTTGCTGTATGCACTCACAGATGCTCTGTTTTGGAGAAACGTATCCAAAACTTAGCTATTTTTAAAGTATAAGCAAAGGCCACTGGCCTGTATTTTACCTTCTCATGAAATCAAAATGAAACGGTTAAAAGAAATTCACTTCCATGCCTTCTCTAACTTTTGAGTGATAGAATAATAAAAGCAAATTATGGAAATAGTACTTAAAAAAGACACATCACTTGATTCAGTCCAAAATATACTCTAGGGAAGGGAGGGGATTGGAAGAGCTGGGATAGAAAAACACAATGTTCAGGTTGCACAGTTCAAGTGAAGTGAAATGGATGTGCAGAAGTTAAGATTGCTGTGACAATGTTAATTTGACTATGCTACAAAGAAGTGGTATTATATGGTATTGATCTAACAAAACCACCAAGAACTGTCTCTTGTACATTTCTGTCTGCCTTGCCTCAAGAACCTCACATTTGCATTAGGTGGCTCTCCATTTAAATTTAAGTGGAAAATCCAATTTTTCATGTAATTCTTAACATGAAGAAGGCTTAAAATGAAATTTAAAAATCGTCAGCTTGAAAGAGAACATACATCAGATGAAGCCAAGCAGGATCAAAAGGGGGAAAGGCAGCTGGGAAAGAGAAACTTCCTCTTTGAAGGTAAAAGAAAATAAAAGGCAGAACGAATATTTATGAAGAAAAATGAACATAAAAGTTAAAGATGCATCATGATATGGGGGGACTAAGTGGAAGCTAAGGAAAAGAATGGGGAAGGAGCAAGGCACATAGATAAGAGCCCCACTAATGCAGCTGTTTTTCACTTACAGAAGTAGTGTTTATTAAACACTATTGATGACCAAGGTGCTTCCATGCCCAATTTGTGCCTGGAGAGCTGGTAAGTCCCTGTCAATGTGTGTCTGTTTTGCTGCCATTTTTCCAACTCAAAGTATAACTTGAGCTGTCAGAAGAATGAGGAGATAGCAAGCGCTGAGGTGGCACGTGTAGTGCAGCAGAATATGTTCTGCTGGGCTTGTATGTGGCTGGGGTGTGGTGAGAGCGGGATGGGAACGCAAGGGCAACTGCTGTGGGCAGAGCGGGGCCGGACAAGAAGGGTGCCTGAAATGATGCTGCAGGGCATGTAGTCTACTGAAGGCTGGAAGTTGGAGTGGTGCTTGGGAAGTATTTGTTGTTCTTTTAGGATTTTTTGTCAGGTTTTTGAAACTGAGAATTATTATTATTTTTGGATCTGAGCTAAGATTTTTCTGGGGTTTAGCCACATTTTTTCTGTGTTTGGGAACAAAAAAGAAAAAAGACGCTGAAAAATACTTTGTTCTTTCAATGAGCCAGTAATAAATAAAAACTAACATTTCCCAAGGAAACTTCTGTTTTTTAGAGAGCTATTTTTTCTTCCAAATTACTTTGCATTAAAATTGCGATCAACTCTGCTTTCAGGCTAGGGATCTGACTGCCCAGCTGCCTTTGCACAATCAAATAGAAGTAGCAACTGGGACAGCTTTTCCCTTTTCTTTTTTTTCTGGTCTTTGGCTGGGAAGTTGCCTCGGAATAGATGCTGTGCTACCATAATCCTGGCACTTTCACTGACAATGAGATTTCGGCAGTATTTCCTAGCATAAGCAGAGTATTCCTGAAGTCTGTTCACGGGGCTGTCGGGATGGTGAAATGCAGCAACCTTCTTTTGTTTGCTTGAGCATGTGATTTCTTTTTTATACCTTGTGATCTTCACAGATTTCTGGCGAAGCTTAAAAGGTTAGTTGGAAGAGGGAGTGGCTACCATTTGTTTAGAAAATAAATAGAAAAAAGTAGGCCAAATACCAGTAAAGTTCCAGTTTTAAAATATTAAACTAACACACAACATTGCTGGCCTGGAAAGGTCAGATGAAGTGGGAGAAAGGATGTATTTAGAGTGATTGCCAGGCAGGACGTGGGATCTCTCACTGACTTGGCAGTAGATACTTCAGCTCTATTTGCTATTAGTGCTGTTTCTAATGCTCTATATTTGCTAACTTCTTCAGTTTGACAAGATCCATGCTTTATTTTCCAGTATTTACATGGTATTAAGCAAGTGTGCAAATCCATTCAGAGAGTAACCAGGGCCTACACAGCCTCCCCCCCCCCCCCTTTTTTTTTTTTTCTGCTGGTTGGTAGACAGGATGCTCAAAAAACGGGGAAAATGGAAGTTTTGAGGGGTTTTGCCTTGAGGTGTGCTATCAGAAAACAAAGCTATTTTGTGACACGCTTAAACTTGCTAAATAAGACAGAATAGGGCCCTTTGCTTCCAAATTTATCAGTAGGAATGAAGAAAGAAATGAAATGATTTCTTAAACAATAGTAGAGCTGTTACAATTTCTTCCAATGAAATGATAAGATTTAGTGAAAATGCAAATAGTCCTTTCTATGGACTGATTCTAGGGTACTTGGCTAGTGGAAAGCAGAAAACCTTCTGCAGCAGCTAAATAATTGCTGCCACATCATCTAAGCACATCATTATCACTGCTGGATGAGATGAAAGGTATTTACAAATGAGAGCCTGCCAGGAGAACACAGCACAAGCTTGATCCAGCTCCAACTGTAATCAATAGGAGCCTTCAACTTAACTAGAGCTTAAAGAACAAACTAACTACTTTTTGAAATGTATTACACTCTGAGTTTTGCAAAATTAAACCTGGAGCTCATCAGAAGGGAGGTGGACAGGGATTTGTTGCCTAACAAAGCCCCTTGTTTTACTTCATGTATTCTTTGACGGTCTTCAAAGCTGTGCTTCCCACTCTGACGACCCAAGCCCTCTTTTTTTCCTCTGCCTTAATTCTCCCACTTTTACTTTCCTCCTGTTTTTCTTTCTCTATTCCTCTGGGTTCTGCCCTTCTAATTTTTCAAGGCAGAGAATGCGTCTTTGTTTGTGAAGAGCAAAGCAAGTTTATGGCACCCTATTCATTATATTTATGAATCATATCTAACTGAATTTTTCCCATAGCCCGAAGGTGGCTGTTTGCCCAAAGGCACTGCTCTCAGTGCCTGTATTTTCTATTTATAAGGTGTATTTTAGTTTACATCAGAAGCTGAAGGAAAGACTTCTGCTTGATATCACTTCTGCCAAATGAAACCCACAGAGAAGCTGCGGCCAAAGGAACTCTGTACAAAAGTTGTCTGGGCTCTGTAATTTTGTTCACGTGGGTGCATGGTAGTACACATTAGTTGCCAATAAAAACAATCTAAAATAGATACAGCACTGTGCAAGTCTCGGGATGATCTTAAAAAGTACAGAACGCAGGTAAGCGAGCATTGAGAAACATGCTGTCAAAAGAGTTTGCTGAGAACACCAGCTTTTGCAAGATGGTTGTGAAAGGACAAGAAGCTCCTCTGAACATCCATTCTACTCTGCACACTGGTGAAATTCCAGAAAGAGTAGTTTACAACACAGTTATAGAAAATTGTTGTTTTTGAAACTATTTGTGGTTGTGACAAAGTGTAGGCGCTCCCCAGAAGATGTTGACATTAAATAGGCAGTATAGCTGAGGATAGCGAGGAATTAACCATTTCGGTCCTCAAGAAGCACACTAGTATTAGCAGATGCTCAATATGAGGCAAGTCTTTCTGGCTCTGGGTCACTGGTGGGCACTGAAAGCACCAGCAGCACCGAGCCTAGGATGCATGTAGGAGGAGGTCTCCTGTGAGACAGCTGCTCATACAGATGCCCATTCAAACCAGGCTTTTTGCCTCCAGAGACCTGCAGGAATAAATAGGAATTGTTTTTGTAGCAAATATGGGGAAGGGAAGAAACAGGCCCTGACAGATTCAATATGCTTTAAAAACAAAACAAACAAACAAACAACCCCCACAACTTTGTGTTGTAAGATGTTTCTCTCGTGGCCCCAGAAAGAAAGATGTGCAGGAAGCTTTAGACACCTTCCTTGACAAGGTAGCTGCGAGGCCCTCCCCCCATTTTTTTCAGAAGGTATTTGGCTTGGTTTTCAGTTAATTCCTTCCCCTCTCTGAAAGGCATGTGGTCAAAGATTCTCATTTTCTTGCAACCTGAGTGTATGAGCTAACTGGCAGGGCTATGTAGCCTGTCTGCATCTCAGCGTTCTGAGGGATGCCCAGAACATTATCAGCACATCACTCTGCATAACTGTTTCAGTGCCCAGTTGTCTCTAGCACTATATAGACAGTCATAAACGTTTGGTTAACATCTAATCTAGCCTTTCCATGACTGTTGGAGAGGTTAACTAATGAGCACAAGCCTACAGGGGAACATAAGGGCCTCATATGCTGTTGAATACAGGCCAATATTGGTTGGTCAAAATACATTTTGCTTATAACTTCTTGCAGGGTGGGAGAAGAGATTTCTCAATTTAAACTTCCATCAAAGCTATTGGAAAAAGCTGTCCATCACGCTCAAGTTTTTCATAGATGTCTTGCTGCTTCAAATACCTTCCAGATGGATTTAATTCCAGTGACTGATTGTCCACTTGGCTTTGCAGCTGTGCACTTCAGGGGAAAAGTCCACACCATGCTCATTCACATGCTGGATGGCAAAAAATGACTTCTGGCTCTTTTGTCATTAAAGTGCTATTTTCCAATAACCGATGAGGCTAGAGATGAACTAACGGAAGATCAATCTAGAGGATACTTCTTACTATCCAAATAATGCCAAGAGCAAAGAATACAATTTGAAAGGTAAAGCAAGGAGATAGGTACCTATGTATTAGTGAGGTGGTTAATTTATAGTGAAGGAAAAGAAAAGCACACATTTACAAACATATTAATTTCTTACAAGTAGGACAGTGGGGAGAATTGCTTACAATGCTAAAGCAAAAGCATTTAAAAGTGATTTTTTTTTCACTAATCCTGTACTGTGACTTTTGTTAACCTGAACAATCCAAATCACCGTCCACAACACTTGCTCCCCTTTCCAAGGCCAAATCAAAGCCAAACATTGTATAAGCTTAAGCTGTATAAGAGGTCTAACATTGTATTTTACTTCTTTTTGCTGCTAGCTTACAGGAGCTCTAGTCACAGATCAGGATTCCACTGTACTGCTGTTGGACAAACTCTGAACCACAAAAGTACCACATTCAATCAGCTCACAGTCTAACAGAGGGGTGAGTGGAGGATTTCACAGGATAGCAAAACCAGTCTGGTAGGTAACAATATTTTTGGCCTGTAAAGTATTTAAAAAGCTTTTGCAAAAGACAGTATTTCCAGAAAGTGACTACGGAAGAAGATGTGAAGTGTTTTAAAGGATTGCAAATAATGTGGGCTTAACTAGTTTGAAAACTTTTGAGTATAGCACCCAACTAATTCCATTGATTTAGGGGCTGCTTTTAATTAATCATATGTTACTGTACCAATAAATATGCAAAACACTGATGGAAGACCAATGACAAGATTTCTAAATTCCTCTGTAGCTAGATATATATTTAAACTTAGGCTTTAGCAAACTATTACCGTATTTGAGAATTTTAGACACACAAAACCATTAATATTAAAGAAAGAAACACCATGTCCCAGATAATAAGATAGGATATTCTGAACTGATTTCAAAGTTTCAAAAACACCTCAGAGAAATGAAAACTAAGTCATGAAAGCTCTTGTATTCTATTGTTTTCAAAAGCACTGGAAACTATTCAATGTTTTAGGATCAAGTCCAAATGATTTTTAAGGAGTTAAGTCTCATTTTCAATGAAAGGAAAATAAAAAGGAAGCAAAGCATAACAGATAAGTAATGGCTGAATACGTATTAAGAACATAAATTATTTCAAAGCAAAGAACAACAATCTCTTAGCTACAAAATGTTCAGTAAATAGGTTAATTCTGAATACCTAGCTAAAACTCTTGAGCTTGACTTCTTACTATTTTTACTTGTGCAATTGTTCTTGTTAGCTACCCCATAAGGCTTCATACCTGTTGTATATATGTGTGCTTGCTCATGCCCTGTTGTGGAGACCAAAACCTCTTGTGCCAAAAAATGTAAGTGAGAAGTTAATGAAAAAAATTCTATGAGATACAGCCACATATTCTGTCACAAACCACCACTGATACAGGGATAATGTCTACTGGGATAATGTCTACATCATTCTACTCCTCGTAGTGAAGAATAAGTATCTGATTTTCAGATCATAAAAATTTTGCAACTGAAATTCTAGAAGAGAGAATATTTTACAGAGAGGATACTGAGGAGATGATTATTGTAGTCAAGCTAGGCATCACTCTTCCTACAGAAGTGGCATGAAGTATCTAGTTAGCAACTGACAATATTTTTACATCTGGCACTGTAAACTATGTTCACAATCCTATTGAGTCATCATAAATTGTAAGTTGTAAAGTAACTAGTTTCCTAAAGTAACAGCTTTATTTCATTAACATCTTGAAGCTCACGTTGCAATGTTGTTAATTGTATAGTAATTTATCCAGGATCACAGCGTGAATTGCTGTTTTCAGTCAGTTTTTGGCACTTGTTGCCACCTTAAGTAAAGAAAAGAGGAAGAGAATAAAGAATTCAGAAGAAAGAAAAATTACATGAAGAGCATCTAAAAGGGATTGTATTGCTAGATTTGTGACAAGCTGCGATATTCTGAATTACCTGAAAACTCTTGCCCATAGATGTAATTGCAAGCTGAATAAACAGCACTGTTCCTTCAGATTAAGGCTACTCCCTCTGATACTTGCAAGCATTTCCTACCCACCTGTGAATAGGATCAGTCTGCACTTGGTATTGCGGACTTGCTCTGGCAAGTTTTTTAGTGAGGGTTCTTTAAAATAAAAGTTCCTAGCAACAAGGTGAAGGACTAATTCAGGACAGCATTCCTATCCAGGATAGCATTAAGTAATTGTGTAAATTTAGGCATGTGCAAAGATGCCAGTGAAATTACTGGGATCCAAGCATGTGCTTTAAATGTTGGCACCACAACTAAATGTCTTAATATGACACCTCAAAGTACAAGCAGTGATTCTGTTTATTAAAATCAGTCTTGAATATACTTTCAGTACTTTATAAAAGGCTTGGAGTGATTACTAGCTATGAATAAATCTGCATTTATTCAGTTTTTGCACAGCGAGTAGCGTAGATGCTGACTAGTGAAATTCTACATTTTTTCTTGGCTTGTGAGTAGATTTTTTTTTTTTTTTTTTTTTTTTAACAGACAAACTGAAAAAGCTGCAGAAGTTCATTTGTAGCAAGAGTCAGGCCATGGGAGGCTGGGAATGACATTCAGCTTCTGGCTAGCCAGTCTGCTTTCCATGAAAATGTTTTTGCTACTCAAGGCAGCCTCAGAATTGCTACCTTCCCTTATAGAAAGCATATCCTCGCCTTCACCTTTGCAGGGAAACAGTCTTTCCCATAAATGCAGTGCGGTTTTATAAAAATTTCAGTTCTGAAAAGTACAGTCAGAAACCGTGGTAGGTAAAAACCAAGAAAGTTGTATAATTAAACTTTATGGAAGAAAACACAGAGTAAAGCAGGAAAGCAAGCCAAACATTAAACAATATGAAAGCTGAAGGTTTTCTTGGGTAACCTGCCGCTGCAGTTTGTTGCTACATCTATACATACATATGGTGACTTCCAGAAGAAAACTTTCACTGGTGACTGGCACCCTCGGTGTGCTACAGCCAAATGGAGTAATTTAACTAGATGGATAACTAATGCTGAGGGACCGGTGCAAACAGGCTGGAAATATAATGAAAAATGGAAAGGAGGAAGTCTTTGCATCTTTGGCATATTCCTGCTGTTGGTATCTATCAGCCTAAGGTGAGTTGAAACAGTGGGGTTCTGACTGGTTAGGAAAAACCCTCCTCATCATTAGGGCAGTCAGGGAGTGGAATGGGTTGCCCAGAACTGTTGTGCACCCTCCATCCACAGAGGTTTTCAAGATGTGACTGGATAACCTCCCTGTCTGAGGGTCTGATGAACCTGATCTGACTGCAGAGCTGACCCTAGTTTAAGTCCCTTCCCACCTGAGTCTACAATCCTGTAAATACTCTAAGTTATTAAGCAGAACAAAGAACTGTGCTGCTGCTTTCTGATTTCTTACAGATAGTGTTGTTCAGGCAGCAGTTGAGTCTAGTGAGGTTTCTGATTAGAAAAAAAAGAGGAGGCTGAGTCAGATTTTTTTTTTTTTAATGCAAAGTAAGCACCAAACTGAAATTCAGGACAGCTGTGAACTGAGAGCAAAGAAGCTGTAAGGAAACCATTTGGTCATCACTGGGCTAAATTGTGAAATTTGTGCTAAGAATAGTTAACAATGGGACATAAGCATTTAATTTTTCAAATTAAGGACAAATGATAGGCATGGAAAAACCTGCATATTATCATTCCATTTTTTTAAGGGCTGTTGTCTATCCAACCCATCCCATTTGCATCCCAACGGGACAGTAATGCTTTCTTGAATCTGACTGTGTGACAGAGACCGTTCTGTAACTTTATGCCATAAAGCTGGAGCGTGCTTTACTTGGTGCGTGCAAGAGCTTCTGCGGTGTTCTGCAAGGACAGTCCTGAGCTGATCCAGGCAAATCCTGCGGCTGTCTCGCTTGGGACGTTACAGCTAAATACAAATACAATACAGCCAACATTTGTGTCGTCTTTCTGCCATTTTTCATATTTTTAGATGTTTAGGATCATTCTTTCTGGCTGAACCCCCTGAGCGGCCATTCAGTCTGTGAAAATCCCAATTGGTCCCATTGGTCTCTTTAATATTGTGCTTTCAGCCTACTGATCATAACTGTCGTAGGAGTGAGACTCCACCCTGAGGACAGGGCGCTGTGAAATGGCTCCTCAGCCCCTGTTTGGTCACAGATGAGGCATGTGGATGGAGCCCCCGGGGCTCCCACAGCATCGTAGGAGCCAGAAGTTGCTGAGGCCAGTTTTTGGCTAGGTTGGACAAGACAGACACTAACACAAAGAATCAAATGCAAAGAATGATATAAGAAGCTGCTGCTTTTGTCCCAAATGGAACATTAAACACAGCAATAGCGTTGTGTAAAGTGTGCACTCGTTAATGTATGCAACTGCATGCACTACTAAGCTGTTTACAGCCGGACAGGTTCATACATATTTATGTTGTCCAGAAAAATGAAGCCTATGTAGGGCCTCTGAAAGCCACAGCAGTACAAAATGTCACTGAATTCCAGTATTGTATGCTTTTCTTGCAATAACAAACTGATTCCTATGATGAAAGTGTTCTGATATCAACTCCCGATATCTTTTTGATATAGAAATATTTTCAGTTCCTCAGTTCCATTTGATAGCTAATGATTAGATCAGATTATTGGTACATCAGTCAGAATTCGAGAAATGTATGTGGATTTTCCAATGTTTTTAATTTTCAGCAGAATTATACAGGCTTGCTCTCTTTAAAAATAAAACATAAAATCTCTACTTTCTGCAGGTCATAGGGCAGGGAATGGATACTCAAGATCTGCTGTCCACCAGAAAGATTAAAGCTTTGAGGAATGAGCTTTATGCTTAGCACATAGGTAGGAGTCACTGCAAAGATGGAAAATTTGCTATTGGAACATACTGCAGTTTTCAAACTGTGAAGCAGGAGATATCTCAAAGAAGGGTACAGATATTGCCACTCTAGCTGCCAACAGCTAACCTTATCCTGAAACACTTTAACAATTATAGATTCCCTTGAACATATTAGGTTTGCCATCTGTTTCATAAAAAAAAAACTCTTTTTTTTTTTTTTAACTCCTGTCTCGTCTCCCTGTACAAAGCGTCCAGAGCTTTGTTTAATCAAGTTCTTGAATTCTTGGCCTCACTTGTATCCTACAGCAGTGAGCTCAGGAAGTGTTTCCTTTTCTGGGGTCGTCCTTCTATACAACCTTTCAGTTTCATAAACAAAGTCTGAATTGTTGTGTTGCAAAGTGGGGAACAGAGCAGTTGCAAGGTTTCTTTCGCTAACCCCTTTATTTCTTCTTTGCCATGCTTCTCATCTCTTTTCACGGTCATTAAAACCACTCCTTGCTCCCTAACTACTACTCTTGCTGTGAACTGCTCCTGTTTCTCAGTATTCTCCTTGAAATGGGATGAGCAGTATTGCAAACAGCCACGTTCCTCACAAGCCATTTGCTAGGTAAGAAAATCAAGCAAGTGAACTGTTTCTGCATCACGAGCAGCCACTTGCACAGCTCCGGCTTCTCTGCTGGCTGGGGAATCCCCCAGGAAGCTTTCACAAGGGTGGAGAAAGCGGAGACAAGATCAAGACCAGTGCTCTAAAGCTGTGCTTAGGGGAAGAGTCTGAGGGTGTTCGAGGGTGTTGCTGGGTGGATCTCCTTGGCTAGTTTCTGATTTTGGCTTTATTACATGGCTGTGCTTTCAATTTATTTCAAAGGTGCCTGGAGCCTTATAAATCTGCATACATAGTAAGGAAGAGATTCTCTTAACGGTAAATACAGAAATTTGAGTCTAATCATAATGGAGAGAACATTTTGATTTAAAAACAACGAAGCAACCTCCTCATAATGATACAGTCTAGAAATGGAGAACTTTCTCTTTTATAGCCATATGGAGCCACCATTTCTGACAGGAATAATTTATCTTGGAATTAAAAAATAAGAAGCAGCCCTCTCCTCAAAATCATCCATGCACTGGGTAACATTAAAATTTTCATATGTTTTTTTGTATTGTTTAAATAATGGTCATTAGTGTTTATGGTGGAAAAAAGAGGTGGTTTTCTCCTCTATCCAACTTGTGGCACACCAGCCTGCTCTTCCAGCTCAGGATCCTTAGAGCTGTAATGCTCTGCAAGCCCCAGAATCCACCACTACTGGATTGCTGACTGAGACCTGCCGTTTTTATCTGCTTGTACAATGCTCTCTGCGCTGGGCCTACAAGCATTGGCAATATCTTTACTTGAAGTCTTGCTTCTATCCGTAACTTCTTCTCTACGCAAAGAATGTACAAGGAGTGAACCAGAAAGAAAATCTGTCCCAGTCCTACAAATCAAGCCAAGATTGTGGTACATCTAGACACAGAGTAAATGCAAGCAGGATGACTTTGGATGGGAATTTTTTTTCTTTACCCTTGGGAATGACTTTTGGATTTTGCACACCTTCCTCATTTATTTTCCAACAACTTCTGGAAGGAATAAAGAAATAAAGTATCTTTCACAGCCTATAAGGCAGATCAGCGGGTACTCTGAAGCTTTGCTTATTTCGGATGTGACTGTGCATTGACTGCAATGCTGTCTATTGAAATATTGTGTTTAACTAGTCCCAAGTGTGACACTGTTTCATCTGGTTCACCTCTATCATCTGAAAACTATGTAGGAAACTTGTTCCTGATAAGAAAGTCCTTTGAGAACACATTCATCTACTGAGAAAGCTCTTTGAGTACAAGAAGATAGCAAAAGGATAAGGGAGATATTGTAATATAGGTAGCAAAAAAAAAACCTGTAACAAACTGATGAAGAACTGCTTTGAGGTACTTGACAGAGATTATCTATTTGTTAAAACAGTGCTGTCTTCACCAGCATAGATGAACTTCCTTCAAATACTGAACTGTATTTGTTGCTTCTAAATATGTATTTAATTCCAACTCTCTCCTAATGCATCCCAGATACACAAACTTCTCCGCTAAGTTTAGATGAGAAGATTGCTTTTCCCATTGTTTTGATTGAGATAGTTTTATAACCTAGGTCAAGTTAGCTAAAATCACACTTACCCTTCTGCTCATTTTGCTATGTTTCATTCATTTTCCTCTGTACAAGTCTATTAAATGTTAGCTTACAGGCAATCTCTTTAAAACCTAAACTGTCACCTGTCCTTGCATTTTCCAATTCTAACTACGTCTGTTAGAACAGGCAACTGTTACAGCATTGATAAAGACTTCTTTTTAAATTGTTAATACTAAAAAATACTCAGTAATTGACTCTCCATACTACTTTTCTCAAGTATTTTTTTTTTTTTTTTTTTTTTTTTATCTAATGTCTTTTAATTCTTGTGAATTTGAAAAGCAAACTTCTAAATCTTCCTTGTTATAGACACCTGCTTTATACAGCACTGTTGCTACCAACTTACCAAAATTTTTCTTTTCTATTGGTGCAGATCACCGGTGGTAGTAGAAGTTAGGTGTCCATACTATCAAAGTAGATGAGATTATTATTTACTCAGAGGAGGCCAGCAAAAGTCTAGTTCTCCCTTTTAAAAAACATCTTTCTGAATTAAGATTCATGGGGGGACAGTCACCAACCACTTCTAAAACTCAGGCTGAAGAATTTGTTGGACAACAAACATTCGTTAAGCCATTCAGGCTCAAAACTCTGAAATTGCTGTGCTCTCCCCTGTTTTCGCTACCTACTGAGGTTTCACTGCACACATTGTGACCAGTTACCTGTTAACAGAAATCTCATGCATGCACATGAAAATTCTGGAACAAGTTCTGCTTCTACTCAAGAAATTACATGGAACATCTGTTCAGACATGGACTGAACACCCTCAAGTGCAGTGTCACATTTGCTTATATCATGTTGTACCGGGTCATGCAATAGAGTAGAAATTTACCCCAGATTAAATCCAGTTTGTAACAGAAAGTCATGTCTTCTCCTTTTCAAAACTTTTTCAGATGGGTTTATACAATGCCTAGATATTTCCCCTCAAAGGGCTGAATTTGTTTTATCAGGAGTTAATAAAGACAGATTCAGAGCTTTCCAAAGTAAACATCCGTTCCTGAGTGATGCACCTTCATACACTGAATCCTCTATCATCTTATTTGAGAACTTTAATTATTTCTGTGCTTAGCCCTCTACAGTCATCACCACTGTCCTTGACCAAGCAAGCAGCATTTTTCCCATCTCCAGAAACTATTGTTCTGACAATAAGAAATGAAGATAAAACTGCCTTGGAAAAACGAAAACAAAAAACAACATACACAACACAAAAAATGCTTTGAATTGCAGAATGAATTATTAAGCAGAATAGTTATGGGGCATTTTTCAGTTATGTTAAGTTACTTATTAAGATACTCAGGAACAAGTAAAGGTCTACTGAATAGCTAATTCTAAAAATGGTTAATTAAGAGATTAGGATGTATTATGCCAGAAAAGGTCTAATTCATTTCTGGGCCTCAAGAACCTTTTCTTTGTAACGTAACTTACAAAACCATGTCAAATGAATATTGCTTTCTTAGTATCTTTTTCAGCTTCAAGGCTTCAGATTTTACTATATAGATACACAAAACAGAAATTAGACATTTCTCCACTATACTTACAACAGAACCAACTTTTAACATGTTTTAACATGATTTTCAGATCAACAAATAAAATACAAAAATGTGAATGAGTATAAAAGGTATTTTATAATAACTACATGCATACTAAACTGTTTCATAACTCTGTAATTTGCAAATCCCTCCTGTATTTTTCATAAAGTTAAAATATAAATGAAAGAATAGATAAACAAGATTCTTGTGCATTTAGCGTTTTTTTTCCTGGTTAAATTTTGCTTTGTATTGAATTATGGCAAATAGCTTATTCTCTAAAACTATAGCTTTCTGATAGCTTTCTGGCTACTAAGAAAAAGCTTAGCAAATTAAAGATGAAAACAGATATCTCTGAAATTTCAAGCTTGTTATTCATGAACCTTACACAACTGATCACCTATTCCATATATTCTTGTCACATACAGAGAGAAGACATCTTGCTGGTCAAGTTCAGATTTGTGGGTCCTGTGAATAGATGCAAGTGAACTTTGACAGGTATGTGGCAAACTTCCCTTTGATATGAGAATCTTTCTGTCAAAAGGATGCTTAAATTTGTCTGAAGTATTCTAGAAGATGCGTAAATTATAATAATCCAGAAAAAAATAGCTCAGAAAGCCTCACAGAGTGAAAACGATAAATATTCTTGAAGTGTAATGAAAGGAGATGGCCAAACTCAACTTATATAAAACCATGAATAAAATGTAGAAGTTCCCGCTCAGTTAGCACACACAGGACAGAGGAGTTGCCATGACAAAATGCTGTACAAAAATAGTCAACTATACCACAAAGTATGCAGAATGTTTAGGAAGGAACCTAGTAAGGTGAACTCCAAATTACTCTTTCATTGTGGTTTCTAGAAGACCAAAAATAGCTAACTGGTACAGTCCTACAACACCATGTTCTCATTGTCCTGGATGATTGGGGGGTGGGAGGAGGACGCAAAATAGCAAGCCTAAACAACACAGTGAATTAGTTCAAGTAGCTATCAAGCCTGGTTCACTTGGCTGTACTACAGCAGATGTTTTGTTTAGTAAAGGATATGCAGAGCAACAGAGGCATCACTAGGTCATATAGTGAAGAATCAGACCACTTTTGTATCTGTGGGTAGCTTTGTTCTTCCTTTAGGAATATTTTAGCACATATAGAAAGGCAAATATAAATAGTAGCTATTTTCCTTCTTTGCCAGCATGAAAAAGAAACGAAGAAAATCACTTGGAAGTAGAATAAAATAAGGAAAATAGCAGTTCTGAACTTCAGCTCTTGAAGCTAGTTCTCCAGCTTGCTACATTAGCATCCCATCATTGGAGATGTGTAGGAAATGTCTTGGACCTTTAAAAAGTATCCATCAGTAATGCTATGATCTTTCAAAAATGTTCTAGGGTTAGAAAAGGTGACTGGGTATAACCCAAAATTCAAAAATGAAAATACAACATAACACTATGAAAACGCTGTAAGTAATCTAACGCAGGAATCAGGTTTGAAAGTAGAAAAAAATGTTGGTTGAGAAAAAATTACCTTGAGCTAACAATAAGGAACAAACACAAAACCTTTCTCAGCAGGCTAAAGAACTATAATGTAATAGTTTGGGATGAAATAACTGCAGGGCTGCTCAAAGCAAACAAATAAACAATGCTATAATTCTTCCATGAAAGTATGGGAGAAAGAATCTATCCAAAAAGTGACAAGCTCAAAGCTAGCCTATGTTCTCACTGATCATTTTTATGGTCCCCAATGCTGTCAGATGTAACAGATGACAGGCATCGGAACGATGTAAGGTTTACTGACTTTTAGGATGCTTTTAACTGAGTATTTGCAACAGATACAGTGAATTCCTTGCAGTGAGGTATAAATACCGTGTACCTTTTAACAGGGTAAATATACTGTGATGCCCAGTTAGGATCAGACATAAAGCATGTTCCTCCCCTTTGCTATCTGATGTTACTCCTGATCATTATGAAAAAGACCTCCAGCTTGGATCCTGAAATTCTGAGGAAGGACAGATGGATGAAGATCTGGACTTTCTTCATGCCTTCTGAATACATTGCTATGTTTTGTCTGTCAAGGTATCAGCCTCCTCAGAGCTGATTTACAGTCAACAAATGAAACCCCAAAGTATGAAAGTCAGTGTGGCCACTCTACATTTCCATTTTTCTTAACTAAAAAGTCATAAGAAGTGCTAGTGAGTTTACTTAACTTGAACCTGAAGTCTAGTAATTGCTTACATAATCACAGTTCAAGAAGCTAAGGTAAATACAACTTTCGGAAGCTTGCCTGAATCTGACATTTGGTGTGATTAGCATATGGTGTGAATCTTTAGTGGCAATGTACTGAGCATTTTCTTGCAGGGGTCAGAATAATGGAAAAGCAGTAAGTAACTAAAGGAAGTGAAGCAGCTGCTAGTATTTATGCTTGTGATGGATGTTCACAGTAAAACGGTCAGACAGAACAGAGGATATCTATCCAAGGTCTTGACATGACACTCACAGCTGTGCAAATAGCACAGATGGGAAGATGATTTAGAGTGGCCAAATCTTGAAAATGCCCAAAAACAGGCCCTCGGGCCTTCAAAACAAGATGTTTTTTTGTGACCTCCCCTCTGGCCCCTCAAGACTATTAAAGAGGTGCTTCAGAAAGGACTCTTTGCAGCCATTTCACAGATTAACAGCTTGAACAATTGGTTCAGGATGGGTTGATGAAAGATGATCTCTGCGTGATGTACCCAAACGTACAAGAAATTAATTGTCTTCTATGAACACTCAGTACAAAGAGCTGTGAAAACGTCAGCTTGTATCCTTCTGTGGATTCTCTTAGATCTGCAAAATTCCTATGGCTTTTCCAAGGAATTAGTATTCAAATGGCACGCGTAACCAGGTCAGTCTCTTAGGGTGGCTACTGCTAGCAAAGAGTATTCTCCACTTGCTGAAGTACTGCAGCAAACATGTACAGATGAACTTCCCCTGAATAAGTACTTTGATGAACTAATGGCAATTTTAAGAGTACTCTTACTTTGGATTGTCTTCCTACAATAGATGACTGCACCTTATTTTTTTTTCTACCGCAACCTTTCTCCTCACCCCACCCTCTGACTAAAGAAACCGTTCAGAGTAACAACTCTGGAACTAAACTCAACTCAAGCTCTATAGTCATCCTGAAAGTAATTATAGAAGTATTCCTAAAATACAAGAAGGGAGAAAACTTGGGATGCTGCACTCAGGATTCCAACTGTGGGCATCATTTTACAAAACACTGCCCAGAACATTTCTGGGGCTAGCTTAAAGTTATAGCTGTATTCTTGTTATGTATTTTAGTTATTATTAGCAAACAGTCCTGGCAAATGGGAACAAATGTGAAGTTGATGCAGAGGTTCCAAGGCCCCAGTCTTCCTTTTTGAGGGCATCCAGGCTCTTTCTAGTTTGCTTCTAGAGTCTTCACGCTCAGTAGTAGCTGTGAAGTATTATCAGCACTCCTGCAGTGTAT